>NC_081840.1:21579629-22179629 GCF_963259705.1 Myotis daubentonii | reverse complement strand
CACAGTTCTGTTACCTACTGTGTAACCTCCCTGTGCCTCAGTTTCCCCATCAGTAATGCAGGTGGTGATAGCAGCACCTGCCGTGGAACTGAGGAATGACTACATTAGTTTAAAAGGCTTAGAACAGTTTGTGGTAAACATTCGAGGGATGAGAGCAACTATGCTGCTGCCACCTATCATGGGATTCAGGTCTCAGCCAACCAATGCATTGTATTGCCCTGGCCACAGTGATTGGTTTACGCAAGGACACACGGCCCAATCAGCACCAGCGACGCCTTTGCCCCGGGGCTATTGGTACGGACCTGTGAGCTAAGAGCTGAGACCTGAGAGGCCTGGCCTGAGAGTAACCCTCCACCACTGAGGCTGGAGTCAAGAGTGGAGAGGAAACGGAGTCCTGATGGCATTGCTCAAATCCCTGAGCCGGGAATGGGCCTGAAGTTTGTCCAGTTATGGACTTTTTTCAGTTACACAAGCCAATAAATTCCCTTTAACCACTCATTCTTGAGAGAGTCTGGAGCTGACTTCAATCCCTCAGAAAGCTGATGTCTGAGCAAGAAGCGGGACCCTCTTCTGAGCCCCTGCTCTTGCTCTGAGCACTTCTTAGTGTCCTGTCTTGTCCCCAAGTATAAACCATCACACACAAGCATGTCACCACTCCATCCTACTTCCCACCTCTGGCCCACCCACCCCTGCTTCCTTCCCAAGGAGAACCCTGCCCAAGGACAATAATGAGCCCCTCCCCCATTCTCCAGAGCTGGGGCCTCTCCCTCCAGCTCACCGGGCCCCCACCGACCCCCAAACTCTAATGCCCAAGCCTCTCCTTCCCAGCAAGTCTGGCTGAACTCCCAGCCCTCAGTTTTGCCTTTGTTGCCCTGCTTCCCCTCTCCAGCAGGACTGAGGGGCGCTCCCCAGTCCCTGATGGCCAGCAGAATCAAGCTCATAAGTCACACTGAGGCTCACACCCTAGAAGGCCCCCCTTTTATTCCCCAATTTCCTGTCCCTGGGGTCCTTCTGTAACTCCAGGCCCGGCGATTTCAGGGCTGACCCAACAGTGTTCGAGTTCTCCTACCTCTAATGTCCTGGTAGAAACTATATCCTAAGGGGAGACCAGGGGAACCCAAAACTTCCACTCCCTTTGAGAAGATTTTCATCGCCTTTGTCATATTCTAGAGAATCTACTGTCTAAACTACTCCACCATACACCGACTTATGCCATTCCTTCTAACCTCTAGCCTCTAACACTCATACTAACTTTCATTGAGTCTAAGGCTTGCCTCTGACTAACTGGCATCTTAGCTCCGGCTGCCGTAACAAAACACCAGACTGGGTGGCTTACACAATGGAAATCTATTCCTCACCGTCTGGAGGCTGGGAAGTCCAATGTCAAGGGGCCAGCAGATTCAGTGTCTGGTGAGAGCCCTCTTCCTGGTTTCGGGGTGGCCACCTTCCTGCTGTGTCCTCACCTGGCAGAGAGAGAGAGTACTCTGGTTTCTTCCTCTCCGTATAAGGACACTGATCCCATCCTGGGACCTTGACCTTTATGACCTTACCTAAACCCAATAACCTCTCAAATCCCACCTCCAAATGCCATCACACTGGGGATTGGGGCTCTAACATATGGATTTGTGGGGACAAAAACATTCAGGCCATAGCAACTGGACTGTCGGCCTAGCACAGTGTTCAATAAGCACTGAATGAAGAAATCAGTGGTTGAATAAATTAATTATTGAATGAGTGGTGACATGACTGAGTGAATGAATGAATAAGTGAATAGACTAATGGGGAAAGGCAGTAATAGGCCTGGGGTGGAGTAGCAGAAGGGTCCAAAAGTCCAAGGGGGAAAGGAGTGGGCACAGGGAGGGGAGGAGCAGAGAAAGGAAACAGTTGACAGGATGGGCAGCTACACCTCAGGACGACAGGAAGGAGGCCCATGCCATCAGGTCTCTCAGCCTTGTGTTTACAGAAAAAAACAAAACTGGGGCTTGGGCCTGGGTTCTATTACAGAGCCCATTTATTAGCTTTTAAAAACCTTTTTTATATATATATACAAGTACCATTTGTCAAGGACACTGTGCAGCTTGGTTGGCCATGGCCAGTCTTAATGGCCGAAGGCTCTGTGCTGGTGTATCCCACCCCAGATGCGGGAAGGACAAACTGGCCGTGTCACCAGCACACGTGGTACAGCCTCAGGGGAAGGGCCTGGGAGGTCAGTGGACTTGGGGTGCCTCCCAACATCCCTTAGGCAAGGACTCCAAGGCCTCTCCAGGTCAGAGCCAGGAGGCCACTGTCGCCCCTTCTCCACCCTCTGCCACCACCTGTCTGTCCCTGATGCCGCACTGGCCCTGCAGGGGCCTGAGGGCCCCCACACAACCCAAGAGGACCGCAGATGTCTGCATGGATTCGCAGCTACGAATGAAAAGCCACAGTTTGTTTTGAATGGACTGTGGACCTGGAGAGAAAGCCTGGGGATGCAAATCCGCCACGAGTGGGATCCAGATGGGAAGCAGATGTGGGCTGTTGGAAGTCCCTGCACCAGCGCCGAAGGCCCACCTTGGAGAATCCCTCCCTTTCCCTGCAGAAGGCTGAAGGGCAAGGCTGCGCTCAGACTCCATGGGAGCCTCAGTTCAGGGCCCAGTCTGCTCAGCTGTCTCTCCCCTTCTCCTTTTTTCTTTCCTTCGCTTTTCTCTTTCTCTTGCATTCCTGTAGGATACGTCTGTTCTCCTGGCCTCTCCTTTGTCTCTCTCTGCTCTATCTCTCTGTCTCCCAGTGTCTCTCCGTTTTTCTCACTACATCCCTGACTTTATGGCAATGCCCGTCTTGCTCTGTCTCTTGCTCCCAGACAGTCTCTGACTCCATGTCTGTCCTCGGTCTCTGGCTCGCACTCCCGCCCTCTTCCTGGCTGCTGCCCAAGGCCAGTGCCCTACCCTCCATGCTTGGATAAGTCTGCCAATCAGCTTGAGCTCCTGGGGTGAGGAACAGGAAGAACAGGCTGAGGGCAGACAGCAGCCCCGGTTCCGTGAAGGAAGGCGATTTGAAGCCAGAGAGGCCCGGCCAGGCCAAGGCCAAGAATTTCTCACTTCGCCAAAGGGCTGGATATTTAGTCTGAGTTGGGGAGGCAGGTGGCGCCCAGCCTGGAGCTCCCGAGCCTGCAGGAGCAGCTCTGCCACAGCCCCTCCCCAGCGTGGGGTCCCCTTCAGTGTGACATCTCTCTCCCTGTGTGTCCTGGCCTGGGCCCTGCCCCCTCTGGCACCAGGAAGAGGCAGCACAGTTGGGCACCACAGTCACTGTTTCTCCCAAGGACACAAGCCCAGGCGAAGGGCGGGCAGGACAGGATGGCGTGTTCTGTATCCCCCACTGCTCTCCTGAGAACTGGGAGCAGACCATCCTTTTAACCCCCGCCGGCCTCAGACAGTCTCAAAGGCAAACATGCTCTTTGGCTGTGTACAGCTTAAATACTTTATCCGGTTGATATGGACTCCACATCCAGTGGTCTTATTTTCTTTTTAAATTTAGTTTTATTGATTTTAGAGAAGAAGGAAGAGGGAGAGAGAGAAGCATCAATGATGAGAGAGAATCATTGATTGGCTGCTCCTGCACACTCCCCACTGGGGATCGGCCCGAAACCTGGACATGTGCCCTGACAGGGAATCAAACTGTGACTGCCCGGTTCATAGGGCGATGCTCAACCGCTGAGCCATGCCTGCCGGGCCAGTGGTCTTATTTTCCTTTAGGGTCTGTCTACAACCCTCAGCTCTAGGGTTGGATCTGTGGCACATCCCAGAGGCCACTAGTGATCTCGCATATTAACTTTAAGCTCATGTACAGGCTGTGAATGCTACACGACTTTGGGGGGAACTGGAGGGACACATTGAAACACATCCCAAAATAGGCTGCTGTCGTTCCCAGGAGACTGGAATCGTTTAGAGGGCAATTTCACAGATGCGTCTGCGGATGTGAATGAGGATGCTGTCAGAGTACAGCTGGGGCCTGTCTCCCCCGGCACTCTCCAAGTCTGCTCGGGGCTGCCTTCTCCTCCCAGCATGCATTTGTTCTAGGATCCAGGGGCACCCTGTAGTCCCTGGCACTGGAGGGGGCATGACTACAGTGCCACAGCGTGAGGCGTGGTCCTCGGAGATGTGGCATTTAGTGTGGTGACTGAGCCCTTGGTTCTGGAATCCTTCAGGCATTGAGCACCTATTAAGTGCCAACATTGTGCCAGACAGTGGGTGTGAGTGGTGAGCAAACCAGACAGGGTGCCTTGGCTCATGAAGAAAGCAAACAGGGTGGTGAGACCTGGAGAGATAGTCAGGGAGGACCTGGGAGAGCACGTTGCTAGTGGAGCAGATCACAGCAGTTGTCTCTGAAATTCAGTTGCTTCATCCATGAAGTGGGGGCAATCACAGGGCTGTTCTGAGGATTCAATGAGATAATCAAGTAACACAGAGTGATACCAATAAATGAGGACATGCAGCTAAGCAGTTCACAGCAGCACACAGGGCATGGGTGTAGCAGATGCTGTCAGTTCTCTACCTGCCTGTCTTCGGGCTCCTGTATCATTTCAGGACACTCCTGCCAGCACCTGTCCCCAGCTGTTGGAACCTGCTTTGGTCACCTGCATCGAGGTCAGGGAAGTATATGGAGAGTTCCTACCCTCAGTCCCCACTGACAGCCCTAACCAACAGCTCTGTGTATCGGGTACAAACACCTCCATGTCCCAAGCTCCCTGCACCCTGAGCCACTCCCGTGTGACCTCTTGCTTGACATTGCGTCCTTGCTTGGCCTCTTTCTCCGCCAAATCCCCTCCCCCACTCCTGGGAAGATTCCTAAGAATCATCATGTTCACATCATCTTTGTTGCAGGGCCTGTTTCTGGGGAACACAACTTAAGACACTGGGAAACGCCAAGTAAACATTCGGAAGAGTCTCCTAAACTGTCTTCCTGCCTCTGGCCAAGGCAGGTCCTCTCAAGTTCCTAAGGAATCAATCACAGTCGCCTTCTACCTCTGAGGAAATCTGTGCTCCCTGTATTTGAACATGGCAATGGCTATTACCATGAGGAGCTGGCAGGGTAGCCCCTGGCTTGTAGCTCTCAGCCCTCAACTCAGGAAACCAAGCCACTGGCTTCGGGGACCTTCACAGAGTGCCAAAAGATGGCATAAAATTCATATTTAATTGTTACTGCCATCTTTCTCTATTCTTGGGAACCCCAAATGGTTATCCTGAAATGAATCATTTCTTGTCCCTCTTCCCACATCCCATCAGAGGAGAAATGGCAGAGCTACACAGGCCGGAGACACACACAGTGGCGGGCAGGGGTGGGTCCAGATGCTGGTCTGGATTATTTTTCTGGACTTTGTGAGGGAAAGAGAGAGAGAGAAACATCAATGGGTTGCCTTCGATACGATCCCCCATTGGGGATCAAACTTGAAACCCAGGTATGTGCCCTGATTGGGAATTGAACCAGCAACCTTTGGGTGCACGCGACGACACTCAGTCAACGGAGCCACTCTGGCTGGGCATTTTTGCTAGCTCTTTAAAATTCTGTGACTTGTGAGGGGTTTTCTTATTCCAAATAAATATTCTCCTTCATAGCTAATTTTGTATTCTTTTTCTTAAAGTGCGCTCCCCAGATTTTAAAAGCTTCAAACAACAGAAAACCTCAATAATGCTTTGACCATCTGATGAGTGGAAGAATTTTTCACAGATCGGCTTCTGGCTCTGTACTCCTCAGCCCTTGTTTCTGCATACTGCTGGTGCCAGGTGTGATGAGGCTCTGTCCCTGCACCTGTCACCAAGTCAGGTGAGTACCCACCGTGTATAGTTACCACTAAGCCATTCCAGAAAGCCATTTCTAACTAGATCAACTAGCAATCGATATTACATGGCATAATATATTGACCGTGTTTCCCAACAATACCAAATGAATATATTCCCAACTCAAATTCCCTCAGTCACCCCCAAAGGTCACAGAAGAGAAATTGGGTGGAGACAGTGGGCTGAACCAACTACATAAAAAATCTTACTTTAGCAAATATTATAAAATATATGGCCTTGAAAAGGTATATGATCTTGGAAGAGGCTCATGCAAGTCAAAGGCCCTGAGTGTAAGAATCATTCGCTTCTCAGAACATCTGCCTCTGGTGGCTGAACTCACTATGAGGCTCAGACACAATATTTTCAGGTCTGCGGCCTTCAGCCACACCTTAGGTGTGCGTGAGGGAGGAGGGTGGCTCACTGCTCTTCTGGGCTCTGCCTTTCTTTGGTGCCTCTCAACTCCAAATCCACCGGTCAAGGCTCAGGAGGGACAGCAAGCAAGGCCTGTGGCCAGAGCTCAATGAATTTGGCCCCTGAGGTTGGACTTCCTAACAGGAGACATCAGTATTCATAAACCAAATTGCTCCCCTTCTTGAGCATTTTCTTGATTTAATGTACCCTCTTAATTTTTTAATATTTTTTTTATTGATTTCAGTGAGGAAGGGAGAAGGAGAGACAGACACATCAATGATAAGAGACAATCATTGATTGGCTGCCTCCTGCACGTCCCCCACTGGGGATCGAGTCCACAACCCTGGCATGTGCCCTGACTGGGAATCGAACCATGACCTCCTGGTTCATAGGTCAACATTCAACCTCTGAGCTATGCCAACCAGGCTTACCCTATTAATTTTTAAACCAAAATTTCTTCTGAAAAATTTCCAGGTTTGTCTTTACTGAATAGAAAAGGGCAAAGGGATTTAGCTACACCCAGGCCAGGCCAGTTGTAGGGATCGGATGACCCCCAGGGGTAGGCATGATGGGGCCAGCGCTTCACCAGTGCCAGGACCCTCCGACCCTGCCCCCCTCTGTGAGCATCTGTAGGAGGCTCTGTGATTTACAAAACATCTCTCACACCCATTGTCTCATCTGAGCTTCACACCCTCTCTGTAGGGTACATTGTGTAGGTGTTAGAATCAATCTTTTGTAGCTGAGAGAGATTAAGCAATTTACCCAAGGGTTTTCAACTAAGAAGTGACAAGGTTGGGATTTGAACCCAGGTCCTCCAAATTCAAATCCACAACAAAGCCAAAGTAGCTACATATGGGTTTACAATTATTACCAATAATGATAACACCTACCTTTTTTTTTAAATCTTAGTATGTGTCAGACTGTGCTTTCCATGAATTCTCTTATTTAATCCTCACATCCTCTGACATGAGCTGGTTTGAAGGACAGGGAGGTTGAGCAGACTGAGATGGGCAGCAGTCCCCGTGGTGTGCACAGCATAAGCAAAGGCTCAAAGATAGGACCAGTGCGCTCATTCGACCACATCGGCCACACCTGCACAGCTGCTGTCCTTGGGCCCCTAGTCAGGTAGGCCTCATGGGGTCCCGCACCAGCACACTCTTCTCTCTTAGTGGAAAGGGACTACGCCCTCCTAAAGTGGGCTCTGACATAGCACTGGTAGCAGCAGCTGAAGAGGCCCCCAGACTGTCACTACCCATATGGTTGCTGCTCTGTAAGGCCTGCGTGTGAGCTGGTATGTCACTGGGACTCCCCACTTTCCAGCCAAGTGATGGACTTGGCTCCCAACCCTCAGCTTTGAAGTTTAATGGGGCTCCTGGCAACCGGGGCCTTAGCTAGCTCTGCCCTTTAGCTCCTCTTCCATTCCCCACCAGGCCTGGAGTCCAGGCAACTCCCTTAGTTGCCTCCCCAGCTGATTTGGGCCAGGAGGGGGAGGGGGAGGTAGATAGCAGAGGCTCTGCCCTGACAATGCAGCAGAAGCACAGAATTGTGGGCCTGGATGGAGAAGTGCCTGCCAGACTGGCTTCCTGTGATCCCAGAAGTCAGAGGCCCACATAGTCTTTCTCTGGTTGGAGGATGAACAGAACCAATGTTCTCTGGAGTTGACTGCCCTGCCCTCCACCTCTCCCTCCTTTGAGCTTGTGTGCCATAAAGTGTCAGGGCCATCGTGACACCTAGACCCAGCACTGGACGCATAATCTTGGGCAAGTTACTTTTCTGTGCCTCTATTTCCTCGTCTGTAAAATGGGAATAGTCATTGTCTTTATCTTGTAGATTGATTGGAGAGTAGATGAGTTCACACAGGCAGGACTTAGAGTAGGGCGTGGCCTGGTGGTAGGTGTTGGCTATTAATATTACAGGAGTTCTGAGATTAATATTACAGGAGTTCTGAGATTATTCAGGCTCCTCAGTGTTTTCCCTTGGGAAACTTCAGTCTCTTAAAATGGAATGAGATTTCAGGGCAAGTGTTAGAGAAACTTTAAAAATTCCTCCTGGTAAGAAATTTTTTTTAAAAATATATTGATTTGAGAGACAGAGGAAGATCAATTTGTTGTTCTACTTATTTTTTAAATATATTTTTATTATTTCAGAGAGGAAGGGAGAGGGAGAGAGAGGTAGAAACATCAATGATGAGAGAGAATCATTGATCTGCTGCCTCCTGCACACCCCACTACTGGGGACCGAGCCTGTAACTTGGGCATGTACCTTGACTGGGAATCGAACTGTGACCTCTAAGTTCATAGGTCGACAATCAACCACTGAGCCACGCTGGCCGGGCTGTTGTTCCACTTATGTATACATTCATTGGTTGCCTCTTCCATGTGCTCTGACCAGTATCAAACCCACAACCTTGGCATATTAGGACAGTGCTCTAACCAACTGAGCTACCCAGCCAGGGCCCAGTGAGACATTTGAGGCTGTGACTAAAGGTTAGTGCTGGCTCGTTTCTTCCTCCCTCCTACCACTGCCAGTCCCAGGCTAGTCTCACCACTCTGGCTCAGGGTCTGTTTCAGTTTAGACACAGCTGCTAGCTGGAGAAGAGGTGTTTAATACCTCATTAGCACCTCCCCACTGCTTGTTGTGGGCACTAATCACTTTAGGTTGCTGCCTCTGGAGTGACTCTGAGCTGCCTTTGAAAAGCAGACCATGTGATGGCCAGAAGACTTCCCCAGCTGGTCCCAATTCTCTCCCTAGGTCGAGCCCTGTACCCAGAAAGTGAAACAATTTATTGGTTAGATTTTGGGAATACATGTGCACATTTTTAAAAAACAGATCAGACCCTTAATCCTTCTGTAGCACCTGAATACAATCATGAAGCAGCTTTTCCCAGGGCCTTCCTACTCCTTTTCTTCCTCATCCCACACCTGCAGACCTGCCCCCTTGCCCTTGCCACCCACGGTTTGGTGCAGGAATCAGGGAGAAGGCAAGGACCCAAATCTGAAGCAGATGTTTGGGACGATGAGTGAGTTTGGGGTGGAGACAATAGGAAGGATGTGGACCCTGCTAGAACTGCTTGTTGCTCTGACCTACTGCCAAGGCTGAGAAAAATAGAGTGACTGTTCCTGGTTAAATACCCAGCGTTTACTCGTGCCAAACTTTCCTGGGCCTCAGTCCTCAGAGTCCCTGGCTCTGTTTCCAGAGTTCTCCGTATCCTTGTGCCAACCGCTATTTTGGCCCCTTTTTCCCATCACGCCAAGCCCCTAAGCTCAGCCTGACCCCCGAAAGTCAGGACTAGAGTTTTGCTTTGCTTATTATTCTTTCATAGTTAATCCACAATGACATTTTTGGAGCCCAAATTCAAGATAAGGTCTGACAAAAGAGTTTTGTGCTGCTTCCGAGTGTGAGAGTCTGTAAGACATAGCTTGGATGCCCAAACAATAGTCTTTTCAAGGTGTAGAGGAATCATAAGTCAGAATTGTTGAAACCAAACCATTGTGGAACAAGCAGATGTGCGGCTGCTGCACCCACACCCACATCCACATCCAGACTTTTCCAGAGCTGCTCACACGAGCCTGCCAGGATCCAACATGTCTGCCTACCCTGCTGGGGAGAGCAAGGGTCAAATCTATAGGGAAAACACTCAAGTTCAATTCTGTTGCTTTGACTTTTTGAGGAGACACAGGTTGGCACCATCATGAACAAGGTGTCAGAGAAGAGCCTTGCCGGTGTGGCTTAGTGGTTGAGCATCAACCTATGAACCAGGACGTCACAGTTGGATTCCTGGTCAGGGCATATGCCCGTATTTCAGGCTTGATCCCCAGTCAGGGGTGTGCAGGAGGCAGCCAATCAATGATTCTCTCTCATCATTGATGTTTCTATCTCGCTCTCCTCTCCCTCTCCCTCTCCCTTCCTCTCTGAAATCAATATGTATATATATATATACTAGTATTAAAAGGTGTCAGAGAAGAAACCCCTCTGGGAAAGGAAGCCTGAAGGTTTTCCGAAAGGCAATGGGCTGACCCAAGGCCCATCCAGCTGTGACCCAGCTCAGAAGCTTGGGGAATTGATGTTAAGATCAGCCCCAATCCCAGAGAGGAACACACAGCACACTATGCAGAGAGGACCAAGGACTCCAATTTCCTGGGTTTGATTCATATCAGGGGAAATTGGAGTGAAGCTCAGCGTTTCCACCCTCATTGGTCTCAACCAACCAACTTCATGGCTGTTCATGAAGTGGATTTGCCTCTTCATGCCTCTGGTTCATTGGAAATGACATTACTTTGTCTTTCCTTTGCCACCCCCTGGCCATCTGACCATAGTACAAACCCTTCTGATTGTTGTTAGTGTTGGAGATACTTCCCTCTCCCCATCCACTCAAGATTTTAATTTCATTCACTGAGCTGCAGGCCGCTGGCCAGTCCCCACTGCCAAAGTCAACACCTCAGGGCTGCTTTGTCTGGGAGAGTAGGTAAAAGGGAGCGTGGGTCCTAAGACCACGGAGTTTCCTTTCCCGGGACCTGCTCAGGTGATGGCATATTTATGGCACAATGAGGGGCTTGCTCCTTGGGTCTCTTGGTTTAAAATTCATCTTTGCAAGGGTTCTTGCTTCTCTGAAAATCAATAGGGAGAGTAATTTCCTTCCCTTTGTACATGTGTTAGGAGCTAGACAAATTTCACTTGCAGCTGTTACTCTGTGCTATGGAAAGTCTCCAAATGCATAAACAGACCCCCCCCCCCACTCCAATTAAACAGGAATGAGAAAAACTATGGGAGTGGACGGCGATGGGCTTGGGTACTCAAGCCTTGGGGGGCAGAAAACCCTAAGGAAAATAGAGTGTTTATATGTCTGTCTCCCTCAACAAGACTGTGAGCTGCTTGGGGGCAGGGATCACATTCTATGGTGTGTGTGTCTCTAAGCTCCCTGTGCAGTGCCTGACACACAGGACATGTTTGCTGACATGCGGAGATGCAGAGAACTGAAGGGGAAAGGGAGGCCACAAACCCAGGGATAGATAAGAAACATCACATTTTCTTTCTTTTTTTTTTTTTTTTTTTTTGTGTGTGTGTGTGTGGTGGGGCTGGGAGAGGTACATTATAAGAAATGAAATGACAAGTTTGAATGGGATTAGACCTACTAGCACAAAATGATGACACACACGAAATTTCCTCTTACACAATAACACAACATCTTGTTTTCAACAAACATAAAAGCCATCAAAGGCTCTCCAGCTGGCTTGCGAGTATTCGATATCCCTGACTCTGCTAATGGGCAAGCAGAGGAATGTCTTGGCAACTCCTTCGAGTGGGAGTTCTGAGGAGAGAGGGAACATTGTTGGTCTGTAGGAAGAGGACGGGAAGACTCAGAAAGAGTCCTCCGTGTGCAAGTCCATAATGCAGGTAAAGCGGGGTTTGTAGAAATGGTGGCCTCCTCCTGGAGAGGTATAGACCCCTCAGGCCCCGGAGAGGCTATGCTTCTGGTTCTGATAGAGTCACCGTCTTGTCTGAGGTGTGTATGTCTCCCTTTGACTGTGGCGATCTTGAAAATGTTTGCTTCCTCAGTGAGATATCCACCAGGACTTTGGCCTTTGCCAAATGGTGCTGTTTTGTATAAGGGGAGTTTGGAGACAAAAGATTTATTTAAATGAGGACTTTTCTACAGACTTCGTTACCAGGGATAAATATCGGTATCATGTAGTGTGTCTGACCTCATGGTAATTATTTTATTTGCATACAACCTATGGGTTTTCCTCCAAAGAGGTGGTATTAAAATTGCAGGATTCCAAGTGCAGAGGGCCCAGCAGCATCCAGGACGCAAGAACCCAAGTCTCCCACCGGCTCCTCATTGTCTCCTCTGCTCCTGCAGGAGGCGGCAGGAACGCTCAGTGGCAGGAGCTGGAGAAATTCTTTAAGAGCCACCTTTACCCAACCTCCAGAAATGCGAGGCTGCCAGGCCCCAGGCTGAACCTTCAGGAGCACCACGTGCAGGTTTGGTTCAAGAACTGCCAGGCCAAACACAGTAGGTTGCTGGGCCTGCCCAGGAGGCAAGGCCCGAGAGCTGGTTGCACCCCAGGCCCTGGAGTCTGCCCCCCTGCGCCTGCGCCTTCCTCTGCTGTCCCTGTGTTCCCCGAGGGCCCTGTGTTCTCTGAAGACCCTGTGTTCTCCCAGGAGCCCCGTGTTCCCTGAGGACCCTGTGCTCCCCAGCCACCCTGTGTTCTCCGAGGGTGAGGGTTTCTGCAGCCCCTCTCTGCTCTGCCCCTTCCCAGTCTTCCCAGCAGCAGACAGAGCCCAGCGTCTCCAGCCACAGCCAGTCCTGGTGAGATTCTGCGCAGGGCACCCAGAATATGGTCCAGGCTGCACCAGCCCCAGCTCCAGCTGAGACCCCAGTCAGGCCTCAGGGCCCCTAAGCCTTGAATTTCTTGCCAGATCCCTGATTTGTGACCCCTGATTTCCCAGAGCTGTGCTCACCCTAAGACACCTTGGAGTGACCCTCCTCTTCCACTTGGGTACCAAGAAGGTACCCATGATTAGAAGGCCTATGGCCCCTGGATGTTACTGCCTCTATAAGGGATTGTGTCCCCACAAAGTCCTGTAGATCCTGCTGTGCCAGAGGGGAGTAGGGTGTCTTTGGTGAGAATGGTGCGCCCACTCAGGTGCGGGAAGTGGTTGCCACGGGTGACTCTTCTGCAGTGTGAACACACCTCCATTTATCCAACTTGGGGAGGTGGCATTGCTGTGCTCCCTCTGAGGCCACCGACCGTCCTGCTGCTCTAATGCGACATTTCTGCGGGTTCTCAGGTCCAGGAGTGGAATTGTTGCTCGAGGTGGATGTTCTGCTTTAGTGGTGCTGCCCGCAAACTTCCCAAAGGACCTAGACCAGCCTCGTAGGCCTTTTAATTTGAACTACACTAAATCCATAAATGTTTCTGGTGGTAATGGACATCTTTATACACTACTGATCTGTACAAACTAAGTGTATTATTCCTTCATTTGGTTGTTTACAAAGAGTCTTAATGGAGTATTATTTTAATCATTGAGGTTTCTGCATATTTGCGTAGGTTTCTTTCTAGTACTTTTTTTATTGTCTGACATTTTGGGTGGAATTTTAAAATCTGTCCTGTTTATAGGATTTGGTTGACAAATTATTTTGTTATCAGTTGATTCCATTATTTTGAGCCAGGGACCAGACTCAAATTGTTAAAATTCTATAACTTTTCTGGACATTGTTTTGGGCTTGATAATTTGAAATTTAATAAAGTGCATGGTTATCTTGTTAAAAAATAAGTAAAATTGCAGGATCCCCCCGACCTCACCCCACCTCACCCCGACACACACCTCCATTATATCCTCAGGGTGTCTTGTATGCAGGATTCATTTCAACTTGGAAGTCATTTCACTCAAGTCATTAGCTAGTATTCTATGGAACTTTGTACATGCAAAGGATTTTAAAGCCACTACTAATAGCGGTATCTTAAAGTAGGGCCTTCTCCTCATAAATCTGAAATCCTCAAGTGGCTGACAGATAAACAAAGTGTTCATCTGTTACACGATGTCACCAAGGGATCATGAGGTAGAGTCAGTGAGCTCTGGTGGCCCAGTGCCTGGGCTGTTTTTAGTCTAAACTAATCTGCCTGAGACAGACCAGCAATGTGGACAGTTTGGGCTTTGACATGAAACAGACCCATGTTCAAACACAGCTCTGCCTATTACTAGATTGCTTACCACATGACACAGGTTTGACATGCAGTCCCCTCAATTATCTCCTCTGGCCTTTGGAGGGTCATATGAAGGAGGGAGAGGAGGTCTCTTTTGACCTGAGGACTTCTTCACAGATGTTTGGGCTAGGTGTCTTGAATACTCACTCTCTCTGGCCTGCCTGGAGGTAGCAAGATGGGAAAAGAACCACACCCCGTGCCAGTCATCCACTCTAGCATGCTCTACTGCTCCCAGGTCCATATAGCCTCCCGCTATGGAAAGTACCAGGGCACTAGGCCATAGTCAATATGGTATCACACATACTATATATAGAAAACTTTTTCTAAGAGCTCCAAGTTATTAGCTGATTTTCTTATTTAGTTAATAACATCAATTTGAAGGTCAGGAAACTGATATTGAAAGATTTCCCAAGGTTGAGCCATGGGAGTTAAAAATAAAATATGAATGCTCAAGTTCTCCAATCATGTCTCTCTATCCTTTGTGGATCCTATTCTGCACACTTGATGCAAAGGTGTCCAAGAATATCTTCTTTGAGAAAAGGCCAAGTGACAGGATATGCCTGTGTTGCAGGGGAGGCTGAAGGATGGGCCAGAAACATAGGATGGGCCACCTGGTCAAGGATACAGTGAGGTTTATAAAAGAAATGTATCTTCTCACCTAGCTCCTTGAGTCATCCAACACTTCTTCCTAGGATCATCCCTAAGAAATGGAGTTCTAAGAACTTGCTCATTCAGAAAACTGCTGGTTTGCCAGCTGAACCTGGCTACACAGGCATTCACAAACTACAAAGGCCATGTTAGGCCCTAGCTGGTTTGACTCAATGGATAGAGCGTCTGCCTGCGAACTGAAGGGTCCCAGGTTCGATTCAGTCAATGGCACGTACCTTGGTTGCAGGCCCTGGTAAGAGGTGAGTGCAGGAGGCAACCAATAGATGTATCTCTCTCACGTCAGTGTTTCTCTCTGTCTCTCCTCCTCCCTTCCACTCTCTAAAAATCAAGGGGGCGGGGGGGGGGGGGACGGGTAACAAAGGCCATGTTGGTCCGCTAGTTGGGTACTCCAAAGGAAGTAGCAACCACATCTGCAGACTTCATCCTGAATAAATTATCCATCATCTTCCTGAAGGAAGGCTAAAGGGCAATTAGATAGGGTCCCACACTGCTTTTTCAAGGTGACTGGGTGTGAGGTTCTGTGCTGGTATGTCTGACCCCTGCCCCTAGAGGTACCAACATTATTACCACCTTGTGTTTAAGAAGCTGCCGCTGCTGGCTGGTATTAATAAGCCAGTGCTCTATTGACAACCTGAACAACTTTGTTAAACTACCTCTGATGCTATATCAAAAGCCTACAGCTATCACTCCTCTGACTTCTGGTAATAAACTGTGTCCTCCACATCTCCTTACCAGGAATTCACTGACCGGCTTGAAGAGCCTACACCGCGTTCACTGCAGAGAACCAGGTCCCTGCTGTGGTTACTACAAAGTGTTCTTCTATAAGCAAAATTAAAGTGAACAGAATTGGCAGGTGGTAATGGTAGTGTTCACAGCAAGGCGTATCCCAACTCTCCGTCAAATACAAACCAAGATCATCACCAGACCCCCTAAACCCAGTCCCTTTGAACTCCAAACAGAAAAACTAAGCTGTACAGTAACTTTGGGATGACTTTCTGCTAGGTGGTGCAGTTTCCATATCCGGAGTCAGAAGTTAGCCCATCCCAAGTTTTTGAGTCAACTTAGGGCTGAGTCACTTTCAATACCACTGTACTTACATGATACTCGAGAACCTGCCGCTGACCAGCCGAGAATCATGATCATGTAAGACCAGCCCACAAAACCTGTCCAGGGTACTGCCAAGGACCATCTAATGTAGAACCTCTGGGGGTAAATCTTGGCAAGAAAACTTTGTAGACATTGAACATGATTCACCAGATTCAGCATCCGGAATCTGAACTTGTCTCATGGGCAACGATGGCCCCAGAAAAATTTAAAACTAATTGTGAAGTATAGCAATTACTATGGAGAAGTTGACCTTGCTTAGCATCTTCCGAGGCCACCTGGGCTCTTTTCACCCTCTCCCCACTGCGAATTTTAGAAGAGGCTGTTTGGAAAGGGAATAGATAAGACAGTCATCACAAAAGTCGGGACAATAGAGGGATGGGATGAGACCTGCTCTGCAGTTCTGTCCTGTTTTATTTCTTGACCCGGTTGGTGGTCACTTGTGCTTCATTTATAATTACTTACTAAATTGTATGTGCTTGCATACCTTTTTTTGTATATATGTTACATCTCAAAATAAGTTTTCTATTTTAAAGTATTACAGGATACCTGGAGCTGGTCTCTTATACTTCAGGATCGAAGTGAAGCTAAAGTAGAGGTGAGAAGCCCTCTGGTCCCACCTTTACTGTAGTCCTAAGAGGAGTGTGGCTGAGAGCTCCATGTGCAGTGGCTCAGAGGCACCAGCACACGAGAAGCTGAAAGTAGTATTTATTTTTTTAAATATATTTTTATTGACTTCAGAGAGGAACGGAGAGGGAGAATCATTGATCAGTTGCTTCCTGCACACCCCACATTGGGGATCAAGCCCACAACCCAGGCATGTGCCTCGACCAGGAATCTGTGACCTCCTGGTTCATAGTTTGACGCTCAACCACTGAGCCAAGCCGGCTGAGCAGTATCTTTTGTTCTAATTCAAGAATAATCTTACTAGCCTCTTGAGCAGCCGTGGGCAAACTACAGCCTGTGGGCCAGATCCGGCCTGTTTGCAATGAATAAAACTAAAAAAAAAAAAAAGAGACCGTACCCTTTTATGTAATGATGTTTACTTTGAATTGATATTAGTTCACACAAACACTCCATCCATGCTTTTGTTCCGGCCCTCCGGTCCAGTTGAAGAACCCATTGTGGCCCTCGAGTCAAAAAGTTTGCCCACTCCTGCTCTTGAGTCTTAATAACAACTTCATGATGAGATGAAATCACTGAGTGTTCAGTGACCTATTCAAAGCCACAAGAGCAGCAAATATAAAAGATGTAGGACAGTTAACGTAAAAATGGAAAGTCAAGAGAGAATTTTGTTTCGTTTTGTGACATGGCATATCACTCAGGAGCTTGATGAAATAGGGGTAAAAGCACTATACAATAGTTTTCCAGTTAAGATTCCAATTCATTGGGTCTGGGAGTGGGGGCAAAAATCTGAATTTTAAAAAGAATTCCAAACAGGATTTTGTTTTGATTTTCCAGATTAGGAATTACTGTACAAGACACCATGATTACTTCTCTTAGAAAGCCAGGGTCCCTAATACTTTTCTTTCTAGACATAAATCAGGCCTGGTTTTCTCTCTGCCAAGTTTATCTTTGGTTGGAAAAGAATTGGTACCACCTGCCAAATTTGAGGAGCTGTGTTTTTGTTTGCCACGCCCAGAGCACTTGTGGAAGGGTTGGGGGTGCGGGGGGCGGCGGGGTGGGGGGAGTGTTGCAGGGGAGTTAAGGAAATAAATGTGATTATATGCAAAATCAGGATACATCAAAGTGTTTCTAGTGTTACCTCTGGATGGCAGGTGATTTATTTCCCTTGTTTTTTTCATTTCCAAATTTTCTACACTGAGTTTCTTATGTAGTAAAACTGTAACAAATTAATGTTTAAAAGATGGATGAGAACAGACACGCTCTGCTCTTGCCAAACTGCACAAGCACTTGTCTCGCCACTGGCTGTGTGAATGACAGTGCCCCGCTTGGCACCATGGACAGCAATCAGGGAAGGGTGAAAGGGCAAGAGGCCTGGGACAGGCGGGTCTCCCAGTGTACATCCTATCCTGAGCTGCCTGCTTCTGAAGGAATTCTTGGGAAAATACAAAAAAATATTTCTACTCCTTAGTCCTTTTAAACATTTATTTATTTACTGTACAAAATATTTACACAATCATTGCAACTGTCTGGCCCTTTTGCCTGGCCTGAAAATGTGCAGCGGGGCTTGGTCTCCGCTGAAGTTCTAGAGACATGCCGATGTTCTCCGTGGTGTTCACTTTGCATCTGGTCTCCTTCAAAGACACTGAAGGCCAGGAGGTCAGGTGACCCCCAAAGTACCTGGGCCACAAGGGCATAAATAAAAGAACTGGCCAAAATAAGAAACGTGAATAGAAAATTGCCCGAGAAGTAACACACACTACTTCTCTCAGACACACTGTACCTTTCCCCACATTGGCTAGTACCAAAGCAGGATTAGAAAAGAAAAAAAAGGTAAAAGAAAGGCCCAAAAGAGCAAAGATACATTTCAACAGTTAGGAGAGAAGATAAACTGGAAGAATAGAAAAACCACAACAGTACCAAAGGGTTTTGTTAAACAAAGGCCCTGGGGCTCAGGACCCCCACAGGGAAGCAGCTGCCCCAGCTGGGCAGTGGTGGTGCCCAGGATGCTTTGAAAAGTGCTACGACCAGAGTCTAAAATGACAGGTCTAGCCAAGAAAATCAAATCGAGCTCCAGCGTCAGTCTGTGGAGAGCTGCTGGAGGGTGAAAGCAGAATCCAGAAGAGGAGTAACTGCCAAAGACAGCAGAAGCAGCCCACGGGCCCCCCGCGGGGAACCCCTCTCTGGGCCGAGGGGCAGCCATTGTGTTTCCCAGGGTGATGACAAAGCTTGCCTGTACATATCCCACGGGAAACACTGGGGCAAGCAGCAGCACCTTGTCCTGGTCCCTGAGGAGAGCAGTGACCATGTGGCATGCAGGACCCTGTGGTGTAGAGGCCCTGACACTGGATCCTGGACCCCAAGAATGAGTGAGGTCAGCACCCACACCAAGAAGGACAAATGACGACTGCGAAGGAGTGAGGTCAGGCATTAACAGCAGCAGCTCGGAAGGGCTTGTTCCTGTGATCTCTGGGAGCAGGAGGGCTCAGACTTGCTTCCAGGAGGCCAAGGCAATGCCACAGTCCTGCCTCCTCTCTGGACTCTGTGTACTTGCTGGTTTTGGCGATAAAGATGGCTTGTAATAGTCTCAGACTTGAATGCCCCATTGGGAATAGTAGCTTGCTACAAAGCCTTCTTAAAAACAGACATGTGGGACAGTTGATGAGGTTTTGCGTCTTGCAAATGTTTTCATTCAAATTGTAATGTTGCCATCATCCAAGAGAGGACAGCAGGTTCTCCTCAATCATCACACAATAGTGAACCCAATATATCTTCCTCCCTTCTTAGTTCCCCTTGGTGGTAACTGAGGGAGTGAAGGGAAGTAACTGGGGCAGCTAGGTGTTTACTGCCTGATGTATCTCCTCTGTTCCCAGTGTCCTGACCCAAAGAACCTGTGAAAACACTTGAACTGTTGGTCCCTTTCCCTTGCCCCAGTGCTGCCAGAGAACACCAAGCAAAGAGAGAAGCAGGGATCACTGGCATGCTATTCTTACGGTCACAGTTCCTTGCTCCAAAATTTTCTTCAGTAGAAAGCAAAAGAATCCCAGTTCTTAGCAGACTGTATAACTCGAAGGCAGGTGACCAGGCCCAGCCACACCTCAGCGTAAAGAACAAACTTAGGGACAAGCATCAGTAGTCTTCAAGCCAGCCATATGCCTAGACATGCCCCCAACCTCAAAGGAGCAGCAGATTCAGCACTGGAGGCCACAGCCCAGCTATCTTTCACATGCTTAGGTCTGCTTTTCTCACCGGCTCAAACTCAAGAAAAAGCTTAGAATTCTTTAGAGATTAATGACCATTTCCAGAAACGCCTGCAGGGAAAGCTCCTTTTCCAGTTCGGAACCACAGAAAGATCCATTTGTGCTCTCCGTCCCCATTAGAGGTAGTCCAGGGCCAATGCCTATGCCTGCCATTGTGCAGAGGGACAAAACCAAAGATTGCGCTTGTGGGCCTCTTCCTATCTGTGCTTCTCCTGGCTCCTGCTGAGAAGAGGCAATCACCCTGCCCACAAGGACTCACAGACCTCAGGTCAAGTAATGAGGGCCACAGAGGGGCCCCGAGGAGCATAAGCAGAGGAGGATAGCAAGGCGAGGGCACCAGCTCCCCAATGAGAGCTGAGCCCTTTGTGTAATCTCCTTCAGCTAATGAGGCAGCTCCCGCCACTGAGATCTCCTAAGAACCAAGTGGAATTACAGCAGCACGGTCCTCTTCTCGTGACTCAACGAGTAGCTCAGAATACATATCATGCCTAAGTGGCTGTGGGGAGAAGATGGACAGGAAGGGGGCGAGGGAAGGACAAGGCCTGTAGGTGACCAAATACTCCAGACACGGGGGAGCATGCAGCAGCTTCTGGTTGATGGTTATGTGTTCTGTTAGCATCAGTGGTTATGATGTCTACCGTGCGCACCCAGATGCTCCAGAAAGCACGGGAGCCAAGAGGATGGCGGGAGAGTGGTCAGAGCATGCCAAAGCCCTCACAGCCCTCGCTGATGGCCAGCTGCAGCATCCTGTGCACCTCTTCATACGAGTCATACGTAGGGAGGCACAGCTGGTTAAAACTGGAAGGGCAAGGGGAGAAGTGATTAACTCAAAACCACTGACAAAGGCTGGAAAAATAATCCCTCCCAAGAGCATTGGGCAGTCAGATACCTACCATGTGTGTGCAGTTGGAAGCGTGCTGTGGGTCGGAGCAGCAATAATCTGGAACGAGGGACAGAGGGCCGCAAAGCCTCCGGGTGGCAGCTGAGAGGAGCCTGTCGTGAACTGAAGCAGCCGAGCCAACTCCTCCTGGGTCAAACTGGAAACTACAGTCCAAAACCACCTCATGACCTGGCAGGGAGAGCACAAGGTTGGGGTCACACCATTATGCAGCCCAGGGTTTGACCTCGGGGCAAGGAAGCAACAGGACACCCAAAGTGGGGGTGTGGCTCAGTTACTGCTCTGTGAGGACACAGGTAGGAATGGTTAGAATTGACAAACTCTCTAGGTCAGGGGTCCTCAAACTTTTTAAACAGGGGGCCAGTTCACTGTCCCTCAGACCGTTGGAGGGCCGGACTATAGTTTTTAAAAAAAACTATGAACAAATTCCTATGCACACTGCTCATATCTTATTTTGAAGTAAAAAAACAAAACGAGAACAAATACAGTATTTGTATTTGCATGTGGCCCGCGGGCCGTAGTTTGAGGACCCCTGCTCTAGGTCCTAGAGTCTAGGAGTTTGCATTGTCACGCAGTCAGGAGGGAAGTCACCAAATGCTTGGTTCTGTATCTTGGACTTTCCAATGCACTGTTTCTGTGGCAGTCAGCATGATAGCCAATAGAGACCAGAGGTCCCTTTTGTCTTTCCCACACATATATCATTTTTTTACCCAGTTGATATGTCTGCTTTTCTGACTCAACTTTTTTTTTTTAAATCCTTACTCAAGGATATGTTTAGAGCAGGGGTGGGGAATGTCCAGCTCTCCAAATCATTTGGTCTGGCCCTGCCAAGGCATTGTGGGTGAGTTAAATAAATATTTTACCAAACATAGCAGGCTAATTTTTAAGTTGATAATTCTGTATGGCCCATGAATGATGTTATAAATATTCAAATGGCCCTTGGCAGAAAAAAGGCTCCCCACCCCTGGTTTATCAATGTGAGCCTCTCATATGTGCCCTGACCAGGGATTGAACCCATAATCTTTTGGTGTACGGGACAACACTCCAACCAACTGAGCCATCCAGCCAGGGCTTCAACTTTTGTGTTCTGAAACTTTTTCTTTACAACATGGCACAAATCCAACTAAAAGAAATCTGGCCCACTTACCTTTTCTCTGAAATGCCATGAGCCACCAACGACCATTGCATGGGCTTTGAAATCAGCCACATTGATGTCCCCAGTCCCACACATCAGTAGCTGGAGAAGATAGTCAGGTGTTACTAGGACACTCAGAGGAACAAAGACTCAGCATAAGGTTGATTACCTATGTTAATATGCAAAAATGTAGAATAAAAAAAGCACCAGGGAAAAGACAAAAGATGAGGTCACAATGCCAGAATACCGCTTTAGGAAAATCAATTATAATAGGCCCAAGTTTCCTAACCAATGTGCTAACAATCACACAGCCTTTTCTAAAAAATATATATATATATATATATATATATATATATATATATATATATATATATATATATATGTTGCTTTTCAAATTGATTTTGTGGGAAGACAGAGGGAGAGAGAGGAAAAAAAAAAAAACAACACCACTGATGTGAGAGAGGCACACTGATTGGTTACCTCCAGCATGCACCACAACCTGAGATCGAACCTGCAACTTGGGTATGTGCCTTGACCAGGAATCGAACTGGTGACCTTTCAGTGCACAGGACGATGCCCAACCAACTGGGCTACACCAGCCAGGGCAAATCACACAGCTTTTAAAAAAATATATTGATGCCTATGGTCTTACCCTAGACCTTTTGAATCAGAATCTCTAGGAGTAGGTTACAAGCGTGTGTGTTTTGAAAAAGTTCCCCAAGCATTTCTGATGCACCCACCTAATTAAGAACTGCTGCTGTGGATTATTTTGAATGGCAACAAAGGACAAAAAGGGAACTAAGTTTACTGACAGTCTGATCTGGATGGAGCCTAGAAACACCAGCGAGAAAAGCAGGCCCTTTCCCTTTGATGAAGACCCCTAGGCCCATAGAAAAATCGGTCAGGTGGCTTTTCCTTTTCCCCAGAATCCATCTTTTTGTGGACTGAACTTTTACTACCTTCCTTCTCTTCAGCCCAGCCCCTACTTGATCAGATAAATTAAAACACATGCCAAAAAGTGAGAACATTAATGAGATCAGAGCCCTCAACATCTTGTTCATGTCCTAATCTGGTTCAGAACCCTGCGTGTTACTTCACAGACTGTGAGTCCTCATCCAATGGCTATAAAGAATGATACATCCTAATCAAGACACGAGAAAAGCTCACATTAAGCCTTCGGAGCCGTGGCTCCTTCAGAGAACTGGTGAAGCTAACGAGTAACTAAGAGCAGCATGGGGAACTGTAAGAGACTGTGTCCTTCCTTCCTACTCACTGTTACAAATTGTTACAAATGCTTTGCTTCAGGATACAAACAAATATACCAGTAGCTATTCCTCAGTCCCCAAATAACAGCAGTAGGTTTCTATCAGAAACTTTAGGCTGAGAAATGGAGAGTTCATTTTGTTTAGATTCATATTTAAAGGTATAAAATGTGATGAAAATTGCACAAGACTTTGAGTCTTGTTCTCGAAAACAGTTCAGTTAATAAGAATAAAAATTGTACAAAACCACCTAAACTTTTTTGTTTTTTTCATTTTTAAAGGACTTTCTCCATACAGGCAACAGTCTGCAAAAAACACATTCCTCGTAAGAGCTAATAATTGAAACTAATAATTTGCCTTATATGTATCATCTGTGAGCAGCAGGTAAAAAACTGATTTTATGTTTTGTTCACACCTGATACAAACTCGTATTTTGCTACTTACAGAATGGCATTTACCATCATAGAGCCATATTTTGGTTATTACAGGATCTAAGATAAGAATATATTAACTGTATAGTATTGTGGTCCCAAACGTTGAAATATGTCTTCTTCATTGGAACGTTCCATGAGGGCAGGGGCTTTTTTACTCATGGCATACAGGAGGCACTCAATAAATAGTCCCTGAACAGAGAGAAACCAAGATGGCGGCATAGGTAAACACTGGAAATTGCTGCCTTGCACAACCACTTCAAAAATACAACTAAAAAACAAAATGGACATCATCCAGAACCACAGGAAGGCTGGCCGAGTGGAAATTCTACAACTAAAAGGAAAGAGAAAAGCACACTGAGACTCAGAGGAGGTGCGGATTAAAGTGCAGAGGTAAGGAGGTGCATGTGAAAGGGCTGGCAACTGAGGACACGGTTGTCTTTTTCAATCTGGAGGAAGTCTCAAGCTCCCGGCTGCTCTGAACTCCAGTTCCGGGTGAGTCTCTAGGGACCCAGACTCATATGGGAAGAAACTGGACTATCTGGCACCAGTTGGAACTTGAGGGCGGCTTTCTCTCAGAGGTGCTTGCAGTGATTACCGGGACACTGAGACACAGGGCCTCTTAGGGTAGGACTGAGGATCAGCCATAGTTGTTTGCTCCGCCCTGTTCATTTCCTGAGACCCCGCCCCACCCAAGCTGTACGCAGAGGCTTTTGCATTTGAAAGGCCTGGCCCTTTGAAATCTGAAAATTACCTAACAAACTGCAGCTGGGTCAGAGAGACCCAGAACTTCCAAAAGAAGGCCCAAGGTCCCACAGAAGCTTACAATGCTTCACAGTTGGGCCTCATCTGGGCACCTCCAAACCCCAAACAAAGAAGAGGAATCTGCAGATCTCTCCACAGCTCCTGCTGGGTAGCCTCAGGCAGGGGCTAAATTAGCTTCTCCTTAGAGATCCAAGAGCCAGTGTACCCAGTGGTCAGAGTGGGACCATCCAGATTACAACTCCTCAGGTCCAAAGGGACACACTCAGGGGGCAGACTCAGTGAGCAACAAAGCCCCACTGAAGCAAGTCTTGCCCCATAAGGGTGTCTCCAGCACAGAAGTTCTCCCACTGCAGAAACAGCTGATTCTCACAGCCAATTGGCCTGGAGGTCAATTCCTCCCAGCGATACCTACAACAATCAAGGCTTAACTACAACAAGACTGTGAACAAAGCCCACAAAGGGGTGTACCAAGAGTGTTCACCTCAGGTAATTGGGGAGGCTGAGCCACCAGGCCCTATAGGACACCTAGCACACAAAGCCACTCTATCAACACAGGGAAGCAGCCAAAATGCGGAGACAAAGAAACAGGTCACAAATAACAGAAATGGAGGAAAGCAAACTACTGGATATAGAGTTCAAAACCACACTTTTAAGGTTTTTCAAGAATTTTCTAGAAACCACCGATAAATTTAGTGAGACCCTCAAGAAATCTAGTGAGACCCTTGAGGTTATGAAAAAGGACCATCTAGAAATTAAGCATACACTGACTGAAATAAAGAATATTATACAGACTCCCAACAGCAGACTAGAGGATCGCAAGAACCAAGGCAAAGGTTTGAAATACGAAGAAGCAAAAAACACCCAACCGGAAGAACAAAAAGAAAAAAGAACCCAAAAATATGAAGATAGTGTAAGAAGCCTCTGGGACAACTTCAAGCATACCAACATCCGAATTATGGGGGTGCCAGAAGAAGAGAGAGAGCAAGATATTGAAAACATATTTGAAGAAATAATGACAGAAAACTTCCCCTACCTGGTGAAAGAAATAGACTTACAAGTCCAGGAAGCGCAGAGAACCCCAAACAAAAGGAATCCAAAGAGGACCACACCAAGACACATCATAATTAAAATGCCAAGAGCAAAAGACAAAGAGAGAATCTTAAAAGCAGCAAGAGAAAAACAGTCAGTTACCTACAAGGGAGTACCCATACGACTGTCAGCTGATTTCTCAACAGAAACTATGCATATGCAGGCCAGAAGGGAGTGGCAAGAAATATTCAAAGTGACGAATACCAAGAAACTACAACCAAGATTACTTTATCCAGCAAAGCTATCATTCAGAATTGAAGGTCAGATAAAGAGCTTCATAGATAAGAAAAAGGTAAAGGAGTTCATCACCACCAAACCAGTATTATATGAAATGCTGAAAGGTATCCTTTAAGAAGAGGAAAAAGAATAAAAAGGTAAAGATACAAATTATGAACAACAAATACACATCTATCAACAAGTGAATCTAAAAATGAAGTGAATAAATAAATAACCTGATGAACAGAATAAACTGGTGACTATTACAAAATCAGGGGCATAGAAAGGGTGTGGGGGGTGCGGGAAGAGACTGGACAAAAATCGTACACCTATGGATGAGGATGGGGGAGTGGGGCGGTAAGGGCAGAGGGTGGAGTGGGAACCGGGTGGAGGGGAGCTATGGGGGGAATAAAGAGGAACAACTGTAATAATCTGAACAATAAAGATTTAATAAAAAAAAAAAAAATAGTCCCTGAACAAATATGTCCTATTATTCCCTTAAATCATCTTTAAACGTCAAAGACTGTACATGATACTAATTCTTTAGTACTCAACCAATATCAATAATATTTGAGAAATAGGTGAATATTGATTACTCTTCAAAAATAATTAGCTATTTACTGGTTTCTAATTTTCACATTCTAACTTTTTATTTATTTTTTAATCCTTACCCAAGAATATTTTTCCATTGATTTTTTTAGAGGGAGTGGAAGGGAGGGGGAGAGACACAGAGAGAATATTATCAATACGAGAGAGACACATTGATTGGTTGCCTCCAGCATGAGCCTGCAACCGAGGTATGTACCCTTGACTAGAATTGAACCTAGGACCCTTCAGTCCATGGGCTGACACTCTATCCACTGAGCCAAACCAGCTAGCACACATTCTAACTTTTTAAAAGCTGACAAATGGGTCAATGCTTGGGAAGAGTGATAAAAGTGAAATCAACCTTGCATAAAGGGCTTTCCTGTGGGAAAACTCAAACACTGAGTCAAGAATGGGGGTTTGTGCCAAAACCGGTTTGGCTCAGTGGATAGAGCGTCGGCCTGCGGACTGAAAGGTCCCAGGTTCGATTCCGGTCAAGGACATGTACCTGGGTTGCGGGCACATCCCCAGTAGGAGATGTGCAGGAGGCAGCTGATCGATGTTTCTCTCTCATCGATGTTTCTAACTCTCTATCTCTCTCCCTTTCTCTCTGTAAAAAATCAATAAAATATATTTTAAAAAAAAGAATGGGGGTTTGTGAATATAAGCACTTACCTCAAGCTCATTTTCATCAAAAATAGCCAAAAGGTTCTCAGGGACCAACTCATTCAGGCCTGAAACAAAGTAGCCCAGTTAAAACCATACCCACACCATAGATACAGGTACTTCCACATCAAAGCTAAGAGCAGACAGAATCTCACCTTTCAGGAAATGTTCCACTTCCTCTTTCACTTGACTGGCCAGCCGATATTGGGCCAGCAAATTTAAATAGAAGATTTTATTCGCATTAGTGACTGGGGTTTGAGCTCCACCTGTCATGAGTTCAACAACCTAAAATAAGATGCAGAAGACAGAGGGAGAGGCTGCGGATGAGCGTCTGTAAGATGGTAGCTGCTTGGTATGCCCCACAAACACAGCGTTAATGACGTCCATCACAGTTGCAAGTTTCTGCCGTGCATTCAGCTTCTCAACACACTTGGTTCTGTACAGTTACTAAGCTTCCGGGTTCCCACCACTATTGCTGTATTCTACTAACTATTTCTGAAGTGGGGATCTGAGGGAGTCTTCTCTGACCTAGTCAAACAGTGGTGATGCAACAGGAAGAAGATACTCTGGTCCCTTGTTAGCAACATTTTAATGTCTCTATGATCTGAAATTAAACCATCACAACTTCTTCTCTTAAACCCCTAAGCCAACTGAGAATAAATAAAGCCAGATACGTAGTGAAGAAATCTCTTTAGAAATTCTAAGAAGGGATCAGTTGTTCCCTTACATCCTTCCCTTACAATCCCACAACAGTCACAAAGCCTATGTGATTATCAGTACAATGGTATCAATCAGTGGTCACAGTTTTTTAGTCATTGCTATTTGCTTTCAATTGTATGTTACTGCAACTTTAGCTTCATGATTTTGTTTAGCACTACAATGTAAACAGAACCACATTTGCATCAGAAGTACTTTGGGCTAATAATTTTGTAATAAAGTTTTAGAAATATACAGGTAGTGTTAAAATAGGAGTCATCTACATCAACACCACTAAAGTTGAGATAGGTATGCCATCCCCTCCAAAGCTCCTTGTGCAGTGACACTGCATTATCACTGAGTTATTTTTCTACTAGAAAGTAAGTAGGTGGGATAGATGGGTTCATGTGTCTTTTACTCCACTAAAATGGGCCAGATCATAAAGTGTAGGATGCAATGACCTAAACCTACCTTGCCCAATATGGCTGCCAGTAGTCTAGGTGGTTATTTACATTTAAGTTCATGAAAATAAAATAAAATGAGGAATTCAGCTGTTTGGTCATACTGGCCACATTGTGGGTGCTCAGCGGACAGCACGGACAAACAACATGCCCATTTTGCGGGAAGTTCTATTAGGCTGCACTGCTCTGGAAGAGGATGGGAATCAGGGGACCCACAGGCTCTGATCCTCGTTCTCACCTTATCCAATTGACCTGATTTGTTATATTTCTCTTCTGCAAAGACCAGCTCCATCTCACTCATGTCATTGTTGAGGATAAAACAAACTTTAGATTTGTAGAATTCTGGATCATCCGTTTCAAAGTACTGAAGAGACAGAAAGACAGAATAGAACATGACTACTCTTACCCAGAAATGAAATTTACAACTGCTAGAAACCACTTACCCCTTCAACCTTAAGAATAATTAGCTCAGAGTGGCGAGACTCCAGAGTTCATGGCCAGGGGCCTTAGTAGAAAAGACACACCTCAGACATTACCTTGTAATGCATACGTAGTCCTATGATTTGGGCCAAGAAAGAACGGGTAAAGCGAGCGCGGACCAACTGCTTGTAGGCTCCTCCTAGAGAGGACTCATAGAGACACTTGCCCACGAGCCGCCCTGCAAACTCATACATCTTCAAGCGTAGATGAGGGGGGCGGTTAGGGTTGGGGTGCACCTGTCAAAAAAAAAGACATTAAAAAGCTTTGGGCCATTTTTCTTATAGCCTAGTTCCGGAAAGACCCTTTCTCCCACCTTCATTCCAAGAGAGCAATTTCAGTAATTAAATCAAAGAGCCCATCCAAATGGTATTGGCCTTTTGGTAGCCACTACTGAGTAATTCAAGTGACTGGAGGATAAAGGGCAGAGATGGCCTTACATTAGGCTAAAGAATCTTACATAAGTTTGTGGCTTCATCTGACTGAGTATGGAAGTAGTCAGTGCATGATGTGATGATGCCTTTTCCCTAAACCAGAACTTCCTTCAGCCAAAGTCCACTTCTCTAATCCTGACACCTCTGCTTAGTCAAAGGTCTAGTACAGAATTCAATAGCTTCAGGCATGTTTTGGGAAAGTGGCTTAATTATTATTATAATTAAAAGAATAGACATTGCATTATATTGCTCTTTAGTAAAATATTAATCTGTCTGCATTTTCTCCTATCCTAGAGATGAAATAATGAAGGCAAAGCAGAGGGAGGTTAACTGATTAATTCATATTGTAGGTAAGAACAGGGCACAAATTGTCAGATTCCCAGATTCATGATCTCAAACTCGTCAGTCTACTGCATTATAACATAATCTACATTTTCCACCCACCCACGGGGAAGTCACAGACTCACTAATGCTTGGTTGTTGTCACTGAATCGGGTAAAGAGCTGATTGGTGGTATCAAATAGTGCTTTGCAGATTAGTTCAAACCATTCCCGGCGAGGCCCTCCCCAGTCCAGAGCTGAAAAATATAATAAAAATAAAAAGTAACTCTGGCCTACTATCTCCTATCATGTCTGTTCATTAATCCATTATTTTATACTCTCCACACTCCCACCATTCCACTACCTTACTGTTTCCCCCTTCCAAACCACATTAACTGGACATTTTTTTGAAATCCCATCCTTCTATAGGATTAAAGGTCACTAAGCTAATATCCTCTAGTGTGGAAACACATTAGATAAGATATCCCAGGAAATGGACCTTTCTCTTAGTTCTACAAAGGTGAAAAGTTTGCCCTCTGGTTCAAATACACAGAGCTCTCCCTCCAAGCCCCTGTATGTCTGTGCTCTATGAGATCCACCAAGTCATCTGGCCAGTAAACACCACCCTTTTTATCTTGACTCATGAATTTTTTTCCCTTGGAAAAAGAAACTGGGGTGTATTCAAGGAGGTTTTGTTTTTTTGTGGAGAAGGGGTAAGAAATAGGAGAGAGAGTGGAGTTTAAAAAGATGAATATGAAATTTCAAAACTGACCTTCTTCGTCCTGGAAAACCACTTCAAAGTTCTTGCTCCAATCTGAGATGGAGAAATTCCGAGTGGCTTTCAGAGACTGAAAAGTAGCGAAAGGAAGGAAGTATCAGAACATTGGCTGGCATCTCTTGGGTATTAACGACAAAAACACAAGAATAATGCTATTGTCTACTAGTTCTTGGAGGCAATCTATTATTCATAAACAAGCTTTAATCACACCATTTTATAATTAAAATACATGTATCCCCAGAAGTAATTTAAGGTTTTAAAAAATAATCTAATTTGTCTTTACACCATTACTTTGTTGAAAAGTTGACGCTTGTTTTTCTTTTTACAATCCTCATTTTATTAATGAAAAAACGCTTAAAGAACTAAAAATGGCTCAGATTAGTAAGCTGTCAGCAAGACAACCAAGGAGTCCTGGTTTTTGGTAAAGTACAGTCTATTTGCTAGACGTCTTTATCCAAAGGCTAGGTTCAGACAGGGAGCCATACCACATGGAGAATGCGGCTGAGAAAAGAGGTTTCCAATCACACCTACCAGAGCCAAACATCACAAACACATTTTGGACTGGGACCAAGCCTTCTCATTCTTGGGGAATGTAAGAACTATGCCAGCGTCTGTGCAGTGGAGACAGACACACATCAGGTGTTCCTTTTCCATCAAACCAGAGTGACAACAAAAATCATTGCCTTGTAATCCAACAAGAGCTCTTCTATTCCAGGGATTCAATAACAAGAACTTTCTTCTGTAACAACTACTTATACCTGCCCTGCACAGGAGTTCCATGAGTTTATTCAGGAGCTAGTTCAGTACAGATTCTAAAGCCAATGTGTCAACCAGTCTCTCTCCTTAATAACATACCTCCAACAAATCTGCCCCAAACTTGTTATAATCAAACAGAAGAACAGTCTTTTCACAGGTATGTTTAAAGAGAAGTTTGGGTTTCATGAAAAAGATAACCTGAAGAATATAACCAAGTATCAAAGAGGCTCCTAGCTGAAAAACTTTGACAACTTTTGACAGAGATGAAACTTTACTCACCGATTCCAACAAGGCATGTCTGCTGACCTTTAGGGTGACTTTGGAATGTGGTCTTTTCATGTGTACCTGCCGAAGCTCTCGCTGGAAAAAGTTCACCTTATCCTGAAAGGTCTCAGAGCCTCCTGAGGAACCGTAAGATTCATCATGATTACAGCCTTATTACAAGACATCTGTGCAGGCCACTTCTACACCCTGAGGCACCCACAGTAGCTGCGGTCACTGCCCAACTTTACCTATGTTCTTATGGAGGGAACGGATGAAAGTGGCTGCGAGGATGTTCCTCTCCTTACAGCTGAGCTCCACAGGAGGCTGAATGCCATCATCTACCACCAGTGTAAGGAGCTTATGGACAGGGTCGGGGCCAAGGTATGAAAACTAGCAAAGGCGGGGAGAAAAAAGGAATTAATTTATAAAAACCTCAACTCCAGCAAAAACCGCCCACAACCCTATGCTCTGTACCAACCAACAAAAACAAGTTAAGCCTGTTTTCTCCAAATGAGTACCTACCAGGAGTACATTTCCTTGTTTTTCACTTCAGTGCTCTACAATTCAAATTTTAAATTATTTGAGTCACAGAGACTGCCTTTAGTAAGGATCACAGGCAACACTACAGACCTTCCAACAAGGAATACAAGCAGGATGAAAATAGTAAGGATCCATAAAATAGCAAATAACTACGTGAAGAGGTTGGGCACACTGGGTGGAGGAAAGTGATTTGCCCTTCGATTCCAAAAGCTCAGAAAAGTTAAAAAAAAAATTTGTAATATATGAAAATACTGATTCTAAAAGAGCTTCAATACACTGTCAGACCAAGCTGGGGGCAAAGTTATTAATACCCTCTCCATTAACTTAGGCCTAAGGAAAAAGATAACTCTCGCATTATTCTGTCTTGCTTTTAAATTCCTGTAAGACGTGTCTTACTATACTGCCTGTATTCTTCATGAGGTTTCATGAGATAACTGCGAACAGGCTGAGTTACTCCAGGGCTGAAGCCTGCTCAGCAAGAACCAGATGTAAGGATCCACTTACTTTGGTTCCTGGGCACACTCGGAAGGTATAAAGGCGCCAGGGAATGATCTTCAGGTAGAACTCCTTCACTGAGAATTGCTGATGGGCCAACAGACAAAAAACCAAGTGAATGATAAATAAAAAGGTTCTATTTGGATACTATAACTCAAATATCAGAGTTCCCATCTATACTTCTCATGATAACCCTTTTCATCTATGGACAAAAAGGATAATTTAGGTCAGCATTGAAATAAATAAGTAATATCACCCTCTTGAAATAGGCAAATTAAAAATAATACTCTGACAGTGCAATTTCACATAGAGATATTTCATACTCTTAACATTTAAGTCTTACTACTATTTATAAATATCTGAGGTCAGGTTTTCACTTTATAAGTAGAGAACATTATTTCACCTGGAAACAATAAAAATCTACTTCTGCTCAGCTCAGTGCTGCTCAGAGAGACTTTCTCTAAGTCAATGGACAGGGAACAGCAATGGCCCATATCTATTGCTTTATCCCTATTTAAATGGTACCAAGGATTTGCCAGGGAAAAGGGGGTGGGGATAGAAAGGTGATTGGGGTGGAGTCTCATACAAAAAGGTTCATAAAAATTCCTCATTAAGAATAAAGAAGGATCTCATGTCATAAAGAAAAAAACAATGCCATAATTTTTTTTTAATTTAAAAAATCTGTGATGCGTAGTAGCTGATATCTTTTCTAGATTTTAAAAAATTCTTCATTAAAGAAAATTTCACACACATACTAAAGAAGAGAAAAAGAGTCTAATGAACCCATCACCAACTTCAAAAATTATCAAATCATAACCAATCCTGTTTCATCTATACACCACTAGTCCCTTATTACCATTCCACCATGCTAAGTTAAGGTTAGATTTTTAAATGACAAATGGTAACAAAGTATTCTAAAGGAGAATAGTATTAGAACTCAGTTTTGATTATGACATTAAAGGGATATAATGGGATGTTTCAAGAGTCTCATTTTTCTGAGGTCTGAATGAACAAGCAAAATACAAATATTAAAAAGAAAATCTCTAACACAAAGCACCTCTTAGCTCAGGGCCCTTGGGAAGTTCACCTCCTTGTCTCTGCCAAAATTTCTGTTCTAATCCTGTAGCCTGATGGTGACATCCACTTATTGTGGTTTCACAGATGACAGAATGAAAGATCAAATTGTTTCAAAAAGGGGACAACAGTAATTTTTATACTAGTGAGGAACTTTTAAAGTGACTTTCTTTAAAGCTCTAAGAGCCAAGCCTTGAAAAATCTTCCCAGAAGCACTCGAAGGGCAGAATGCCACAGGTTCCCGAGAGCTCCAAGGCAGAGACTTAAACCTAGTCCAAACCAAACATCTGCAGCAGAAGCGGTGGCTCACTCTCTGCTGCTTCACTTTAAGTAATCTCTCTTAGCATCCTAGAGACCCTACAAGTCAGTGATCTTGCCTGATTCTCAGACTATTACCAATTACATGCAGGCTGGGGCTGGGAGATTGAGAGGCAAGAATGGGAGTTCCAACCTTTGGTGACACATAGCAGTACACCTTCTTCGGTTTCTTCACCTTCTCAGGGGTGTGGCACTCAGAAGGTGAATCTTCATCTTCCTCCTCAGCAGCCATGGAAGGCCGGCGCTGGGAAGAGCTCATGTGCATGGGTGGGAGGTGCCACGGTGTGCTGGTGCAGTTGGCAGCATTATAAAGATAAGCCTCAAAGTAAATGCTCACTCCTGAGGTGGACACATTGCGTTCAACAATATTCTTTTCATTCTCTGAAGTAGAATAAGGAATAAAGTTTAGAGTAGGAGTCAGAGAAGAAGAAAAAATTAAACTTTTAGCCCACAGGACTCTGAGCTAAGATTGGCTCAAATAGCAGATGTTTGTGTGTGAGGTTGTCAAAAGAGCACAGACATGCAAAGAACAAATCACAGCTTTTCTTTCAACTCACCACTTAGGACAATAATGTCAAATTCGCCATTATGGATTGGCTGATTTTGGTATGAAATGCAGGCATGGAAGCAGCCACGAGAATGCAAGGTGAGTCGCAAGAAGACCTGGCAGGTCTGTCTGTTGGATGTCACTGACTTCTCAAATGAGACACCAGTGTGCTCTTCTTCTTGGGGACCGAGCTATATCAGGAAAACAAAGCATCACTAAACATATATAATTTTCCATATTTGCATGTAATTTACTCTTTACAAAGAACTTTCCTATCTATGAGCTAATCTAAGGCTCATAGTTACTAATGAGATAGGTATTATCAGATGAAGGAAGGAAGGACAGCACAGAAGTCAAGAAATGGAAATGAATTAGAAAGGGCGAGAATGATAGAGAAAGCAACAGAGAGAGAAAGAAGGGGGAGGCTGCTTACCTCATGAATGGACAAACTGTAATTGTGCTCATCTCTCAGGGACGTGGAGTTGTTGGTAGGGTTGTCATACTCATCTCGGGGCACTATCTGAAGGGTGTGTGGCTGCCCACAGGTCAACACAAGAGTAGAAAAATGGCACACAATTTTGGTCTTGGAAGGAACCACCATTCCTGGAATAAAGACAGTGGAATCTAACAGTTAGAAAGGTACTTTTCAGGCACAAAGAGAGCTGTGTCCCAGCCCAACTCCGAGGGATAGACAACACCATTAAGGCCCGGCCAGCATGGCTCAGTGGTTGAGTGTCGACCTATGAACCAGGAGTTCAATTCCTGGTCAGGGCACATGCCCAGGTTGCAGGCTTGATCACCAGTGTGGGGTGTGCAGGAGGCAGCCGATCAATGATTCTCTCTCATCACTGATGTTTCTATCTCCCTCTCCCTTCCCCTCTGAAATTAATAAAAATATATTAAAAAACAAACAAAAAAACACCACCATTAAGAGGCAGAGAAAAAGATAGAAAACAAAGAGATTAACTAAAATAAACTTTAGGGACTAATTTTTACAAATTCCTAACTACTTCAAGCACTAAACAAAATGAGAGAAGAACTTGGAGAAAACAGAACTGAGTTACTGACACGATGCCTAGAGTCCTATTGGAAATCTACAAGTGAGACAGGCCTTAAAACTAAGTGCTGAACAATCGCAAAAAAACCTAAATACTTAGATGCAAATCTGATAAAACATATACAGGCTTGTATATTAAAAACAACAAGATACTGATGAAATAAATAAAAAAGGTTTAAATAAATTGTGAGATGTACCATGTTTATGAATTGAAAGACTCAACACAGTAAAGATGTCAAATCTCCCCAAATGCTATAAAAATTTAACATAGTTCTTATCAAAATCTCAGCAAGATTTTGTAGCTTTAGACAATATTATTCTAAAATATATATGGAAAGGCAAAGGACCCAGAATAGCTAAAATAATTCTGCAACAGAAGAATGAAGTGGGAAGAATCAGTTTACTCACTTTCAAGACTTATTATATAGCTACAGTATCATGACTGTGGTATTGGTGGAGGGATAGACACATCGCTCAATGGAACAGAACAAAGAACCCAGAAATACACCCCTACAAATATGCCCAACTCATCCTTGACAAAGGTGCAAAAGCAATGTAACAGGGCAAAGAGAGCCTTTTCAACAAATGGTGCTAGAGCAACTGAACAACTATATGCAAAACAAACAAAACAAAAAAAACCTTGACCCAAGTCTCTCATATAAAAACTAGAGGCCCAGTGCACGAAATTCATGCACTCAGATTGGGAGGGAAGGTTCCTCAGCCTGGCCTGCGCCCCCTCGCAGTCCAGGAGCCCCACTATCGTTCACCCCACAGAGGGAGGTCCCACGTACCCACCGCAGCGCCACCAGCCAGGTAACCTGGGCCTCCCTCTGTGGAGCAATTGATCGCGGAGCCCCCCAATCAATCACCCTGCAGAGGGTGGCCTGGGCCTCCCTCTGCAGGGTGATCGTGGGGCAATGGCAGGCCCCCTGACCAATAGCATCACACCCGCCTTGGCTGGCCTGGTGCCAGTGCATGTCATAGCGTGGTTGCCTGGACAGTCGTTCTGCTATTTGGCCATTCAGTCGATTTGCATATTACACTTTTATTATTACAGATGAACTAAAAACAGGTCATAACCTTGAATATAAAATATAAAACTATGTAACTTTTAGGAAAAAAATAGGATAAAATCTTCAGGATCGAGGACTAGTCAAAGCGCTCTCAGACACTAAATACCTATATATATAAAAGACTAAATGTCCGTCCAACCGGTAGCTATGACGAGCACTGACCACCAGGGGGCAGATGTTCAAGGCAGGAGCTGCCATGACGCTCACTGGCCATTTAAAAATAAACGGTACCACGGACCTGGCACCAACAAACCAACACTTGGCTTCCCCCAAGTGGGACACAGGCCCTGCCACCACCCTGGAGTGACACCCCACCAAATCACAGCCAATGCTGTCAAGACCGCATGGCGCAAAATGCAGCCCACAGCCCAGCCCAGCCTGGAGACAGTTGCTGTGGACACCAGGTAATGATGTCATGTAGCAACACCTGGCTTCCTCTCCCTAGCAACTAGTGTCCTTGGAGTTTCTTCAGCCCAGGAACCTGACCTGCTTTATAGCCAGGTGCAAACATTTTACACTTTTTTTAAAAAATATATATTTTTATTGATTTCAGAGAGGAAGGGAGAGGGAGAGAGAGAGATGGAAACATCAGTGATGACAGAATCATTATTTCAGCTGCCTCCTGCACACCTCGCACTGGGGATCGAGCCTACACCCAGCATATACCCTGACCGGGAGTTAGCCGTGACCTCCTGGTTCATAGGTCAATGCTCAACCACTGAAGCAAAACATTTTACACTTTAACCAAATGTTAAACTGAAAAGAAGAAATGGTAGAACTTGAAAATGACTTCAGGTTTTCTCGCTGCACAAAATATAGTCAAACACTGCTGCAAATATTTTACCCTTTGTTCTCCCTGCGTGATCTACGATAATAATCTGCTTCGTGTTGATATTTACTGCTGTGTTGCTGACAATTACCTGAAAGAGAAGTTGGGGTGCTTCGCTGGGCTGGAAAAAGTTTAGCTAAATCAGAAAGCAGGTCTTATTAAGCGACTTTATTCTATATCTATAAAAGGCTAAGTTGACTCGCGCATGTGTGATACATATAAAGCTCTTGCTGGCGCCAATCAAACACGTGTGTTTCAATCTGTCATTGTCAATCATGAATTTGCTGACACTTCTATTATAGAGAAAGGGCAAACAGCAATATTAAAATATTTCTTCTAATTAATTTCCTTTCAATGTGCACAAATCTGTGCACCAGGACAAGAGTGATCTATAAAAGGAAACACTGATAAAATTGACTTCACCAAAATGAACAACTTTTGTACTGTGAATGACCCCATTATGGGGATAAAAAGAAAAGCTGAAGATTGAGAGAAAACACATTACCTAATAAAGGACTAGTATATAGAATATATAAAGAACTCTCAAAACTCAATAGTAAAAAAAACACACCAAAAAATCCAATTAGGAAATGAGCAAAAGACATGAAAAGACATTTTACCCAAGAGGATACAGAGATGGCAAATAAGCACATGAAAAGATGTTCAACATCATTAGCCACTAGGGAAGTGCAAATTAAAACCACTACACACTTACCAGAATGGCTAAAACGAAATCTAGTGACAATACCAAATGTTGCTGAGGATGTGAAGAAACTAGACTATTCACACATTTCTGGTAGGAAGTTAAAATGCTATAGGCACTCTGGAAGAGCTTGGCAATTCCTTAAAAATACTAAGCATGAAATTACCATATGACCCAGCAATTGCATTCCTGGGCATTTATATCAATGAAATGAACTTATGTTCACACAAAAATCTGTACATGAATGTTCATAGGTTTATTCACAATAGCCAAAACTGGAGAAAACCTAAATGCCCTTCAATTGGTGAATAAACAAACTATGGTATCTTCACAACATGGAATTACTACTCAGCAATAAAAAGGAACCAACTATTGATACACTCAACAACCAGGATGAATCTCCAAGGAATTCTAAGTGAAAAAAAATATGTGCATGGGTGGACCTGGAGAGTATTATGCTAAGCAAATAAGCCAGTCAGAGAAAGATAAGTATCACATGATCTCACTCATGTGTGAAATCTAATGAATAAAATAAACTGATGAACAAAATAGATCCAGAGATATAGAAGCATGGAACTGTCGAATCTCAGAGGGAAGGCAGGGGAGAGTGGGTAGGTGGGAAGAAATCAACTGAAGAACTTATATGCATATATATACATAACCCATGGTCACTGACAACAGGGTGGTGAAGGCCTGGGGTAGGGAGTCAGGGCGGGTAGAAGAGGTCAATGGGAGAAAAAAGGGGACATATGTAATGGTTACAATAATGATATTTTTTAAGTTATGTAAATCAAAAGGTTATATACTCTATGATTCCATGTATATAACATTCTTGAAATGAGAACATTTATAAAAATGGAGAACAGCTTAGTGACTACCAGGGATTAAGAAAGAGGTGGGTGGGAGAGGAGGAATGTGTGTGGTTATGTAAAGGCAACATGAAGGATCCTTGTGGTGATGGAAATGTTCAGTGTCTTGATTGTATCGATGTCAATAACCTGGCTGTGATATTGTACTATGTTTGTTTTAAAGAGCTGTACTTCTCTTTTTTAAAATATATGTTTTTAATTGATTTTAGAGAGAGGGAGAGGGAAAGAGAGAAACATTGATCTACTAGGGATTGAACCCATAACCTGGGCATGTGCCCTGGCTGAGAATCAAACAGGCAACCCTTTGGCGCACAGGACAACGCTCAACCAACTGAACCACACCAGCCAGGGCTATACTATATTTTTAAGATGTTGCCATTGAGGGAAACTGGGTCAAAGGTATACCATATCTCTCTATTATTTCTTACAACTGCATAAGAACCTATAATTATTTCAAAATAAAGAGTTTAATAAAAGGACTGGTATACACTTATAAGGATATGTAATGTTCTCCATTGGTGGCAAGGAGGTAGTTTGATAATAATTCATGTGGAAAGGAGTCTATGAGAGAGACACTGAAACAAAGAACGAGATATATGGAGAGAGAGATGGCTTGGGAGCCACCTTGTCAGCCTTCCTCTGTTGTAAGAGAAAGAAAATTGATGACTAGTTAAGCAAAGATACACAAATCTTAAGACCCTTCTTGTTATGGTTTGACCCCAACAGATTCCATGGTCCTATCACTGCTGCAGATATCAAAATGACACCCTCAAAAGGAAGCCATGGCAGAACACACAGGACAGACAGGAACTTGACACGCTAAAGAGATATGTTGCAGAATCAGGAGTCAGAGATTATACTTTTAGGCTTCAAAGTCAGTGAGCATTTATTATCTGGCATAAAGGACATGAAGGGGGTGAAAGTAGAGATACAAGCCTCAACTCTTAGATACCAGAAGCTTGAGCAGAAACTCTTCAATGAGAAGTAAAACACACAATGGTAGCAAGAGTGGGATTAAGTCAAGGTGGTTTTACTTGAAAAGCTTTCAAAAATCAGAATTTACCTTTTGTCTATTCTGGCACCCTTACTCCTTAAGAACTTACCTGGCTGATGACCCAGCAATTCCACTCTTAAAGAAATGAAAATGTGTGTCCACACAAAAATGTACACAAAGGCACACAGCGGCATTATGCCTAGCAGCCAAAAGCAATGGACCCCCAAATGTCCACCAACTGATGAATAGATAAATGGCAGCATTCTACACAATGGACTATTACTTGGAAATAAAAACAAATAAGTACTAATCCATGCTAAAACATGCATGCATAAACCTTAAAAGCATTATGCTAAGTGAAACAGGCCAGTCACAAAAAGCCCACATATGTTATGATTACACTGATCTGAATGTAAACAGTAAAGTAGTAGCCACAGTAAGCAAATCCAGAAGCAGATTAGTGGTGGCCTACAGCTGGGGCATTTGGGGAAAATGGGGAGTGACTACAAACAGGCACAGGATCATGGGGTGATGAAAATGCTCTAAAATTGAATGTGGTGATAGTTGCACAACTCTATGAATTTTAAAAACCATTAAATTGTATATTTTAAATGGATGAATTTATAGCATGTGAATTAAATCTCAATAAAGATATTATTCAAAAAAAGGTATAATTACAAAGAAAAAGAAAAAGGGGGAAAAAGAGGGAGAGAAGAAGAGAAAGGAAGAAGGGGGGGGGGGGGGGATAATGTACCAGGCTGAAAAATCTTGTAGTAGGGACTGTAGGCCACATTTAATCCACCAAGCTTCACTGAGATTTCATAACGCCCAGCCCTGCGCACAGTGAAGGCCACCTTGACCACATTGGAACTGGGCTCCTGGAGGACTTCCTGGGTCACTGGAATTTCCACTGCTAGCTCAACATGAGCGATGTGAACTCTTAGTCCCACAGGCCGATGTGCAGGGAAAGGCTGCCCGTTCTTATAGAATAGCTGCAGTGGGAAGAAGAGGGGCACCCATTAGTGAACGGGGGTAGAAAATCGTTAGCCATCTAACTCAAAAAACTGTGGGGAGCAAGGAGGTAGCTGGTAAAACCCAATACCCACCCCCTCCTACAGTCCTGCAGACACGGAGAAAGAAATTCTCTTAATACTTCAAAGAAAACCATTAAATCATGAACAAAGTCTTAACTTGTTTCGAGGACAGGTTTAAGATATACCATTAAATCAGTTTCAACTTGACATTTCCACAAATGCTGCCTCTTCTTACCAGCCCTTCTTATTATGTTATCACTGCTAATCCAATGTAAAGGTACGTCAGCAGGTACCACTGGCACTGAGTGAACTAAAACAACAGGCAAGGCTAGGGGGGTTCCGGCTACAACACCAAGCATGGTACTGTAGTAAAGTCATCACAGGGGGCAGCCCACCTTTTCTAGGGCCACAGAGTAAATAATTTTGGCTTTATAGGTCATACACAGCTATTCAATTGTGGCTAACTACTCATAGGCAATACAGGAAGATGAATGGGTGTAGCTGTATTCCAATACAACTGTATTTACAGAAGTAGGAGCTGTGCCTGATGTAAGCCTTGGGCCATAGTTTGCCAACCTCTAAATCTACAATAACCCCAACTCTATTTAGTAATATTTTTCTTATTTTGAAGAGGTAACATTAAGTTCATACTTCTTCACAGCTGAGCACCCATTAAAGCAAAATGCTAGAGAAATTCGTGACTCTTCAGATACTAATAATTCCCAAGTTCCTGGGAGAGACAGAAAAACAAAGGAAAATGTTAACATTCTAGGCCAGCACCACCAACAGACTGAACTGGGCTCTGAAAAGTTAAGTGACTCAGAAACCCCAATGGGTATGGAGACAGAAACATTCCCTTACATGCACTCGGAAGGCCATGCTGTGGCCCACCTCATAGGGGTCCTTCCAATCCCAGGAGACTTTGCAAGACCGGGGATCCAGGTAATTTCCCCGCACATAGTCATAAATAGTCCGGTCCCCTCGGCGCTCACGGTCCTCATTCTGGAGGAAGCTGACTACACGTGCGGCGAGCTCGAAGAGGAACTTAATTGTGAAGAAGAATGCAACCACAGATACTGTGATTCCACCTACGCGAAAGAGAGAACACACAGACACCTGCCAGTTACACGTTACAGCTTCTCATTATGGAACAAGCGAGCCATCTCTCAAAAATTAAAGGAAGTCAGGAAGAGATAGTAAGACTTCCAAAGAAACAATGTACTGGGTGTACCTCTGTGGGTGAAGAGAGGGATTTATATACCAGGACTCAGACACAACTGTCCTCGGGCCAAATCTCACCCACTGCCTGTTTTTTAAAATAAAGTTTTACTGGAATGAAGCCCCACCCATTCACTTACATATTGTCTGGGGCTGCTTTCATCCTAAACTAAAAGAGTTTGGTAGTTGTGACAGACACTATATAAGCTGGGAAGCTGAAAATATTTACTTTTAGCCCTTTATAGAAAAAGTTTGTCAACCCTTGTTCTATACCATGGACCACATATCATGCCTGCCCCACCACCTTCCTAGGTGCTGGGCTCTCACAGAAGTAGTAAAAAAAATGTGCATTATATTCCTGCCATTTGGAAACATTCCCCTCCCTTATCCACTTGGCAAAAGCCCTCCTCAACCCCCTCTAGAATTTGGAGTTCCCTCTTTTGGGCTCCCTCAAACACCTTACATTCACCTATTATGACTTTTCTTCCTCTTGACCATCTATCTCCTCGTTCATGGTATGAACTTTTTATATGCAGATTTTTGCCTTATCCAACTCGGCAGGAAACAGTGTCTGGCACTGACTATAATTAGGCAATAAATATTTCCCAAATGAATGAATTCCACTGCCAACTCTGTGAAGGTACTTTCCGGCATGACTGGAAATATGTCCAAGTCTATTTTCAAGGGGAAAGAGGATAGACAGGGAGGCAAAAAGGATGTAAGCATCCCCAACAAAAAGATAATAAGAAGAGCTTTTTTCATAACATACCAATAACGTAAAACATCAGGTCCCTTCAATGCCAACAGACAGCCGAGGATCACAGCTGCAGCTGCAAAAGAAAACTTGTTTAGTTTTTTCTCCAAGTCTTCCTTACAGCCATTTCAGCTCGACAGGTGCCCTGTGACATATTTCAGACAAAGAGACTGCATCATTCTCTCTAAAGACTTCTAATCTACCGACCACCCTAGGAATACCACAAACAGCCATTGGCTTTATTACTAATTACAAAATGCAATAACATGGCTTTCATCTTCTCAGATCCAAAGCCCCAAGATAGTTTCCCTCCCCAAAGCAAATTGGTGCTAATTAACACAAGCAAAGAGGATAATGGAGTCACTTTTCCCTTATATTTGCCTTCTGGAAGTAATTCACCTAAGTAGAAATAGTTATATAAAAATGTGGATTTTTAAAAGCAAGTATTATTATCATCATGTTGGCATTACCTAATTAAAATGAACTCTGGGTCATTCCAATAACAAGCAGTGGGCATGTAAGAGGAGTCATTTTTGCTGTTACCAATCAGATAAACTAATGGGCCCCGTGGAAGATGAGCTCAGCAGGAAGGCCAAGGAGAGGAACAAAAGGAGGAGACTGTACTTCTCATCCTAAGTGATGCTGCCAAGGTCATAACAATTCAAACAAGAGCTAGAGTTTGAGGGTAAACTTTCACTGTTATTAAACTTGTTTCCAGAATAAGACTTCAATTGTCATTACTCATTTGAACCACCCAAGGTACTGCCAAGAAAAATGCAATATACATTGATGTTCATATCTTATCACTGAGTTTTGACCTAGTATGTATAAATTATATATGCTCTCTATTCTACAATGCACTGAATTCACTCTTTCTTTTAGGGTCAATATATATTAAGATTGTCAATATTAACTCAACCCAGAACCTTCTATCAGCACTAGAATGTTACTTAGAGGTAAGACAATTGAAAATCCATGGGCTCAGATTTGGGAGGGATCAAAGCAACTTTTTTTTAAAAAAGGGTACACTTTATGTCTAATTGTGGGAAAAACTTTTAAGAGGGAGACAAAAATGGCAGCAGTTCCTTTGGTAACAATATACCGAATGGAATCCACAGAGAATAGGTAATTTGAGGAATGACTGTGTCAAGTTTCATAGACATCTCTAGACTGAAGTCCGTCCAGAAAAGAAATCACGATAACATTAGCATTGCCAATACACATGGATTAAGCTGCTCCCAAAAGGGTCTATTATAAAGAGACAACATACAGGCCCCAAATCTTGGGGTCACAATTATTAAGTCTCCTCTTTTGCTAAAAAGTTGCTATCACCTCTCAAAAAAAGCAACGGTCTGCACCTTACAACCCTGACCAGGGCCTGGGTCGGGGAGAAGCCTGCAACTGAGATATGTGCCCTTGACCGGAATTGAACCTGGGACCCTTTGGTCCGCAGACCAACGCTCTATCTACTGAGCCAAACCGGCTAAGGAAGTTTCTTGCTTCTTGATGGAATAAGAGCAATGCCAAATTTGTGGCATACACCATAAGGCTAGGAAAATTCCTACGTACTACCTCTGAATATAACCTTTTCGGAAAGAGGCAGCCTGGAGACCAGTTCCAGGGCTTAATTGTGTAATCAATCTCTCTAAGATTCACTGCTGTATAAAGAGTTGAGACTTAATAATTTCTATGGCATCATCTCCTTTAGTGCAATAGGACTTTAATATAACTCCTAATAGCCATCAAGACTCTAAAATCAAACAGTATAAAGAAGAGTATAGTACAGAGGACAAGGGCATGATTCTAGAACTAGACTCCCTGGGTTCAAATCCATTGTCTGCCACTGACAATGTGACCCTGGACAAGTAATCTCTCTATAGAGTGCCAGTTTCCTTATCCATCAAAGATAATATCTGTGTGGCCTTAGCCAGTTTGGCTCAGTGGATAGAGCGTTGGCCTGAGGACAAAGGGTTCTGGGTTCGATTCCAGTCAGAATCATGTACTTCGGCTGCAGGCTCCTCCAGGGCCTGAGCCCTGGTCGGGGCATGTACCAGGTAACTAATCGAAGTGTTTCTCTCACATCAATATTTCTCTCTGTCTTTCCTCTCTCTTCCGCTCTCGCTGAAAATCAATGGAAAAATATCCTTGGGTAAGGATTAAAAAAATAAAAAGTTTAAAAAAAAAAGATAATGCTTCATAGGAGTGTTGTGAGGATTAAATAAGTAAACACACGCTAAGCAGCCTGTAATAGTGCCTGGCACACAATGAGTTCTCAGTTTTAATTATTATTATAATTATTAATAGTAGTAGCAGTATCACTGCTTCTTTGCTTCAGAGCCAATAGGAAACTAGGGGACCCTCTCTACTGGCCCACACTTTCTTCAATGGGAAATGCATCAGAAATACAAAAGGCATGGCTTCTCTTACTGCACTTAAAACCTCTGCCTACATGGGAGTTCTTTATACTATTCTAATTTTATGTCTGAAAATTCTTATAATAAAAAGTTAAAATTCATCCAAAAATGCCCTGGTGTGGCTCAGTTAGTTGGGAATCATCCAGTGCACCAAAAGGTTGCCAGTTCGGTTCCTGGTCAGGGCATATGCCTGGGTTGCAGGCTTGATCCTTTCTCTTAAAAAAAAAAAAAAATCCTCAATAATCCATCCAACAAATACAGTATAGAACAGCCACAGTCTCAGGCCTCATGAAGCTGGCAGTAATGAAGTTGACCTTGTTGCGTTCTTATCCATTTTTGCCCCGTTTACTTATTTCTCAACAAAATCATCACCGCTAATCTAGATTACCTAGACCTTTTCCAATAGGTCAATTCTACATTTCCATTCCAATTCCCTTTATTATTTAAAACTCAGCATACCAATTATTACCTTTTCCCAAACAACTCTCTTTGAAACCTTCTTGTGAACAGGGAGTTAGCTCTGCTATTGATCTGACCTTTACAAAATAGCCTACCACTCCTCAATGGCTCTCAAAAAACTCCCCAGTAACAATTACCCATCTGCCAATTTTACCTATGGTCACATTCTGAACTTGCCTTGTGCACTTTCTCCTGTTTCTTTCTGAATAGTATGCTGTCACAAAGCCTCCCTATCTTTGTCTCTGAGTACAAGGTATCCTTTTAGGGTGACCCCTCAAATCACTTTTGTTCCAGATTTACCTCTTCTGTAGGCATTTTCTGTCCTCTTACTGACCCTGTCATGCCCTCTCTCTGCCCCTTCTCTGCTCCCATTGCACCTTATATTATCCTTGGCCCCATCACCCATAATATCTTCTTATTCATCCTATGATCTATCCAAATCAGATCCTTTACACTTTTACATATAAGCTCTGAAATGCCCCATCTCCATGCCATTGCAGAAGTCATTTCCTCTGCCTAGACCGGTGATGGCAAACCTTTTGAGCTCAGCGTGTCAGCATTTTGAAAAACCCTAACTTAACTCTGGTGCCGTGTCACATACAGAAATTTTTTGATATTTGCAACCATAGTAAAACAAAGACTTATTATTTTTGATATTTATTTTATATATTTAAATGCCATTTAACAAAGAAAAATCAACCAAAAAAATGAGTTCGTGTTTCACCTCTGACACGCGTGTCATAGGTTCGCCATCACTGGCCTACACTATCTTCTCCCCTCAGCCTCTATCCATGAAAAACCTCCTAATCCTAAGGTCTAGGGAAAACCCTATCTCCCCTCCCTGAAATCTTCCCTGATCTCCAATTTAAAGACTCCTTATCTCCTCTGAATTCCCACACTACCTTGTTTTTATTTACCTTATACCACTTATGTTCTCTTTTAGTCCCTTGTTTTATTTTCCATTTCAGAGTGGTAAGTAACATGAGGCAAAGATTAGTGTTAAAAATTCTCCACAGCATCCAACATGACTGCATATAGTAATTGCAATAAATATGAATATAGTATCTGCTGAATGGATAGGATCAAATGTCTCTTCTTTTCTTTGTCCAGAATGTCTAATGATCAGGAATTTTCCAAATTGGACCTTCGTTTTGTAGTTTTTAAAACTTCTCTAATTAGCAAGATATTCACTTGAGCCAGAGATTATATGCTCTTCAGTTCTACAAGTATGTATCAAATACCCATGCTTTGTATAGTATCCATGCAGTTTTATGATCCTATCTTCCTCATCTTGAGCTTTTATGTTTCTACAACAGTTTCCACAGCACCTTCCACTTTCTGCTGCTCATACCTCTCCTTCATAAAATTATTTTGGAACTCTTCCCAAGTCTAATTCAAGTACAAAGAAGCAATATGTTAAGCCTCTATCATAAAATTTTATGCAATTAGCTATATGAATACTTTGTTTTTAAATTCATTTCTTTAGTGTTCTTGCCTTTATACAATTCAGCAAACTGTGATACCCTAAGCTAGCAGAATAATAGTAGCATATAATAACTTACATACTACTAATAGTATATAAGTTATTATATACAGTAGTATGTAATAACTAATAACTTACAACCCCCTTACTGATCTACTTATAATAGGCCAAACACTGCACTAAGTGTTTTACATGTTAGCTTAAGTAATTGTCACTATAAATTATTCTCATTTTACAGATTAAAAAAAAAAAAAGCTTAGAAAAGTTAACTTGCTAAACATCTCCCAGCTGGTTAAGTGACAGAGCTAAGACTTGATCCCATGTCTAACTCTGAATCCCAATGTTCTTAACCTCGTACAACACTAAATTATAAAAAAGAATGGAGTCATAAGCAGAGTGAGGCATTTAGGAAACGCTTTAAGAAAACACATACAAAAAAACAAGTATGAAAAACATCACCCCAGTCTTGCGATGAGAATTTCATGACCAGGCTAAAATTAGAGAGATAAATGCTTATGGCCCCCTTTTAAATCTTTTGAAATAAAAATAAAGCATGACAGAGGAAAATGGAATGCAGTACCAATTATCTAATGCAGAAATATCACTTGCTTACTAAAAGATCCCAGGCAAGTTGCTTAATACTACAGCACTTTGGCTTACATTACCTACAAAAGCAGGGGAAGGGGGAAATACTTGAAAATATCTGTCTCAAGGGAATGTGAGAAAGCTGACTGATATACATATTTTAAAACCCTTTGGGGGTTTTTTAGTATAACAATTTATAATTACACCAAATAAATTTTAGTCCTAACATTGAAGATCAATTGTGAACAGTCATTTCCCAGAAATGGAAAATTGATTTCTTTATACTCAAAGATGTCCTGCTGGAAATACAACTGTGCACGTCCATAGCTTTTCCTTGCTGAAGAGGAACTGCGTCCATGTTCTGTATCCCAGTAACAACTGAATCTTAACTAGACTATTGCCTTACCTTTAAGTGAGGGCCCATGTTCTAAGAACCAAGTAGAGCACTTCCATTCACCAAATCAGGTAACTTGGCCCTTTCACCATGTCTTCAACTTCCACATGAGAGAAAATAGCCGCAAGGTCAACAAAAAGTGTCTGTCCATCAGACCTTCGTTGAGGGTGCGTCAAAGCAGCAGACAATCAATGTTTCTGGAACGAACTGGGTGACTTCCAGAGTGGAGAAATATAACCCCCAAATATATCATTCCTGGGCTTCTCTCTAGTGCAAGGCGCAATCAACTGCCACAGGATGCATCTCTTCTGCTGTCTCAGGATCCTATCCTACAAAGAAAAAAGGGTTGGTGGAATAGGTTTTCATTTCTGAAAAAGAATGCCCAGAAAACAAAAAAGAGAGGTAGAACAGACCATGGAAACCCTGGGACACTAAAAACAGCCAAGGGCAGGTAAACCCTGACAAAATTTTCCCAATTAAAACTCCACAAGAAAAGTCAAATCTCATTGCCTTAACTGTGTCACCCGCAGAAGGAAGCTCCACCATTTCAGTTGATTCTGACCCTTCAGCAGAGTGAACTTCACACAACCACATGCCCAGTTTCAGTTTGATGGGGCTGGAGCACAAGGTGTGGCCACAAGGTGAAGAGAAATGAGAACATGGGACAGGTGGGGACAGGTTGCAGAGGCCTCCCATGTATTTCCAAGACATGGTTAAACAATACTGATCTTATCTTTCAAACAGTAAAATCTGTGAACTTTCAAGATAAAGTCACTGAGTAAGAAAGTTCAGTAAATAAGTCTGTCACTCAAAGATATTCATGAACTAATATGGCAGAAAGGGGGTATGGCAAAGCATACACAAATAGCCACCATAAAACAAATGAGAAGAGCCTACTAATCACTAAGTGGAAAGAAACAGTCTCTTTCTACATGGCAGGAACTGCTCTGCTCTCAATGCTTCACATGTATTAACTCACAATCCCAAGACAGAGATATAATTATCCCTATTTTACAGATGAGGAAACTGAGGCACTTTCTCAAGATTATGCACATATAGTTGAGTTGAGTCAAACCCAGCCAACCTGCACCCAGAATCCATGCTCTTAAGAAGTGCTCTACTGCCTCTCTACCATGGGAAACTAAGAAAGAAAACACAACGTGCTAATAAGAGCACAAGAACCGAATGAGTGAAGGCCAACAAGTTGGCAAACTTTTATAATTAAAGATAAATAAGTATACGTATTTATTTTAAAATATGGAGATAGACTTGCCAAGTACATGAGCCAAAACGTGGGACAACTAGCAACTGGAACCAGCTTAAAGGATCTGCAAACAAGAGATGAGTTACATAAACTATAAGAGATCCATTAGAATGCTATATAAGCATTTTTTTTAAATGACACTTATAAAAAATAACAACACAAGGAATTGCTCACAAATAAAATGTTAAATGAAAAAGCAAGCAAAAAATTATTTACATAGCATGAGCCCATTTTTAAAAATGTTATATTACATAAAAAAGACTGGAAGGAATACAAAAATGTTAACAGTGGTCATCTCTTGATGCATGGAATTATAAATAATTTTTATATTCTACCTCTACATTTAGCATTCTCCAAATTCTTTTATGAGGCAAGAACATATAAAAAGTTTCTAATTCTGGAGAATAAGTACTTGTTTTTCTAAAAAAGGGAAAGAACAGGCAAGTTGTCCCTTTTTCCAATAAGGAAACAGTTAAAAAAATTAGCTCAAAATAACAGAATGTACTAAACTTTTATTTCTGTTCATTGTGATATTAATAGGCCTCCAATGCTGTGATCAGCTATTTTTTTAAAATATATTTTATTGATTTTTTACAGAGAGGAAGGGAAAAGGATAGAGAGTTAGAAACATCGATGAGAAAGAAACATCGATCAGCTGCCTCTTGCACACCCCCTACTGGGGATGTGCCCGCAACCAAGGTACATGCCCTTGACCCGAATCGAACCTGGGACACTTGAGTCCGCAGGCCGACGCTCTACCCACTGAGCCAAACCAGTTAGGGCGTGATCAGCTATTTGATTATTAAATCAAATAACTCCTAGTTCTATCGTCTTTATTACTGATTTAATAATTTTCTTCCAGTTCTTCTATGCCCCACCATGAACTATCATGTTTATCACCCCTACTCCCCCCTCCACTGCCCCCAATGCTTCATTGTTTCTAATGAGCTTCAAGACTCAACTTGAAGTTGAGTCTTGGTTAGAGGGTTGGCCTGCAGACTGAAGGGTCCTGGGTTTGATTTCAGGTCAAGGGCATCGGTTGCAAGTTCCCAAGCCCCAAAAGAGACATGTGCGGGAGGCAACCAATCGATGTGTCTCTCTGACATCGGGGTTTCTCTCTCTCTTTCCCCACCCCCACCCCACCCTCTCCACTCTCTCTAAAAATCAATGGGAAAAATATCCTCGGGTGAGGATTAAAAAAAAAAAAAGACTCAACTCAAGCACGACTTCCTTCCCGGCCCAACTCCCAAGCCCCTCTAAGGGCTCCTCCACGTCAGGCAGAACTAACCACTTCCTTCTTTGTGATACTCCTATGCTGAAGATACCTCTATTATAGTATTTATTAGTCTATATTATAATTATTGGTTTATACAGTAGTCTCTCCTAATGGATTGTGGGCTTTCTAAGGAAACACCCTGGGTCTTACTCATCTTTGCCTCCCAATGGCTAGTATGATGTTCAGAGTTCTGTCTCAGAGCCTGTACTTTTGCAAGTTTCACAGGTGATTCCTATGCACATTAAAATTCGAGAAGCATGGTTAGACTCTAGAGTAGTCCGCCTAAGAAGAGGCCCAGTATTCTGCATCTCTGACAGGCTCACAGGTAGTGCTGATGCTGCTGGTCTGCAGATCAAGCTTTGAGGAGCAAGGGGTCTAGTGCAGGAATTGGCAAACTACAGCCTCCAGGCCAAATCCAGACGGCTGCCTGTTTTTGTAAAAAAAAAAAAAAAAAAGTTTGTATAAAAAGAATGAACACAGCCAAGTTCATTCGTTTACATATGGTCTATAACTGCTTTTGCACTACAACAGCAGAGTACTTGCAGCAGAGATGTATGTATGGCCTACAAAGTTTTCCTATCTGACCCTTTACAAAAAAAGTTTACCAATCTCTGATGTAGTGGTTAAAGCTATATAATTGCCTTGTATATAAGAACTCATTTTTATAAACCAAAAAAAGCATGAAACCATTTTCTTCCAGTTCTTCTATGCCCTCTTAGGAAAAGAGCAGTATTTTGCAAATATCTCTTCTGGCTAATTTCAACTGTTATTTAAAAGTTTTATGCCTCTCACACCCCAAGTAGGAATTTTATACAATCATTTCCCAAAGTATGTGTTTCGTACAAAGTTTATGCTTGCATTTCACCAAGGCTGTAATTTCCTAAAACCAGTATCTCAGGAACCAAATACTATATATGGGCTTCTAAAATTATTACAACACATATCACCAACTCAGTCTCTATTTTTAAAGTGCTATTCTTAAAATCTGTGGGGGGGAAATGATGTGAAAGTCTACCTAGATTCTGGTGAATAAAGATGTAGTGGCAGCACATTGGAGTTCCAAGTATCACCCACAGAGTTCCACAAACCAAGACAGGGCAAAAGTAAGACGCTGGCTTGGCTAGTAGTAGTCTCCAGCATTCTCTACACAGAAGCACCAACCATGAGTACAGGGAAATCAACTTAAAAAGCAAATCGTTCAATTAGCAAAAGGCCTATAGGTTAGTGGTCTAACTAAGAAGGTTCCAAGAAATAAAGTGAGCCATCAGATACATTAGATAATTAGTTTACATTTTCCCTTGCTTAATTTCATCCTTGGACTATTCTCCACCCCAAAATCCCACCATAAAAGATTGCCCTCCCCCTATTAAGTTTATACTCTTGAGATATTTATATAGTTGTGTATTCCTGCTATCTTGGTTCAGCCAAGTTATACAGTTTTCATTTATATTCTTTCCTCATCAGTCAGCCCCTCCAGTCTCTTAATCATTCCTGTGGGTCTTCTGTGAACTCTCTCCAGCTAGTCCCCAGTGATCTGGTAATGAGGTGCCTCCAACTGACTGCAGCCTTCCAGGAACAGCCGCGTTAGTCAGAACAGGATGAGCTCACCCTCCTCAGTTCCATGACATAATACTCCTGAGGAGACAATCCCCAAATCGCAGAAAACTAGAATGTGCCATATTAGACTATAACCCCATTCCATACTTCTCAGATTTGGGCACTGGAGCACGCCAGAATGTACTAGAAGCCAGAAGATAAACATGTTCCTGCAGCATCTAGTTACTTGAAAATGAGGTGGGTGAGGAGAAAGTATTTTCATGTTAAAAAAAAAATTCACAGGTAATAAAATAGAACGCAAAATATGCATGAATTTCTCAAGATACAACATGGATATGTTAAAAATATTCAAAGACATTTTGTACCTGAGGCAGGAAGGCTGCTTGGGGCTCTGCTCCCAGCCTCCAAGTGGTTCCACACCCACTATCCTCTACCACTAGAAGTACTATATTTGAGCTGAAAAGTTTGAAAAGCATTATACCTCCAACTCAACTTCTGGTTTATTACCCTATTACCACCCATCCCATATACTCACATCTATTTTTTTCTGCTATGCTTCCCCAATGACTACCAATATCTTCAGGTTCTTCTGTATCGTTCATTCATTTTATATTTCTTGAGCATTTGCTATATGCCAGACTGTGTGCTAAAAACTCAAGTCACAAGGATAAATAAGACAAGGTGGGAGATGGGCAATATAATGTGGCAAGTACCACAAAATTAGAATAAACAATGTATAATGGGCAAAGGGAGAGAGGTAACTTTGCCTGAGTGAATAGAGAGGTCTTCAGAGGAGAGACAATAGCGTTGTGGCTTAATGAGTAAGCACTTGCAAGGCAGAAAAAAAGGAAAAGACTAGTATCCTAGGCAGAAAAAAACAACATAAACAAAAGTACTGAGTCAAGAAAGGGAATGATGTGAAGCTCAGCATTATGGACGCACTGTGTTTAGAAAGACCACCTGGAGCCAAACTAGAGTGACTGATTCTAAATACAGACAGTGTAGTGGCCAAGAGTATGAATCTCTCTACTGAGAGACAAGCTACTGAGCTGCTCTTAAGTTACCTCAGATATAAAATAGAGATCCACTGAGAAGAGGAAGGAATTCAGCTGCTCTTGGGAGCAAGACCGGGGGCATAAGGGAAAGCAAGACTGGTTGAGGCTGGACACTAGATTCAGGTGTCTTGGCACTACAGGAGTGCCTCGAGAGACATGGCTCTATGTGCCACCAAGCTGCTGGGCTGCCAGGATATGATGGTGGTTGTGCAGGGGCCCAACCCACAATAAATGAGAGAGATGGCATTGAGTGTACCTGAGGGTCTATCTGGCTTAGTCTTTAATGTGTGGCATTTTTTTCAATTGATATAGTGATTTTCAGATCCATATATGTTGTTACATGTATCAGTGGTTTCTTCCTGTTCATGGACATGTAACAATGTTTATCCATGAATCAGCTGAAGGCCATTTGGGTTTCATCAAGGTTGGGCTATTATGGATAAAGTCCCTATGAATATTCAAGTACAAGTCTTTGTGTGAACACACGTTTTCATTTCTCTTAGGTAAATAACAAAGAGTGATGCCCTAACCGCTTTGGCTCAGCGGATAGAGCGTCAGCCTGCAGACTCATGCGTCCCAGGTTCGATTCCGGTTAAGGGCATGTACCTTGGTTGCGGGCACATCCCCAGTAGGGGGTGTGCAGGAGGCAACTGATTGATATTTCTCTCTCATCAATGTTTCTAACTCTCTATCCCTCTCCCTTCCTCTCTGTAAAAAATCAATAAAATATATATTTTTTTAAAAAATAACAAAGAGTGAGACTGCTGGGTGATATGGCAAGTACATGCTATTTAACTTATAAGAAACTGCCTAGCTGTTTTCCAGAGTGATAGTACCACCTTATATTTCCACCAGCAATGTATGAGCTCAAGTTACTAACATCGGGCAATATTGTCAATCTTTTCTAAAAAAATATTTTTATTGATTTCAGAGAGGAAGGGAGAGGGAGAGAGATATAAACATCAATGATGAGAATCACTGATTTGCTGCCTTCTGCATGCCCCCACTCTCCCCCCCCCCTGCATTGGGGATAGAGCCTGCAACCTGGGCATGTGCCTTGACCAGGAATTGAACCATGGCCTCCTGATTCATAGGTCAATGCTCAATCACTGAACCATACCGGCCAGGCAGTACTGTCAATCTTTTAAATTTTACCTATTCTAATAAGTGTGAAGTGGTATACCATTGTGGTTTTAACTTGAATTTATTTTTATTGATTTCAGAAAAGAAGGGAAAGGGAGAGAGAGATAGAAACATCAATGATGAGAATCATTGATAGGCTACTTCCTGCATGCCACACAATGGCAACTGAGCCTGCAACCCAAGCATATGTCCTGACCAGGAATGGAACCATGCTCTCCTGGTTCATAGGCCAACGCTCAACCACTGAATCATGCTGGCCAGTGAGGACTAACAATATTGAGTGTCTTTTCATATCTTTTTTGGCTATATGAGAGCCTTCTCTGGTATTTAAATCTTTTGCCATTTTTTAAAAATTGAGCTGTTTATCTTCTTACTATTGAGTTGTAAGACTTCTTTATATATTCTGAACACAAGTCCTTTATTAGATACTAGAGGCCTGGTGCATGAAATTTGTGCACAGGGGGAGGGAGGGGTCCCTCAGCCTGGCCTGCACCCTCTCGCAATCTGGGACCGCTGACTCCTAACCGCTCACCTGCCTGCCTGATCACCCCTAACCGCTCACCTGCCTGCCTGATTACCCCTAACCGCCTCTGCCTCGGCCCCCACTACCATGGCTTCGTCCAGAAGGACATCCAGAATGACGTCCAGAAGGTCATTTGCCTGTCCAGTCTAATTAGCATATTACACTTTTATTATTATAGGTATGTTGGGCAAATATTTCCTGTGGCTTTTTTTCATTTTCTTAACAGTGTTTTTAAAAAGAGTAAACATTTTAATTTACTGACATTCAACTTATCAATTTTTTTTCCTTTATAGTTTGTGTTTTTTGTGTCCTATTTTTTAAAAAAATCTTTGCTTAACTCAAAGTCACAAAGATTTTCTGTTGTTTTCTCTTAGAAGTTTTACCTAAAAGTTTCGCAAAAGAAAATCTCGTCTCAAAAATTTTAACAAGAGTTTTAAAACTCCTGCATTCCATTTATCTCATAATTAGTTACTCAGGTTTATTATCCCTTTGTTTCTTTCAACTTCTACATTACCAAGCACTATTTCAGACTTTGGAAAGATTTTTATCTTCACCCTAATAAATGGCATTTCTAAATTTAGCCACGGTTTTAGTCCCCCGGTTCTCTTCAAAATGACATAAAACCTCTGGTCCTCTGATGCTGCTTCTTAAAACAACAACAAAATTCCAAAACCCACAGCATGCAACTTCAAGTTAAGTCAGGGACAATGAACTATCCTCCTAGTTTTAAAGAGAAGCTTTGTAAGTTTGTTCTCACCATATTGAGTCACTCTAACCTGATAGGAGGCTGGAGGAGTTATCACTCACCGGTTAAAAGGAAATTAAGGCTTTAAAGGTTAAGTTCACCAAGACAATAGCAGTACATGTTTAGACTCAAAATGTGCATTTCAGACTCAAATGAAACTAATAGTATACATGAAAGCACAGTTTAGGTTCAACTGCACCCCTGGAATACAGTTTGCCATTCTCAATATTTCAGAGGCCCTAGCTGGTTTGGTGGAGTGGATGGAGCATCAGCCTGCGGACTGAAGGGTCCCAGATTCAGTTCCAGTCAAGGGCACATGCCCAAGTTGCGGGCTCCATCCCCAGTAGGGGGCATGTAGGAGGCAGCCGATCAATGATTCTCTCTCATCATTGATGTTTCTGTCTCTCTCCCAGTCTCCCTTCCTCTCTGAAGTATATATATATATATATATATATATATATATATATATATATATATATATATACACACACACACACACACACACATATACATTAACATGTCAGAGAAAGTAGAAAAAGGGATTCTAAGCTAATGTGAGTAAAACGGGGATAAGTGACAATTTAATCATTATTCATTTTGTAACTTTGTGAAATATCTGGAGGAAAACAAAACAGAAAACTGGCTCGTTTATGCCCGCCCCCCCATCACAGTCCTTAGTCTAAACCAAGAAAATAGCAGTTTTTATTTACAACTCCCTCTTATCCTGATGTTTTTGTCTACTTACCAAACTGACACTACTGTGTCTGATCCACAGAATTAGGATGGACCCCTGTGTTCCCACACCATGAAAGCTTTTATGGTTAAGTGACCTTGGGCCACTGAGTCTTGGCTTTAACAGGAAAACTTTTAAACCAATTCTCTGAATCTGACAAGTCGTCTCCCTCAATAAGTCTAGGAAGTTATTTCATTAACTGTGCATGAAGTGGCAGGCAAATGGCCAGATCTACAGCCCAGAGTGGTGGAAATGGAACTGTCACACATATATTTAAAAGCTAACAAAACCTCTACCACCATCCATTACTTTCAATTCTATTCTTTTTATTTTATTTGAATTTTTAAATATTTTTATCTTTATTAATTTCAGAGAGGAAGGGAGAGGGAGAGAGAGATAGAAACATCAATGATGAAAGAGAATCATTGATCGGCTGCCTCCTTCCTGCATGCCTCCTACTGGGGATCGAGCCTGCAACCCAGGCTTTTGCCCTTGACCATATCAAACCCGGGACCCTTCAGTCCACAGGCCGACGCTCTATCCACTGAGTCAAACCAGCTAGGGCTCTACTCTTATTTTTAAGGAAAACAAATTGTTTATATAATCAGAAGGAAGAAAAAAAAAGCGCATTCTTTAGTTAAGACTCCAGGAAGACAAACAACTCACCACAGAAATGACAACCTAAGAAGAAACTCAAGCCTGACTGGTGTGGCTCAGCAGTTAACCTATGAACCCAGAGTTCACTGTTCGATTCCCAGTCAAGGCACATGTCTGGGTTGTGGGCTCAATCTCCAGTGGGGGGAGGGGACATGCAGGAGGCAGCCAATCAATGATTCTCTCTCATCAATGATGTTTCTCTCTCTCTCTCTCCCTCTCCCTTCCTCTCTGAAATCAATAAAAATATATTTTCAAAAATAAAGAAAAAGAAGAAACTCAACACTTAAGGTATTCAAGACAAAACTTCTGTCGGCCTAATAATCAGTTACCAAACAAAAATTTGTTAATTTCTTCAAATGTGTATTAAGAACCACATGCTGCCCTAACCGGTTTGGCTCAGTGGATAGAGCGTCAGCCTGCGGACTGAAGGGTCCTGGGTTCAATTCCGGTCAAGGGCATGTACCTTGGTTGCGGGCACATCTCCAATAGGGGGTGTGCAGGAGGCAGCTGAGGGATGTTTCTCTTTCATCGATGTTTCTAACTCTCTATCCTTCTCCCTTCCTTTCTGTAAAAAATCAATAAATTTTTTTTTTTTAAAAAAGAACCACATGCCAAGCAATATGTTGACCATGAGGGTTCCAAAATGAGTAAGACAGTCCCTGCCCTCCTAAAAACATACAGGTTAGTAAAGAAGACAGACAAGAAAACAACATGATAGGTTCATGCAGGAAAAGCTATGAGGTGAGCACACTGAGGGCCCCGTGCTAGGGAAGCCCAGGAAGGCCCTTCAATCAGGATCAGCTCTTAGTTTCTCAGACAACTTCACACCACGCTCCTGGGAGCAAAGCCAACTCTTCCACTAAGTCAATAGTGCTTTGGGAATGAAGGGGCGCAAAATACTACCTATGGGGGGATGTAGAGGGGGAGAGGGGGAGAGGGAGAGAGAGACAGACAGACAGACAGACAGACATCAACTTGAGAGAGACACATAAATTGGTTGCCTCCCACGTGTGCCCCTACCAGGGCTGAGGAACCTGCAACCCTTCGGTCCTAGGCCTAGGCTGATGCTCTCCAGTGGTTCTCAACCTTCCTAATGCCGCGACCCTTTAATACAGTTCCTCATGTTTTGGTGACCCCCAACCATAACATTATTTTCGTTGCTACTTCATAACTGTAATTTTGCTACTGTTATGAATCATAATGTAAATATCTGATATGCAGGATGTATTTTCATTGTTTGCAACCCACAGGTTGAGAACCGCTGCACTGATTCAAATCAGCCAGGGCACCATCCATAATTGTATAAAGAAATCTGTTATCAACTTAAATTAGTAAGTTAGACCAATTAGTGAAGGGGATGAAGTCCAAGCCCAATAATGTGTTTAAATTGTGGAATGAATGCCTTGAGCAATTTTTTCTCTTCAAGACTGCAGGAAAAATAAAAAATAACCTTCTTGACTGCTGAGGAGGGCTAAACTCATTTATTTTTCACAAGTATGCAATAAAAAGTAATTACTTTCTGCTCCCACTAAACACAAAGCAATACCATCTCTCCCTCTCATCGCCACCAAAACATCCTATATTTGAGTACTTTAATCTTACACCATAAGAATCTCAGATTGTGGCTCAGCCAGGTGTGGCTCAGCAGATGAGCATCGACCCAGGAACTAAGAGGTCACTGGTTGGATTCCTGGTCAGGGCATATACCCGGGTTGCGGGCTCATTTCCCAGTGGGGCGTGCAGAGGCAGCCAATCGATGATTCTCTCTCATCATTGATGTTTCTATCTCTCCCTCTCCCTTCATCTCTGAAATCAATAAAAATATATTTTTTAAAAAAAAGAGCAACTGGACTTAAAAGAATCTCAAATTGTGCCCACTGGTGTGGCTCAGTGGTTGAGCATCTAGCTATGAACCAGGAGGTCATGGTTTGATTCCCGGTCAGGGTACATGCCCAGTTTTGGGGCTCAATCCCCAGTGGGGATTGTGCAGAAGGCAGTCAATCAATGATTCTCTCTCATCATTGATGTTTCTATCACTCTCACTTCTTCTCTGAAATCAATAAAAATATTTTTTTAAAAGAATCTCAGATTGCAATCAAGTTACAATGCAACAAAAACATATTTCTCTAAGTATGTTCTCATCCACCATGGTGTTCCTATAGTAATTTAGCTCCCTAAGTAAGTATTAACAATCAAGGAAATCAGAAAATTCTTAGAATAGATATGATAAGCTATTTGGGGTTTTTTTTAAAATGTTATTGTTCATGGATTCCAAAGTTCAGAATACATACTACCAGGAAAGTGTTTCTAATTTTTCAATGCCCGAATTTAAATGCAAATTGCTATTTAATTATATGCAATTTTCCCTCTAAACCTATGTATGCGAATCAGTCTCCAGATGTTTTTAAAAAACAAACTCATCATGTTTACTAAAAAAGTGTATTGCCTAATAACCAAAAAGTTCTAACGTATCAAAAAAGTGGTCACTGTCAGCTCTACCCATGAATGACAGTTTGACTGACAGACAAGCTGTTCTGAAAAGATTAGGAACTTCCAGTGATGGCAGGAGGCACATAGAGTATCTGTAGCTACTTTAATAATAAAACTGTTTCAACATAAAAAATTCAGAGACTACAAAGTCATATATGTGAACTGCAAGCTATCTAAATGCATGCATGTTTAAAAATAAATAAATAAATAAATAAATAAATAAAAGAAGCAGGACAAAAACTGTCTGTACTCAAATCAACATGAGAAATCATCCTTCCTTTGAGCTTTTTAAGAATTGAAAACTTAATAAGGTTCTTTAGGTTATCAACTCATTTCCAAAATAGAGCAAAAAAATATATACACACATTTTGAATAATTATAAAGGCAGTATCTATCAAAATACACTTCTTTTTCAGCTATCAGCTGTTATAGTTTGTATACACTTGGAGGACATCCTGTATATTAAAATACAATTGACACAAAATAATACCACCACATAGTCTATGTTGGAAGACACAATCACAATAATAGGATTTACTTGTGATGGACACACAGTTCTAGGGACTTCACATTTTAACATATTTAGTGTTAACAACATCCCTGTAAGACAGGTAGTATTATGATTATATCCATTTATACAAATGAAGAAACTGAGGCACCAATACATGAACACCCCCAACGTCATATAGCTGGTAAGAAGCAGAGAATGGATTTTAGCCACATCAGTCAGACTCCAAAGTTCATGTTAACCAATCCACTACAGTAAGGGTCATGCAATAGTCGGCTTTTTATTTTTTTTTTTAAACCTTTCTGAATCTCAAACACTAGGATAGCTTTGCAATAAAAAAAAGTACAGGCTTTGGATTCAAACAGACTCAAATACCCCCCCCCCCCCCAATAAAGTCTGAACCTCAGCTTCCTCATATGTAAAATGAGGATACTTAAGTTATTGTGGAGGTCAAAGAATATAAAGTGCCAGGTACAGTATACAAGATAGATGTAAGCTCACAGACACCTAGAGGATCCACGGCTGGCCTTGGCAATCCACGTGTCTCATAAATTGTAGGACAGATACTGTACGTGTACCCATATTTTAAGAATCGCCCCTGGCTTTCCATAACCTTTCAAGGGGTACGTGATCTCCAGAAGGTTACACAACCCACCGGAGTACATAGCAGGTACTCAAAATATGAGTTATCTTTCCCTTCTTGTCCTCTAAAACGCTCCCTTTCCCACTAGGAATGATACACCCAGGCTTCACAAGAAATCTCCACTATTCCCCACCATTTCCCTGGCTTGGTAACTCGTTTTCTAAAGGACCCCGAACCGCTGCTTCATCCCTCCCTTCTCCGAGAGAAACAAAAGGTGTCCACTCGGGAAGACTCTTGGGCTCTCGCCCACCAGCTGCAGAAAGCACCGCGCCGGCAGGAGAACCGGGCAGGAACCAGAGCTTCCGAGCGGCACCACGGAGACCTGACGCCCAGCGCCGCGGGACGGGGAGAGTGCGTTTCCCAAAACTACCGGACCACCCAGAATTCCGCCCCCGGTGCCCCCTGCCCCCACCCCACACACCCAGTCCTCTCTCGGAAACTCCGGTGCAGGCGGGTCCTCCGGCTCTGCCTCGCGCGGGAGCGGCGGGGAGAGAGACGTTACCGGAGCTGGAGGGCGCAGCGCGACGACGTCCCAGCTCCGCTGCCCCAACGGGCGGCGCCGCCCCCGGCAGAAGACCGGCCCTCAACTCGCCCCACAAGGGATCCAAGTGCAGATCTCCACCCGGGCTGGAAACCGGCTCCGGGCTTTTCCGTTTTCCAAAGCGGCTTCCGCTTCCGGGCTAGCCTCTGCCGGAAACAGTCTATGGGTGACGTAAAAGTGTCGCGCCGGCGGTGATTCCGGAAGAAACAAGAGTGCGGCGTGAACATGGTGAGAGGGGAGGAATGAGAAGGGATGTGGTCTGACCGCGTTTGAGCGGAGATTGAGGGGGTCATTCCCCGGGCCAGTGTTCATGCCCCTGCTTGTTTTCATTCTAATCTTAGCTCTTAAACTGCTCGAAGCGGGGCCTGTAATGCTCCAGCGAGTAGGGAGTGGGCCGGGTTGGGGCAGAGAGGATCAGAGGAACTGGGTTTTTTGAGGGAAGAAGGGAAGGGAATGGGCAAAAGAAGGAACTCAAGAACATGGGATGTATTTTCCGACTCTTAACTCTAAAATTTCTGTTTCAAGGGGAAGCAAAAGAAAACAAGGAAGTATGCGACCATGAAGCGAATGCTTAGTCTCAGAGATCAGAGGCTGTGAGTGTCTGGAATCAACGGGGTTCATAGACTGCCCAAAGATGTAGAAGTCACGAGGGGATAAGTAGTTAAAACTTTTGTTGTTACTTTGCATTCACTTTTAATAGCATTGTGTCTTGGATGTATGTATATAGCATGAGATAGTCAAGTGTATAACAGCCACTTGGCTGCTGAAGGAGTACCCTGGTGAATGGGGCTGGAATTAAACATCTAAGCGTTCACTTTGTGCCACCATTTTTATATATTTTATCTACCATATCACATTTAAGCCTCCTAATATTTCTGTGAAGTGGGTGGGATTATATTTATGTTCTTGTTATTAGACTACTGCATTCGATAGGAAACAAAAATGTTATAATTGTTGAAGGAAGGTGAGGTCAGAGGTGACCTTTGTCTTGTGTCTCCAGCACCTGACACTCAAATATTTTTGAAAGAAAGAATGGGAAACACCTAGATGTCTTCACTTTGTAAATTTCATAAGAATTCAGATGACTGTGGAAGAAGAAAGTGGAATGATGTTCCCTATTATAAGGAGGGTGTGAAAAGCTTCACAGCTTCAGTGAAGAATGGACAGAGTTAGTAAGGACTGGGATTGTGTTTGAGAGTCTCAATACAAATGAATGGCCGTTAGAGCTTTCAGAGTTATTAAATTGTATTTTCTGCCTTCAGTGTGTGTATTATGTAATTTTTAGGAAATTTCCCATTAGTAATATTTTATTTCTAGTTAAAGGTTAAATTTTGTATTTGTATGGTTACATTTTAGCCCTCTATAAAAGGTGCATGGGGATTCCTCCCCCGTTCCTACTGCTGAAGCATCTGAAGACAAACATCAGCCTTTTTGCCCACTGCTAGAAAGTGGATTTTGATCTTTGATAAAAAGCTTCTGACTAAAGAAGAAATGATAGTATAACCAACATTTATTTATCCATTAAAAAATGTTATGGGTTTTTGGCGAGAGATTGTTAAATTTAATTATGTCTAATGAATTATGTAAACTTCCCACACAGTTATTTGTGTTCAAAAATATATATATTTATATTAATGTAAAAAATGTATGCTTAGCCCTAGCCAGTTTGGCTCAGTGGATAGAGTGTCGGCCTATAGACTGAAGGGTCCCAGGTTCAAATCTGGTCAAGGGCACATACCTGCAGTCTCCATCCAACGTGCAGGAGGCAGCCGATCAATGATTCCCTCTCATCATTGATGTTTCTATCTCTCTCTTCCTCTCCCTTCTTCTCTGAAATCAATTTTTAAAAATCTATTAAAAAATGTATGCTTATACTAATGTAAAGAAGTCACAAAGTAAGATTTTCTCTGAAGACAAAAAGAAACTTTAAATTTTGAATGAGATTATAACTACTATTGTTTCTTCTTTCCTGCATTTAATTTACTTTTTTTTGTCCCTAGTAAAGAAAAGGATAGATTAAAACCTAAAAAGAAAGAAAAGAAAGATCCCAGTGCACTCAAAGAAAGAGAAGTGTGAGTAATCAACATTTTCTTTTTTCTTTTTTTTTAGTATTTTCTTTTCTTTTTTTTTTTATTGCTTAAAGTATTACAAAGAGTATTACATATGTCTCCTTTTTTTCCCCCCCGCCATTGACAATCCCCTGGCCTCCCCTACCCCCCAGTGTCTTATGTCCATTGGTTATGCTTATATGCATGCATACAAGTCCTTCGGTTGATCTCTTACCCCCCCTCTCATGCCCCCCCCCCCCGGCCTTCCTGCTGTAAGTAATCAACATTTTCACGTTTTCCTTTAAAACATTCTAAAACCATAGACCCCTTAGAAATCCAGGATTTCCCGAACTGATTTGCTCAGTCATTTCTAAGTCTAGCACAACTATGCATATGAAAGTGATATTGATGAGCATATACCAACTCCAATGGTTCAAATGTTTTTTTATTTCATGGAGCAGTAAAATTTTCTTTAACATCCTGGGGATTAAATCTAATATCATTATTTGTTTTCTTTGCCAAGAATCTTTCAAAAGAAATAATGGTCATTGTTTAACACACTGGCATTTCTTAAAAGAGAGAATGTATCATCAAAAAAATAGTAAGGCCATATTTTTAGAATAAAGGTTATTTCTTGTAAATAAATACATTTAATTTTATGAAACCTCATCACATTTTGCTTATTTTCCTCATTTTGCCCTAGTATGGTGATGGATAAACCATCACAGGATTTATCTCCAAGAACAAAGAAAAAAGAGCTTAATGTAGAGCAATCTGTTCCAAGTAGAGACTCTTTTTGTTCATACCAAAGTATCAATGTAGATATTACTTTGTGTTTTGTTTCTTTCTCTTTCAGCCCCCAACACCCCTCCTGCTTATTCTTCCAATATAACACACAGCTAGGCCCACCTTACCACATCCTGGTTGATACCAACTTTATCAACTTTTCCATTAAGGCCAAACTGGACTTAGTGCAGTCAATGATGGATTGTCTCTATGCCAAGTGTGAGTATCATACTTCTACATTTCTGTGACATTTATACAGAATAATCCTATTTATCCAAAGACATGAAAAGAGGGGAATGGGGTTCTAGTTAACTTAATTGTTGGGCATTTAATGTGCTCACCATAGCAATGACCATTTTTAATAAATTGAAGTCTAATGCAAACTTGACTGGGAATAAATTTTCTCAATTCAGAAAACACTTAGTGTGCTTAGGTACTTATTATGGATAATAACTTTGAAAATACTAGGGGAATTTTCTGTTTCCTAATTCTGGATTTTAACATTCTGGATAAATGAGTAGCCCTGGCCAGTGTGGCTCAGTTGGTTGAAGCATCATCCTGTACACCAAAAGGTGGCAGGTTCGATTCCTGGTCAGGGCACAAACCCAGGTTTCGGGTTTGATCCCTGGTCAGGGTGCATATGGGGGTAGCCAGTGGATGTTTCTCTCTCACATCAGTCTCTCTCTCTCTCTCTCTCTCTCTATCTATCTATCTCTCCCTCCTTTTCTCTCTTTCCCTCCCTTCCTCCCTCTCTCCCTCCCTCCCTCCCTCCCTCCTTTGCTCTCTCTAAAATCAATAAAAAATTAAGTAAGTAAAACTCGGGATAAATGAAAATTTATTGTATTTCTCAGCATATATATTCTTATTCTTTTACATTGAGGAGGAAGCATTTTTCATTCCACTCCAGTATAGAAAAGCGAAATAAGACATTTTGTCATTTACAATCACAGAACTGGAAGTGATGATGGTCACTGCTTCCTACTTTGGTGTTTATTTGTACCACAAAGGATCTAGGGTAGTTTACACCTAGGAATACGGTTTACCATTAATAAATGTCCCTTGAGTATTTAGATGTCCCTTCCTTCAAATGATCTTCCCTCACTACCGTGAATAGGGAAAAGAAAATTGAGGCCATGTAAAAGGGAATAACTTCCTAATAGTGAGATCTGTTGCATTTTGTGGTGAGTTTATATTCATAATATTTTCCAGTCATCTGGTTAAAGGTACAAGTGAAAAGTATACTTACGCTTTTCCATAATGAATGAATTATTGGAATCAAAGGAAAAATTTGCACCTCCTTCTTCAATATTTAAAAGATACTATAATGAATAATATAGAATGATAGTAATGTAAACGTTTATTGATGTATTAAGACTAGCAAGGTGCTATAAGGATATGATAGATAAAAACTAAATTCTTTTAAATGTCTAAAATGAATAAATGTAAAAAGTGTGGCTCTAGCTGGTTTGGCTCAGTGGATAGAGCACCAGCCTGCAGACTGAAGGGTCCCAGGTTTGATTCTAGTCAAGGGCACATGCCCTGGTTGTGGGCTCAGTCCCCAGTGTGGGGCGTGTAGGAGGTGCTGATCGATGATTCTCTCTCATCAATGATGTTTCTATCTCTCCCTCCCCCTTCCTCTCTGAAATAAATAAAAAATATATATATTTTTTAAAAAGTGTGCCTGACCTCAATGGCTCAGTAGTTGAGCATCGACCTATGAATTAGGAGGTCACGGTTCGATTCCTGGTCAGGGCACATGCCCTGTTTGCAGGCTCCATTTCCAGTGTGAGGCATGCAGGAGGTATCCGACCAATGATTCTGTCTCATCATTGATGCTTCTATCTCTCTCTCTTTCTCCCTCTCTGAAGTCAATAAAAATATTTTTTAAAATCAATAAAAATATATAAATTTTTTAAGTGACTACATAAGTTTGTTATGTTAATATACAAAGGTAACTACCAAGTGAGGAAAATAGCTAATAGAGTAAAATAATTATCTTTTTAAGGATCAGAATTGATGGGGTAGGGAAGTTTCAGGGGACCGTTACTTGTTCATATAGGCCTTTCTCTATTTCTTTTTAAAGCTATGTATATGTAATACTTTAAAATTTTTTAAAAAATCTTTTAGAAATAATAAAGATTAGTCTCAAGTCGGGGCACTAACATGGCTGTAAGAGTGAACTAGGAAAGCCCTTTATGAGGAAAGACACTAAACTTGGTAGACTTCTTGTATTTCCATGGCGTTTCTTATAGTTGTCTTAGCTGCTTCCCCAGCTTCTCAGGAATGCTGTGACCTGTTTGTAAATGAGATGGGTCAAGGGTACAAGCCTGGCCCTTGGAGGTGAACTGTTTCCTTAATGCTGTAGCTCCACCATTATTATCTACATGATGATTGTTTAAGAGAGCTTTAGCCCTGTTTAGGCTTTCTCTAGATATGTATGCTTTAGAGGACAGCTATAATGCCTTTTCTAAAAACAAGCTTATTAAGGAGAATACCCCTTTTTGCAGTCTTTTGTGTAACATAATACCTCAAACTAAAGGCTGAAGAAACATTTAAGTCAGTGCAAACTCACTTACCTAGGAGATTAACTGTTTTAAACTCCGCTTACTAATTTTTCTTCACTTGCCTTTATACCTAAAGGAAGGCCTTTATCTTCTTCTTGCCTTGAAGATGTCCCTTTGACCTTCTCATAGCTCCTGGGATATTTCATTTCCATCTGATACTCCAAAAAGAAAGAATAGTTAGCTTCCCATCAGCTTTCTTTTATGCCCATCAGCCCTCTTTCCTATTACTTTCCATTTCTTTATAGTGATTTTAACATTTCTGTACTTTGCTTTCAAAAGTATTAATGTACTTGAAAAAATACACAGCATAAAAAAAATGGAAGTTCCCTGTAATGCCTTACCTCAGAGAGGGTCGGTTTTAAAAATTCATATGCAATCTCTGTAGGGTGAAGGTTGTTTTTCTTTTAATGAAAATGGATCATGCATTACTTACTATGTATGTTTGTGCTTTTTTTTAGCTGCTTTGAGATATGTCATATACTATGTGATATGCCCATGTATAATAATAAAAGCATAATATGCCAATTAGACCGGACATCCTTCCAGACAAAGCCGCAGCGGCAGGGGCCGAGGCAGGGGCCCCCCAGCCACCGCGGCGGACGGGGGCCAAGCCCCTTGCACGAATTTTGTGCATTGGGCCTCTAGTTTAAAGTATATAATTCAATAGATTTTAGTGTATTCATAGTCAATATTTAAAATTTTTCACTACCGCCCTGGCCAGTGTGGCTCAGTCAGTTGGCGCTGTCCCATGCACCACCAAAGGGTTGCTGGTTTGGGATCAGTTCCCTGTCAGGGAACCGGCCCAGGTTTTGAGCTCTATCCCAGTAGAGGGCATGTGGTACGTGACCAATCAGTGTTTTGCTCTCATGTCAAAGTTTCTCCCTCTCTCTTCCTATCTCTCTGAAAATCAATTTTTTAAAACCCACATTTTTATTTATTAAAAAAACCCACAAAACTGTGGATCCTTAGCCAACATCCCTAAACTCTTCCCTTTCCCACCATTCCTAGGCAACCACAGTTTGCTTTCTGTCTCTGTAGATTTGGCTATTCTGGACATTTCATTAAAATGGGATCATAAAATATTTGGTCCTCTTTTATTGAGCACAACATTTTCAAAAGTCACCTATGTTAAAGCATGTACATCATTTCTTTGTATTACCAAGTAATAGTCTATTGTATGGATAGATCACATTTATCCATTTCTTCTTGCTTTTTATATTGAAAAAATATATCATGAATGTTTTTCTGTCAGTAATTCTAGTTTTTACCCTGTTATAAACAAGGCTGTAGTGAATATGTCTGTGTTAAAGTGAAGTATTTTAGAGAGGGGGAGCGAGAGAGAAAGATATGTTGTTCCACTTATTTATGTTTTCATTGGTTGATTCTTGTATGAGCCCTGACCAGGAATCGAACCCACAACCTGTGCATGTGCCCTGACTGGGAACTGAACCGTGACCTCCTGGTTCGTAGGTCAATGCTCAACCACTGAGCCACATCAGCCAAGCTCATGGGTCTTCCTAAGATTCTTGGCAGGATATAATTCAGAGAGAGTAAAATCAGTTTATTCACAAGTTCTTTTATTAATATGTGGGGGTTTTTTTCTGGCAGGTATCCCTTGTATAACTGACTGTGTAATGGCTGAAATTGAGAAATTGGGGCAGAAGTATCGAGTGGCTCTAAGGTAGGAAGAAGCTGGTTGGTCTAGATTTGTTCTAGGTTGGTATACTGAATATTCTTTTGACCTTTCTTCATCTGTTTGCTGTCCAAAGATTTCTTAGCTGAGTAGATTAAATAAAAATATAAAATTAGTTAACTATGGTCAAGAACACAGACATTTGAAGGCTAGAGACATTTTAAGCTGAAGCCTTTTTAAAAATTTACATTTATTGGGAAACATTAGTTAATAACATTATATAAGTTTCAGATGTACAATTTTATAATACAACTTCTGTATATCCCATTATGTGCTCATCACCCAAAGTCTAGTCTCCTTTTGTTGCCATATGTTTGACCCCTTTTACTCTCTTCACCATATTCCTCCTACCCCCTTCTCCTCTGTTAACCACCATACTGTTATTTGTGACTTTTGTTTATTCATTGGTTGCTTTTTTGTTTTATATCCCACATATGAGTGAAATCATGTGGTTCTTGTCCTTTGCTGTCTTATTTTGCTTAACATGATACTCTCAAGGTCCATTCATGTCACAAATGGCAATATTTCACCTTCTTTATGACTAGTATTCCACTGTATTTGTGTGCACAGTATCTTTATCCAACCATCAGATGCTTAGGTTGTTTCTATGTCTTAGTTATCGTGAACTGAGTTACTTAGTCATATTGGTTTTGTGGGCCTCCTTTTAATTCTATTTTCAATTAGAAAGTGTCTTCCTATTAGTTTATCTAGACAGCTCCTTTGGAATCTCACAGTTAGAGAATTCACATTCTAAGTTTTGAGTTTACTCTAGAAAGTACCCTTGAATTTAGAGTAGCAGTTCCCAAAGTATGGTCATGGACCCCTAGGAGTCTCAGAGACCTTTGCAGGGAGTTTGCAAAACCATTTTCATAATAATATGAAAACATTGCCATTATACTGATGGTGGAAATGCTGGTTTGGTGCCTTAGTACAAATCAAAGCAATGGACCAAATAATGCTATTTGTATTTTTTGTTTGTTTTTAACCCACTGGCAATTTTTTAAAAAGCCCTGGCTGGTGTGGTTCAATTGGTTGGGCTTCAACCCATACCTGTAAACTGAAAGGTTGCTGATTTGATTCCTGGTCAGGGTACATGCCCAGGTTTCTGGCTGAATCCCAGGTAGAGGGCGTGCAGGAAGCAGCTGATCAATGTTGCACTTTCACATCAATGTTTCTCTCTCTCCCTCTCCTTTCCTCTTAAAAAAAACCCACAAAGAATAAATTTTTAAATAGCCAGAGTCATTTAAGAATGTTCTTAATGAAACAATAGATTTTGTTAACTTTACTAACTCTCCTCTCTAGAGTACATATCAGTGTTCCTTGTGATAATGTGAAGTGCACACAAAGCACTTCTGCTGATGCCAAAAGAGGAAGGTTGCTCATTGAAAAGCATCTGTGTGCTTGTTTGAGTTGTGGGCTGAACCAGCTGCTTTTTCATGGAATATAATTTTGTTGTTGTTGTTGTTAATCCTCACCTGAGGATATTATTTCTATTGCTCTACAAAGAGAGTAAAAGGGAGGGAGGGAAAGACGGAGTAGGGGAGGGAGGGAGGAAGGGAGGGAGGGAGAGAGAGAGAGAGAGAGAGAGAGAGAGAGAGAGAGAGAGAGAAACACTGATGTGAGAGAGACACATCAACTAGTTGCCTCCCACACAAGCGAACCAGCAACCTAGGTACGTGCCCTTGACCAGGAGTTGAACCCACGAGTCTTGGTGCACATGCTGATGCTCTTAACTACTTAGTCACACCAGCCTGGGCTGGAATGTAATTTTATGTGAAGAACTGACAGACTGATATTTTACGCTTTGCTATCTAGCAGATATCTTCTCAAAAATGCAATAAACCTGTCACTAAGGAAAACAACTTACTGTATTAGTTACCAGTGATAAAACTCGAGCTTACAAGTGAAAATTAGAATTTTGGAAAATCATGAGCTTATCACATTCCCAATACTAAAGACTTTTCTGTTGAGACCAGTGATTATACTAATGAGTATGATTTTTTTAATATATAATTCTTTATAAAGTTAAAAGTATTACATATGTCCCCTGTTTTCCCCCATTGGCCCCCTCCCTCCTGCCCCCCCCCCCACTCTCCTGCCCCAGGCTTTCGGCACCCTATTGTCTGTGTCCATGGGTTATGCATATATGCATACAAGGTCTTTGGTTGATTACCTCCCACTCACCCACCCTCCCCCACCTTCCTCTGAGATTCCCTGCTCTGTTTCATGCTTCCATGTCTCTGGATCCACTCCATTCATCTGTTTATTTTGTTACTTAGACTCCACATATGAGTGCGATCATGTGATACTTGTCTTTTTCTGACTGACCTATTTCACTTAGCATGATATTCTCTAGGTCCCTCCATGCTGTCTCAAAGGGTAAGAGATTCTTCTTTTTTATTGCTGCATAGTATTCCATGGTATAAATGTACCACAGCTTTTTTAAAAAATATATTTTATTGATTTTTACAGAGAGGAAGGGAGAGGGATAGAGAGTTTGAAACATCGATGAGAGGGAAACATCGATCAGCTGCCTCCTGCACACCTCCCACTGGGGATGTGCCCGCAACCAAGGTACATGCCCTTGACCGGAATCGAACCCGGAACCCTTCAGTCCTCAGGCCAATGCTCTATCCACCAAGCCAAATTGGTTAGGGCTGTACCACAGCTTTTTTTATACATTCATCTACTGATGGGCCCTTGGGCTGTGTCCAGATCTTAGCTATTGAAAATTGTGCTGCTATGAACATAGGGGTGCGTACATTCTTTCTGCATTGTGCTTCGGGTTTCTTAGGATATATTCCTAGAAGTGGGATCACTGGGTCAAATGGCAGTTCCATATTTAATTTTTTAATGAAATTCCATATTATTTTCTATAATGGTTGCACCAGTCTGCATTCCCACCAGCAGTGTACTAGGGTTCCCTTTTCTCCGCATCCTCATCAGCACTTGTCATTTGTTGATTTGTTGATGGTAGCCATTCTGATAGGTGTGAGGTAATACCTCATTGCTATTTTAATTTGCATCTCTGATGATCGGTGACTGTGAGCATTTTTTCATATGTCTCTTGGCCATCCGTATGTCCTCTTTTGAAAAGTGTCTATTTAGGTCCTTTGTCTATTTTTTAATTGGGTTGTTTGTCTCCTTTTGTTAAGTTGTATGAGTTCTTATATATTTTGGATATTAACCCTTTATCAAATGTATCATTGCCAAATATGTTCTCCCATACAGTGGGCTCCCTTCATTTTGTTGATGGCTTCTTTTGCTGTGCAGAAGCTTTTTATTTTGATGTAGTCCATTTGTTTATTTTCTCCTTAGTAGTCCATTTGTTTATTTTCTCCTTAGTTTCCTTTGCCTTAGGAGATGTATGTGTAAACACATTGCTACGAGAGATGTCTGAGATTTTGCTGCCTATGGTTTCTTCTAGGATTTTTATGGTTTCACAACTTACATTTAAGTCTTTTATGCATTTTGAATTTACTCTTCTGTATGGTGTAAGTTGGTGATCTAATTTCATTTTTTTTTGCATATATCTTTCCAATTTTCCTAACACTGTTTATTGAAAAGACTCCCTTGGCTCCATTGTATGCTCTTGCCTCCTTTGTCAAATATTAATTGAGCATAATGGCTTGGGTCGATTTCCGGGTTATCTGATCTGTTCCATTGATCTTTATGCCTGTTCTTGTGCCAGTACCTAGCTGTTTTGATTACAGTAGCTTTGTAGTATAACTTGGAATCTGGTATTGTAATTTCTCCAACTTTGTTTTTCTTTCTCAAAATTTCTGCAGCTATTCAGGGTCTTTTTTGATTCCTGTAAATTTGTGGAGAGTTTGTTCTAGCTCTGTGAAATATGCCTTTGGTATTTTAATAGGAATTGCATTGAATCTGTAGATTGCCTTGGGTACTATGGACATTTTAATGATGTTGATTCTACCAATCCATGAACATGGTATATTCTTCCACTTGTTTATATCTTCTCTCTTTTCAGCATCCTATAGTTTTCTGAGTACAGGTCTTTTGCCACCTTGGTTACATTTATCCCTAAGTATCTTAATTTTTTTGTTGCAATGGTAAATGGGATTGTTTGTTTAATTTCTCTTTCTGAGAATTTATTATCAGTATATAAAAAAGCCATTGATTTTTGGGTATTGATTTTGTATCCTGCTACATTGCCAAATTCATTCATTAAATCTAGTAGTTTTTTGATGGAGTCTTTAGGGTATTTTGTGTACAATATCATGTCATCTGCAAATAATGAGAGTTTTACTTCCTCCTTTCCAATTTGAATGCCTTTTACTTCTTGTCTGATCGCTATGGCTCGCACTTCCAGTACTATGTTGAATGAGTGTTGAAAGCGCACATCCCTGTCTTATTCCTGTTCTTAGAGGAAATGCTTTTAATTTTTGCCCATTGAGTATAATGTTGGCTGTCAGCTTGTCATATATGGCCTTTATCATGTTGAGATATGCCCCCTCTATTCTCACTTTGCAGAGAGTTTTTATCGAAAATAGGTGTTGGATTTTGTTGAATGCTTTTTCTACATCTGGATCATTATCTCACTTCTTACACAAAAATCAATTCCAGGTAGATTAAGTGTCTAAACTTTTACAGAAAATATAGAGAATATCTTAATGATTTTGGAGTGGGCAAGGATTTCTTAAGTCCAAACCACAATGGAAAACTAATCAATTTGACTATATTGAAATCAATTACTTCTCTATAACAAAAGACACAATAAAGTGAAAAGAAAAGCCACAAATATTAGTAACACATATAATCAACAAAGGGCTTATTTTTAGAACATATAAAAAACTACAAATCTATAAGATAAAGACAAAATCCTTAAATTCACAATGAAATATCATTTCATACCCAGATTGGCAAGAATTAAAGTATGCTTGACAATGTGAAGAATAATCGAGAATGTGGAGCAATGGGAATTCTCATACTCAATTGCTATGGATATAAATTGGACAGTCACTTTGGAGAGCAATTTGGTAATATCTGACAAAATCGAGGTTGTCCATATTCTTACAATACTGTGTCTTTCAACCTGGGAAATCACAAATCTATAGGTTGTAAAGTCTGTTTAACTACTAGTACTTTTTTAAATGAAGTATAGAATAAACTATAAAATACCAGCATGCATTGCATGTAGCACAGATTATTATATCACAGAACTTTTTTTTCACTTTTATACTGAGTGCTAGGTAAAATGTATTTCATACTGTGAGTCTGGTTAAAAAAAAAGCGGGGGGGTGGCTGCCTTTGAGAAGCTCATTTGCATGTATTGGAGACAAGTATTGGAATTTTTCTTATATGCATAGTATAAGCAGCTAAAAGATCCATTAAGATAATGAATAAATTGTGGAATGCTCATGAATAAAATACTACACAGTAGTGAAAATGAATGTAGAGTTGCATGTTAATATGGATAAGTCTCTCAAAACAATGTAAAAAAAAAAAAAGCAAGCACATATGTGGAACATATTGTTTATCTGATGTTTAAAAACATGAAAACTAGGCCCTGGCCGGGGAGCTCAGTTGGTTAGTGTTGTCTCAAACACCAAGGATGTAAGTTCAATCCCTGATCACGGCACATACAAAAATCAACCAATGAATGCATAAATAAGTGGAACAAGAATTTGATTCTATCTATCTATCTATCTCTTTTCTATCTCACTTTCTTTCTCTCTCTCTCTCTCTCTCTCTCTCTCTCAAATCAGTCAATAAAAATTTTTTTAAAACATGCAAGCTACATTGTTTACAGGTACATACATATGTAATTTTACATATAGAGTAAAACTTACGTGAGACTGATAAATACCAAGTTTAAGATAATAGTTACTTGTCAGGAGGTAAAAAGATCTGTTGGGATTGGAGAGAGGGCTTTACTCATTTTTATTTGTAATGTTTCATTTCTTTAACGAGATGGTGGATACAGTTCAGCATTCTTTATACTTTTTTATATACTTGAAATATTTCAAATAAAAATGAGAAGAGGCAATTATTTAAAAAGTAATTTAAAAAAAACAATGGGAGGAGAGAACACTGAAGCACAAATGGAGGCACCAAGTTTGGCTGTGAAGAGAAGCAGAGAAATGGGTTGTTAATTAGAGGGGCTGGGATTAGTAAAAAGAAGGTTTTTATTTTTTCTTTTTTAAGATGGATAAGGTCCTAGAGCATATTGGTATATTTCTGGGAAAGAACAGTGGGAAGGAGGAGATCGGTGACTTCAGCAGTAAAGGGATAACAAATAAGAGCAAAGACCTAGACTGTTGCCTACCTCGTTTCTCAGCAGCCAGTCTTCCTTTCTTCTAGTGTGTCCTCTTCTCCAGAGCCCACTTAGTCTTCCTAAGACAAAGGTTTGCTTGTGTTACTCTGTCCTGGAGAAAACTTTCATGACTCCCCATCACTTGTGTCCTGGAGCTCACACTCCTCAGCCTGGCATTGGAGACTCGTCCCAGTTTGTCCTCAACTTGCCTTTCCAGTCCTATCTCACTTTCCTCTACACGAACACTCTTCTCACTCTTCCCTGAACACACCCAAGCCATTTTACAGATGTGTTGGCTCCCTGTTTGGAATGTGCCTGCCTTAACTTTGCTGGGAACGTTCTTTCATCTTCATTTTGTTTTTATCTCCATGTAATTTTTTCTTAAATATACCCAACCCACATTGACTTAGCTCTGAACTCTGCAATGTGGAGTATTTTTGTTGCACTTCATACCTGTGTGCTGCCGTGTATTTTTATTTATCATCATTGTGTAATAGAAAGAGTACGGCTCTGGGGATCACAGACCTGGGTTTTTCTATTTCACATTTGTATAAAAATAATACGTGGTTGATTTTCTAATAGCAAACAATATAAACAAATACATATGGGGTGGGACAAAAATAGGTTTACAGTTGTGAGTACACAAAATAGTTTATTCTTATATTATTATTTATTATATTATTTTCCATATGAATAACTGTAAACCTTTTGCCACACCATGTACAATAAAAAGTAAAATTCCCCCTCCATATTCACACTTTGTCCATTCTCCTCCCCTGGAATTGACAACTGAGAAGGATTGGTATATAGTCAATATGTATTTTCCAGGCAAATGCAAATCTAGAGAAAAGCGATTTGTCTTTTCTTAATAGAATGATAGTTCAATGGCCTGTTTTGTTTATTAAACAGGTTATTATAGGTCCTTCTACGTTGATACATACAACTCTACCTCATTTTAAAAAAAAATAAGATAGGGGTACCAAAATGTATTTAACTTGATGGATATTCAGATTATCTCAAGGTTTTTTAAAAAAAATACGCTTTTATTGATTTCAGAGGAAGGGAGAGGGAGAGAGAATTAGAAACATCAATAATGAGAGAGAATCATTGATTGGCTGCCTCCTGCACTCCCCCTAATGAGGATCGAGACCAAAACCCAGGCATGTGCCCTGACCGGGAATCATCCATGACCTCCGGATTCATGGGTCAATGCTCAACCACTGAGCCCCACCGGCCGGGTGATTATCTCCAGGTTTTGTTTTTGTTTTTGTTTTTTTATCTCCAGTTTTAAATTATGTTTATAAACTATGCTGCGGTGGCTGTCCTTGTACCTACATTCTTGTACAATGTGTAAGACAATTTCCTAAAAGTGAATTGGTTGGGTTAAAATTGATTTGGTTTTGAATCCTGGCTTTCCCAGCTTGCTTACTTTAAACAAATTAATTCATCTCAATCTGCTACCTCATCTGCAAAAGGAAATACAATAATTCAGAGTTTTATGAAGATTACCATATATGACCTAAGACACACCAGCTGTCAGTCAGGAAATTTCCTTTTTTCTATAAGTTGTCTTTCCAATTAAAAAGTAAGCTTCACCCCTAGCTGGTTTGGCTCAGTGGATAGAGCATCAGCCTTCAGACTGAAGGGTCCCAGGTTCGATTCCGGTCAAGGGCACATGCCTGGGTTGCGGGCTCGATCCCAAGTAGGCGGCGTGCAGGAGGCAGCTAATCAGTGATCCTCTCTCAGCATTAATGTTTCTCCCTTTCTCCCTCTCGCTTCCTCTCTGAAATCAATAAAAATATTTTTTTAAAAAAAAGGTAAGCTTCATGAGGGGAGGGGTGCCTTAAGATCTATATATAGGTCATGTTACTCTTTTTACACTGAGTGAGACTCAGAAAGTTACCAGTTGCCAGAATGTTTTCCTTAATCCGCTTTTATAACCTTTTAGGATCGCCAAGGATCCAAGATTTGAACGATTACCATGCACACACAAAGGAACCTATGCAGATGACTGCTTAGTACAGAGAGTAACTCAGGTATCGTCAGTTTTTAAATGCTTACTTTGTGTGCTTAATGAAAAAAAGAGAAGGCAAACTATTGTCTCCTGAATGTTCATGGTCAGAAAAGTAGCTAGGAATTTAAATGGTAATGTAATACATATACATATACATATACATATACATATACATATACATATACATATACATATACATATACACGTCTACACTAATAAAAGAGAAACATGGTAATTGGCGTACGACCGCTACCCTTTTCATTGGCTAATCAGCGAGATATGCAAATTAACTGTCAGCCAAGATGGTGGCCGGCAGCCAGGCAGCTTGAAACTAACATGAGGCTTGCTTGCCTCAGTGACGGAGGATCGTTGGAAGAAACCAACGTTCCCCGCCTGTGGCTACAGGCCTCTGAGCGGGCAGTTTAAGAAACATTGTAACAAATACCGCCGGACTTCAGCCAGCAGATTCGCAACATTGTAAGCAAAGGCCAGAAACCTACTTTCAGCCGCGGAGGCCTAAGAGCTGGAGCCAAGCCTCAAGGTAAAGCTGGCCCAGAATAAAAAAAGAAAGAAAAAAAGGAGCGGTTGGGAACTTCAGTCACTCCCAGCCTGAAAACAGCCCTCAGCCCCTCACCCAGACTGGCCAGGCACCCCAGTGGGGACCCCCACCCTGATCCAGGACACCCTTCAGGGCAAACCAGCCAGCCCCACCCATGCACCAGGTCTCTACCCTATATAGTAAAAGGGTAATATGCCTCCCGGCACCGTGACGGGACAGCGCCCAAACCCCCTGATCGCCCTGCGGCTCTGTGTGTGACAGGGGGCGGGGCCCCAACCCCCTGAGCAGCCCTGCTCTGTGCCTGATAGGGGGGAGTTCCCCAACCCCCCTCCCCACGGGCCCTGCTCTGTGTGTGATGGGGTAGAGCCATAACCTCCCCATCGGCCCTGCCCTGAGTGTGAGAGTGGCGGCGCCCCAACCCCCTGATCGGCCCTGCTCTGTGGGTGATAGAGGGCGGTGCCCCAACCCCCTGATGGGCCCTGCTCTGTGTGTGACAGGGGCAGCACCCCAACCCCCTGATTGGCCCTGCTCTGTGCGTGACGGGGTGGCGCCGCAACCTCCCCATCGACCCTGCCTTAAGTGTGACAAGGGCCGGTGCCCCAACCCCCCAATTGGCCCTACCCTGAGTGTGACTGAGGGTGGCATTACAACCTCCCAATCTGCCATGCTCTGTGCATGACGGGGCGGCGCCCCAACTCCCCAATCGGCCCTGCTCTGAGCCCAACCAGGGGCTGCACCTAGGGATTGGGCCTGCCCTCTGCCACCCGGGAGCAGGCCTAAGCCAGCAGGTCATTATCTCCCGAGGGGTCCCAGACTGCGAGAGGGCACAGGCCGGGCTGAGGGGCCCCCCCTCCCCCCCCCCAGTGCACAAATTTTTGTGCACCGGGCCTCTAGTATATATATATATATGAGAGAGAGAGAGAGAGAGAGAGAGAATCCCTTCATAGTAATCGTAGGTGCCCTCATTTACTTGAGGGAAGTGGATTAGAAATGTATAGGATAGCATAATGGAAAGATCATGGGTTTCAGATATTAGCACCTGCATTTATTGGGTGTGTGATTTGGGACACTTACTGATTCTTTATTCCATAAATCTTTTCTATAAAATGATTCAAGTGAGTGAGTGTAGATAATACAGTTGACCCTTGAACAACGCCAGGGTTAGGGCTCTGACCCCTTGCGCAGTTGAAAATCTGTGTTATTGTCTAACTTTTGACTCCCAAAAACTTAAGTTGTCTCTTGGTATCCATGGGGGATTGGGTTCCAGGACCCCCTGCAGGTACTAAAATCTATAAATGCTCAAGTCTCTTATATAAAACTACTGCCCCAATGCACGGATTCATGCACATTGAAAGGAAATTAATTAGAAGGTGGCCTGCGGGGCGGGACTGGGCAAGACATGCCCTGGAGCCAACCTCTCGTGGTCCCTCCCCAACCGGCCGCACCTGGGGCAGCACCATGGCTTGAAGGGCTTCTGCGCAGTGAGCGGGATCCCTCTGGCAGGTGGGGTCCCTCAGCCTGGCCTGCAGGGATTGGCCGAAACTGGGGCTCTCTGACATCCCCAGAGGGGTCCCAGATTGAGAGAGGGCAGTTCTCCGATGACACATCCTGGAATCGGGCTCCCTCCTCTCTGGTTCCGGGGTGCATCACCTGAGAACTGCCGCTACCAGGTCACCGCAGCTCAGCAGCTCCTGCATTGAGTGTCTGCCCCCTGGTGGTTAGTGTGTGTCATACCTACCGGATGGTCATACGGTGGCTTAGCCTTTTAGAGAGAGAGAGAGAGAGAGAGAGATATGATGTGGATCAATGCATGCAGTCCGTCCTTCACATCTGCAGACTCCCAACTACAGAACAAAAACAATACAGGTATTTATTGAAAAAATTCACATATAAGTGGACCCAAGCAGTTGAAACCCATGTTTTTCAAGGGTCAATTTATACCAGATTTCACCTCTCTGAATCTAAAATAAGGTTCCATTCCACTTACTCCCCACAAAGGAATTTTGTTCCTCTCTACCGTGCCCACCCCAGAAGCATTTCTCAGTTGCATCTAAGTCTCCCAGGGTGCCATCTCACAAAGACCCTGGAATCAGTTGGTTTTTTATTTCTTGGCAGCCACCACAAGAACTTCTGCTACTGTTTACCCTTATAAGAGCCTGTGGGTAATTATCTTCATTGAATGACCACATTGTCAGCCCTTTAGCAACTCCATTCATGGGCGTGTCCAGCATTTCCCTTAATTTCCCACAGCACAGCTGACATCAGGCTACAACTTGTTATAAAACTCAATGGGAGGTTTGGGTATGAGAGAAGTAAAGTACAACATAAATTACCTCGCAGATGGCAGCTACATATTCCTTTCAGAGTTGCTAGGCTAAGACTTGTCCTGGAGATCCTAGTCTGGCTTCAGGACCAAGAGGGCAGCCTACCTCCACCACTAGAAGGCCTCAGGGTAGGCCTTACAATCCTGAGAAAGGCAGAAGCTGTGCCCTCCAATCTAAGGCACTTACTCTGCCTTTGCATAGAGTCCCTTGGGGCATTTTCCCAAAATCAAGGAATTTTCTACCCTAGATGTAAAAAGTCATTTCCACATATGAGACAAAAAATGGATTACAACTCTTAGCTTTTCTGTCTTCTCCCCCTCAAGATTCTCAGAGCTACATTCAGCCCCGGACAACTTATTAATATGTTTTATAAACATGAGCTCCTCAATCATAGTATCTACTCTACAAATTGTTATAACCTTTGCTATGTACTGTGAAAATGAATTAATTCTTCAGAATCGACAGTGATTGTGCCATTATAGTATCACTAAGTAGACTCAATAAACTTTATGTGTGTCTCTTATAGCACAAGTGTTATATTGTGGCCACAGTTGACCGGGACCTTAAACGAAGAATCAGGAAGATCCCTGGAGTTCCCATCATGTACATTTCTAACCATAGGTGAGAACTTCCTCTTGGGGAAGTGATTAAAAGTATATAGTTGATATCAATTAAAAATGAGGTCAGATTATAGAAGAATTTAAAAGAGATTGTTGTATCAAATATTACATAATTGTATTTGAAAACGTGAGACAAAATAACAAGAACAAGGGCAAAAGATAAGGTAGGATTTAGGAAAGAAGCAGACATTCACATTGTTACCATATGATTAACAGAAGAAATAGAGTGACATGTTGCTTTAAATGCAAAGCAGTAATTTAATTCAAACTAATCTTTTTGGCCAGAAATTTTTATTTTAAAAGCCTAGTGCATGTGATTAGCACCCCTCTGGGAATCTGCTTATTTAAAAAAAAAAAAAATTTAAAGCTGCTCTTTATCCTTCTTGGATGTTCCCATGCCAGTCCTCAGACTGTTACTGCCCAGCCTCTCAGCCTGGGGAGAGCACAATACAGAGGGAATAATATGGGCGAGGGAGTTGCACTTACCTGGACTCAGTGCTCAGCTCCCTCCGTTGGTAACTTTCTGACTTTGAAGAATAAAGAAAATACATTATAGTCAGCATTTTGCTTCAGATCACTCACTGTGATATCCCTTTAAAATGTTCTGACTGACAAAAAGGATTCACAGTGAGGGGGTAAGAGCATCGCCGTCAGTAAAGAATGGGTTTTTAGGTGGCTCCTGGACCCACCTTTCTTACCAGTGTTAATTTTTTTTCCTGATTAGGTACAACATTGAGCGGATGCCAGATGATTATGGAGCCCCTCGATTCTAATACTTAAAAGACAAAGTTTCTCTGCTTTCCTTCAACCAAATTTCTCCTTTGCAGGTTTATTAAACATGCTACAACATGCATTATTGCGCCACTCACACATTTGCTGTTATGAGCTGAGAACAGTTAAATACACTCACTTTTTGGTGGTGTTTTGAAAATGATTTTGATGTTGTTTTGAAAATGATATTTTGTATCATTTAAAATTTTGTTACATCTTTTTATAAATCAGATGACTGCTCACAACTTTTATGGTTGCTGTTTTATATTATTTATTCAACAATACTTATTAAGGTTATACTCAGTACTTAATAAGATATGGTCCTACCGTCAAGACACTCTTATTATGTTGGGAAAGGGAAACATGTAGATGAATAACTACAGTAAAATAATATGCTAGGATAAAAGTATGACAACTAGAAACAAAAGAGGAGAGAATGATTTCTTTCTACTTGGTTGGGAAAGGGAGGGAGGAAAGGCTAGAGGTAGAAATGTTTGAGTTAATCTTTAAAAATAAATAGGTCCGGCCGAAACCGGTTTGGGTCAGTGGATAGAGCATCGGCCTGCGGACTGAAAGGTCCCAGGTTCGATTCCGGTCAAGGGCATGTACCTGGGTTGCGGGCACATCCCCAGTAGGAGATGTGCAGGAGGCAGCTGATCGATGTTTCTCTCTCATCGATGTTTCTAACTCTCTATCTCTCTCCCTTCTTCTCTGTAAAAAAATCAATAAAATATATTTTAATAAATAAATAAATAAATAGGTCCTTGCCTAGTAAATGAGGTAGAGAAAATGAGGTGCAGGAAACATAAACAAAGGCATGGAGACAGATATTACATGGAATGAATGTGTTTCACCTGTTCAGAAGCTGCCAGGAGATTTTTATAACTAGAACGTAGGGGGAAGTTATCTGTACCCACATCTGGGACTCTAAAGGTACGAGGTGGGAGGGAGGGGGGGCCTTATGTGACTTGCTAAAGAGTTTGGACTTGATCTTGAGGTCAGTAAGGAGTTATTGAAAATTTAAATTGGATAAATAACATCATCAGAATAGATATTTTATTTTTTTAATATATTTTTATTGATTTTAGAGAGAGAAGGGAGAGAGAGAGAAACATCCATGTGAGAGAGAAAGTGGTCAGTTTCCTCCAATACTCACCCCAGGAATCAATGTTGTTTTGAAAATGGTATCTTGTATCATTTAAAATTTTGTTACATCTTTTTATAAATCAGATGACTGCTCACAACTTCCATGGTTGTTGGAATCGAATCCGCAACCTGGGCATGTGCCCTGACTGGAATCCAATCAGTGACCTTTCGGTTCATGAGACGATGCTCAACCAACTGCGCCATACCGTCCAGGGCAGAATAGATATTTTAAATGATCACAAGGTAGTATAGGAACAGACAAATAGATCACTAAAACAATAAAAAGTCCATGAACCCCTATATATTTATGACAATTTGGTATATTGTAAAGTTTGTATTTCAAGTCTAGAAAAAGGAAATTGTATTAGAAGGCCAAATAGTGTGGAGTCATTCTACTAGGGTTAGAATCCTGATTTTACCAATTAATATCTATATTATTTGGGCAATCTACATAAACATTAGGTGCCTTTCTTGCAACCTCTTAAAATGTTTTGAATCCTGGCCACTGTGGCTCAGTTGGTAGAGTGTCATCTCATACACTGAGAGGTCAGAGGGTCAATCTGGGTCACAGTACCTGCCCAGGTTGCCAGCTTGACCCCCAATAGGGGACATGGGGGAGGCAACTGATGGATGTTTCTCATCCATGTTTTCCTCTCCCCTTCTCTCACTCTAAAATCAATAAGAACATTTTTTTAATGTTTTTTGGGGGGGAAAGTTTTGTTTAATCTACAAAACAACCCAAATAAGATGGGATTAGATTGAACAGTACCTGCCACAAGTAAGAATTATTCAATAAATGTTAGTAATTATTGTTACAATGGCAAGTTGGCTATCCATTTGAAAAACACTTAGATTCCTACTTTATATCCCTTTATGAGAATACATTTCAAGTGGATCAAAGATCTAAACTTTATACGTGTGAATCTTGATGCGTGTGAATATATTAAAATTATACATTTCTATGCAAAGCAATTCCCCCAAATATTAAGACAAGTGACTGGCCAGAAGATTTTCATATATATATGTATATATATATATAACAAGTGAGGAAACGGGTAGTCATGGAGTGCTTATAAGAGTGCAAATAGGTATAATCATTTTAGACAGCAGTTTGGCAGGATTGATTAAAATAAAAATTGCAGATATCCTGTGAGCCTAATTCTGGTGGGGTTTTTTTTGGCTATTTATAAGTATCACATAGGTGATCTCCTATAAAATACATGATCAGTGTGTTATAAATGTGTAGAGAAATATCGACAAATGTACAAGGAACTATATAGAAGGGTGTTTAGTGTACCATTTTATATCAGAGAAAAACTGAAAAGAATGTAAATGTGCATAAAAGGATCCTAACTATGTTATGTCTATACTATGAAATATCATGAGCATTTAAAAGAATGGGGTAGATTTAAAAATGGTCGAAGGACTTATGTAGACAGTTCTTGGAAGAAAATATGAAAATGGCCAACAAGCACATAAAAAGATGCTCAACATCACTAGTCATTAGGGAAATGCAAATCAAAACCACAATGAAATGCCACCTCACACCTATTTAGGATGGCTACTATTAAGAAATATGCCCTGGCTGGTTTGGCTCAGTGGATAGAGCATCAGCCTGTGGACTGAAGGGTCCCGGGTTTGATTCCAGTCAAGGGCACATACCTGGGGTTGTGGGCTTGATTCCCAGTAGGAGGCGTGCAGGAGGCAGCCAATCAATGATTCTCATCATTGATGTTTCTGTCTTTCTTTCCCTCTCCCTTTGTCTCTGAAATCAAAATATATATCACAATACCAGATATCAAGCTATATTGCAAAGCCACAGTTCTCAAAACTGTCTGGTACTGGCACAAGAATAGACATAGACCAATGGAACAGAACAGAAAACCCAGAAATAGACCCGAGCCATTATGCTCAATTAATATTTGAAAAAGGAGGCAAGAGCACACAATGGAGTCAAGACAGTCTCTTCAATAAATGGTGCTGGGAAATTTAGATACATGAAAAAAATGAAACTAGATCACCAACTTACACCATACAGAAAAACAAACTCAAAATGGTTAAAGGACTTAAATGTAAGATGGGAAACCATAAAAAAATCTTAGAAGACTCCATAGGCAGCAAAATATCAGGCATATGTTGTAGCAATATCTTTACTGATACAGCTCCTAGAGCAATGGAAACTAAGGAGAAAATAAACAAATGGGACGACATCAAAATAAAAAGCTTCTGCACAGCAAAAGAAACCATCAACAAAACAACAAGAAAGCCCACTGCATAGGAGAACATATTTGCCAATGCTATCTATCTACACTAATAAAAGAGAAACATGCAAATTGGTGTCACTTTGCTACGCCCACCAGCCAATCAGATGAGTATACAAATTAACCCAACAAAGATGGCGGTTAATTTGCATACACAGGCGCAGAGTGAAGACTGAAGGCTCTGGCCTGAGTGAAGACTGAAGAGGCTTGGCTTCTCTGCTGCAGCCGCAATGGAGAAGCCAAGCGGCCATGGAGCTGGAGGCTTGGGTTGCCCCTGGTGATGGAGGAAGCCAGCTTCCAGCCCGCCCTGGCCTCCGCTCAAGGGAGAGAACAACAGCAGGCACAGCCAGGAGCCTGAGAGATCAACACAGAGGGGCATCTGCTCCGAGCCTCTGACGTGGCTGGGGGCAGGCCCCCAGCAGACACACACACACACACACACACACACACACACACACGGGGCGACTGCTCTGAGCCTCCAATGCAGCTGGGGGCAGGTCCCCAGCAGACACACACACACACACACATACACACACACACACACACACACACACACACACACGGGGCGACTGCTCTGAGCCTCCAATGCAGCTGGGGGCAGGTCCCCAGCAGACACACACACACACACACATACACACACACACACACACACACACACACACACGGGGCGACTGCTCTGAGCCTACGTGGTGTGGCTGGGGGCAGGCCCCAGCGGGGACACACACACACACACGGGGCGACTGCTCTGAGCCTCCAATGCAGCTGGGGACAGGCCCCCAGCAGGGACAACACACTCACACACACACACACACACACACACACACACACACACACGAGGTGCCTGCTTAGAGCCTCAGACACGGCTGGGGGCAGGCCCCCAGTTGGGACACACACACACACACACACACACACACACACACACACGGGGCGCCTGCTCTGAGCCTCTGTAGCGCAGCTGGGGGCAGCCACCAGTGGACACACACACACACGGTGTGCCTGCTTCGAGCCTCTGCTGCCAGACTGTGGCTTAGGCCCGCTCCCCGTAGGGAGGTTAATCAGGGGGAAAAGGAGACATGTAATACTTTAAACAATAAATAAATGAAAGAATAAATAATGTGTTGACGAGGATGTAGAGGAATTGGAACTGTTTTTTTTTTTTAAGGCAAGTTACTTTATTTAAAATGTGGATTTTGCCTTACTAAATAATTTGGAATATTTTTATGACTGTAGTTGAGAATAATTACTTTCTTTTAGATTTTTTATCTAAAATAATTTTTAAAATTATTTTTATTTTCTATTATATAACTTAATAAGTGAACACCCCCAATAAATCTTGCACCCACCCAGCACCATGCCTAGTTATTAGAATATGTGAAGAATCCTTGACACAATGCACATTGGCATTATTTCCGAGGCCATTTATGGACTGTTGTTCCATATTTTGATTGTTGTGATGGTTACTCAAATATATTGATTTGTCCAAATGCATTGAAATGTACACAAAATGGGTGCATTTTTAAAAATATGTTTTTATTGATTTTAGACAGAAGAAGAGAGAGAAACATTGATCTGAGAGAGAAACATCAATCAGTTTCTTCCCATATGCATGCCAACTGGGGATGGAATTCACAACCTGGGTATGTGCCCTGACCTGGAATTGAACCAGCAACCTTCCGTGCACAGGATGATGCTCAACTAACTGTGCTACAATGGCTGAGGCAAAATGGGTGCATTTTATTGCATGTAAATTATACCTCAGTAAATTAAAAGAGAGAAAAGACATGCAAGAGCCCTGACCTATGTAGCTCAGTTGGTTGAGTGTCTTCCCATGCACCAAGAGGTTGCCGGTTCAATCCCCAGTGGTCAGGGCACAATGGGCGGTTGCACACTCAATCCCCAGTCAGGGCACATGCAGGAAGCAACCGATTGATGTTTCTCTCTCTCTCTAAAATCAATAAAGACATCCTCAGGTGAGGATTTAAAAAAGGGGGGGGTAAAATACTTATGAGTTGTACACTGAAAATTGCTAAAAGACAATACAAAGAAATGAAAAGACATCCTGATAAAACAATAAATGTTGCAGAGATTTTTTTAAAAAAGACATGTTGTGTTTGTAGATTGAAAAATTCAATATTGTTAAAATGTCCATGCTACCCAAAACTATCTACAGATTCTTTGTAATTTCTATCAAAATCCCAATGACATTTGTTGGAAGACATAAAAAAAAAAAATGCTAGAATGTATGTGGAATCTCGAAATACCAAATAGCCAAAACAATCTTGAAAAAGAACAAAGTTGAAGGCCTCACACTTCCTGATTTCCAGACACTACTATAAAGCTATAGTAATCAAGACAGAGATATAGACCAATGGATCAAAATAGAGAGCCCAGAAATAAACTCTTGCATATACTGTCAAGTGATTGTCAACAAGGGTGCCAAGACTACACAATAGGCAAAGGACAGTCTCTTCAGCAAATGGTATTGGGAAAATTGGATGTCCATATAAAAAGAATGAAGTTTGAGTCACCTTATACCATATACAAAAATTAACTCAAAATAGATTTAAGACCTAAAACCATAAAACTAGAAGAAAACATAGGAGGGAATCTTCAGAACATTGGGTTTGTCAATGATTTCTTGACTATGACACCAAAAACACAGTCAACAAACGCAAAAATAGTCAAATGTGACTGCATCAAATTTAAAAGTGCCAAAAGGAAACAACAGCAACCAATGGAATGGGAGAAAATATTTGAAAGTCATGTGTTTGATAAACTCAGGAACCCTGCTTCCCACATGGTACTATGGGAAGGGCTGTATGCGAAGGCCTCACAGAGATTGGAATGTAGTTCAGGAACTGGATGGGTAATATTCTTTTTCATCTGGGTGCTGGTTACACAGCTGTGACTATTCACTAAGCTGTATACTTATGATGTGTAAATTTTTTTTTGTTTTTTGGTTAATCCTCACCCTAGGATATTTTTCCATTGATTATTTTTTTTAATATATTTTATTGATTTTTTACAGAGAGGAAGGGGCAGGGAGAGAGAGCTAGAAACATCGATGAGAGAGAAACATCGACCAGCTGCCTCCTGCACACCCCCTACTGGGGATGTGCCCGCAACCAAGGTACATGCCCTTGACCGGAATCGAACCTGGGACCTTTCAGTCCGTAGGCCGACGCTCTATCCACTGAGCCAAACCGGTTACAGCTCCATTGATTTTTCATAGAGAGTGGAAGGGAGGTGGAGAGACAGAGAGAGTGAAACATCAATGTGAGAGAGACACCCTGACCAGAATCCAATCTACCACCCCTCAGTGCGAGGGCTCACGCTCTCTCCACTGAACCAAACCAGCCAGGACACCATGTGTAATTTTATGTATATATGTTACACTGCAGCAAAAAGTTAAAAGAAACAAATTCCATTCTGAGAATGAGCAGCTCTTTCTTCTGAGGGATATTTAGATTTCCCACTTTGCACTCATATCCACCTCCTAAGAGAGATGAAGATCTGTGTTGCTCATTAGGAAGCAAGGTCAAATCTTTAAATGGCGCACAACTGATATACTGACACATCTAATATTCTCAGAGTTAGGTAGTATTTTCAGGATTCAGTGTGTATCAGCTTTGTTTTTCAGTGATTTATTCAAGCTACAGGACTTCACGTTTAGTATTATGCTGAGAGATTTGGTTATATTGTAGGTCGGCCTCTCTAGACAATCTTTGTATCTGTTCTTTGCTATCTTTGCTTTTAGCTGAGATTCTCTAACATGAGTTCTTATGTTGAATTATTGTAAAGGATTCAATTTCTCCCCTTTTATAACTGCAGATATTATCTTTCAGATGCCTGCAGGAATTGGTGTAGTCTGATATTCTGTCTTGAAAATACGTTTCCACTCTTCACAGATTTGTTCCCAGTTGGGTTCTTTGTTATAACGGAATTAAGTCTATTCATTAAATTTGAGACGAATTTGACATCTTTACAATTTTTTCTCTTTTTATTAAGATCACAGTAAGCCTCTTCATTATTTCAAGTCTAATTTTATCCTACTCCGATATGATTTTTGTATGGCTCTGTAGTTTTCTTCGTATAAATTGTACATACTTCTTATCGGAGTTGTTTCTATTTGTTTCATTTTGTTGTTGTTGCGATTGTCGATGGAACCTTTAAAATTTTTAATATATATGTTTCCCCCCATTCAAAAATGAACCCCGTGGAGCAATAGGATCTCTACCACCCCTTTCCGCGGGGAGACTCTATGGTTCCTCGGTGCTATGACCGCATTCTACTCACACCTACAGTATCCGAACCTGAAGGAAGGTGGCAACCGAGAGTGCCCAAGCAAAGGGCCGCTCTATCTCGCCTTTGTTCTCCTCTCTGTGGCTACCGCGCAGGCGTAGTCGCCCCAGTGCCGACCCCGCCTTCCTGGTCGTGGGCCCAGCTCGGGAGCGCCGGCGCACTGGCGCGCTCCGCTTACACGCTCCGGGGCCTGTAGGCGCCGCGAGTTCCGGCTGTCGCCGCCGCCGCCGCAGCTCCTGGAGGTCGGTTGCGACGAGTAACGGTGCCGGGACGAGCCCTGCGCCTTCTTAGATATGTACCCGAGCTGGGGCCGATATGGCGGGAGCAGCCACTATCCGCCGCCGCCGGTCCCGCCGCCGCCGCCGGTGGCGCTTCCTGAGGCCTCGCCCGGGCCTGGGTACTCGAGCTCGACGACTCCCGCGGCCCCCTCGTCCTCGGGCTTCATGAGCTTCCGCGAACAGCACTTGGCTCAGCTCCAGCAGCTGCAGCAGATGCACCAGAAGCAAATGCAGTGCGTGCTCCAACCCCATCACCTTCCTCCGCCCCCCATGCCGCCCCCGCCGGTGATGCCCGGGAGCGGCTACGGAGACTGGCAGCCGCCGCCGCCACCGATGCCCCCGCCACCGGGGCCGGCCCTCGGCTATCAGAAACCGCAGCAGTACAAACACCAGATGCTGCACCACCAACGAGACGGGCCTCCTGGTTTGGTTCCCATGGAGCTGGAATCCCCCCCTGCCTCTCCCCCTGTGCCGCCAGGCTCCTATATGCCCCCATCTCAGTCTTACATGCCCCCACCGCAGCCGCCACCCTCGTACTACCCTCCGGCCTCGTCTCAGCCCCCCTACTTGCCTCCCGCCCAGCCGTCCCCTTCTCAGTCTCCACCTTCCCAGTCCTACCTGGCGCCCACTCCTTATCCTCCCTCTTCCTCCTCGCAATCCTACGTGAGCCATTCGCAGTCCTACCTGCCCCCTTCTCAGGCCTCGCCTTCCCGCCCTTCCCAGAGCCACTCCAAGTCCCCGCTCCTAGCTCCTCCGCCGCCGGCCACCGCTGCTGGGAATAAGGCAACTGCCCCGCAAGAGCCTGTGAAGAGTGGTGCCAAGAGCAAGAATGCTGAGCAGCATCAGGCTGCCCCTGAGCCAGATCCTTCTAAGATGACTCCACAGGTAAGAAAGCGCGTGCGAGCCGCCTCTTCTCCCCTCGAGGGCCCTAAGTGAGCAGGCCTCGGGCTTTAACCGGCCCTTCGCCTAGTGCCTAATGCTAACGGGGTGACGAGCGAACGTACACTCCAGAGGATTCCGCGGGAGTCCGGGGTCTGGCTTCACCACTTTCCAATGACCTGCGTGTGGATTATCAGAACTGAAAATGTTCTCTGGACACCACAGAGCAGTGGGGTGGCTCAAAAGTTACTTCTTAGATGTATTCCTTGGTTTCCTTGGACCAACTTCTGAGATGTTGTTGCTTTTGCAAAGGACTTTGCTTAAAAGTTGTATTTTAAAATGCTTTAAAACTGTATTTTAAGCTAAAATTTCCATTTGAGAGGCGGCATAAAAAAGAAGCTTCTGAAAGAACTGACACTTGAAATGCATGTACACTTGATGGCCAGTTAGCTTCTTCTTTAAAAGAATATTTTAGGGGCCACAGGTAAGCTGTCAGCTTCCTGAATGTAAAGGCCTCACCAATTGAAGGATTGAAATCTTGTGCTTATCCAGGAGCATCCTGATTATGTTCATAGATATATGTGCAAAACGTAGGGGAGGCTGCACATTTGACCCTTTGGGGAGTCGATTGGTCATGTAAGGAATTGACCCATACACACTTTTCTCACATCACTCAAAGATGTAAGACACGACCAAGTTGCTGTATGGCATTGGTGTTATCGTTCACTCCAGAATAACAGCCTTGGGATTTGGCCAAGGTAAAAAAAAATAAATGTGTGATGCCTGTTCATTCACGAGAGAGCCATTCCTCTAAACTTCTATTTGAAGTGATGCTTCCCAGACAGCCGTCAAAGACAGATAGGATAGCAGTAATACATTCTTCCCTTTAGAAAGAAGATAGAACTGAAGTGGATAAGTTATTTCTTATGATTTCCTAAAATAGACTTTTAGCACTTACTAATCTATCTTGGATTTCCTAATGAATCAAAAGCTCCTTTTAATTTACAAACTCAGATTTACATATAAAAGATTTCCAAAAGATAGGGATGAGGTATTTTAATATTATAGTGGTTTGGCATTAGAAATTAAGACCAGAAACAAGTTGTTTTAAGTAAGCAAGATGGGGTTGGCACATCATAAGGAGAAAAAACTTGAGGTGCTGGGGTAGAACAGTAGAGTAAGTGATTCTGTTGGCTTACGCTAGAGTACCATCCCACCAGGTTATTTCCCCCAGATTCCTCTATTATAGAGACAGAATTTGTCTCTTTCCCCAGCCCACTCTGAAATTTCCAGTGCTTTTGTTGTCAAACACTGCATTAATTCAAAATATGACATTTATATCTTCATCTCTACTGGACTGTTTTTCTGTCCTTTTAGAGAGATAAACGAATTGTTTTATGGGATGGGGCGAGGGTGATCAAACCTGTCCTTAATATAATACCATGATCACTGCTTTTGCTTTTCTGCCTTTGTACCCTTGTATATAGTGAACTTCTTTTAGTGCGTTGAATATTCAGTGCCTCCAATTCTTCGGTGAGAGCCATAAAGAAAGGAGTTGGAAAGAAAGCTATTAGAGATGAGCAGAATGAATGGGCTGTTATCAAAACAGGCATTGTAAGCCTGTTTAGGCTTTCCTTCCTTTGTCTAGAATTCATCCCAACTTCCTCAATCCTCTTTCCCCCCTATAATTGTATTGATTTCAAGGCACATCTTAAATATCAGGGTCTCTATGAAGCCATGTCTAAGCTCAGCCATTTGGTTGGTTCTCTTCTTCAGATTGTAAGTCCCTTGCAGACAGGGACTATCTCACTCATCTTTTTATCTCCTGTAGCACCTAGGACAGTACCTTGCAAATTATAGGCTCTCCACAAAGGTTTGTTAAGATACAAGAGCTGCATGTTCTAGACTTAGGATACTTGGGTTTATTAGATGATAAATATTTTCTTCATGCCAGTGCCAATCTCAGATAATTAATCCTTCGGCATATTTTTCTTTGATTTATATTCTATTTTTGGAAAATGTCATTTAACATGTGAAAGATTTTAAACATACAGAAGTCCTCTCCTCCCACCCCATCCACAGTTTTGCTTCACTCCGAACATATTAAATAGAAAATTCCAGAAATGCTCAATATACTGTGCTGTTCTGAGTAGCGTGATGAAATCTTGCTCCATTCTGTTCCGTCCCTCATGGAAGTGAACTATCCCTTTGTCCAGCATATCCACCCTGTATCAACTACTTGTCTGTTTGTCCATTAGTAGCCCTCTTGGTTAATAGATTAACTGTTGCAGTATTGCCATACTTATGTTCAGGTAATCCTATTTTACTTAATGGATGCAAACACAAGAATAATATATTAGCAATTTGGAAATACCAAAGAGAAGCTGTCAAGTGCTTCTTTCAAGTGGAAAGGTGAAACTTCTCGACTTAAGAAAAGAAAAAAAATGACATGATCAGGTTGCTAAGATCTATGGTAAGAACGAATCTTTTATTCGTGAAATTGTGAAGAAGGAAAAAATTTGTGGTAGTTTGCTGAGAGAGACCACATTTATTATAACAGTATATTGTTATAATTGTTCTATTTTATTGTTGTCAGTCTCTTAGTGTGCCTAATTTATAAATTAAACTTTATCATAGATATGTATGTATAGGAGAAAAACAGTACATATATAGTTCAGTACTATCTGCGGTTTAGGCATCCACTGGGGGTCTTGGAGCGTATCTCCTGCAGATAAAAGGGACTACTATACACAAAAGTGAAAATGGTATGATTCCTCCCCACCATATACCCAACGCTCAGATTCAGCAGTTCAAGAGTTTGCCATGTTTACTTCACCGAGGCCGTTTTTATGGTTCCTGCAAAAATATTTTAAATCAAATCTTAAATCTCATGTGATTTCATCCTTATATTCTTAGACATCTTTCCAAAAAACAGAGCCTTTTCTTAGATTAACACATTATAACACCTAACAAAATTAACAACAGTTTCTTTGTATCATCTAATACCTGATCCATTCAGATTTCCCTTACTGTCAGCTCATACTAATGGAATTAAAAATAAATCCTTGATATCATCCACACTAAAATTCCCCAATAGATTCAATTATGTTTGGTTGGTTTGTTCAAATCAGGATCCAATATAGATATTTTGGATAATTCTTTGGTGTGGGGGACTGTCCTGTGTACTGTATGATGTTTAGCAGCATCTCTGTCTCTACCTACTAGATGCTATTAGCATCCCCTAGTTGTGATAACCAGAAATGTTTCCAGACATTGCCAATATTACCTGGGGGGTGGGGGTGGGAGGAGAATCACCCTCAGTTGTGAACACCCGATTTAGCTCAATTTCTTCTATTCTCTTTTTCTATCCCATGCCATTGAACTTGATGAAAAATCTGTTGGTTGTCCCATAGAATGCCCCTCATTCTGGATTTGTCTGTTGTCTCATGGTGTCATTTGACTTGTTCTTCTCTTTTCCATGTTTTTTGTAATCTAGAAGTTAACTCTGAAGCTCAACTTTAGATTTAAGCTCAACTTTCTTCTGGCAAGTGTACTTTGTAACCTAGGTAATGCTGTGTACTTCATTTGCATCCCATTAGGAGACTGCCTGGTTGTCCCACTGTTGGTGGTGCCAAGATTGATCAGGGGGCTGCAGTCTGGTCCCTCCACTGTAAAGCTTCCCATCAATTTTGCATGTTCCTTCCATCTAGTGGTTCATCCATTGATGTTCTTGGCCTGAGTAAGTTATTTCTTCATTAGAGGTTACAATGTGCTGACTTTTTTCATGCCATTTCTTCTGCATTTATTAAATGGAATTCTGTAAAGAAATACTTTCACTCATGAACCATGATTGTTTGATTGGAAATACTGTACAGTTAGTATAGGAAAGACAGGATAAATGCTTGATATTCTTCCATTTAGTTTCTGGTTTTCAGAGTGAAGCATTGGTGATTTAATGGAATGCATATTTTTTCTCAAGAATTACATTTTCTGTTTGTTTAATGGACTAACTAGGTAAAGTGCATATTAGCCTTTTTTCATGAATTGTGGTTTTATCTTTTTAGGCTCAAAACTTATTTGGGAAAAGCTGTTGAATTTTATTTGAGCTTTTAGTCCTTTATTTAATTTTCAAGTACTTATTGAGTAGCAACTATGTGCCAGGTACTATGCTTAGCATTGGAGATGAAGTGGTAAACACCAGGCCTCATTGACTTGTTCTGATGGGGGGAAAAGACATTTAAGTAACTAAGAGAAGAACAGGGTGTTACCACATTATAAAATACAAAATGTAGGATTATAAAATATAAAATATCACTAAATTGCTCCATAAAGAATGGGGAAAGGTGAGGTGAGTGTGTTTTTTTAAGCTCAGAATCCAGCACATAGTAAGTGAAAAACACATATTTTTTTAAGTGATTGGATATAGGAGGGAGTTCTAACCTAGTTGAAGAGGCCTCCCTTTGTAAGTGATATTTAAGTGAAACCCAAAGAATGGGTAGGAATTAACCAGATAGAGATCAAGGAATTAAGTTCAGTAAGGCATACTAAAATCTGAAGGTGATGGTTGTAGGCATAAACCAGATTAGGAAGGGCCTATCAGGACTCTATTCTAAGGAAGGTAGTGAGAGATTTTTATACAGCCAAATGTGACAGATTGGCATTTGAAAAAACTCACTGTGTGCAATAGAGAGAGTAGAATCAAAAGGAACAGGAGTCATTTATTGAGAATATTTAATAAATAATTCAGGCAAGAGATATTAATGGCTCCCATGGCTGGTTTTGCTCAGTGATTAGAGTGTGGACCCTCAGACCTAGGGGTCGTGGGTTCAGTTCTCAGTCAAGGGCACGTACCCAGTTCAATCCCCTCCCCAGAGCAGGAGGCAACCAATCTATGTGTCTCTCTCATGTTGATATTCCTCTCTCTCTCTCTCTCTCTCTCTCTCCCTCCCTCTCTCTCTCTCTCTCTCTCTCTCTCTCTCTCCCTCCCTCCTTCCCTCCTTCCCTCTCCCTTTCCCCTTCCTTTCACTCTCTCTAAAAATCAATGAAAAAATATCCTCATTCCTTAGATGAGGATTAAAAAAGAGAGAGAGAGAGAATAGTGGCTTAGATTTGGATGGTGATCCTGGAGATGGAGAGAAGTGGAAGACTGGAGAAATGTTTAGGTGCTAGACTCCAATTGATTGAGTGGTAGTGGAGAGGAAGGCATCAGTGATGATGTCTGGCTTTCTAGAATAGGCTGCTGGGTGAATGGTGATCCCTATTTTTAATAAAACTAGAGGCCCAGCGTGTGATTGAAATTGCGCGAGGAGGCATCCTGTGGGGGGCTGGGACCTGCGCCTGACCCACGTAGCACCAGCCACCGTGTTGTGTCCGCTGGGGTTGGGGCAGGTGCTCCTGAGTGTTGCGTCTCCACTCTGGCCCGCCCCCAGCCCTGGGGTGAGGGCGGCACACAGTGCCCTCCTGCCCATCTGCGCGCACAACTCCTCCTGAGCAGTCCTGACACTCGGCTAATTAGCATATTCCCTGTTTATATAGATAGGAGAACCTGGAGAAGGAGGAAGAATAGGTCTGGGATGAGGGGGAAATGATGAGTTAAGTTTTAGATCTACTGAGTTTCAAGTTCTTGAGACATAAGAGTCCAAAGGGAGATGTCCAATTGGAAGTTAGATGTAGGTGTGGAATCTATAAGGGAGATCTGGGAAACATGATATAGACTCGTGAGTCATCAGCATAAAAATGGTATTTGAAGGCACAGAAAAAGATTAGGTCTCCTGAGAAGTGTGTAGAGTATGAATAGAGGTTAATGGACATTGAGCCTAGCCGCACAGAATCTCGATATCTCAGGGAACCAGCAGGAAAAAAGGCCACTTAGATGGAAAATCAGGACAGTGTAGTGCCACAGAGGTGAAGGGAAGACTGTTTCTAGGAGGAGGGAGTGGTCATCTGTGTCATGTATTGCTGAGAGGTTGAGCAAGATAAAGACTTTGAGTTATATTTTGCATTTACTGACATATAGATTATTGTTGACCTTGGCAGGAGCAGTTTCATAGTGACTGAAGCCATATTGCATTGATTTGAGGAGTGATGGAAGGTGAGGATTGGGGATGGTGAGTATAGACCACTCTTTCAAGAAGTTTGACTGAAAGAGAGAGAATGAAGGCAGGGGCTGGAGGAAGAAGTGAAGGAGCTTAAAAAAAAAAAAAAAAAGATGGAACTAAGATTTATCTGGTGACCTTAATTTCTTGGAGTAGAATGTAAACCTCAAAAATACAGAAAATAAGTATATTTTAAGTAAATTTTTAAAATGGAAATCTAATACATTATTTTATCAGGTTCTCCCTCCTCCCCTTCACTTTAGGATATAAAAGACATAATACATTTAGTTTTATAGGCATTTACTAGAGGCCCAATGCACGAAGATTCATGCAAGAATAGGCCTTCCTGCCGAAACCGGTTTGGCTCAGTGGATAGAGCGTCGGCTTGCGGACTGAAAGGTCCCAGGTTCGATTCCGGTCAAGGGCATGTACCTGGGCTGCGGGCACATCCCCAGTAGGGGATGTGCAGGAGGCAGCTGATCGATGTTTCTCGCTCATCGATGTTTCTAACTCTCTATCTCTCTCCCTTCCTCTCTGTAAAAAAATCAATAAAATATATTTAAAAAAAAAATAAAGACCATTATAAACTTTAAAAAAAAAAAAAAAAAGAATAGGCCTTCCTTCCCCTGGCTACCGGCACTGGCTTCCCTCCGGCACCCGGGACCTGGGCCTTCGCTCCGGGCTGGAGCCACCACCCACCCACTCACTCCGGCCGGCTCCGTGGCTGCCACCCAGAGGCCAGCCCTCGGCGGCCGGCTGGGACTTGCGGGAGGCTTGGCTTCCTTCGTCGTTGGGGCGACAAAGGAAGCCAAGCGTCCCACCTGAAGGAAGCCAAGCTCTTGCCCGCTCCGGCCGGCTCCATGGCTCCGTCTGGCGCTGCCATCTTTGTGGCTATGGGCGCCGCCATCTTTGTCGTGGAGTGATGGTTAATTTGCATATTACCCTTTTATTAGTATAGACTAGAGGCCCGATGCACAAAAATTTGTGCAAGAGTATGCCTTCCTTCCCCCACCTGCCAGCACCGGCTTCCCCCCGCACCCGGGATACAGGCTGTTTCCTTCCAGCCACCGGCAGGCATCTGGGATCCAGGGTGGCTTCCCTCGGGCTGCCCACAGGCACCCAGCACCTGGGTTGGCTTCCCTCCACCCCGGCTTTGTCAGGAAGGTCATCCGGAATGACGTCCGGTCTAATTAGCATATCACCCTTTTATTATTATAGATGATAATCAACCTGGATAGGCATGGCCTCCAAAATTAACTTTTAAAAGCCCTTTCTCTCTCTCTCTCTCTCTCTCTTCCTCTCTTTCTCTCTCTTTCTCACTCACTCTCACTCCCACTTTCTCATTCTCTTACTCTCCTTTATATTTCCCTACTTGAAAAATTGTTTAGTGCCTAGTTCATAATTGTACTGGTAGCCAACAGTCAGTACATGCTTGATGAATAAATTAGCACCTTTTTTTGGTAATGATATTTGTGAAAAATAATTCTTGCATCCTAACTTTTTAACTCCATTCAGCCTCTTTCTTTAATCAATATATTTTTATTGATTTCAGAGAGGAAGAGGGAGGGAGAGAGAAACATCAATGATGAGAGAGAATCATTGATTAGCTGCCTTCTGTATGCCCCACACTGGGGATCAAACCCAAAATTCAGGCATGTGCCCTCACCGGGAATTGAATTGTGACCTGGTTCATAGATGGATGCTCAACCACTTAGCCACACTGGCCGGGCCAATTTTTTTTTTTTTTTAATGTGACATATGCTGTGATTTGACCTGATTTATGAGCTAATTTATGTGAAATGGAGTTGTGTGATATGATGGGACATTTAGAAGAACCAGGTACTAGTTCAGCTTCATTAGCAAGTGTAAGCAGATTTTATTCCTTTCTAAAATAAAAGTAAATCATCCTTCTGGGGTCACTGAGGGCATTTTTTAATGATGTCATCATTATTCATTTAGAAAGCTTTAAGAATGTGTCCAAACCTAGTCCTAGGATTGAAGTAAATATGCTTCCTGCTTTTTGGGTTCATATTAAGTAGAAATTGACCTGCAGTGCCTTCTGTCAGTAAACTGGCAATTCTTGAGCTCCTAATAAGGTCCTTAACCCTAGACTAAGTCTAAGACAATGATGAGAAGCATGAAAATAAGGTGCAAATTCATAAAGAATCTTCATCTCTGTAACCATTAGTTTCTAGTTGTGACAGAGAGTTTGTATCTTTTGGTGATGTTTTCAAAGCAACTAAAAAAAGAGAAACTTTTAACTTCTATTAGAAACAGACTTATTTGCCTTTCTTAAGCTGAAAGGTAAACCTATTGCAATTTTTATAAAATAATAAAAGAAGGTTGAAAATGTTTTAATATTGTATTATTGTTGACTATCATGATCACTGTACTATTTTGTTTGTTTGCTTGTTTTTACGATTGAACGGTAAAAGCAATTATATCCTGGAAGCTGATGATTATGTGTATGATAATTAAAAACAAAAAACCCCAATCATAACCTAAACTTCAAAATGGAGTTAGTGAGATGAAATGTATTCTTCCCAGTGGATTGGAGCATGTTTCAGAGCATAGAAATGAGTGGCCTAGAGAGATGTCTTCAGTTGATTAACAGCTATTTATTGACATCCTACAGTATGGTCCAACACTGTATGTTTAAGCACCAGATAAAAGAACAGAGTGAAACGTTAATTTTCTAAGAAAATTATCCTGAGTGGAAAAAAAGATAACAAAACAGTATGTTAAGTGAGAAAAGAGTTTACATATATTATGTATATTTTCTGCATCTGCTTTCATATAGAAAATTGGGTAAGTATACAATAAAATATTAGCAATATAGAAAATCCTGATTATCCAAAGATAATAAATCACAGTGAATGCCAATAAAATGAATCCATTTAACATAGAGACCAAAAGTTTATTGTAAAAAATTTATTTGGGACATAATCTTGAAAAAACAGAGCTCAAAAATCATAAAGAATGGCTGAGTCTTAGAATGAACAAAAAATAAAGTATAGATTATAATTCCATATTATAATTTTTCTAACAAAATTATATGGCAACATTATAGATCATCTTTTATTTAGTTTTTAATATACTGAAAAAGTATTTTAGGAATTTATCAGTTTTACGAGGGCCATTTTTCAACCTTTGATAGTCAAACATTCTCTTTTGTAGTTCCTATTATAAAAGTTATTAGTGTCCTGGTGCATGAAATTCATGCACACTAAAAGGAAATTAATTAGAGGAAATATTTTAATATTGCTATTATATCCTGTCAGGGTCTGGGCTGGTGCCCATGGGGACACAGCATCAAGTCCAGCCTGCACCGCGAGAACCAGAGTCAAGTCCCACCCACCCGCGTGCACCTCGCCGTGCACGCAGCCTCCTGGTGATTGGTCATTATGGCGTGAGGGCATCACAACCACAGGCTTTTTATATATAGGATTTTTGCTTGCTAACCAGTAGGACTTTTGTTAGATCCTCAGCTCTCAGTAATGAGTTTCAAAGTTCTCCAACATCACATTTTATCAAATCCTGCATCCTAAAAAAAAACCCCAAACAAACAAACAAATCCTGCATCCTTATAATTATAGTAGAAATATATGCTGTTGTTAATTATAGACATATACAGGGCAGTATATTAGTGAATATTTTAGTGTTATGACAACTTTTTTTCCCTTATGCAACTTTTTAACCATGGAGAGTATATAGTGACTCATGGGATAATGAAGATCCTGTAGTTATTTCTGAGTGGTAAAATTTTTTTGCTGATTTAAACAATTAGTTATTGCTTTTTTACGCAGTCATTTCTCTTTATTTGAAGTATTTTGTTCTATACAGTCACTGGGAACTATAAAGTAACCGGGAACACTGAATTAATAACTACTGAACCATTGCTCCTAAGGGAAGTAAAGGGTTATGTTCCTGTGAGCCTTTGGTCACATTTTCATGAGCTAATCAAGACATAATCTTGATTTATGTGTGTTTCTGTTTAAAGACCCTTATTTAATTTACATTGTTGATTCATTAAAATTGACTTCACAGCCAGCAACACTGTAACATATGTCTGAATGAAGCTTTATGTAACATATTTTCTCTGTAATGCACGTCATAGCCTTCTGTCACTTAGGAACACTACTCAACACTTCACCACTATGCTTGGTGGCCACTTTAAACAACAAAATCACTAATGAAAACACAGAGACCAGCCGGTGTGGTTGAGTTGTTAAGCATCGACCTATGAACCAGGAGGTCACAGTTTGATTACTGGTCAGCGCACATGCCTGTGTTGTGGGCTCGATCCCCAGTGTGTGGCATGTAGAAGACAGCCGATCAATGATTCTCTCTCATCATTGATGTTTCTATCTCTTCCTCTCCCTTCCTCTGAAATAAATAAATATATATATATGTATTTTAAAAAGCACAGAAATGCAAACAAAAATGTGACCCTAATTAGACCATTAAAAAGGCCACTTATTTACAGTAGGAGAGCCACACAAAAAGGTGGGCATGGCCGTGTTCTGCCTGAGCTGGGATGTGCAAGTCAAGTGACTCAAATTTTTCACCATTGTACATACACATGTCCAGAAAATAACATGAAAGCTCCCAAGTATTGATTTTGAAGTTAGAAATAAAATTTAGCAAGTAGGCAAATTCACAAATACAGAATCCATGAATAATGAGGGTCAGCTGTATTTTCTTAATTGTTTTCCACATTAAACTTGTGATCTTTTAAGTGAAAACACAAAACAGGTTTCCAGAAAATGAAATTACATTATAATTTGGAAGGCAGAGTGAGACTTTTAAAATAGAAAGCATTTAAAAAACACATTCTATTCTAATTTATGCATACAGTAGTTCCCCTTTATCTGTGGTTTCCCTTTCTGCAGTTTCAGTTACCTGTGATCAACCACTGTCCGAAAATATTAAATGGAAAATCCCAGAAATAAACAATTTGTAAGTTTTAAATCGTGCGCCGTTCTGCTTTGCTTATGAAATATCACACTGCCCCACACGGTCCTGATCCATCCCATTCGGGATGTGACTCATCCCTTTGTCCAGCACATCCATGAAGTATACACTATCCATGCCATTAGTCACGCACCTGTTTCAGTTATGAGATCCCCAATATTACAGTGCTTGTGTTCAAGTAACCCTTATTTTACTTAATAATGTCTCATTCACCTCACTTCATCTCATCACATAGGCATTGTATCATCATCACAAGAAGTGTGAGTACAGTACCATAAGATATTTTGAGAGAACCACATTCATGTAACTTTTGTTACATTACTTTATTATAATTGTTCTGTTGTATTGTTATTGTTGTTAATCTTTTGTTGTGCCTAATTTATAAATTAAACTATCATAGGTATGTATGTATAGGAAAAAATGTAGGGTATATAGAGTTCAGTACTATCCACTGTTTAGGCAGTCACTGGAGGTCTTGGAATGTATCTCCCTTGGATAAGGGAGGACTTCTGTATATACCTAGGAATATACAGCAGATGTTTAAAAGAATATACAACAGATGTTTAAAAGAGAGAAGGCAGTGAGAAGAGGTAGGATTATTGGATTGTGTTCATTAATTACAAAATCCGCCTGGATAAGTCAGAATCAGCTAAAGACAGGTTAAAAGCAAATAGCTGTGAATACTGACAGGTTTTACTTGATCATTTATCAAAAAGACTGCTCTCACTTCCAAAAGTATGTGTTTTAAGAGTAGAGAAGTATGTTGAATTGATATGTATGGCTTGGTTTAACTTAAATGTGTAAATTTGGGGAAGGAATTGAAAATCTTGCTTATTTGTCTTTCTCAGTATAGCTTTGCCTTTTCTTGCATATAGACACATGAACGCAGACACAAATGTGGCTCTCTCTAAACACCAAGTTGCAGCTATATAGGATTGTCAAGTAAAATTCTTAAAAATGGTTTCTGTTGTAGGAACAGCAGCAGTATTGGTATCGACAGCACTTGCTAAGTTTGCAGCAGAGGACAAAAGTGCATTTGCCAGGACACAAAAAGGGTCCTGTCATAGCAAAGGATGCACCCAAGCCAGTAAAAGAAGTTACAGTACCTGCCACCAGTCAAGTACCAGAACCCCCTCCATCTGAGGAGCCCCCATTACCACCTCCTAATGAGGAGGTACCACCCCCTCTTCCACCGGAGGAATCCCAGGTAACCATAAAGTAATTATTTGGTTTTTATTAAATTGTTCAACTTTTTTCTGATTCATTTATATTTTTATCATGAATAGATATATATTTTTTATGTGTTTTTTAAGTACAGTAAAATTCCATTTATGGAATATTAGAATATGCCTTGTCAGGTTTAGAAAAGGCATTTTTTGGCATTCCCTCTCCTAAGTTCCAGTGGCCCTTTTGCTTCTGTAACTTGTTTCCTGAGCCATTGCAGCCCAGCTGGCTCACTTCTACTACCTCTATAACTTTCTAAATAAACTTTCTCTTATAATTTGAAAAAGAGAGAGAGAGAAAAGGTTTTTATTTTTTTCATGGTTTAAATGAGAGTGAAGAGTTAGACACTCTTTTTTTTAAAAAGTATATTTTATTGATTTTTTACGAGAGGAATGAAGAGGGATAGAGAGTTAGAAACATCGATCAGCTGCCTCCTGTACACTCCCTACTGGGTATGCGCCCGCAACCAAGGTACATGCCCTTGACCAGAATCGAACCTGGGACCCTTGAGTCCTCAGGCCAACACTCTATCCACTGAGCCAAACCGGTTAGGGCTAGCTAGACACTCTTGTAAATTGTGTCTCTAAGCACTAAAGGGCTGCCAGGTATTTTCATATTGGCAGCACACGGCAATAGTTAAGAGCTTCAACTTTTTGCCCTAGCCAGTTTGGCTCAGTGGATAAAGCATCGGCCTGTGGACTGATGGGTCTCAGGTTCGATTCCGGTCAAGGGCACATGCCAGGGTTGCGGGCTCAATCCCCCGTAGGTGTGTGTGTGTGTGTGTGTGTGCGCGCGTGCGTGTGTGTGTGTGTGCGCGCGTGTGTGTGCATGTGTGTGTGCGTGTGTGTGTGTGTGTGTGCGCGCGCACGCCCAAGAGGCAGCCATCAATGATTCTCTCATCATTGATGTTTCCTCTCTCTCTCCCTCTTCCTTCCTCTCTGAAATCAATAAAAATATATATTTTTTAAAAAGAACTTTTATTGTCAAATGACCTAGGCTGCTGTCCAGGCACTGCCACTTGCTGGTGGTGACTCTGAGCAAGTTAGTTAACGATTTTGTACTTCAGTTTCCTCATCTGCAAAATAGATTGTAGCATTCAATGTCAGTTAGCATATTTACTGGCACATGGAAAGTTCTCACATTGGTCCAAAGGTCATTGTTCTCCTAATAGTCATATATGGAAACTTTATTGAATCATAATAATTACACTGTAGTCCATTGATGAAAAGTGACTAAGGTGCAAAAGAAAAATTTCTCATAGAGTGAAAAGGACATTAAATGTAGATTGACTTTGTTGGGTAATGATTGTCCTATTTAAGAACAATGAAATGATTATTCTAGTGAAGACTATGGAATTTATAAACTCCTAGGTATTGGTATCCATTATCACAGTATAGATAGAGCTAGGTATTTATCTAAAGATAGAATAGCTTTTATCAATCAGGCAGAGTTGTAGGGATTCTGGACTTTGTATTACAATACAATACTTTATAAAATAGGTTTCTTACTAATTTAATTGCTGTTTTATGATTTAAAAAAAAATGTATCTTTTATATTTAGTCTGAGGACCCGGAAGAAGATGCCAGGTTAAAACAGTTGCAGGCTGCAGCAGCACACTGGCAGCAGCACCAGCAGCATCGAGTTGGCTTCCAGTACCAGGGAATAATGCAGAAGCACACCCAGCTACAACAGATCCTACAACAGTACCAGCAGATCATCCAGCAGCCACCACATATGCAGGCAAGTGCTTCTTCAGTTCACACATGGGAAATTGACCCAAGAAATTTAAAATATTTGTTATTCCTTTAGGAGATTTAAGTGTGAAGAAGGAAAGATATTTCCTAAGACGTGCCCAAGTAGTTACCTGTCACATTAACTTGGGGGCTTGGGAAATGTGGTATTATGCAAATACTCTCATATCAACCCAGACAGACGTTAGAGTACTCTTACTAAGTTACTGACTATTACTAAGAGATTTAAGAACCAGGGTTCTTATCATATAATTATAAGTTTACTTGTGTTTCGCCCACAAACCACTACAGTAACAGACAAGCAAAAATCCACCAAAAAAGGTCAAAACAACCACCACAGAAAACCTAACAAATACACCATAAAAGATGAAATGACTTAGATATTTGCTTGTCTTTTATCTTTGAGGTATAAACTTATGTCTGTATGTTTTAAGTTCTTAAAATGCTCCTGTATAATAAAAGCCTAGACCTGGGGTGGGCAACCTTTTTGTGAGTGCGTGCCAAAACCAGCAAAATCTCTGACTCAAAATTCTTCTGCGTGCCAACCCTAATTTTTTGAGAACATGTTACACCTACTTGATATCTCTTACACTGTACATATGTGAAGAACCTTGAAGAAATAATAAAATTCATTCAAGCAACAAAAACACAGTATATGATGATGAAAAATACATTTATTTTTTAATGTATACATGTACACTGATAGTCCGACAGAAAACTTTATGACTCCGTTTGATATTATCAGTGGGACTTTTGCTGCCGAGAGAAACATAGAAATTTATTCCCCTTTCGTTAGTACCGGTGGGCAAAGCGAGAGAGAAGGTTTCATTTTTATAGAGTGAAATTTTGAATAAGTAGGTGAGGCAGTTGTCTTGTCAACGAAAACCCGTTGCGTCTGAGGCTGAAACCAAAACACTGGTCGGATCTAGGAAGGCAGGGAGAGTTAAGGCAGAGGCATAGAAATTGCTCTTCTCCTCGCTCGTCAATCCATGTCTATGGTCTTTAAGGTAACTTGTTATGTAAAATTATTTATTTATCTAAGATGGACCTACACTGAATTTATCTGAAAAATAAAAAAGTCGATATTAAGAAAAAAATTGTAAATGGAAGATTATAAGAGAGGGTTTTGCATGCCAGCAAAAGTTACTGGCATGCCATGTTTGGCACGCGTGCCAGGGGTTGCCCACCCCAGGCCTAGACCAAATGGCAGAATGACATGTTGCTATGATGCGCACTGATCACCAGGGGGCAGGCGCTCAACCCAGGAGCTGCCACCTCATAGTCAGTGCACTTGCACAGGGGGAGCACTACTCAGCCAGAAGCCAGGCTAACGGCTGGCAAATGCAGTGACGGTGGCAGAAGCCTCTCCCACCTCTGTGGCAGCACTAAGGAGCAGTGAGCCGAGTGGTAAGGAGCAGTGAGCAGGCAGGTGGTAAGGAGCGAGGGGTCTTGAACTGCAAGAGGGATGTCCGACTGCCGGCTTAGGCCCACTCCCTGAGGGGTCCTGGACTGCGAGAGGGCATAGGCCGGGCTGAGGTACACCCCCCCCCCCCAACCCCCGGTGGATGAGTTTTGTGCACCTGGCCTCTAGTCCATAATAATATTAAAGACCTGAAAAATACTTATTGCTGAGGTAGGTATTTGCTTTAGTGTCTGGTTGGTTTTTCCAAGTCAGTGGTAATTTATACAGGGTGAGGCAAAAGTAGGTTTACAGTTGCGAATACACAAAACCCTTTATTCTTGTATTATTACTATTTTTTTAATTAAATCTTTATTGTTCAGATTATTACAGTTGTTCCTCTTTTTCCCCCCCATAGCTCCCCTCCACCCAGTTCCCACCACACCCTCTGCCCTTACCCCCCCCCCACTGTCCTCATCCATAGGTGTACGATTTTTGTCCAGTCTCTTCCCGCACCCCCCACACCCTTCCCCCCCCCCCAGAATAGTCAGTCCACTCCCTTCTATGTCCCTGATTCTATTATATTCACCAGTTTATTCTGTTCATCAGATTATTTATTCACTCGATTTTTAGATTCACTTGTTGATAGATGTGTATTTTGTTGTTCATAATTTGTATCTTTACCTTTTTCTTCTTCTTCCTCTTCTTAAAAGATACCTTTCAGCATTTCATATAATACTGGTTTGGTGGTGATGAACTCCTTTAGCTTTTTCTTATCTGTGAAGCTCTTTATCTGACCTTCAATTCTGAATGATAGCTTTGCTGGGTAAAGTAATCTTGGTTGTAGGTTCTTGCTATTATTCATCACTTTGAATATTTCTTGCCACTCCCTTCTGGCCTGCATAGTTTCTGTTGAGAAATCAGCTGATAGTCGTGTGGGTACGCCCTTGTAGGTAACTGACCTTTTTTCTCTTGCTGCTTTTAAGATTCTCTCTTTGTTTTTTGCTCTTGGCTTTTTATTTATTTATTTATTTATTTATTTATTTATTTATTTATTTTTAATATATATATTTTATTGATTTTTTACAGAGAGGAAGGGAGAGGGACAGAGAGTTAGAAACATTGATGAGAGAGAAACATCGATCAGCTGCCTCCTGCACACTCCCCACTGGAGATGTGCCTGCAACCAAGGTACATGCCCTTGACCGGAATCGAACCTGGGACCTTTCAGTCTGCAGGCCGATGATCTATCCACTGAGCAAAACCGGTTTCGGCATTGCTCTTGGCTTTTTAATTATGATGTGTCTTGGTGTGGTCCTCTTTGGATTCCTTTTGTTTGGGGTTCTCTTGGCTTCCTGGACTTGTAAGTCTATTTCACCAGGTAGGGGAAGTTTTCTGTCATTATTTCTTCAAATAGGCTTTCAATATCTTGCTCCCTCTCTTCTTCTGGCACCCCCATAATTCTGATGTTGGTGCGCTTGAAGTTGTCCCAGAGGCTTCTTACAGTATCTTCATATTTTTGGATTCTTTTTTCTTTTTGTTTTTCCGGTTGGGTGTTTTTTTGCTGCTTCGTATTTCAAATCTTTGACTTGATTCTTGCGATCCTCTAGTCTGCTGTTGGAACTCTGTATAATATTCTCTATTTCAGTCAGTGTATGCTTAATTTCTAGTTGGTCCTTTTTCATATCCTCGAGGGTCTCACTAGATTTCTTGAGGGTCTCACTAAATTTATCAGCAGTTTCTAGAAAATTCTTGAAAAACCTTAAAAGTGTGGTTTTGAACTCTATATCCAGTAGTTTGCTTTCCTCCATTTCTGTCGTGACCTGTTTCTTTGTCTCCGCATTTTGGCTGCTTCCCTGTGTTGGTAGAGTGGCTTTCTGTGCTAGGTGTCCTATAGGGCCCAGTGGCTCAGTCTCCCCAATTACCCGAGGTGGACACTCTTGGTGCACCCCTTTGTGGGCTTTGTGCACAGTCTTGTTGTAGTTAAGCCTTGATTGTTGTAGGTATCACTGGGAGGAATTGACCTCCAGGCCAATTGGCTGTGAGAATCAGCTGTGTCTGCAGTGGGAGAACTTCTGTGCTGGAGACACCCTTCTGGGGCAAGACTTGCTTCATTGGGGCTTTGTGCTCACTGAGTCTGCCCCCTGAGTGTGTCCCTTTGGATCTGAGGAATTGTAATCTGGATGGTCCCACTCTGACCACTGGGTACACTGGCTCTTGGATCTCTAAGGAGGAGCTAATTTAGCCTCTGCCTGATGCGACACAGTAGGAGCTGTGGAGAGATCTGCAGATTCCTCTTCTTTGTTTGGGGTTTGGAGATGCCCACATGAGGCCCAGCTGTGAAGCAATGCAAGCTCCTGTGGGGCCTTGAGCCTTCGTTTGGGAGTTCTGGGTCTCTCTGACCCAGCTGCAGTTTGTTAGGTAATTTTCAGATTGCAAAGGGCCAGGGCTTTCAAATGCAAAAGCCTCTGTGCACAGCTTGGGTGGGGCAGGGTCTCAGGAAATCAACAGGGCAGAGCAAACAGCTATGGCTGATCCTCAGTCCTACCCTAAGAGGCCCTGCGTCTGTGTCCTGCGGTAATCGCTGCAAGCACCTCTGAGAGAAAGCCGCCCTCGAGTTCCAACCGGTGCCAGACAGTCCAGTTTCTCCCCGTATGAGTCTGGGTCCCCAGAGACTTGCCCGGAACTGGCGTTCAGAGCAGTCGGGAGCCTGTGTCTCCCTCCGGATTGAAAAAGACAGCCGCGTCCTCAGTGGCCAGCCCTTTCCGCGTGCGCCTCTGTACCTCTGCACTTCCGCACCTCCTCTGAGTCTTAGTGTGCTTTTCTCTTTCCTTCTAGTTGTAGAATTTCCACTCAGCCAGCCTTCCTGTGGTTCTGGATGATGTCCGTTTTGTCTTTTAGTTGTATTTCTGAAGTGGTTGTGCAAGGCAGCAATTTCCGGTGTTTACCTATGCTGCCATCTTGGTTTCTCCTCTTGTATTATTATTTAATTATGGTATTATTTTCTGTAAGAACAACTGTACACCTACTTTTGCCCCACCCTATATAATTAAGTCAAAGGAAGAAAGAAAAATGATCATCACCAAATGGATTTAACAAGCTTATCCTTATCCTCTCAAAATCTTTAGTGTCTTAATGTCCTAAGACTTCATATGTCCTTGATTCATTAATATTTATCTTGTTATTCTCTTATATGAATGTCTTGAAATAATTTTTATCCTTTTATTTGTAGACCATGTCTGTAGATATGCAACTGCGACATTATGAGATGCAACAGCAACAGTTTCAACATCTCTACCAAGAATGGGAGCGAGAGTTTCAGCTGTGGGAGGAACAGCTTCATTCCTATCCGCATAAAGATCAACTTCAGGAGTATGAGAAGCAGTGGAAAACATGGCAGGGGCATATGAAAGCCACTCAGACCTATTTGCAGGAGAAAGTCAATTCATTTCAGAATATGAAGAACCAGTATATGGGAAACATGTCAATGCCACCTCCTTTTGTTCCATATTCTCAGATGCCTCCACCTCTACCAACAATGCCTCCTCCGGTATTGCCTCCATCGTTGCCACCACCAGTAATGCCCCCTGCCCTACCTACTTCAGTGCCACCACCTGGCATGCCCCCACCTGTGATGCCACCTTCTCTACCAACCTCTCTGCCCCCACCTGTGATGCCTCCATCTCTGTCTTCAACAGGGCCACCACCAGTTCTTCCCCCACCTCCCCTCTCTTCTGTGGGGCCACCACCAGTTCTTCCCCCACCATCTCTCTCTTCAACAGCACCTCCACCTGTCATGCCCCTTCCACCATTATCTTCAGCCACACCTCCTCCAGGAATACCTGCCCCTGGGGTTCCACAAGGGATACCTCCTCAATTAACAACAGCCCCAGTTCCATCAGTCTCTAGTTCTCAGAGTTCACAACTTCCAGAGAAACCTAGACCAGCATTACTTCCCACTCCTGTGTCTTTTGGTTCAGCCCCACCCTCAACTTACCATCCTCCGTTGCAATCAGCTGTTGGCCCTTCAGAACAAGGGAATTCTAAAGCTCCTCTGAGCAAGTCTACTCTGCCATACAGTTCGTTCTCATCTGAGCCAGGACTTGGGGAGTCTTCAATTGCTCCATCTCAGCAAATCACTGCAGTCAAGGACATGCCAGTGAGGTCAGGTGGACTGCTTCCAGATCCTCCTAGAAGCAGTTACATGGAAGGTCCAAAAGGGCCAAGGTAGGTCTGACTTGTTTGTTTGTTTGGTTGATTGGTTTGGCTGATTTGTTGATTTAGGCTGAGTAGGCCTTGATGGTATAAAAAACTTTATTTATGCAATTTTGGTACTCACTTTATCCTTTTAATCCAAACACAATCCTGGTTTACAATTAATTATGCTAGCATTCACTTATTAGACATAATGAAATCTAGAAATGGTAACCATTTCTTGTGATGTCACTACTTTATCCTATATGTAGAGATTATGGTGTAGGATGAATGTGATGTTTCAGAGTGATGCTTATCAATTTCTTACTGACGTTTCAGCTTCAGAAGTAGTATTGATTAGACTTAATTATCTTTTTTGCTTTTTTTATTTGATAACTTAATTGATAACTTCTCTTTGTTAGCTTATAAGCTGTTGGAGATAAAGATGAATAAGCCAATATTGTAGTGAAATAAGGCAATGAAATTTAGTATAAAGGTATATAAAACTTTTGTTTTGCCCATTTGTTCAGCAAATATTTATTAAGTTCCTATTCTGCGGTTATAGCAGTGCATATAACAGAACAGACAAATGTTCCTCAATTTGGGAGATGTTTTTCTTTTGTCTAAACCACTTTTTTAAGAAAAAAATATTTTTATTGATTTCAGAGAAGAAAGGAGAAAGAGAGAGAAACATCAATGATGAAAGAGAATCATTGATCAGCTGCCTCCTGCATGCCCCCTACTGTGCCTTGACTGGGAATCAAACCGAGACCTCCTGGTTCATAGGTCGACACTCAAACACTGAGCCACTCCGACTGGGCTGAACCACATTTTTATGTAGAAAAGTACACACAAAAATTTACTAGTGGTTCCTGAGTTTTTTCTGTTTACCTTTTAAAAGATGTTAAATTTATTTTTCTAAGATTGTAAAAGTATATTTTTCTCCCAGGGTTGACCTAAAGGATAATTTTCCTACAGAAAAAACATTTCAGTAAGATTTTCTTCCAATTGGAAATTATAATATACATACACCCTCCTTATACAAAATTTAGATAGGACAGAAGAGGGCTGAAAAAAGTTGAAGTCACCTAATTCCACTGTTGATTATTATTTGGAGATAATAGTTTTAAAAATAAATGTTTTAAAAATGGCATCATACTACGTATATTATCTTATAACTTGCTTTTTCCTCTATCAGTACATTGGTTAATTTTCCATCTTAGTGTCAGTGGATCTACATCATCATTTTTAATTTATACCTGATTTCAACAATTGACAACAAAACATATCTTTTATTTGTTCCCGAAGTTTCCAATTCTGAAAACAATACAGCACAAACTTAATCCAAAATCAAAGCTAATCAGAGACTATTAACATGAGTTCCTCTGGGTACTAGAAGCCTTGCCAGAGACTTTATATACATTGTCCTATGGAGTCTTCTCAACAACTTGTGAATTTGTATACCCTACTTTTACCCTTTACAAATGGGCTGGGAGTATTGGGTAACTTGCTCAGGATTGAGTCACTGGGACAGTGGAGCCTGAGTTTATACCCAGAGAATCAGAGCAAAAGCACCAGTTAAGTACTGTATGTAACGCCAGGTTTCAGTGATATTCATGCTCTCGGTGACGTGCAAACTTACAAATACATTTGTAGCCTTTATTTATTTGGTATGTGTATCTTCTTGATTTGAATTCCTACTTTTCTACTGGATTGAGTATTCCTTGTAGATCTGGTTACTGATTTGCTATCAGAGAAACACATTTTTAACACCTCATGAAACAAAGATTTCCTGTTCCCTTCTTTTCCTGTCATATTAACATTTCTCTCCTTTTCCTATCAAATCTTAAGTTTGTAAAGTTAAGACCTATTTTAAGTTATTTTCTTATCTCGTGGTACAATTAATAACTACGGTGCTAGGAGGATCTTAGCAATGATATAATGCAGTATCCCCTCTATAGCAACTCACAGTTGTGTTGGATTTTAGTTTGTCATCTTGTGCATATTACCTTATTCCTCTCATTGATCTCTTGAGGTAAGTAGACAAGGAAGCTGAGCTTTGGGGAGGTTATAAATAAATTGCCCCAGATGACATAGCTAGCAAATAGTTAAGATGGGATTAGAATCCAAGGCTTCTGATGCATTTACAGGTTCATTGTACTTTCTGTGACAAGCAATTGATGGACTCTGCTTAAATACTGACAGTTTTCTAGAAAGTTTATTTCTTACATTGACCCTAAATATATTACTGTAACTTCTACCTGTTGACTCTAGATCTACTTTTATGATACAACACATCATGAATTATCTTCTCTCTTTTACGGTGCGCTCCTACACTTATTTAAAGATGATCCTCTTGTCTTCTTTCCCAGCCTTCTTTACCCATTCTGCTCTGCCATCATATAAACTCAAATTCTTTATACACTAACATTGGTTCCAGCCTCCTCCTGCTTTATTGCTCACTGTCCTTTGAGGAGCTTTTGGTTCATCAAGTCTCCTTCAGAGGCAGAGGACCATAGATCTAGTTCCCACTTTGTTATAAATAATATTCTAAATTGCCCTCTTTTGGTCAGCACTCTCAAATATGATTGTAAGTACAGCTTAGTGAGTTTGTTCAAAGTAGACGCACCCATGTTATTACTACTCAGATCAAGAAATAGAAATTCTAGTGTATGAGATGTCCCCCTCATGTCCCTTCCCATTTTCTCGTTTTATACCACAGATTAGCTTTGTCTGTTTTTGAACTTTATATAAATGGAATCATACTGTATGTACTCTTTTGAGTGGCCTCTTTCACATGACATAATGTGAGATTCATCCATGTTGTGTGTAGCTGTAGTTTGTTCATTCTCATTCCTGTACAATATTTTATTGTATGAATATACCACAGTCTATCCATTCTGATATTGACGGTCATTTAAGTTTTGTTATTATTATGAAAATACTGCTATGTGTCTTTTGGTGCTATATGTCTCACCTTAGATGCATACACATATGTGTGTGGATGTTTAATTTTGTTTAGATATATACCAAGGATTGGAATTGCTTGATCATGGGTATATGTTCTGCTTTGATAGATCTTGTCAAACAGTTTTCCAAAGTGGTTGTTTTAATTTATATTCTCACCAGCAGTGATTCTGTGTTCCCGTTTTTTTGCATCCTCATCAATACTTAGTATTGTTAAAGTTTTAAATTTTAGCCACCTTGGTGGATGCTTAATGGTATTGTAATATGGCTGGAGATTTTACTTATGATAAATTTCACATTTATTAGAGCCTAGAGTGCACCTGTAGAGACATTTATCTTTTGATTCATCTAATAGTTTTGGTACAACTTTCTCTGTCACTTTGCTTTTCTTTGTCCTTATAGTCAGGAGATGAAAATTTCTGAATTCTCAGTTGTGCTGAATAAAGCCTAAAATCAAGAGGGTGTGACAGTTTATTTCACTGTTGCCTCATCCTTCTAGCAATTCTATCATTCTTTTGTTGTCTTTGCATTTCAATCTTCTTTGGCATAGTTGTGGATAATTAATAAGTAATGATGAGTATTAATGAATTCTAAGATAAGGAAATCACAAAATGTTCTAAGATCTAGAAAAAAATAAAATTCACTTAAGATCTTACATCATAGATTTGTGAAAGGATCCAATGGACCCATATGGTAATTGCAAGATGATTTAAATTTTGTTCTGTTTTTTAAAAAATAAATTTTCTCTTTGTTCCCTGGAAGGCTGGTAAGAAAAAAGACAAAAACCCTGGCTGGCATGGCTCACTGGTTAGAGCATTGGCCTGCACACCAGAGAATCGTGGGTTTGATTCCCATTGAAGGACACATACCTGGGTTGTAGGTTCAATTCCTGCCCCCAATCTGAGCATGTGTGGGAGGCAACCAATCGATGTGTCTCTCTCACATCAATGTTTCTCTCCTTCTCCCTCTCCCCGCCTCTTCCCTTCCCTCACTCCCCTCCCTTCCACTCTCTCAAAAATCATTGGAAAAAATATCCTCACTCCTTAGGTGAGTATTAAAAAGAAAAGAAATCACGAAATATTAATCTCTGCAAATAGAACTGTTTTAAAAAACCCTCAAAAACTACAATTGGATCCAGTGAACTCTATGGGCTAATGGTGTCTTTTGATAAATAGAAATTCTTGATTTTAATTTAGTTGTAATTTTAATGTATTGATCTTTTCTTCCTTTGTGGTTAGTGCTTTTTTGTGTCCTGTTTAAGAAATCTTTGTTTACTCCAAAGCCGTAAATACATTATCGTATTTTATCTTCTTTCTTTTATTGTTTTACCTTTTATTTTAAAATTAATAATCCATATAGAATTGGCTTTTTTGTTAATGTATGGTATGAAGTAGGGGTCAAAATTCTCATAAGTCAAGTAATGATATGTGTAGATTTGTTTCTGGACACTATTCCTTTGGTTTATTTTTATGTCCTTGTACCAAATATCACATTGTTGTAATTACTGTAGCTTTATAATAAACCTTAATATCTTTTAGTTAATTCCTCCAATTCTATTTCTAGATCAGAGGTTGGCAGACTTTTTCTGTGAAAGACCACATGGTAAATATTTTTCTAGCCCACCTGGCTGGTGTGGTCAAGTGGTTGAGAGTCAGCCCATGAACCAAGAAGTTACTGGTTTGATTCCTGATCAGGGCACATGCCCAGGTTACAGGCTACATCCCCAGTAAGGGGGTGGTGCAGGAGAGAGCCAATTGATGATGTTTCTCTGTCATTCATGTTTCTAGCTCTCTATCCTTCTCCGTCCCCCTCCCTCTAAAATCAATAAAAATATATTTTAAAAAAAATTTCTAACCCTGGCTGGTGTGATTCAGTTGATTGGGGCGTCATCCCTTGCACCAAAGGTTGCTGATTTGATTCCCAGTCAGGGCACATGCCCAGGTTTTAGGCTCGGTCCCGGTCCCCAGTAGGGAGAATGCAGGAGGCAGCTGATCGATGTTTCTTTCTGTCTCTCACCCTCTCCCTTCTTCTCTCTCTAAAAAATCAATTTAAAAATATTTTTTAAAGTATGTTTTTCTTTCTATTTCTTTTCAACCTTTAAAAATGTAAAAAGGTCATTATTAATTGGATTTGGCCCATGAGACATAGCTGGCTGACCATTGATCTAGATTGTCTTGACTATTCTTGGTCCTTTCTATTTCCCGTATAATGCTTAGAATCAGCGTATCAGTTTTTTAAAACCTGCTGGAACTTGGGCATTGTATAGAATCTATTGACCATTTTGAGGAAGAATTGATATCTTTATAATATCAAGACTTCTGATTAGTCCCATCCACTTTTTGATTGGCTTTAATATTAGAATTGTGGGCCTCTTCCATTCTGTAGCTGTCTCACTAAGATTAGCAAGGGACTACTAAAGAAGCTTTTCTTATGCTCCCATTTGACATGGTTGTTCCTCTTTATAGTGTTTACTTTTTTGGGGGTATTTTGATTTTAGGATCTTGGATATACCTATTAGAAAATTGGCATTATTTTACATGAAAACTAAAAGGGAATTTGATTTGAGAATTTAATATGTTGTAAGTCCTGTGGTCTGCTGATTTGAATATGTTTATATAAGCATGGTGATAATCAGATAATAACTTGTTTAGTGGTATTTGTAATTTTACATATTTTAAGTTTTCATACCCAATTTGGAGTATTTTTAATATCAAATTTTGAAGTCTTTATACCTCATTCTAATTGTCTCATACCTGGTTTTAGGGTTTTTATTTTTTAGAGGTTTCTGAAATACTTAACTGTACAAACAAAAATTTTCTGAATATTTAAACCTCAAATATTTGTGTGTTCTTTTCACCTAACCAGTGTGCAATGCATGTGTTTGGTGTGATTGTGTTTAGTGAATAGATACTATGTTTTTTCTTTATTTCAAATACATGCTTTTATATGTTAAAAAGTCATAGTACTTAATTGTATTTATGTAAAAGATGCTTTATTTTGTACATATTTTTAACATGAGTATCTCTTAATATATTTATTTCAAAAGCCTAAAAATTCTTTACTTTTATAAATCTAAAAGGTTTTGATAGTTTTATGATTTCATAACATCCTTGAACTTTGAAAATATGAAAGTGCACTTTTGATAAATAATTGCCATTTCTATGTAGTGTTGAAGATATATTTCAATTTGTTTAACATTTTCTGATTCCCAAAATAAAAATAAAATGATGACCCTTGGCTGTTGATCAGCAATTTAATCTGAAAGCAAAGCATGCTACTTTTTATGGAAACTGCATATTATATGTGTAGGCATGAAGCTTGCAAAACTTTTCTGCCATGTTCTCTTCCTTCTTAGCTACACATTTAGTGCTTCCGCTTCCTTTTTCCCTTTCCTTTGGTCTTTATATATGCTCTTCTCTTTGTCTGGAATCCCTTTCCTGTCACTTTTGCTTTACTAATTCCTGTTTTTCCTGACCCCTGGGAATTGAGTGCACTTCAGTAATATGTTGAGATCCTTCAGTGAGTCATACAATGGGGATACCTCAGTGAACAAGACCAAAATGTCCCAAATTTATTAAATTTTGTTCTAATTGTTGATTTACTTGTCTTACTCTTCCTATAGACCCTGAACTCTCTGAGCTTTATTTCAGCACTAACACAATACCTGACAATAAGTGTTCCTTATCCCAAAATGTCTCAGTTATGGATAAAATTCTCAAGGCATTCATAATTTAGTAGGAAGGCAGTTCATTCATATTCAGAAATTGATTTTAACATAAGGTAATGTGTTGACAGGGGCTCTTTAGTGACTCTTGTACATTGTAGAGGATAGTCTTATAACTTATATGAACTAATAATTGCTGAATTGAGTACAAAGCAGAGGATTTTATACAAATTTAATGATTTAAGATGTCATTCCAGGCACTTTAACAAATATAACTTAAAGAAAAGGAACCAAACCATCATAAGCTCTGAAACTGTATTCTTTTTGCTCTTTGTAAATGTGTGGTCTCCATCCTTAGCATTTGGATGCATCCTTTTGACAAGTCTCCAGTCAACTCCTTTTCCCTTTGCCCAACAATAGCTGTGCCAAGCCTGCACTATTTTGGATAGACTATCTACCCTAGTGCTGCTTTCTCTGTCTTATTAAACATTTTATTTTCTTTATAGCTTTAGTTTAGATTCCTTTCAGGCCAAGTAAAACTCAACTTCCTACCTTCATCTTTCCTTCATCTTACTATCCTCATCTTCTTTCTTACAACTCACAAGAAGACTTTCTCCTGGTTAGGGCTAATCCTGTCTCTGTGCTTACAAAAGAATTACATTTTACATTTTATCAAAGTGATGCATACACATAGTCTGAAAGGGGAAAAAAGAAAATTACCCATCCACTATTCAAAGCCACCTAGATGTGTTTCCTAATAGCATCTTTCATCTTTTATTCTTTAGCTGTTTCTTTTGGTAGTTATTTTTATATCACTGACGAATATGCTGCTGCTTTCTTGACTTACACTTTTTAGGTATTATATATGTACTTCCTGTTCTGATAGAGGTTTATTCGTTCTTATACTACTCTCTAACCCCATCTGCTCAATATATTTATATCACTATTTTGATACATCAGTAAACAATGTTGTTTGTTGTAGAGGTAAGCAGTGTGCTGTGATTACATTATCTTTAATGTAATAACTTTCTTCAGTATTTCCAGTTGTCTTTCTTCTTGCAAAATCTTTAAAATAATCTTTCAACTCCAGTCCCCAAAACACCTATTACTCTTGAGGAGATCTCTCTCCCAAATTCATGCATTCTCTTGCTTTTGCCTAGGCTGGTTGGCTGGTTGGTTGCTCTCAAGATCTGCCATATGGCTGTTGCTCTCATATTTCCCTTGACTATCCTCCTGGATTTGGATACACTGTTTATTGAATCTCATGGCTTCCTGTTTGTGGGTTAGTGCCTCCTTTTCCTTGAGTGCATGCTCAAATAATTTACTAAGAAACTGTATATTGAGGGTAAATTTTCTGATTCCTTGCATGTCTGCAAATGTCTTTATTTTAACGTCACATGTGATAATACTTTGGATATGGAATTTGAGGTTGAACATAATTATTCCTCAAGGTTTTTAGGTCATTGTTCTATTTCCTTCTGTCACCTAGTACTACAGCTGTTGAGCTGCTGCTCCAATTCTTTTCCTTTTTAGATGACTTTTCCCTACTGCCAGAAACTTTATTTTATTTCTGGTACTCTAATTTTTTTTTTTAATATATTTTATTGATTTTTTACAGAGAGGAAGGGAGAGAGATAGAGAGTTAGAAACATCGATGAGAGAGAAACATCCATCAGCTGCCTCCTGCACATCTCCCACTGGGGATATGCCCGCAACCCAGGTACATGCCCTTGACCGGAATCGAACCCGGGACCCCTCAGTCCGCAGGCCGACGCTCTATCCACTGAGCCAAACCGGTTTCGGCTCTAATTTTTTTTTTAAACTCTCACCTGAGGATTTATTTTTATTGACTTTAGAGAGAGAGGAACGGAGAGGAAGAAGGAGAAACATCAGTGTGAGAAACATCAATTGGTTGCCTCCCGCATGCACCCTGACTGGTGAGCAAACCCACAACCTGGATATGTGCCCTGACCAGGAATCAAACCCACAGCCTTTCAGTGTATGGGACAGGGCTCCAACCAACTGAACCACACCGGCCAGGATTTATTCCTGGTATTCTAAAATTTTAGTGGTTTTGTTGTTGTTGCATTGTTTTGTTAATTATACTGGATACTGAGTGAACTGGGCCCTTACTGTGTGGAGATTAGAAACTCTTTAACTCTGGGAAATTTCTTTGTGCTATTTCTTCTTTAATTTTTTTGTTTGTTTGTTTTCTGTTTTTGGAACTTGTTAGTAGGATTTTGGATCCTGCTGGATTGATAATATTTGTCTCTTTCTTTCTCTCATTTTGTTGCATTTTCTGAGATACTTTTAATCATTTTATTGCCCTTTTTTATTTTGAGAATTAACACATTTTTCTACAGTTCTTCTGGTTCTCATCCCTTTTACATATAACTATTTTTTCTTGATTTGTAGATACTCTCTGAAGATACCAATTTAGGAGTGGAGTTTTTTGTTTGTTTTTTCCGTTCTCTTCTGTGTGTTTTTTTGTTTTTTGTTTTTTTGCATTATCTCTGTTTTCTTCAGATTTGTGTACTGTTTATCTTTGGTCTCTTTCATTTTGGAGACATTCCTCAAATATCTAGTGATCATTGGTTGTCCATTTCTATTTGAGAGTGGGAGACACTGATAAGCTGATTGGGAGCTCTGGGGCAGGGGAGCTTACCAACTATTTGGCTTTGCTTTAGGTGATAGGACAAAAAACTGCTAATGCTTGCAGACCCTCAAATTCAAGAATTTACAGATGTTCAGCCTAGGGAAAGGCTGGTTGATGGAACTGAATGTAGATTTTAATTTATGTTTTTAGGGTTGGTCAAGCAAGAAGTCTTACTTTTGCCCTCTCCAGCATCTCTGGTAACTGAGAATCCTGACCCTCTCTGGGGTTTTATAGGCAAGCCAGCCCTACCTTCTGTTACCAGCACTCTAAACTGTAGCTTTTTCCTGCTCCATATGTTACCACTCACGTGTGTGCTCTATTTCAGAATTGTAAAACAAAATTCTCATCTGCTGGTGGCCCCTTTTCTGTTTTTAGTGGGTTTATATACTTTTAAATTGTTATGACTATAAAATGTCAACTTGGCGAGGCTGAAGTACGTTTCCCGGAGTTCCCTTTCTTATATATTTCTGATTAGGAGATTTTTGCACCTAACATGAAATATTCCCGGACAACCAAAAACATTCTAACCGTTTTCCCAGAAAAGGATATAAAATCCTCCACCCCCTTTTCTTGTTTGTTTTTTGTCTATCTTCATCTTCTAACTGATTCATACTCCCTCTTTGATATTCTGTAACAAATAGGAAGGTAACTATTATTACTGTATCTTATTTTAGGTGATAAAGAAGAAAAATTAACCAAAAATATTTGACTAATACATGTGTATATATTTAAGCATATAATATCAAATTAAGGAAGAAATACTCATATCTATCACAGTCCTTATTTTTGCAATTGGTCATGTAATCATAGTTGGTTTTTATTACTACCTTCTTTCACTACCCTTTGCATATTCGCTTTGCTCTCAGCAACTACCTCAGCTGGTCCTGGTTCCTTGCCTGGTGGGTGACCCAAATATTCATTATTTGAAGGTCTGGGCTACTTGTGTTACTGTAGTTTTTCATTGACTTTAATCACAGGACATGGAAGTACTAAGGTGTCCTAGAGGATCTGTATTCCAAACATATTCCTCCTTATCCTCATTGTATATTAGTAACCCAATTTTGCCTTGAAAGTCAGGATCAATCCTCCCCCTCCACACCCCCAGCCAGTTCATAACTCCTTTCTTTGCCTATTGACTCAGAACCCAAAGTGGCCAGGTGGAAGTCTCAACCTGAGTTGAGTAGAGTCATTGTTGTGTCATTGTGTTGATGGAAGCATTCCTCCCTTCGAAACTAAGGCTTCTAGACCAGCAAAACCATTGTTGAGACTGAATTTATTACTCTTCATTGATTTCCCAAATAAATGAAAGAAAAACCTACTTCTCATAAAAGGCATCACTATCCACTCAGTCACATAAGCCAGAAACTTTGGAATCATTCTAAATTCTTCCCTTTCTGTTATCATTTAAATCCCACCTATTAGAAAGTTCTATCTGTTTTAGGGAGCATTTGAGATCTTGCTTCCTGACAATTGTCATCAGTTGGCTCAAATAAAATCTTTCTTTAAATCTTATATGTTGTAACTTCCTTCACATCTCTCACTTGTATCTCCTCCTCTTCGTCCTCATGTCAGTCATGGCATTAGAACAGGAAGCTTCACCTTCACTTTCCCAAATTGTAGAAACAATCTACAATAGGCTTTTCCCACCTATTCATCTGCAACTTTTCTGCTATAGCAATCTTTTTTAAAAAATATCAGACCAGCCCTGGCTGGTTTGGCTCGGTGGATGGAGCGTCGGCCTGTGGACTGAGGAGTCCTAGGTTCGATTCCGGCCAAGGGCACATGCCTGGGTTGTAGGCTCGATCCCCAGTGGGGGGCGTGCAGGAGGCGGCCGATCGATGATTCTCTCTCATCATTGGTGTTTCTGTCTTTCTATCCTTCCTCCTTCCTCTCTGAAATCAATAAAAATATTTTTTTAAAAATCAGACCGTATTTAGTGGCTCTAAGTGCTTATTAGGCAATTCCCAATTCTTACCAGCCGAATTAATTCATCTGTTGTAACAGAAATCCAAAGTCACATGGCTTCAACAAGTTAGAAGTTGTTTTCTCTCTCTGGACTTAGGTAATGGCTCTACAGTATCAGGAATCCAGGTTCCTTCTGGTTTGTTACTTAGACATTTCTTGCTATGTTGTCCTCAACTACACGGGCCAAGATAATTTCACTACCGTGTCAGAGCTAGCATGAAAAGGGAAATGGTGAAGGAGGAGGATGTGCCCTTTAAGGATACAACCCAGAAGGGTGTGTAAATCATTTTCATTCTCAGCCCATTGCCCAGAACATGACTATAAGTTCTAGCTGCAAGAGAGTTTGGAAAAGTGACTCTTTAGTTTGGCTGGCCTTGTGTCCAGCTAGAAGTGGAGAAGCTCAATTATTGTAGAAAAGGGGGAATGGATATTGGAGGAGCACCAGTAGTGTCTGCCATAAAAGGTAGTCAGGGTCTTCTGGACATTGACTCTTGCCTGCCTTTTTACCTTATCTCTTAGTGCAATGCTTTCCCACTTTCCCCTCTCCCCCCACCCCCGCACTCCCTGACTCTGTCTCCTCTTTGCTTCAGCCATGCTACACTGTTTGCATTTCCATACATGCTCTGCTGGTATCTGTTTCTCTGCCTTTCCTCAGAATACTTCCTTAGCCTGAGATGCAACTGCCTCTCACTCCTCTCATTCCAACATACTCTGTTAGCCTGATCTGAGAGAATTTGTCTTTCAAGACTTAATTTAAGCATTTATTGAACAGCACCCCACCACTACCCAGGTAGAATTGATCATTCTTTTCTCTGCCGGCCTTATTTATATTCAGGCAGACTTTAGTTATTGCACTTTTAAGCACATATTTACATTTATATTCTATTTCTCCTTGATTGCAAACCCTTTGGGGACACAGATGACATCTTATTCATATAGCCCTTGAATGTAGTGTAGTACCTGATAGGCAGGGGATTAAAAATGTGCACTAGATATTTACTGAATCAGTGAGTGGGTCCATAGCAAAAACATCTCTGTCCAGACTTTAAAATGTCAGGACACACTCTGAAAATATGACTGGCTGCTGGTTTTTTTTAACTTTTGCCAATCAGTTAAAATGATAATGCTAGCTCCAAGAATATTTATCAAAATCCTATATTATCTTGTTGATTGTTTCATAGTTTTTAAGTGATATTTTAATTCTAAACGTACTCTTGAAGATAGCTTGGAATTTATTTTTTTCCATTACAATTAGTGGACTTTTCTGTCTACTAAGGCACAGTGTTTATAATTGTGTTGTTTTTTTTTAACGGTTCAGTACATCAGTGACTTGCTGCAGGAGTTGTATCGAAGTGAATTAGATAAAACTGATATGATTTCCAAAGCCTGTCCTAAGGCCTTCAGAGTACTGCCACTTTAGCATGCTGGTTCTAAGATACAGATATCTCAGGATTTGTTTAATGACTGAAAGAGTCATTGTTGTAAACAAATTCCAAGGCAAGATTGCCTTAAATATTCTTACATGGAGAATTTTTTTTCTGCTTTACTGTCTTGAGTAATATCTTTTGTTTTACTTGTAGATTTGATGGTCCTCGAAGATTTGAGGATTTAGGGTCAAGGTGTGAAGGACCGAGACCCAAAGGGCCTCGTTTTGAAGGAAATCGCCCCGATGGGCCAAGACCCAGATATGAAGGTCACCCAGCAGAGGGCACTAAAAGCAAATGGGGAATGATTCCCCGGGGGCCAGCATCTCAGTTTTATATTACCCCCAATACATCCCTAAGTCCTCGACAGAGTGGACCACAATGGAAAGGCCCCAAACCAGCTTTGGGACAGCAACAACAGCAGCAACCTAAGTCACAAGCAGAACCTCTTTCAGGAAACAAAGAACCATTAGCAGACACCAATAGTAACCAGCAGAAGAATTTAAACATGCAATCAGCTGCATTACCCATTGGTGCAGATGTAAAGGATGCCAAGGCGGCTCAGGCAAATGAGAATCTAAGCGACTCTCAACAAGAGCCACCTAAAAGCGAAGTCTCGGAAGTGCCCATAGAGCCTTCTAAATGGGACCAGAATTCTCAGAGTATGGAGACTCAAATGGACAAAACCCAAGCTGTTACTCAGCCTGTATCCCTTGCAAATAAACCTGTACCTACTCAATCTACTTTTCCCTCAGAAACAGGGGGGATGGAGGGAGGAGCAGTAGTAGCAACATCATCATCATTAAACACAGATAATGATTTTAAACCTTTAGGTATTGGTCTGCCCCATTCAGAAAATAACCAAGATAAAGGGCTGCCTCGGCCAGATAGTAGAGATATTAGGTTAGAAAGCAATCAAGGCAGCAGCTCATCTTACAGAGGTCCTGGGCAAAGCAGAATGGAAGACACACAGGATAAAGAACTAGTAAATAGAGGTCGAGGCCAGGTAATCAGCTGTGACCCAGGGTTGGTCAAGCAAGAAGACTTTCACGATAAGATGATGGGTAGAAGAGAAGACAGTCGAGAGAAGATGAACAGAGGAGAAAGCAGTCGGGACAGAGGGTTGGTAAGACCAGGAAGCAGTCGGGAGAAAGTGCCGGGTGGTCTGCAAGGCAGCCAGGACAAGGGTAGAGCTGGCAGCCGAGAAAGGGGACCACCTCGGAGGGCTGGAAGTCAGGAGAGAGGACCCCCTCGAACGGCTGGGAGTAGGGAGAGAGTACCACCTCGAAGAGCTGGGAGCAGAGAGAGAGGGCCCCCACCTCGAGGGCCTGGCAGTCGGGAAAGGGGACTGGGAAGACCAGATTTTGGTCGTGACAGAGGTCCATTTAGACCAGAACCAGGAGATGGTGGGGAAAAAATGTATCCATATCACCGAGATGAGCCTCCTAGGGCTCCATGGAACCATGGAGAAGAGAGAGGGCATGAAGAGTTCCCACTAGATGGTAGAAATGCTCCAATGGAACGAGAAAGACTTGATGATTGGGATAGAGAGAGATACTGGAGAGAAAGTGAACGTGACTATCGAGATGATACACTAGATCCATATAACCGAGAGGACAGGTTCTCAGCACCACCATCTCGATCGCATGATGGAGATAGACGAGGCCCTTGGTGGGATGATTGGGAGAGAGATCAGGATATGGATGAGGACTACAACAGGGAAATGGACAGGGATGTGGATCGGATTGGAAGACCCATGGATATGTATGATAGAAATTTGGATAATGAGTGGGACAGAGATTATGGGAGACCACTGGATGAACAAGAATCACAGTTCCGTGAACGGGATATTCCATCTCTTCCACCTTTACCACCCCTCCCACCTCTTCCACCTTTGGATAGATATCGGGATGATAGATGGAGAGAAGAAAGAAATCGAGACCATGGGTATGATCGAGATTTCCGTGATAGGGGTGAGTTGAGGATCCGAGAGTATCCAGAAAGAGGAGATACGTGGCGGGAAAAGCGAGATTATATTCCTGACAGAATGGACTGGGAAAGAGAACGGTTATCAGACAGATGGTACCCATCTGATGTGGATAGACATTCCCCCATTGCGGAACACATGCCCTCCTCACATCATTCTTCTGAAATGATGGGGTCGGATGCAAATTTAGACTCTGACCAAGGCCTTGGAGGGGTAATGGTTCTCAGTCAGAGGCAGCACGAAATCATTTTGAAAGCTGCACAAGAACTGAAAATGCTTCGGTAAGTTGACTACTTAAGATCATTTCTTTTAGTCAAAGCCACATTCAGACTGCTTTTTAAAAATGTGATGTATTTGAATGGAATTAATTTTACTTCAAGTTCTTATCACATAATTATAATTATATCTCTGGTCATTCCGTGCTGTTTTAGGGTTAGGATGGGTATTTAGGAACTGTGTTAATTATAAACTGACGTTCTGAAATGTGAAAATTTGATGGCCATTCTTGGCTTTTATAGATGTGTTGCTGACAAGCCATGCCTGTGCATGTTTCAAGTGTCAAACTTCAACTTTCTAGTGCTCTGGATTTCAGAGCTCATATGTAACATCCTGTTTTTCCCCAGGAGGCAGTTTGTTCTTCTGTATTAGATCTGATAGACTTCATATTCATTAATCTTTGACATAACTTTGGAAAATGCTGTAAGGACTCATATTTGTCTCTGTTGAAGCTAAGAATGGTTTACCTGGAAGCATCCTCAGATTTGTCTAACCATTGATACTTTCTTTTGGGGATGTTTTATCTTTCCTTATAATTAGAAGCTGATATCTCTACTTGAGGATGTTATTTATACATAACCAAGTATTTTCTTTGTGAGATGGAGAATAGAATTTGGATTTCTTAACTTACAGTCAACTTACTATGTATGTATAGGTATCTACATAATGCTTCCCATGTAGTAGCAAAAGCTAACATTTATTGTATGCTTATGATGTGCCAGGAACTGTGTGCTTTGTAGCTTTGTATAAATTGTTTCATCCTTAAGCCAACTGTATGCTAAGATAAGAATTTAGGCGTCATTGGCAGATTGTAAGTTTTTTGAGTAGTTTCTTGGGAATTAGCTGTGTTTTGAGAAAATAAATTAATGGTTAGTTTTTGATATATTCCAATGTATTATGTTTCCTTCATTATTCAATTCTGGTCTATATTTGTGGTTTACACCAATTGAAATTATAACAAAAGCTTTCTATGAGGTTTAACTTTTCCAGATTATTAATAGTGTGGAAAGCATACCCTAGAATATTTAGCTACTATACAACTCACTTTTAAATTATAGACACCTTTAATTTAACAATCTTGTGTGCTAGTTACTGTGCTAGTAATTTAGCATATATTATCTCAATCCTCCTATCTCAAATCCTTATATCTCAATGGCCTGTAAAGAATAAGTAGTATTATTCCCACTTCATAAATGACACTGAGGCTCAGAGAGTTTAAGTCCACTTGGCTAAAAAGTGGCAGATCCAGAATTGGAGCATAGTTTGTCCAACTCTAAAATCTATTTTGTTTTTTGAAAACACCAAGCTGATTGGTGTTGCTAATCTGCCAAAGTTTCTTTCCTTTTCTTTTAAAAGTTTCCTTTTCCTTCCATTATCGCTTTGCAAAGAAACGCTGGATAAAAAGTGCTTCTTCATCATTCTTTTTTTAAAGCTCTTTCTAGGCAACAAAAACATAATTAAACGAAACATATGAAATGATGAATAAAAGTGGTCATATTTGAATACAAATAAGCTACGTTGTGTTGGTATAAAGTCATGATTTACACAAGGCATAAAATAATATTTTTATATACTTGACCCTTATTTTGTATCCATTTGGATTACTACACTTTACAAATGCAGGGAGAATATTGTAAAAGGTGGGGAGAGGTTGCATGTGTTTAAGGTGGTCATTGTAAGGAAAAGGAAAAGGAATTTGACCAGACATTTAAAGAAAAACTTGAAGTTACATAATTACTCTTTAGGAATATAAAGTGTTGTTTTCAAAGGTGTAGGCTGACCATTGTTCTAACCATATACAGCAGAGGCAATTAACTAAAATACCCACAAGAAGCTGACAGGTAACAAAAGTGAGTGAAAGTGGCAAAAGGCCTTTGTCTAAAGTGGGCAGCCACTACTCCACTCAGCTAATTGTTGGCATGTGGGGAATGTAGGCCCATTGTTACCAAATCTCTTTAACATTTGAATTTCTATATGGAATATTTTGCTTTGTAAATAAGGGCAACTAATTCAGATTTTGAAAACTGATGTGAACTCCAAATTCAAAAAAACCTTCCCAGCCCATATTTGGTCCATGGGCCACCATTTTGCAACCTCTGGTCTAAATAAAGAATATTGAACAAAAAAAAATGGCAGAGAGCTTTTGATTGGATGAAAGAAAAACATATCAAGTAAATGAAATATTAGAATAGACTAATGAGGTGCAGGTTGTAGCACCTGTCCTTGAAGATCTTCAATAATTTATAATTATTTATAGGTCGTAGATGTCTGATCAGTTAGCTACATCAAGGCAAGAGAGTGGTGTTACCCTGGAGGTGCTCTGTGAGCACTGTAGAGGGTTTTAGAACAAGATTCTTAGGTCTCTTTGTTCTTCTATATTATTTGTAATCATTTAGGAATGGAGTAGACATGCCTTATGTACAATGGCAATTTTATTTGTTTACAGGGAGCAGAAAGAACAGCTTCAAAAGATGAAAGACTTTGGGTCTGAGCCACAGATGCCTGACCACCTACCACCCCAGGATTCGAGATTGCAGAATACACCTTCAAGACCTGGAATGTATCTGGTATGGGAAAATGTGTGCTCGGAAAATGCAGTGGTTCCTACTTTGTATATTTGTCTGTCCTTTAATCTTTTGATATATGAAGCAAGTGTAAATTTTTTCTATAGAAAATAGAAATTTTGCCCTGGTGGATTTGGCTCAGTGGATAGAGTGTCGGCCTGCGAACTGAAGGGTCCCAGGTTCGATTCCAGTCAAATGCACATGCCCAAGTTGTGGGCTCGATCATCAGTGGGGGACTTGCAGAAGACAGCTGATCCATGATTCTCTTTGATTCTCTCTCATCATGGATGTTTCTATCTCTCTCTCCCTCTTCCTTTCTCTCTGAAATCAGTAAAAATATGTTTAAAAATAAAATAAATAAAATTTGATAGTCATATCAACTGTGCTTCTAAAAAAAAGTAAAAAATAAGTTTTGTTCAGCCTGTGTGGCTCAGTGGTTGAGCATCGATCTATGAATCAGGAGGTCATGGTTCAATTCCCTGTTAGGGGTTATGCCTGGTTTTCAGGCTCTATCCCCAGTAGGGGGCGTGCAGGAGGCAGCCATCAATTATTCTCTCTCATCATTGATGTTTCTCTCTCTCTCTCTCTCCCCGCCCTCCCCCTGCCTCTCCCCTTCTCCCTTCCTCTCTGAAATCAATAAAAATAATACCATTTTTTTAAATGTAAATTTTTGGGAAGGTAAAAGGCTAATAGTAATTGACTTTTGAAAATCTTAAAAGTATGGTCTTTTGATAAGTAAACCAAGCATACATTAATGAATGTCTTTGTATCAAGTTCTTATTTTAGATAACTTCTTAAAAGTATTTTAAACTCCCAGAGTGGAATACGTAAGTTAAAGAATAAGGACTTTTTAAAAAAAATGTTTTTATAGATTTTAGAGAGAGAGGCAGGGAGAGGGATAGAGAGATAGAAATATCAATGAACGAGAGAGACATTGATCGGCTGCCTCCTGCACACCCCCTACCGGGGGTTGAGCCCGTAATCCCGGTATGTGCCCTTACCAGGAATCAAACTGGGGACCTCTTGATTCATGGGTTGATGCTCAACCACTGAACCACACTAACTGGGCTGGAAGAAGGACATTTTTATTGTATTTTGTTGTTGTTGTTGGTCTTCACCTGAGGATATTTTTTTGTTGATTTTTAGAGAGGAGTGTAAGGGAGGTGGAGAGAGAGAGAAACATCAATGTGAGAGAGAGACATCAATTGGTTGCTTCCCACATGCACCCTGACCAAGGCCAGGGATTGAGACTGCAACTGAGGTATGTGCCCTTGACCTGAATCAAACGCAGGACCCTCAGTCCATTGGCCACCGCTCTGTCCACTGAGCCAAACTGGGTAGGGCAAGGACATTGTTAATGATTCTTGTAATATAGACAGTGGCTCTCTAAAATAGCTGTATGACATCTGTACTGTAGCCTTGCAAGCATCACTTATTTAATGTATTTGGTAGATATAATAGTTTTAATAAAATATTTTAATATGCATTTTGATAATTAGTGAACAAATATTTTTCCATATTTGTTCATTATATTTCTTCTTGTAAACGTTCTATTTTTATTCTTTACCAATTCACCTGTTTGATTCTTAAGGCTTTCTTACCAATTTATATCATCCTTAATATAATATAGATATTAATCCTTTCTCATATAAATACTATAAGGGTGTTTTGTTTTCTATAAGTATATCTAGTGCTTTCACTATATAGTATGAAAAAAAAAACACCCACTTTTTGTTTTATTTGTAGACAATGGTCCCAGGAGTTCCTAACATATTTAAAACATGTCTGGATAGCTGTACTACAGACATAATAGCTTTGTCCTACATAGGCATTTTCTTTTTCTTTTTCTTTTTTGTTGTTGTTAATCCTCACCCGAATATATTTTTTCATGGATTTTTAGAGAGTGGAAGGGAGAGGGAGAGACACAAAGAAACATCAATTTGAGAGAGATACATCAATCGGTTGCCTCCCACATTGGGGATTGAGCCTGCAACCAGGTACATTCCCTTGACCAGACTCGATCTTTTGTAACTGGCTTGTTAGCTAATGTTTTTAAAATTCATACATGTTGTAGCATAAATCAGTACTTCTTTTTATTACCAAGTAATAATTTATAGTGTGGATATACCATGTTGTGTTTATCCATTCACCAGTTGATGGACATTTGGGTTATTGAATAATCCTATGAATATTTGTGTGCAGGTCTTTGGGTGGACATGGTTTTCTTGGATAGATACCTAGGAATGAAATTGCTGAGTTTATGGTATATTTATGTTTAACTTTTTGAGAAGCTGTTAAAACATTTTCCAAAGTGGCTGCACCCTATTACATTCCCACTAGCTATCTAAGAGGATTCTTATTTTCTACATCCTTGCCATCGTTTGTTATTATTATCTTTGTTATCAATTATAGCCATTCTACTGGGTATGAAATAGTATCTCATTGTGACTTAAATTTGCATTTCCCTAATGAATAATAATATTGAGTATCTTTTAATGTGTTTATAGGCCATTCATATATTTTCTTTGGGGAAATATCTATTTAATATTTTCCCATTTTTAAGATGATTTGTCTTACTAAGTTAGGAGTTTTTATATTCTGAATACAAGTCCTTTATCAGATATGTGATTTGCATGTGCAATTGACCATTGAACTGCATGGAGGTTAGGGACACCACACACACACACACCTCCCCTCTTGCAGTTGAAAATTTGAATATAACTTTTAAATCCCCAAAAACTTAAGTTGTCTTTTGGTATCTTCGAGGGCTTGGAAGGATTGGTTCCAGGACACCACCACCACCCCCCCCCCCCCCCCGCCCCGTTGATACTAAAATCTGCAGATACTCAAGTCCCCTATATTAAATGGCATGGATTAGTGTGTGCACACACACACACAACCTGTGGACTCCTAGCCACGCAAATCAAAAACAGTGTAGAGGAAAACTGGACAGATACTTGCAAAAAAAATGAAACTAGACCACCAACTTACACCACACACAAAAACAAACTCAAAATGGATAAAGGACTTAAACATAAAAATCTTAGAAGAAGCCATAGGCAGCAAAATAGCAGACATTTGTCGTAGCAATATCTTCACCGATACAGCTCCTAGGGCAGTGGAAACTAAAGAGAAAATAAACAAATGGGACTCAAAATAAAAAGCTTCTGCACAGCTAAAGAAACATCAACAAAACAACAAGAAAGCCCACTGCATGGGAGATCATATTTGCCAATGTTATCTCCAAAAAGGGGTTAATCTCCAAAATTTACACGGAACTCATACAACTTAACAAAGGAAGATAAACAATCCAATCAAAAAATGGGCAAAGAACCTAAATAGACACTTTTTGAAAGAGGACATTCAGAAAGCCAAAAAACATATGAAAACATGTTCAAAGTCACTAATCATCCAAGAGATGCAAATCAAAACAACATTGAGGTACCATCTCACACCTGTCAGAATGGCTGTCATCAACAAATCAACAAACGACAAGTGCTGGTGAGGATGCCGAGAAAAAGGAACCCTCCTTCACTGCCCGTGGGAATGCAGACTGGTGCAGCCACTATGGAAAACAGTATGGTGTTTCCTCAAAAAATTAAAAATGGAACTCTCATTTGACCCAGTAATACCACTTCTAGGAATATATCCCAAGAAAACAGAAACACCAATCAGAAAGGATATGTGCACACCTATGTTCATAGCAGCACAATTTACAATAGCTAAGATTTGGAAACATCCTAATGTCCATCTGCATATGAACGGATTAGAAAACCGTGGTACATCTACACAAGGGAATACTACACTGCTGTAAAAAAGGAATTCTTACCATTTGCAACAGCATGGATGGAACTGGAGAGCATTATTATAAGTGAAATAAGCCAGTCAGTGAAAGATAAATCATGATCTCACTCATTTATGGAATATAAAGAACATTATAAACTGTTGAACAAAAATAGAGGCAAAGAAGCATCGAACAGACTGTCAAACTACAAGGGGAAGGTAGGGGAGGGGTGGGGGGTGGGGTAAGAGATCAACCGAAGGACTTGTATGCATGCATATAAGCACAACCAATAGACGCAAGATACTGGGGGGAGGGGGGTGATGAGGGCAAGTGCTGGGGGGTAGGGGAGGCCGGGGGGAGGTCAATGGCGGGGGGAAAGGAGACATGTACTATTATTTGTAATACCGTAAACAATAAATAAATAAACAAACAAACTAGATATTTATTGGGGGGGAGAATTTGTGCATAAGTGGATCCACACAGTTCACACCTGTGTTCCTCAAGGGCCAATTGTTTTTTCTCCCTAATGGTGTATTTTAAAGCATAAAAGTTTTGAATTTTAAATGAGTGCAGCTTATTAAATTTTTCTTTTATGGATTGAAAACCAAATTTGATGTGTAAAAACATGGTAGTATTCTCATCCACTAAAGCTATTTACTCTGTTTTCCAGCCTCCAGGATCATATAGACCGCCCCCTCCTATGGGTAAACCACCAGGTTCAATTATAAGACCCTCTGCTCCACCAGTAAGATCATCTGTTCCTTTGACCAGGCCGCCTATCCCAATACCACCACCACTACCACCACCTCCTCCTCCACCACCTCCTCCTCCAGTGATAAAGCCACACACTTCAGCGGTGGAACAGGAACGCTGGGATGAAGATTCTTTCTATGGCCTCTGGGATACAAATGAGGAACAAGGACTGAATTCAGAATTTAAACCAGAAACTGTAACTATTCCATCTGCTCCATTGTTACCACCCCCACCTGTTCACCCTTCCATTCCCCCTCCTGGCCCAATGCCTATGGGTATGCCACCAATGTCCAAACCACCACCAGTACAACAGACTGTTGACTATGGCCATGGCCGAGGTGAGTGATAGTGGTTAAGTTTGTATTTGGGATTCTAAAGAAATTATTAGCTTCAGCTTTGCCTTTCTTAAGCTTCACTCATATAGTATTTTATCCCTGATTTTGTTTACCAGATATGTCCACTAACAAAGTTGAACAGATACCCTATGGAGAAAGAATAACTCTGCGCCCAGATCCATTACCGGAACGATCAACTTTTGAGACAGGTAGGAGTCCTAGAGAGATCAGTATTTTTAAAAAACTTTTAGGACCTCATTATCACATGTTTTTTCCCTTTGGTAAGATCATTTGGGCCTCTTTTTAATATAGTTAAAAGATTTATAAGTTGAAATTAGGATAACAGTTTCTACTAGTTCTAAAGTTAGATTTGTACTTTTTTGCCTTTAAGAAAACAGGGTATTGTTCTTACTTTGTACTGATGATTTTTGTAGAGCATGCAGGCCAGCGTGATCGTTACGACAGAGACAGAGACCGTGACCCTTATTTTGATCGTCAGAGCAATGTCATGGCAGATCATCGGGATTTCAAAAGGGACCGAGAGACACATAGAGATCGAGACCGGGATCGTGGTGTTACTGACTATGACCGGGACCGATTTGACAGAGAGCGCCGACCTCGCGATGACAGGTATGCCATGAAAAGTAACTTGGCCAGGTACTTACCATGTACTTGAGTTTAGCAAAAGTCAGTGTGTCTAAAGGAAATTTAGTAAATGACATATTCTTTCTTATGTATAATTTGGAGAGGAAAGAGTAGTTCTGGACCAATTTTCAGGAAACTAGATGCGTAAGTTTTGCTAGCTTAAATTCTAGAAAATGAAATGGGTGAAGGAGAAAGCCAGAAAGGGAAGGAAATAGTATTATCAATAAAGGTGTAGCCATTACTTAATTAATAGACAAACAATTTATTTTTGCCATTTCTGAGCTCTTTAGATGTGTTTATGCAGGGAGATCTAAATGGAAAAGCAAAATAAAAATATAAATATTGACTATGTGTAGTAACTACTTTTAGAGAAAATTGGGCAGGTAATGGTGTTGCGTTATGATACAGAGATTTCCAATTCCTTTTTACTTACCAAACCACTTCCTGTTACACCTCCTAGGACTCAGTCATATCGAGACAAAAAAGACCATTCTTCATCCAGAAGAGGGGGATTTGATAGACCATCCTATGACCGAAAGTCTGACCGACCAGCCTATGAGGGACCATCCATGTTTGGAGGTAGAGCAGTGCCTTATTAACTATATATAAAGATGTTGAGAATGCCAACAACCATTGTAGCTATGGGTTTAAATTTACAGAGTAAAATGCACTCAGGTTTCTAAGGCATGGCAGCATTATCATAAAAATAGCAATGTAATTAAAACAAATTGCTTGTTTTATATTATTAAAAGTTTGGAAAATAGAAACAAAATCCTTTATAATTCCACCACCCATCAAATCACAGCTATTATAGTTTTGTATGTTTTCCTCTCATTCTGTCTTCACATACATATTAATGAAGTTATAATCAAAATATAAGTACAGTTTCTGTATTGTGCTTATTCCTATTGATCATTTTATACATTTTTTCCACATATAAATCTATTATATAATGGCTCTTGACATTCTACTGAGTGGATAAAATATAAGACTTATTGTTAGACATTTAGGTTGCTTTTAATTTTTCACTGCTATAAATTCCACTTAAACTAGAAATGTATACCTATTTATAAGAACAAACTTTTCTAAGCTGGTGACTCTTGTTCTTAAAACTGTAAAGCAGAAGTTACAGACAAACTCTAAAGTCATACTTGGGACCATCCAGTAAGTATATTTTATTCTTTTATGTTCTGTTGCTTAACTTTTTTCCTAAATTTAGTACAAATAAGGATGAATTGAGTATTTCTCAAAACATTCGTTTGCCTGAAATCATACCTAAATCTTTTCATTTTCTTGATTTTCATTACTTAAAAATTTTCTAATTAAGGTTAAAGGTTGCTTTGGCTCCCAGATCATTATGAATTATATTACCTTAGGATGAGTGGAAAGAGTTAAAATTTTAAATAATTACTACACAAGTAGTAATTTTGTTCAACTGCTGAAATTCTAGGAGAACGAAGAACTTACCCAGAGGAGCGAATGCCACTGCCAGCTCCTTCACTAAGCCACCAGCCACCTCCAGCTCCACGGGTAGAGAAGAAGCCTGAATCTAAGAATGTGGATGATATTTTGAAACCCCCTGGCCGAGAGAGCAGACCTGAGAGAGTGAGTCCTATGTAGTTGACTAGTTTTCTTGCAAATCAACATCTGACAAGAGGTCTTTCAAATTTAATATCCTGAATAGAATTTCTCTACTTTTCTGTGACATACTAATAATATGAGATTCAAGGCATCTTACCATCCCCAATGTATCATATAATCTAAAAAATTACGTACCTTATATAGAATCTCAGAAGTTAGAACTTAATTGCTTGGCAAATTTCTTTCTATTTGTGTTTTTGAATCTAAAGTATGTCTTCTACAGACAACATATAGTTGGATTGATCATGTTTATTTATGCAGTCTGACAATTTCTGCCTTTTAATTGGATTGTTTAATTTATTCACATTTAATGTTATGGATATAGTAGGCTTAATTCCATTTTTGGACTGTTGTGTAGAAATTCAGTTGATTTTTGCATATTGATCTTATATCCTGAAACATTGCTAAACTCATTTATTAGCTCTAATAGATTTTTAGTGGATTTATTAGAATATTGTATACACAAGGTCCTGGCATCTGCAGATAGAGGTGGTTTTACTTCTTTCTTTCTAACCTGGATACATTTTATTTCTTTTTCTTGCCTAGTTGCTTGGGCTAGTAGATGTGTGAGAGTGGATATCCTTATTTTATTCCTGACCTTAGCAAACTTTCAGTCTTTCACCATTAAGTTTTCAGTAGGTGCTCATTATCAGGTTGAGAAGGTTCCCTTCCATTTATAGTTAGTTGAATGTTTTTTATTTTGAAAGGATGTTGAATTTTGTTGAACGCTTTTTCTGTGTCAAGGCTTTTGTTTTTTTATTATATTACTAGTAGCCCGGTGCACGAAATTCGTGCACATTAAAAGGGAATTAATTGCCCTAACCGGTTTGGCTCAGTGGATAGAGCACCGGCCTGCGGACTCAAGGGTCCCAGGTTCGATTCTGGTCAAGGGCATGTACCTTGGTTGCGGGCACATCCCCAGTGGGGAGTGTGCAGGAGGCAGCTGATCGATGTTTCTCTCTCATCAATGTTTCTAGCTCTCTATCCCTCTCCCTTCCTCTCTGTAAAAAATCAATAAAATATATTTTTTAAAAAAAGGGAATTAGCAGAGATATTTTAATATTGCTATTTGCCCTTTCTCTATAATAGAAGTGTGATAGATGAAAGGAAATTAGTAAAATGTATATGAAAATAATATATAAATTTATTAATAAATAAATAGTAACAAAAGGATATAACAACAGAGGCATGATATAAGAACAACAAAAACATGATATGAAAACAACAAAAACATGATGTAAAAACAACAGTGATGCAAACAATGACTGATAAAGGGATTAAACTTATTCTAATATCTCCCTGTACACCACATTAAGAGTGAAAACACTTTAAGAGTGCTTGACTAATTTCCCTTGTGATGAAGTACTTAGAACTTTAACTGTAACATCACATGCTCTTCAAACTCGAGAGAAAGCAACATATAACTGACCATGTGCAAAAAGGGGTTCAGGTAGGAACATGCCTACTCTTTCTACAGTTTGTCCTTGTGATTTATTAATAGTCATCACAAATGCTGGCATCACGGGAAACGGTTGTTGAATCAATTTAAATGGGAGGCCAGTGTCAGATGGGGACAAATTAATTCTTGGAATCAGAACAGCCTCTCCCTCTGCAGATCCTGTTAATACTCGGCTTCAATAATGTTAGGTCGTAATCTTTTGATAATAAATCTGGTACCATTACAAAGACCCCATTTACTATTGAGATTTCTCAATAGCATGATGATTGCACCCACTTTCCATTTTAATTTATGACACGGCATTCCCGAAGGAGTAATACTATTCAGAAATTTGATGGGGAAATTTTCCTTTGTTTCTTTGTTATGGTATGTGGCTACAACATTAGTAACAAAGAAACAGAATTAAAACTTTATTGTGGGGAGCCGCTACAGTGTTTTGGACAGGTTCAAGCCTTGGACTAATGAGAGGGCACAGTCCTCTCATTGCCACGTGCAAGTCCCAGCTTGGAGGGCAGGGCCCTCCCAGCACAATTATAGCCAACAGATGTAGTTGTAAGCTTGAACCTATGGACGGAACAGGTGGCCCCACGTGCCTGAGTGATGTGGGCTTGATAGAGTTCAGGTGCATGTAGTTGAGTAGGATTGAAACCCAGGAGGATGCTTGTAAACATCTGGTCACGCCCTTACTTTGCCTCCTAGCATCTGCTATAAACTAAAGGCATGGCTGTGGGTGTGGTCGCTGTCTCTCAGAGAAGCAGCGTCCCACGGAGACCCGGCTTTTATTCTCTTGTCTGTCTTTTCTAAGCCTTTCAGCCACCCCACTCAGGTTCACCCCGTGCTGGGGCACACTTTAGAAAGATCTGCCTCTACGCTCCCAGGGCGGGTTCCTGCCTCAAACTCCGCCCTTACAGGAAACAGCTCAGGGAAACAGCTGGGGGTAGGGCACAGCCGTTGCCAAGACCCCTGTAGGACTGACTTCCTTCCGCTTGGTCGCTGTTCCTCTGTATGTGACTAACACCACCCATGGTTTTTATATAAGTAGATTTTTTTATTTTACTGTATTGTGTGTATTTTTGTTTTTTATTATATTGATATATATTACATTAATTGCTTTTCAGATATTAATTTACATCCCTGAGATAAATTCACTTGGTGTGTAATGCTTTTTATATGTTTTTGGATTCAGTTTGCTAGTATTATGTTGAGGATTTTTGCATCTATATTCATAAAAGATATCTGTGATTTTCTTGTGATGTATTTGGTTTTGGTATCCAGGTTATCTGCTTGATTTGAAATGGCCTCATAAAATGAGTTCAGAATTGTTCCTTCCTCTTCTATTTTTGGGAAGAGTTTGTGAAGTGTTGGTATTAATTCTTCTTTAAATGTTAGAATTCAATAATGTACTATAGTCTTCTGGGCCTGAGCTTTTCCTTGTGGATAGTTTTTTAATCCTCACCCGAGGATATGTTTTAGAGAAAGAAAGGGAGAGAGAGAGAGATAGAGGGAAACATCACTGTGAAAGAAACATCAATCAGTTGCCTCTGTACTCACCCAATTGGCGATTGAACCCGCAACCTAGGTATGTGTCCTGATTAGGAATCGAACCCCCAACTCTTTGTTGTACGAGATGACAGTCCAATCAACTTAGCCACCCAACCAGTGCTCTTTGTGGGTAGTTTCTGATATCAAATTCAATCTCTTGTCCTAGTTCTAATTATTTCTTGAGTCAGTTTCAATAGTCTGTGTCTTTCTAGAGATTTGTCCATTTCATGATCTAATTTGTTGGCCTATCATTTTTCATAGTATTCCTTTATAATCCTTTTTTTATTTCTATAAGGTTGGCAGTCATGTCTCCTCTTTCATTTCTGATTCTAATAATTTGAGTCTTCTCTCTTTTTTCTTTGTCACTCTAGCTAAAAGTGTGTCAATTTTTTTGATATTTTCAAAGAACCAGCTTTTACTGTTTTTCTGTTCTCCATTTTATTAACTTCTGCCCTAATGTTTATTATTTCATTCCATCTGGTTGCTTTAGATTTAGTTTGTTCTTCTTTTTACAGTGTCTTAAGGTAAAAGGTTACGTTATTATTTGAGATTTTTCTTCTTGATAAATTTCCTTATGAGCACAGCTTTAGCTACATCTCATAAGTTTTGGTATGCTGCCTTCATTTTTATTTATCTCAAAGTATGTTTTTATTTTTCTTCTTGTTCTTTGTTATTCCATTGTAGTCATAGTAGTTTATATTATTTCTATTCTTTAAAATTTATTAACATTTGTTTCATGGCGTATCATGTGGTCTGTCATGGAGAATGATACAGATCATTGTTAACTATAAGATTTTATTGTAAAAAAAAATCTTCTCTGAGTGATTCTTTTTTTTTTATTGTGTTTCAGATTGTTGTTATAATGAGAGGATTGCCAGGCAGTGGAAAGACACATGTTGCAAAACTTATTCGAGTGAGTATGGAAAAGCCAAAGAGTCAGTTGCTTTTGTTAGCTGCTTGTCTTTTTACCAGGCAGCGTTTATCAATACAGAATTTCCCATTTGATCCATTTTTGTTGGCTCATATGGTAGAGGCTATCCCGTATAAATTTTGATCTGCTTAGACAAATATTTTTGCTTCTGTGTGATTTGAAACCACCAGAAGATTGCATATTATTTAGCCACAAGAAGGAACTTTAGTGTAAACATTCATTAATTTATTTCATAAATTCTCTAACTTTCTGAACTATCTGGTTCTTAGGATAAGGAGGTAGAATTTGGAGGACCTGCACCCAGAGTTCTAAGCCTGGATGATTACTTCATCACTGAAGTGGAAAAAGAAGAAAAAGATCCAGATTCTGGAAAGAAAGTGAAAAAGAAGGTATGGTTACATCCTAATTCATTAACAATGAAAGGAGAAATATGGCTTTTTGGGAGAAAAGAAAGAGAGTTCTCTGTTTTTTTAACACAAACTTTAGTACTCTGGTATGAAGTAATGACTATAAATCTATCTCTGTCCAGATGCTGACCAAAGAAGAGGTGTAGGATGATTCTTTGCTTTTGCTAACTCCATATCTCTTTTGGGGGATCTTAGGTAATGGAATATGAATATGAAGCTGAGATGGAGGAGACCTATCGCACCAGCATGTTCAAAACTTTCAAAAAGACTCTTGATGATGGCTTTTTCCCTTTCATCATCCTGGATGCCATCAATGACAGAGTTAGACATTTTGACCAGTTTTGGAGTGCAGCAAAAACCAAGGGATTTGAGGTAAAGACTTAAAATAATTTTTGAGTACTTTGTGTTATGATGTAAGTGCTGTATTTGTTTGCCTAACCGTTATTTATTCTTTCTTAGGTGTATTTGGCTGAAATGAGTGCCGATAACCAGACTTGTGGCAAGAGAAATATTCATGGAAGAAAGCTTAAAGAAATAAACAAGGTGATTTTTTTAAACATAGAATGTGTTGTATTTTAAACTTCATTTAGGCTGTCTCATCTCTGATGTCTGGAATTTCTTGTTTATCCCATTTACTTTCAAAATATCTTTTCTATCTGCTTTAGTAAATGTTTCTTATCCTTTTGAGCGATTCTCAACCTGTGGGTCGCGAACAATGGAAATACATCCTGCATATCAGATATTTACATTACGATTCATAACAGTAGCAAAATTACAGTTATGAAGTAGCAACAAAAACAGTTTTATGGTTGGGGGTCACCACAACATGAGGAACTGTATTAAAGGGTAGCAGCATTAGGAAGGTTGAGAACCACTGAGTGAAAAAGATGGCCTAGCTCTCCCTGGAGCTAGCCTGTTAGACTTCACAACATTAGTTTATTTGTCTTGGATGCTCCCTTGGTCGTTCTTTGAATAGTTTACAGAGATAACTTGATCCTCTGAATCTCTCAATAGATGGCTGATCACTGGGAAACTGCACCTCGTCATATGATGCGTCTGGACATTCGTTCTTTGTTGCAAGATGCTGCTATTGAAGAGGTGAGGGTCTTTTGCCTCAAAGGCAGTGCAAAATGACCTTTTCCTTACCCTTTTTACTTTGAAAAAGATTTAAACTATAGAAAAGTTGCACAAATAATATAAGAGCACCTGTACAACTATAATTGAGATTCATCAGTTATTAATATTTTGCCACATTTTTCTCTATATAGATAATATTCTCCCTCTCCTCCTCATTATTATTACTAGTAGGGGGCCACGAGGCTGCGGTGGGCACCGGGGCAGGTCTTGGCCCATCCTCCACGCCCCCGCCCGGCCCCTCCCACTGTGGCCCCTGGTCCCCTGTCTGCCAGCAACCCCGCTCCTGCTCCCACACACTGCTGGCACCAGCCCTGCTTGTACCTGCTGATGGTGTGGAGCAATTGGGGCTGGCGCCAGCAACAGGTGTGAGTTGGGCTGTCGCCGGCAGTGGGTATGAGAGGTGGCTGCCCGCCCCGATCACCCCTCAGGAGCACGGGAGGTAGAGAAGCCCTGAGGGGCGATCAGGGCTGGCAGCTGCTGCTCGCACCTGCTGAAGGCACCGAGCTATTGGTGCTGGCGCCCGGTGATCGGTGCCGGCACTAGGTGCCAGCAGCGGGTGCGAGTGGCAGCTCCGGCGCCGGTAGTGGGTGCAAGTGGGGCCAGCGCTGGGAGCAGGTGCAAGCACCAAGAAGGACTGCGGCGCATGGGAGCAAAGAATTTTGAGTAACCACCAGAGGCTCACCCTGATGACAGCCACCAGCACCCCACCTTGGTCTGGTGCCCCCACTCACCTCCACCATCCTGCCACGGCTTATGCCCGCCATGTTCTGCGCTCTCTCGCCTGCTGCTGTTGCCTGCCGTGTTCTGCGTGTGCCCCCTGGTGGTCAGCGCACGTCATAGTGACCAGTTGTTCAGTTATTCCCCCTGAAAAGGTTAATTTGCATATTAACCTTTTATTGTGGAACCATTTGAGAGTGAAGCTGCAGATCTCATAACCATTCACCCCTCAATATTTCAGTAGGTATCCCAAGAACAAGGGCATTCTCTTACAAAACTAGAAGTCTGAGTCACCTCATATAGAGTTCATATTCAGATTTCACCCTATAAATACCTCTCTATTTGCATTGCTACCATTCTGGACCAAGCTACTGTCATTTTACTGTTCACTATAACATTTTTTACATTTTTAAATTTGGATCATATACATGTTTTACTTGATTAGAAAAATGCTTGCTAAAGGTTCTTAAAGGAAATTTTAGTAATTCATAAGCATTCAAAATAGATAATTATCAACGTAGGTAGGACAGATCATTATACTCCTTAGGAAATTGTAAAGATAGATATCCCAGAAAAATTAAAGGCAGGAATATTATTGCTTTTTATCAGTGTATTTTGAAGTTTAGGGTGTTAAAAATTAATTAGTATGTAACAGTGAGTCTGCTGTCTCTCTCTGGGCAACTGTGTTCATTTCAGATCTCAATGAGGGAATCAACATTTTCTTAAATGTTAACTCAGTCTTTTTTTTATTATGATTATTGGGGTGGTGTAGGTAGAGATGGAAGATTTTGATGCAAATATCGAAGAACAGAAGGAAGAAAAGAAAGATGCAGAAGAAGAGGAAAACGAACTGGTAGGAGACAGACCAACCACTTTGAACAAAGTGTCTTTTTATTAAAATTCTTAGGTGTTTAAATTCAGATTAATGGTCAGATTATTACTGTTGATGTGCACCTTAGTGGTAGAAGTTTCCATAATCATCTTCAAGGAAACTTCTGGATATTTTTTTTCTCCTGCTCAAAAGAACCCTCTACTGTGTTATTACAAGAAAATTTTAAGAATACTAAGAAACTTACCTTTTATTCATTCATCTATTTGTGGGTGGCTTTAGGGGAGTATACCTTTTAAGAAAATCAATTACAGATCAAAGGGTATTCTTGCACTTCAGCAGATATCTGGTACAGACTACCCCATATGCATAATTTTCTCTTCTTTGCTGTAAGATCTCAAAATTGAGTTTCTGTCAACTGAGGCAGAAAACTTATTGAAGGAGGAGGCAGAGGGTTGCCATAGACTGCTGGATTTGTTCTTCTGCATTTTATGCTGTTAAGTGATGGGGAAAATCATTTGACTGTGTAGGCAATGCATTTTGCTTAGGCTGATTAGAGACTTACATAGTGTGAGTTCAAAGTTACTGTGTATCTCCTGTAAATGCTTTTGATCATACGTCTTAGAGATGTTTGCCTTACTCTGTCATCATGAATATGTGACCTATATAGTTATGTTACTTTTCTGTGTTTGGTAAATGAGGTACAAAGATTAGTGATGCCTTGGAATAGTGTTGCTTTTTAAATTCAAAGTATTATTTTGTTTACTTAATATTTCAGCCCTTGCTAAAACTGCTTCTCATATTCTTCTGAAAATATACAAAGCAAGAACCATTATTCCTACCTCCCAGAGAATACAGGCTCTTTAAGGAGTGGTCCTATTAAACCCGTGTCTGATATAGGGGACTCTGGATAGAAACTGTGTGTTTATATAGAGATGGTGCCTCTACGTTTCTAGATTTCATATGTGGATTAAAAAATAAGCTTTAAAGTTAATGGCATTTGAGTCTCAGTTTTTCTTTTCTTTAAATAAAGTATTTTTCTTAATTAAGTTGTATTTTGGCATATTTGAGCTAAAATGTAGGCAGGAAACTCACTTAAAGGTCCACGCTGTTCTGGAATATGGCTGTTGACCTCATTAGCTACTTGCAGCGTGTGTACTAGTAAGTGATTGTGTGAGAAGTCTATAATGTTAGCTTTCTGAGGGTCCATTTTTCTTTTGTGGAGATTCAGTTCAGGATTTGGTTCATAACATCTGATTAGCTTAAGTATAGGTCAAAATGTAGAACTTTTAATTTTTAAAAATAAAACATTTATTTTACTGTAACAGTACATTTTTTTAGATCAGAAAACTGGCAAGGAAGCCTTAGGACTCTACCCTGCTGGACTATCTCTTTTATTTCCAAGTGGCTTAACATTTTAAGTGAGAAGATGTTTTAAGTAAGAACAGGGTGTGGTTCCAGCAGGGAGAAATTAATATGTTTGTTTTGCTTATCTTTGTTACAGAACTTCTCTTAGCCCACTCAAAAATGCAGATTTCAGATCTTCTACTATTGGGTTTTATTCCAAGAGTAAAAGATTCTAATATACTTATTTTGCTTATCTCTGTTATAAAACTTCTCTTAACCCATTGAAAAAGGCAGAGTCCAGATCTTCTACTACTGGGTTTTATTCCAAGAGTAAAAGATTCTTGGTAAATTTTAACCAAAGGGTTAAGAGCAAATCTTATGTCATTCATACCATTTTATTGAAATTCTCAATAAACTTTGCATTTTGTACTATGTACTTATTGATTACTGTAGCTGGGTGAAAGCCAAACTTTTCTTGTTAAGAGAATTTGGGGGAGGGGAAGAGAGATCATTGGTTTTATATTTTGCCTTCATTAGTGCTTCAGTGAATATAGTAGATGTGACTCAGAATTTATAATTATTGTAATGATGCTTAAGGTTTTCAGATGATTTTTGAGGTATAACTTGTACAAATTTCATCAGTACTTAATTAACTTCTAACACCATCACTTCAGCATAGTTTTGTCTTGGTTTGTTCTTAAAATGTATTTGAAAAAGATGGTATAATTTATAAACCTGAAATATTGTCTAATGAGTTGAAATTGAATTATTCATTTGGCTTAAAGACTAGAAATGTATAAGACCTGTAGGTTTCCTGGAAGAATGATTGATGCTCTATTAAACTCTTACACAGATATTACTGTCATGAAATGTTCAACATACTTTGCAACTTATCTACCTGTGTGTTAGTCTATATTATGAAATTACCTGTGTGTCAGTCTATATTATGAAATTGAACATTCCCAATAGTCAAGAGATATATTGATTCTTAAATGATGCTGACACCTTTGTTGAATCTGTTCTATATTATTATAAGTCCTAGTACTTAAGTTCTATATGTTAGGGTCTAATAGAGAACAGAGTCCAAATGAAGGAAAAGGGGGATCATAGTAAATTACATGGAAAAAGCATACATTTACTTGCCAGGTTATAAACTGAAAGGATTACTACATAGTTATATAGGTACATTGGGAAATTTGAAAATCTTCCGGGACTTTGTTTGAAATAAACCAACCCATCATTTATTAAATAAGACGTAAATTGCCTGTGGAAGTTTCTGGTTTTTCATGTAATAGGAAAATGTAATTTTAGAAAACATGAGAAATAATCATCAGCTTCCAGATTACAAAAAAGAAATGCTCTGAAGTCGATTCGGTAAAATTAACCTTTGTAAGATCTACTGCTAAATGGATGGAGTCATTTAAAAATTAAGTTGAACTTCATAGTTGTGTTCAGTGATACCAAGTTTTCTCTTTTCTTTTGAATATTTAAAATTATGCTGGACTATAAAGTAACTATCTTGAAAAACACTCTGGACCTCATGCCTACTATCACTTGAGAATAGCAATTGAATTGAGCAAATAACCTAGCTAGTATTAGAAATCCTCTGCTACTCTGAATGATATTAATATTAGCACAGTAACTACCATACATTCTCACCATATTTACTATACAGCTGTTGTTCAGACTACAGTTGTGTGTCCTGAACTGGAGCTGCCTCTAAGCACCTTCATGATACTATTCTGAAGTGACTACTCTGAAATCTGGGCACTGCAGATTTATGAATTTGGAAATTCAGTTTCTTCAAAGATAATGAGATTGTGTTTTCCCTAAAGATATATTTATAACTAGTGAGTGGAAGCTGAATCCATTCCCAATTTTAATGCTTTTCCAGTTCAAAAGTGATATGCATGTATGTGTCTCTTTCTAACCCTTCGAGCTTCTCTCTGTGTACAATTTAGGGTTACATTCCGAAAAGCAAATGGGAGATGGACACATCTGAGGCAAAGCTAGGTGGGTATTTCCTTTTTCCTGTTTTTATATGTGATACCTGATGGTAATGGTCATAGATCTTTCTGATTAAGAAGAACAGATTCCCCAAAAGTTCTGCTTAAACCAAGCTTTTGGCCTACCTTACATCCTCAGTCTGTTTTGCTAGCTTTCATAACTAGTTTAAATAGTTTTATCTTGTGACAGAGTGAAAGAAGAGCATTTTAAAGGAACTATCTTCAATACAACTTAAAGTTTTTAGAGTAAGTGGAGATAAGTCATAAATGTAGTAACAAAATACTGTCACTTCTGAAATTCATTCTTTAATATTAATCAGAAATGTTAGTGCCGATGAAATTTCTGCTTTTCTAAAAGAGTATTTAACTGCAGCCCAACGTTGAACCAGATTGTGAACACTTTATGTAGTAATAATAGTAAGAATAAATAGCGAAACTTAAAAATTAATTAATTAAAGGGCAGTTATTTTCCTTGTATAATAAATTAGAGTTTCTAGGTGGGGAGCGGTAGACATATAATTTAGGTCTTTAAAGAGCCTGCTTTATAAGATTCCACTTATATTTTCCTTCAACTTGCCTTTAGTGCTAGATTATAAGGTTAACTGGTTAAAATGATTATCTAAGTCAAAAATTGGAGTTGCTTAGTGTGAGGTTATCTGCCAACAGAAAATCATGCATATCCACTGGATTTTCCTCCACTATTTCAAAACATTTTTTCAGGGTTCTTCGTTTTTGTTTTTACCTTCCGTAAAGAGAACCATTTAACATGTGGATTAAGATATGACAATAAATAAGAAAGTGTGATAAGGACTTTTTGAGAAGATTGACCTTACCAATGTATGAAGTATGGTTGTCGGTCTTCATGTTTCTTTTCCTGGTTATCATGCTATTATTGCAGAACTAAACTAACTATCTAAAGATCATAAAATCATAGAATAAATTTGAATCATTTAGCTGCTTCATTGTTTGGGGCACATTGTGTTTCTGACATAAGAGGGTGTCCATTTTACATACAATCTCATAGGCTGTGCCTTTTATTTTGCCCAACTGATGACATTTGCAATTGATGTTGACCAGATCCTATGTCAAAAGATAATTCCATAAACTGTAGTATTACTGTATTATTGGGATAGTTACTTTGTGTAAAATCTAGAACTTTTTCCTAATGTATGTCATGTGAAAATTGTATGTGGTTACTGACTTATTCTTCCACTAGTCTTCCCTCTGTAGGAAATCTTAACAATAACCATCTATCTCCTTTTCTAAACTTTTAAAGCATTTATAAGTGTTTAAATGCTATTAAATATGTAGGAAAATAATAATAATAATCACAACTTACTTTTAATAATAATAATAATGCTTTAGATCTTCTTATTTTGACATTAGATTAAGAATGTTGGAAGTTCTATGTTTTTAGGATAACCTGTAAGACTATAAAGATCATGTCCCTCTTTTTTGGTTCTCTAAATTTAGGTGTTTATATTTGAGGGCAAAGAGAAATCATAAAGAGACAAAAGGATTGTAAAAGTGATAAATATTTTAAATAAGCATGTAACCAGAGGCCTTAAACTTGAACCTATCTATTTTCTGTTTTCCTTCCTAATTTTTAAAGAGAAAGAAAAATGGAATTTAGTAATGATTCAAGAAAATATGCTGTTGCCCAATCCATGTAGCTCCTGTGAACTGGGAGGTCAGGGTTCGATTCCGGTTCGTTTCCTGGTGAGGGCACATGCCCGGGTTGCAAGCTTGGTCCCCAGTGGGGGGGGATGCAGGAGGCAGCTGATCAATTATTCACTCTCATCATTGATGTTCCTAATCCTCTCTCCCTCTCCCTTCCTCTCTGAAATCAATAAAAAGAAAAAGAAAATATGTCATTAATCTTGGTATTGATTTCTAGAAAAAATTCTGGCCTGTCTACCATTTGCTTCTCAGAAAATACATTTTATACAAATTCAGTCCATTTTAAAGACAAAATGTTACACAGTGAATTCCAGAAATGGATTTGTTAAATAAACCATTTCAATTAAAGGCACTGAAGATCTAGTAATGAATCTAGAAAATAAATTCTAACATATTTGCAGTTGAGTTTTTATTTATTTTTAATAAGAGTGACATTGATGTTTCATGTAATGACTTGCTTCTTGCACCACCTTCTTATCTTGAGACATAATCTACCTGTGGAGGAAGACCAATTGAGTGTGAGCATTCTTGAGAGTGCTTGCTTCTTTGAGATTGGCCCATGGAACCAACTGAAAAGAAAATTCTTCTCTAAAATATGAAGATCTTTGTCTGAGAATTAGCCTATTTATGTTGCCTTCCTTAACATAAAAAATTCAGTAAATTTGATTACCAGGTACAATTTTTTCTTTTGAGTACTTTACCAACATTCTTATGTTACTCTTGGTAACTTGATAAAACTGAATGGAAACATTAAGCTTTAGCAGTGTCACATTGAGCCAGAAAAGTTGAATTTGTAACTGAGGAATTTTGATTCACAAATAAGTCAGCCAATGAGAAAATACTCATCTAAAATCTTTCAAGAAGTGTGTTAAATCTCATTCCAGACTCTTGATCTGTGTTCATTCATTAAGTACAGCATACAGTTCAGCCTCTGTTTGAGTGTTGCAAATTAGAAGTGGTATAATTTTAGAAATATTCAGAACTGGCCTGCACTACATCTGGCCTGAGTATCATAAAGTTGTTGAAAACTGTATCTCCTCTTCAGTCACACCTGACTCCTTTGTATCTGAGACCCAGGCACTCTAATGCACATCAGATGCTGGAATTTAGCCTGGAAGCTACTTAAGTTCTAATGACATGATTTAGGTTTCTGCATATCAAGTCCTTTTGCTTTTCTCATCTCCGTCATTTGTCTCTGCTTATGAGTTATTATATGTTAGCCTTCTGTGTGTCAGGAAGTTTCATCTCTTCACAATTGGAGTGCAGTTATGATTTGAATAAGCACATAACCCTTGTATGGTTCACTATCAACAAATGTTCAGGAGCATCATTTATTTGGAAAATACATAGGTGTATCTAAATTTTTTTTGTGCTCTATAATAATGTATACTGTCTTGAAGATGTGGTAAAATTCTGTGACCAGTCAGGTTGGATATTTGAATCTTCATCTTCATATTAAACTTCATCTTTTGAAACTCAAACCTCTGAAAATCATAAGTAATGAGTGTATTGGACACCAGTTGTCTTCTGTAACTAACACCCCAGATTCCTCTACCCTCGCCTTATGCCATACATGTGTGTTTGGGTTTCCAGGAAGCCATGTGGAAGAGATATGAACTTTCTTCACCCCAAGAAAGAAACTTTAAACATGTTGTGCACGATCAGATTTCAAATTAAACATGACAAACAAGGGTGTTCAGACTAGACTACATATTCTGAACTTCCATGTTGCAAATGGAGAAGGCCTGGTCTGTAACGCCTGTCATGTACATAGTGTAAGAGAAAACGTTCTTGCAGTTTTCACACTGTCCTGCATTGCTGCTTGGCCATGCTTATTCTTGGTATTGATACGTGAAACTTTCCTTTGAAGTACGTTAATGTCAAAGTTGATCTTATTAAGTTTGGAAATCCTTTGGAGTTCATTTAATAAAAAGTGTATGAGAGCTTCCTACTCTTTTGGTTATACTCTACACTGTTGAACTGAGAACAGTTTTATGGTTTGTGGGACTTTATTGGTTTTCTAATACTATGTCCCTGTACAATCGAAGGGTCACTTCTTTAAGATCCTGTATAATATGGCCTGTCAGATACATGTGGATAGAGCCATTTGGTACAACATGTGATTTACAGAGGTTAAGAGACTATTTCTGTTTAACTCATCCATGTAAAAAATTTCCAAAGTAATATGAAAAAAATTTCCTGAGTTTTGTAAAGTGTTGTAGTTTGCCTTGCTGGTTTTTTAAATACTATTACTTTTATGGGGGAGACGTTTAGGAAATAAAGCTTTGCCAAGTATGCAGAATCTTACTGGTTTTTGTAACCTGTATGGTATGGTTCAGTTAGTTGTGTGTGAAACTTTCACATTTGAAGCATAAACTCACCCTCTCTCCTGCCACTGCTTCCGTTGTACTTTTCATATCAAGTTCTCTCCAACTTGACGCCTAACAGCTTTCTATTATATACACTCTGCACCCTTTATGGAGTCTAATGAAGTGTAAATATTGAGTGTTCTGAAGTATTTAGGTTTTCCTTTATTGACCTGCTTAATAATAGTGTGTTTATGTAACTACAAATGATTCAAAAGTTTAGTGCTTCAAAGTAACTAAAATATATAACTCTTAATATTTCACATGTAGAAATCAAAATCAGTATTAACCAATAAAAAAGATCACACACACAAACAAAAGACCACACATTTTCATCGTGTGTTGTTCTTGAAGACACCTAAACTTGAATCTCATAATTTCTGAATCAGCAATACCTATCATTTAATTGATTACACTTTGGGGGCCTTGAAAAAGATTGAGGATTCAGAAAGAAAATTCAGGTCTGGACACTTTGGCTGACGCCCTTGCCTCAAAATGGTCAACAGTACTACATGGTATAACCAAAGAAAGTGGTGATTTGTGCAGTCAACTTACTCAGAAACAATAACTCATGGTGAATCTTCTCACAGAGGTCAAAATCCCAAGAAACTGTTCATCTAAAACTTTTTTTAAAACATTAGCTTGGCTCGTTAAGTTTTTGGTAGTACTTTTCATATGACACAGTATCACACATGATTGCAGATCAAATGAGTGATATTAATACTGTGTTAAAGAAAAAAAGAATGGAAGAAAAAAAAATTTTTTTAATCCAACTTTGCGTTTTCCTTGAACATCAAGCTGAAGTGTTGTGTTGGGGCAGAGGGTGGGGTGGAGGACAAGGAAGCCATGAGACAAGTGCCTTTCTTGCTCTGCCTGTATTTGTTACTTAAACTAACATCATGTAATGGCTACCAGTATGAACATCAAATAAATAATGGAAATTGCACAGAACTTGATATTATCTCAGCTGAGAAGATAGTTTGGATCTTCAAGTAATGCTGCTCTCAGAAATCTGGATGTGCCCTCTGACAGTGTTCCAGCCTTCTTTTCCCTTGTTTGTGTGTCATGCGCAAACTCACACTCTTCCTTAATGCTGCGGCTCTGTGTTTGTCCCTCAGACAAGTTGGATGGCTTGAGAACTGGTACTAAAAGGAAACGTGACTGGGAGGCAATTGCCAGCAGAATGGAGGATTATCTTCAGCTCCCTGATGATTATGATACTCGTGCTTCTGAGCCTGGGAAGAAGAGGGTAAGAGACTTTGTCACTAATTGTCAACAGATGAAGGGCCCTTTTGGGCATCTGGTTTTTGAAAGTTATAAGCATGAATGCTATTTTTGTTTCAGTATATTTTTATTGATTTCAGAGAGGAAGGGAGAGGAAGACAGAGATAGAAACATCAACGATGAGCAGGAACCATTGATTGGCTGCCTCTTGCACGTTGGATTGAGCCAGTAACCCAGGCATGTGCCCTTGACAGGAATCGAACCTGGGACCCTTGGGTCCGCAAGCTGATACTCTGTCCACTGAGCCAAACCGGCCAGGGCTGAATGCTATTTTTTTTATAGTATAGTTTATTCTATATCATATTACACGTCAGAAAAATGAGTCAGATTTTACAAATTAGCGGCTCAAAATGTACACATAACTTAAAAATGGAGAACAGAAGTGACTAGCATGTTGTCAACCTTAAAGGACTTTGGCATGGCCCCTTGTGCCATTTTGTCATGGGGCAAAAGAGCCAGGTGCAGAGAAAAGTGTTAAAGAGAATTAATGGGACTTCTTAATGGATTAGCTGTAGAGAGCCCAGTAGTGGATAGAATCAGGGGTGGCTCTTCTGGTTCTGTCCATAAGCACTCTGTGTATGTGGTGCCATTTACTGAATTGGAGAAAAACTGGAAGAGCCATAAGTTTGAGAGTCAAAAGTTGTAAGTTCAGTGAGGGACCAATTAAGTTAGAAATGATAATAGGACTCAGGACTCCAAAATTTAGAAGTTCAGGTAGAGGTAAATGTTTCAAGAAGTAAAGAATAGTCCATCATTAAATGATACAAAGAAGACAGGTACATTGGGAACAGAGAAATAGCCATTGAATTTGGCACATGAAGATCTCTGATGATTGATCAATAATCAATCAAATTTTCTTTGAGAGTTGAAGGACAGAAGCCAGTTTGGAGCACATTGAAGAAGGAATAGGAAATGAAGAAGTACAGATAGCAAATGTAGACAACTTTTTTTTTTATGTATATATTTTTATTGATTTCAGGGAGGAAGAGAGAAGGAGAGGGAGAGATGGAAACATCAGTGATGAGAGAGAATCATTGCTCAGCTGCCTCCTGCATGTCCCCTTCGGGGATGGAGCCCACAATCCCGGGCAGGTGCCCTGACTGGGAATGGTTCATTGATCAACCACACCCGGCCAGGCTAGAAAACTTTTTTGAAGAAGGTTTGTTATAAAAGGGAGCAGAGAAATTAAGTTGGATAGGTCTTCCACATAGATATCAAATTCAGTAAAAGTGATATTTGTGTATATTCTTCAAAAAAAAGTAACAAAGCAAAAGGGATCATATTATATAGAGGCCCAGTACACGAATTTGTGCACGGGTGGGGGCCTGGCCGGTGGGGGGAGGTGGGAACGCGGGAGGTTGGGGGGGCTTGATTGGGACCCCAATTGGGCCCGTTGGCTGCCATAGTGCACATCATAGCGGCCAGTTGTTCCAGTAGTTCTGTTGTTTGGCTTTTATATATATAGCTGATCTGCATAAGCCTTTTCCAGCAAATCTGTCCATCTTCCTATATAAGTACCTCTTAAATGGTTTCCTTGCATGCCATTTTTGGTTGTACAGTCAGTCATTTATCCAGTCCCTTGTTGGTAGATACTTACGCTGTTTTCATATTATTGCTATTATAAATACTATGGTGAAAGTCGTGAAGTATATGTCTTGGTGTCTCTTTGAAAGTATTTCCCTAGATTTTTAGCACTAAAATTGCAAGCTCATAGAGTGAGATTTATCATTTCTGACAGAAATTGTGAGATTGTTTTCCAGAAAGGTTACATCTGTTTATACACCCTCGTGTCAGTAAATGCCTATTTTTCCATACTTGTCCCTGCAGTGCTGTTATCAAACTTTTCACAATCTGATAAGTGAAAAAAGGTACCTCATTTTACATTTCTTTACATAAGAATGAGGTTGTGTATCATTTCTTTTATACATCATTGCTTTTTTATGAATTTCCTCAGTACTTTACTAGTGAAAGAACACTTATTGTAAGAGAATAAAACTTCATTATGGTAGATGCCATCACAGAGAACTCCAGGTTTCGAAGCTCTTTCACATACTTCATAGTCCCTATCCCCTGCCCCAATCCACCCCCTTTGTCTACATAACTTGAGGAGTTGGGGAAGGGAGATCTGATTAACGGCCTTCTTTATGTGCTCGGCTCCACCCAGGAACTACTTGTATTGACACTTCTTATTCCACTTTTAAGGTTGGGGCACCAGAATAAAAATAACTCTTCTTGGGAATGATAATTTGGTGTAGTTCTGGTAACAAATAATCTCAAATGAGAAATATTTTTTTCTATTTTTCTTTAAAGTGGCTCCACTTGAACTCCACCCCTGCCTCACACCCTCATTTCAAATAGTTTTAACTCCCAAACCACTCATCAAAATCAACATCAGAGCACCAGAAGATCTTACAGGTAGCAAGGAATACAGAATTCATTGTTCATTCCTTTCCTGGGCTCTCTTGATTTCTATAACTCAGCTTTTTACAAATACCAGGCAGGTTCCTGGGATTAACTTCCACTATAAGAAAAGATCATTTAGTAGAATTGACCACGTTAGGATTTTACCAAAATGGTAAGGTTTTAAAATGTAATTTATTTTTTAAAGGTTTCTCTTGCTTAATTGGGTATAAAGTGGCAGCTCAAGTGGACTTTCAGTTTGTTTCTTTGATGACTGCGGAAGATGAACATATCCCTTATTTTATTTGCTGAACTCACTCATTTTAGAAATATTTTTAGTGACAGTGGATGAAATATACGTACCTCCAAATTTTCAGTGTTAACATTTTTCTGTTAATAGTTAAGATAAATGGCCAAAAAATTGAGACTGTAAATCTCAATAACAGTACCTCTAGGAGGGACACTGACATTTAAGAAGCCATTTCTAGCTGAAAGTCATTATTCTGTAGGCACTGCCCAGAGATGCCACAGAAGAGTAGACAGAGCTAGCTTCAGAGGAACCTGTGTGCTTGCTTTTATTCAGTAGGGGAAGGATTCAAAGCAGATGAGAGTTACAACTGTGTCTTTTAAGGAGAGCACTCTAGCAGAATGGATTGAGGGAGTGAGAATGCAGGTTAGTGCTTGCTTTAGGTTAAACAAAAAACAAGAACAACAGGTCAGTAAATGAGTTACAGGAGTTGGAAGAAACAGGACTGAGCTGAAAGCTGGACTGTTTGGGAGCTGCATTGGTGAGGACTTGGTGATTAACTAGAGAGTTCTTTCTGTAACATAAGAATTTGCCTTTCTCCAATTCTTCCAGTTAATTTCTAGTTTTTTAAACTGGCTTCCTGTTAGTTATCCTATCTCTTTAAATACCCAGAGATGGGAAAGGCCTTTTGTATATTTATTTTTCCTAAAGCCCAGCCTAATGCTGTGTTCTTTCTAGGTGCGATGGGCAGACCTGGAGGAAAAGAAGGACGCAGATAGGAAAAGGGCCATAGGTTTTGTGGTCGGACAGACTGATTGGGAGAAGATCACAGATGAAAGTGGTCACCTGGCTGAAAAAGCCCTCAATCGAACCAAATATATATGAGACTTCGTTTTCAAACGAAGTCATTGTTCCTTAAGGTAAGGATACATAGTCATACAAGTCCTGCTGTGTGGTTGATGAAGGGTTTGAGATAAAGTAGACAGCATGCTTTGTTAAAAATGCTTCTATATTGAGTAAGTATATTCCAGCTACCAACATTTATAAAACATTATTCTAAAAAGAAGTATGCATTCTGTAGATTTGTGAAGGAGTGGAGCACTGAATTACTAAGGTCTACTGAATTTCCCTGGCGTGACAGCCTTTTCTTTTCCTTCCAGATGGTTCGCATTGAGGTGATCTGAAGCCAAGGCTTCCTGGAGTTTCATTGTGTGTCACCTTGCTTCCACGGTTCAGTTTTTGTTTTGTTTCTACTGCTTTAGTTTTTTAAAGTTCGTCAGTGTCCCCAAGAGGTATTAGGATCTTGCTGTACCTAAGCAAGATATTAATTTTTTAAACAAACTATTGGGGAGGGTGGGAGTAATAGCTTAACTGCTGGAAGCAGGTGGGGATCTGCTGGAGGATTCTGACAGAAAATACTTTCTCCACTGTACAATGTCACGGACTATCTCTATCATCGTTGCTTTGTGGCTGTTTTTGTTTTTTACTGTATGTAACTGGTAGCTGATTGTACTAGGATTAAAAACAATAAACTTTCATGATAAAGCCAATGAGATTCATGGGCTGTACAGCATGGGTCCCTTTCTCTTGTCTTCTTAATTTTATGTTTATTGCTTTTTAAAATGGTGTGTTCCAATTACATGCTAGCCAAACATCCCCAAACCTCTTCCCCATTGAATATTAAATAGCTCAATGATTCCATGGTACATGCTGTAACACAAGGCTCAGTGATGTTCAAAACACTTACCTTTGTTGTATTGCTGGTTTCTTTATCTGAATGTCGCAAAGACTAGTACAGACAATTTCAAATATTCACCTGTTCCCTGGAGTACATCTGTTCTGTCACATGATGTTTTATTATTTTAGTTTTTGATCCTCTCTTTGTCCCTCCCTCTTTCCTGCTCTCCCGCTTTTTACTTTCTCCCTTGATGCTGTTATGTTTTTATTTTCCTTGCTCTGACTTTGACACCTGGTGGCCAGAACTAACGTACTCCATGGAACTCAGGAGCCTATTGCCTTACTGCTAAACTTGAATTGTTGATTTTTTAATCAGAGTTGCAGGGAAGGAGTATGGAGATGCAGAGCCCTCTGGCAGGCAGCCTTTAAGCCTGTCAGGTTTTCAGGTTCCTGCCAGATTGCTCGTGATTGGGAAGCGGGGCCGTCAGCACAGATTCCTCTCTTGTGTATAGTACCAGGAGGAACCTAGAACATGCAGACCTAACAACCAAATAGCTTGTATAAAAGTAGGAAAGAAGGTCTTTTTCCTTTTTCATTCTGCGAAGAAAAATGTCATTTTCTAGATGAGAGGAGACACAGAGGAGCCTTCTTCCTCAAACACCATTTCTGCTTTGTAATCCAACTCAGCAAGTCATAAGTCTGTTCACCAAAGGGCTTGAATATTTTTAAATGCTCACTTTTGGACTCCAGGCAAAAACCTCTTAGTTTTATGACCTACATTAAATACTGTGTGTATAGAGATCATATTTATTAGTATTTGAATAGTATCACGTTCGGTTCAAGAACTTGAAGTTAAAGTACTGAAGTACTGAAGACTAATTCAGTGGGAACTCCAGACAACTTTCTGTACTTTTATCCTCCCTGAAATTCTGAATGCTTACATGTAAGAGGCGTTAAGTTCATTAACAGGTCAATATTGAATGTACAATTTGCTACATTAAATAGCTCCCCCCAAAAAAAGTAACAAAACAAAAAAAACCCTCTCACTGTTAGTAATGTTTAACAAGCTACTTAGATTGCTTTTGGCCAACAATACATGTGTATGTACTGATCTTTCTCAGCCGCCTTTATTGTGTTGTGTGAAGGTACATCACCAGGTAACCAGTAGAATTATTGTTTGTAAAAAGACCACAAAATGTGTTCTCTAGTTCAGAAGAAAACAGAGGCATATATGTTCTTATAGAGAATGTTTTACTTTCAGTCGTCGGAACCTTTTAATATTTTGGCTGGCAGTGTTCAGAATGCCAATGAAATAGGAAGTGGTACTCACCCATGAATCACTTTAAATTCAACATGTTTTTGCCTTACAGCGATGGCTTCATGTCTATGATCTTATGTCAAGAGGGGCTGGGGAAGAGTGAACAGAATCAGAAATGGTCTCTGCCAGTTTTTGGAAGATATGGATTAAAATGGCCGTAGGGCCCAGCAGGCAGGGCTCAAAAATTTTTATCAATTGCTTCATCTGTATTTCAGTGGTTGAATGTCAACCTATGAACCAATAGAATCAGGAATCAAACCACAGTTTGATTCCTGATCAGGGCACATGCCCGGGTTGCAGGCTTTATCCCCAGTGTGGGGCATGCACGAGGTAGCCGATCGATGATTCTCATCATTGATGTTTCTCTCTCCCTTTCGCTTCTTCTCTGAAAGCAATAAAAATATATTAAAAAACAAACGAGTTAAATGGCCTTAGGGAATGAACATAAAATGTTGCCTACTTTAAGGTACTGGTATAGCAAATAATTTCAATGAAAGGAGATTAATGAAGAAATATTAGGCACCAAAAGGAATGAAACAGAGACTATCATTTAATACTTAACGTTGCTAGTCCTATATGAGACTGTTAAGAAATTCTTTAATTTGCATTATCACTAGAAGCAGAATAGAATAGTCCAAGAATAATTTGGAGAAATTTGGTGTAGGTAGGAAATGCCTTGGTAGAACAAGTATTTTAAATTTATTAAGAGGTGTTCTTGGGATACAAAGGACCAAACTTGGGGTTTGTTTATTTGTGAGCATTTTACTGTCATTTTTATTAGCATTGTTTTTCTTATCTCAGAAAACTGCTTGATGCCGTTTTTAAAATTTGTATTTTAATCCTTTTAAGTTTATTTAAAATTTTGTGGGGTTTGTGTCTTAATACAAAATTGGCTGATTTGGGGGCAAGTTCCTGATATCTTTAATGTTTCAGATCTTCTAAACTAAATGTAAATCCTCTCACTTCAGACTCCCTGTGCAAGTAACTTGGTAGATGAAATGCGGAGACTTTTCTATTTGGGAATCATTTATTTAGGGTTAAGTTGACATGGTCAAAATATGTTGTGACTGAACACAAATCAAAAGCTATCAATCATATACAGTAGTCTGTTGATGCTTACTTGATTCACATAATTTTCCAGAAGTTTTAACTTGATTCAGATATCAATAACTAAGTCAGAAGTTCATTGACAAAGATAAAATCTTAAATTTTCTAGATGGATTTATTTCCCTAATGAAAGAATTCTAAGAGTTGCTTGGGCAAACCAAGATAAATGCCAGTTCATCTGGAGACCAAGCATGAACTCTGAATTGGGTTGACTAAAAAGTTCATCCTAGCTTAACTTACTTTGGAGGCTACTCAGCTTTTTGTTAAGTATTATATCTTCCTAACTATGCAGATTTGCAGGTACAGTAGGTCCTCGGGTTACGTCGGAGACTTGTTCCTACGGCGCAACATAACGCAATTTTCGCCGTAAGTGGGAACCCACCTACATAAGCACCTAGGTCACTCACATGGAGCACATACACAGCAGTAATGAAGTGAAACAGTAAAAAAAATTTAAAAGGTAACAATTCCTGACCTTTACTTATGGTAAATAAATAATAAAAAACATAAAGCACATATGTACATATGTCAAAATGACAGAACTTCTTTTTTTTTTTTTTAATAAATAAATGGGAGATGGCGACGTAACCACGAAACAACCTACGTCAAGTCTGACGTAACCCAATGACTGCCTGTAGTTTGGTAATAATAGGTGTCTACTGCCTGGCATACTACTAGGATTGTAAAAAGCAACAGGTTGTCACAGTGTTTTGTTTGTTTTTTGGGTCTTAATGATCATTCAAATAATATATAGAACATTACCATTCTCATTTCTTCCCTCCCCCTTCTTTTTTCCTTTCTAACCCCCTCCCCCTTTTCACGTTTCTTTCTAATTTTTCCAAAGGTACCTTCCTATTATAAGGAGTTTTACTGAAAATTTTATCAATTGCTTCATCCGTATTTCTATTCTCTTATGGCATGGGATATATATTGTGAGGGTGTGTTTCACTACAGTTTCATCACGTGTAGGCTTGTGTGTCCACCCCCATCTTCCTCCCACCCTCCATCCCCATCTCTGACTTGGCATCTAATAATATGTTCTCCATTTCTGTAATTTTATAATTTAAAGACTTACATAAATGAGATCATATAGTATTTAACACTTTGGTATTGGCTTTTTGGCTTTATTCACTTGGCGTAATTCCCTTGACATTCATTCAAGTTGTTATATGTATTGTTCCTTTTTGTTGCTCATAGCATCCCATCCCATTCTCTTTTACTATAGCTGTAGAATATGTTACTTTATGTTCTTCCCATAATTTAATATACCTGGTCTCTACTGATGGGTATTCATGTTCTCTTTTGCTCTTATAAATTGTGAATTTCATGTATTGTCATCACTCTGCAACTTCCTATACTTGTCTAATTTCTGTCAATGAAGGAACACAACTAATGGCATCCTGTACATATACTGTACGTGTACTGTATGATGTACCGTTTCCTCAACTCTCCCTGTAGATTCCTGTTTTACTGCCTCCCTGTTATCCATACTTTAATAATGATAACTGTATTAAGGCCCAGCTCTCATGATACCTTCTCCCTAAAGCTGTTTCTGATTTTCCTCTCTTGCTCCCTCTCTCCAGTTCTTACAGAGCTTTGCCTGTATTTGTCCTTGATCTTAATTTGCATTCCTAGTAGAGTAACTTATATACCTGCCTAGTCTATCTTCCCCATCCCTTCCCACTCTTAAATACAAGCTCCCAGATATCTGTTATGTACATTTGATGCTCAACAAGCTTATTTAGAATTGATGATGTGGTAAATTTAAATATAGGTTAATACATGTGTAATTTATAAAACTCCAACTCTTGTGTTTGTTTTTTCACTGCCTCTATCTTTCAGTTGGTGGCATATCCACAAGTATTATATAAACTGGACATCACAAATTCAAATGCTTGCTATGGACAGGAAGATGTAATTGGGAGAATTGGCCAATAGTTTCATAACAGCATGTAATATTCCTTCATCAGAAGCATACTTTGCTTGCAAATTAGACATGTAAAATATTCTTTATTCTATGGAAAAATATCCTCTTTCCCATTTTCCTTGAAACATTTTGACAATCTGTGTATCTTTAGTTTTCCCACTTTGGGTAGAGCTAAAGTACAAGTATCAATTTTCTAATTGACACTACTACTAGTATAAGCAAAACAATAGCAGAAGCAGAATGATAATGGCAACTGACTCTCAAGCTCAGTGTTAGGGAGCAATGGGGCATGGTAGGGTTTGAGGTGATGCAGAGTGCTTGCCCTATCTCAATGAAATAGTTCTTCTCCGGGCGGAGGTTGCCATAAGCAAAGTAGACCCAGTGTTACCAACTGAGGATAAAGTGGAAATCTGGATTTTTATGTGAAATGGCCTTTTCAAAATACTATGGGGACAATATAGTAAAGGCAAAACAAGTCACCTCTGGAGGCCACATAGTACCTACAGGCCATCATTTTGGGGCTCTGGCATATACCATAAAGGATATTCCATAACAATTCTGAAAGACAATTGTTGCAAAGATATCTATAGGAGAGGAAGCCCCCAGTTATATGGATTGTAAATATTTTGACTAACACCTTTTAATTGATATTTTGGAATGAGCAATTCTGTTTTCATTGAGTGAGATGGCAAAACATATATAATATACAGATGTTGAATTTGCAGTGGGTTGGTTGGTTTGTTTTGTTAATCCTCACCCAAGGATATTTTTTCATTGATTTTTAGAGAATGGAAGGGAGAGGGAAAGACAGAGAGAGAAACATCAATGTGACTCTCTCACATAGGTTGGTTGCCTCCTGCACATGCCCCTGCTCTGCCACAAGCTATGTGCCCTTGACTGGAATTGATCCTGAGATCCTTCAGTGCTGTGGCCAATTCTCTATCCACTGAGCAAAACTGGCTAGAGCTGCAGTGAGTTTATTTTTGTCCATTGCTTTCTTTTAAATGGAAGCATATACATTACTCCCTCTTTGGGTAACATCCATTTATCAAGATGCAGGTAAGCACCTAGTGTGTGCTCAAGTAAATAGTGGTCACACACCTATCCCAGAGAAAGAAGACGGCAAGAATTCCCTCCGGTAAAGTAGAGCAGCTGAACAGCCACACCTGGATGTGAATTTGACCAGAATATCCTGCTCTTGACTCTCCATTGCTTTCTACTAATTTCCACCGGGGAAAAAGGGTGTGTGTCATTTTTCTGTTGGTGCCTGTGTCAAGGTGGGTATACCTTTGCTGTGTTTGGTTTCTTAAAGTACTTTTTGGGCATTACCTTTTCTCAATTCATTTCAGCCATAAAATATGAATTCATACTTATTATTTATGAAATGTAAATACTACAAATAACACACACTCCTCCATTGAGCAATAGGCATCTTAAAATCTTAGAGGTAATTGCTATTACCGTTTTGTTTTTTTTTTGTTTTTTTTTTGTTTTTGTTTTTTTTTTAAATATATTTTATTGATTTTTTACAGAGAGGAAGGGAGAGAGATAGAGAATTAGAAACATCGATGAGAGAGAAACATCGATCAGCTGCCTCCCGCACATCCCCCACTGGGGAAGTGCCTGCAACCCAGGTACGTGCCCCTGACCGGAATCGAACCCGGGACCCTTCAGTCCGCAGGCCGACGCTCTATCCGCTGAGCCAAACCGGCTTTGGCGCTATTACCGTTTTGGAATGTGGTTTTGCAAACCTTTTTTGTGCATTTATAAAACATATATATCTATGAGGATATAGTTTTACTATTTATCACGAGTGATAGTCTTAAATGTTCTGCATATCCACTATGTCTTGTGTGTATGTGTGTATACTCATATATGTGTATATATTCCATGATATGTACCTAACCTAGGTTATTTTTCCTTATTTTTGACAGTTTTCCAGTGTTATAATAATGTTCCATTGAACATCCTTGTAAATGTCCCTTTTAGGCATGTTCTCCAGTTTTCTGGGGAAAATACAGAAAAAATTGAATTACTGGGTTATAAGGGAAGCAACTTCTTTTATGTCTTAATAATTATCCACATGTGTGTTTTAGAGAGAGTCCTAATGTCCATGGTATGAAGAATTCTTATATTTTAAAATTCCAGTTTTATATGCTGCTCTCATTTGAATTGTGCTCTTTAAATCAGCTGGAATTGATATGGATAAGCAAACTAGGTTCTATCTAAATAGTAGCCATATTCAAACCTAATAAGGTTATGGGAATAGGTGCTGTGTTTCAATGATAGGGAAATTAAATTGCCAATTGAGGAGATAATCTCCCTTAATCATGAAGTTCTTTTTCTCAAGTTTTTCTCTGATCCTTTTGGAATTATGACAGCTGGATACACAGGTGCTGTGAATATGTTTTCACATCACACATTTTTAATACTAGTTTTAGTAATTGTGAAAATAAAGGTTTTAATACTGTACCCTTGTTTGTGAGAAAAAAGTTTAGTGAAGTCTGGAATACCCACTTTTCTTGAGAGGATCTAGTTCATTTAATTACTAAACCTTTTAAAGAATATTCTTTACACAGATAACTATTATCAGAAGTTAAAGATGGGACATCACTACAGATCCCATGGATATTAAAAGGATAACAAAGGAACAACTCTTTGCCCACAAATTTGATAATGTAGTTGAAATGGACCAATTTCTTGAAAGACATGTCTTCCAAACACAAGAAAAAATAGACAACTTGAAGAAATTGAATTAATAATTATTAACCTTCCAAAAGAAAACATCAGGCCCAGAGGGGTTCTACCAAGCATTTAAGAAAGAAATTATACCAATTATCTGTGATCTCTTTCAGCCAGCCATAGCCTCAGAGCTTAGGGTGCCAGTGATGGCAACAGAGTTTCAATTATAGAAGCTAAAAAAAACCCAGATAACTGCTTTCAGCCAGCCACGGCCTCAGAGCTGGAGCCGGGCCTCAGAGCTGGAGCCGGCTCTCAGCTCCAGTGACAGCTATAGAAGCTAAATAAATCCCAGAATAAAAAAAAAAAAGGCTGGGAGCTTCAGTCGCCCGCCAGCCTGAAAACGGCCCTCAGCCCCTCACCCAGACTGGCCAGGCACCCCAGTGGGGACCCCCACCCTGAAGGGGGTGTGACCAGCTGCAAACAGCCATCAGCCCCTCACCCAGGCTGGCCAGGCACCCAAGCGGGACCCCCACCCTGATCCGGGACACCCTTCAGAGCAAACCAGCCAGCCCCCACCCGTGCACCAGGCCTCTATCCTATATAGTAAAAGGGTAATATGCAAACTGACCCTAACAGCAGAAGGACTGGGAATGACTGGTCACTATGACACACACTGACCAACAAGGGGCAGATGCTCAATGCAGGAGCTGCCCTCTGGTGGTCAGGGTGCTCTCACAGGTGGGAGCTTTACTCAGCCACAAGCCAGGCTGATGGCTGCCAGTACAGCAGTGGTGGTGGGAGCCTCTCCTGCCTCCTCAGCAGCACTACGGATGTCTGACTGCAGCTTAGGTCTGCTACCCACTGGCAAGTGGACATCCCCCGAGGGCTGCTGGGCTGCCAGAGGGATGTCTGATTGCCATCTTAGGCCCAATCCCCCGGGGAGCAGGCCTAAGCCAGCAAGTGGTCACCCCCGAGGGGTCCCAGACTGCGAGAGGGCACAGGCTGGGCTGAGGGATCCCCTACCCCCAAGTGCACAAATTTTTGTGCACCGGGCCTCTATTATATAAAAGGTTAATATGCTAGGTGTCCGTCTGGGTAATGATGTCACATAGTAACGCCCGGCTTCCTGTCCTTAGCAACGACTTGCTTTATAGCCAGGTGCAAACATTTCACACTTTAACCAAATGTCTGTGAAATGTTTTCCCGAGCCTCATCTCATTTGATCCTCACAGAAGTCCTGGAGTAGGTATATAGGAGACTTGGTGGAATCCTATCTTCTTTTCATTAGCCGGAAAACAGAGATTCAGGAAGCTTAGAAACTTGACCCGACTGAAAAGAAGTAAGAAATGTTAGACCTTGAAAATGACTTCAGGTCTTCTCACTGCACAAAATATAGTCAAACACTGCTACAGGTAAATATTTTACCCTTTGTTCTCCCTGCGTGATCTACAATAATAATCTACTTCGTGTTGATATTTACTGCTGTGTTGCTGACAATTACCTGAAAAAGAAGTTGGGGTCACTGGGCTGGATAAAGCTTAGGTAAATCAGAAAGCAGGTCTAGAGAGACGGAAGATGGCGGCGATATAGGCAGAGGCGTCCCAGGTCGTGTCCAGGAGCAAATGGAATGATGGAATGAGCAGCTGAAACTAGTAACACCCACACCGAATTGGCGAAATTGCTCAGCTGGTGAGACGGTTTGCAGCCGGGAAGAGCAGAACTCCCCTGGAAAGGTAAAAAAAAACAGGGATTTTGGGCAGGAAAGTTTGCCAGACCTCTGAGCCCAGAGGGTCGGAGGGAGACCGTGTGGCAGACAGCCGCGTCCCTTGGGACAGGCACAGCACCTGACGGGGGAAAGGAGAACCGCGGGATTCCTGGCACCGCCAGGGAAATTGAGAGCTGGGTTCTGTGATCACGGAGGACTGAGCCTAAAGGGGGCAGCCTGAAGAGCTGACCTGACCATGCAGTCCCAGTAAGAGAAGAAGCTTACAGAAACCAAGCCTTCCCCGTTTCCGTGGCCGGCGTTTGTTTGTTTGTTTTCACTGAATCCTGTTCATGGGACATTTCGGATACAGACACTCACCTGTGCTGAAGAGAGGGAGAGTGTGCGGAGGAGTGGAATCTGGGGAGAGACTGGGGAGAGAGGGGGAGCCGGGAGAGGTGGCAGCGAATTGAGTGCTGAGACACCCCTGAGCCCAGGACTGGGGCAGCCATTCTCTCCAGAGAGTGAGACTCCTCCCCCCAGCCCCCAGGCAAGGAGCACAGCCACACCCAGATTCCACCCTGTACGAGATCAAGGATTAAGATAACCTGATCAGTCCCTGGGAGTTAACAGGGTCTGGCCTATAGGGGGATTTTCAATCCCAGCAACAACACAGCGCCGGTAACTAACTATTACGCAGTCAGCTCTGGGCAGTGAACTTCCACTGGACAGAGAGGCCCTATAGCCTCAGAGGCCAACCCCAGAACACTGCCGCCCAGAGGCTGACCCACAAACTGACTCTTTGCTAAACACAAAATAAGGCAGTCTGGGAAATAAATGCGGCCTGCTTTACAATAAGGACCGTGGTTTACAACACAGAGGAACAGTATATCGCAGGGAAACTCAACACTCTCCTGAATACCTGGCAGGTCTAAGGCGAGCCACACTGAAGAATAGAAAAACCGAAGGACCTTCACTACTGCAATTTTTTTTTTCTTTTTTCACCTTTTAACTAAGAAACCAAATTTTTTTCTTTTTTTTTTTTTTCTTCTTTTTCCATCAACTGATTTTACCCTTTTAATTACTACCTTCTTATTTTTTTTAATCTTTATTGTTCAGATTATTACATTTGTTCCTCTTTTTCCCCCCCCCATAACTCCCCTCCTCTCAGTTCCCGCCCCACCCTCCGCCCTCACTCCCCACCCACTGTCCTCATCCATAGGTGCACGATTTTTGTCCAGTCTCTTCCCGAATCTACCACACCCCTTTCCCCCCCAAGAATAGTCAGTCCATTCCCTTTCTATGTTCCTGATTCTATTATAATCACCAGTTCATTCTGTTCATCAGATTATTTATTCACTTGATTCTTAGATTCACTTGTTGATAGATGCATATTTGTTGTTCATAATTTGTATCTTTACCTTTTTCTTCCTCTTCCTCTTCTTAAAGAATACCTTTCAGCATTTCATATAATCCTGGTTTGGTGGTGATGAACTCCTTTAGCTTTTCCTTATCTGTGAAGCTCTTTATCTGACCTTCAATTTTGAATGATAGCTTTGCTGGATAAAGTAATCGTGGTTGTAGGTTCTTGGTATTCATCACTTTGAATATTTCTTGCCATTCCCTTCTGGCCTGCAAAGTTTCTGTTGAGAAATCAGCTGACAGTCATATGGGTATTCCCTTGTAGGTAACTGGGTTCCTTTCTCTTGCTGCTTTTAAGATTCTCTCTTTGTCTTTTGCTCTTGGCATTTTAATTATGATGTGTCTTGGTGTGGTCCTCTTTGGATTCCTTTTGTTTGGGGTTCTCCGCGCTTCTTGGACCTGTAAGTCCATTTCTTTCACCAGGTGGGGGAAGTTTTCTGTCATTATTTCTTCAAATAGGTTTTCAATATCTTGGTCTCTCTCATCTTCTGGCACCCCTATAATTCTGATGTTGGTACGCTTGAAGCTGTCCCAGAGGCTCCTTACACTATTTTCGCATTTTTGGATTCTTTTTTCATTTTGCTTTTCCCATTGGGTGTTTTTTGCTTCCTCGCATTTCAAATCATTGACTTGATTCTTGCGCTCCTCTGGTCTGCTGTCGGGAGTCTGTATAATATTCGTTATTTCAGTCCGTGTATGCTTAATTTCTAGTTGGTTCCCCAATATAACATCGAGGGTCTCATTAGATTTCTTGAGGATCTCACAACATTTATCGGCGGTCTCACCAGTCTTTTCGAGGGCCTTACTAAGTTTATCGGCAGCTTCTAGACAGTTCTTAAGAGACCTTAAAAGTGTGGTTCTGAACTCAATATCCTCCATTGACAGTTTTGTCCTGTTTCTTTGTCTCCGCATTTTTTATGCTTTCTTGGTACACCCCCTAGTGGTCTTTGTGTGCAGTCTTGTTGCCTTTAAGCCTTGATTGATGTCGGCAATACCGGGGGTGAGTTGACCTCCAGGCTAACTGGCTATGAGAGTCCGCTGGGTCTGCAGTGGGAGGGCTTCTGTGCTGGATCTCTAAGGCGGTGCTAATCTAGCCTTTGCCTGAGGCTATCCGGCAAATGGTTCTGCGCAGGGCTTGGGCGGGGCGGGTCCCAGGGGATCTACAGGGCTGGCCGGAGCGAGCAGTTATGGCTGCTCTCAGTTCCTTCCCCAGGGGCTCTGCCTCTCAGAGTCCCAGCAATGGCTGCAAACCTCGGAGAGAAAGCTGCCTTCGAGTTCCGACCGAAGCCAGACAGTCCCGCTTCTCCCGTTTGAGTCTTGCTCCCCAGAGACTCGCCTGGATCTGGAGCTCAGAGTCTGAAACTCCCTCCCGATTGAAAACAACAACCGCGCCCTCCACCACCAGCCCGCTCCGCGCGCGCACTCCGCACCTGAGTATTTCACTTCAGCACTGCGCCTCCTCTGAGTCTGGGTATGATATTCTCTTTCCTCCTAGTTGTAGAATTTCCACTCAGCCAGCCTTCCTGTGGTTTTGGATGATGTCCGTTCTGTCCTTTAGTTATATCTCTGAAGTGGTTGTTCGAGGCAGCGATCTCCTGCGTTAACCTACGCCGCCATCTTGGTTTCTCCTACCTTCTTATTTTTAACCAGTATTATTACTGCTACCATTTTACCATTTTTTAAAGTGCCATTTTATTTTCTCTTTATTTTATTTTGGGATTAGTGTTCTCCATTCTATTTTCATCGTTATATTATTGGTTGTTTCTAGTTTGCATTCATCTCCAGGGAACTGTTGCTGGAATTTGTTGGGATTAATGGCTGTTCTATAGGAGTATTCTCCTCATATAAAAAGTCTCTTCCCCTCTTCCACTTCATTCTCTCTTTTCGCTCTATTTTTTTTTCTTTTCTTTTCTCGCTTTTATTTTCCCCCCTCCTTTTTCCCAATTTTATTTTTGCACTCCTTTTTTTGGTCCCTACTTTTCTTTTCTTTTTTCTCTTTTATCTTTTTCTCTTCCTTCTTCCTTATCCCCTAATTCTCTTAATTCGGGTGGTCACCTTTATTTGGGGTTATTAATATCGTGAATATATTTGTGTATAGTGCCTGGTACGTGGTGCCTTGTTGTGTTGTATTTTGTGCCTTTAAATCAGCGCAGCAGACCCAAGCAACAGCAACCTCCTGAACACCACATCCTCTGCTGAGGAACAGCAGCTGTACGTGAAACCTCGCCCCACCAGCCAGAAGAGCCACCACAGCTGTGAACAGCACCCACCAGAGGAGCTGCTGCCAACTGAAGAGCAGCTGCTACCGCAACCGCCCGAAGAGCAACCACAGACCAAGGAGTCACTGCCACCAAGGGAGCAACCACTGAACGACTCAACGTCTAGATATGTCAGTGAGATGAAACATGGGTAGACAAAGAAACCCCCAAAGGAAAGAGAAGGAGGACTCTCCAGAAAAGCAGCTAAGTAATACAGAGGCATGCAACATGACAGAAAAAGAATTCAGAATAAGGGTCCTAGAGTGCATTAACCGGATGGAGGAAAAAATCGACAACCTCTGCAAGAAGCAAGAAGAAACAGATGAAAAAATCGACAACCTCTGCAAGAAGCAAGAAGAAACAGATGAAAAAATCGATAACATATGGAAGAAGCTAGAAGAAACAGATGAAAAAATCAACAACTTAAGTAAGACCCAAGAAGAAATGAAGAGTGATATGGCTGCAATGAAAAACTTCATTGAAAGTATCAACAGTAGACTAGGAGAAGCGGAGGACCGAATTAGTGAATTAGAAGACAAGGAAGCAAAACACACCCAAAATGTACTGCAATTGGAGAAAAAAATTAAAAGACAGGAGGAGAGCCTAAGGGAGCTTTGGGACAACATGAAACGAAACAACATACGAATAATAGGAGTATCAGAACAACAGAAGGATGAACAAGGATTAGAAAACCTATTAGAAGAAATAATATCAGAAAACTTCCCTGAGGTGGGGAAGAAAAAAGTCACACAAGCCCAGAGAGTCCCAAACAAGGTGAACCCGAAAAAACCCACACCAAGACACATCATAATTACCATGGCAAATGTTCAGGACAAAGAGAGAATCTTACAGGCTGCAAGAGAGAGACGGAAAGTTACATACAAGGGATCTCCCATTAGATTGTCAAATGATTTCTCAACAGAAACACATCAGGCCAGAAAAGAATGGACTGAAATTTACAAAGTGATGCAAAGCAAAGGACTGAATCCAAGAATACTCTATCCAGCAAGGCTATCATTCAAACTTGAAGGGGAAATAAGAAGCTTCACAGACAAAAAAAGGCTAAGGGAGTTTATCACCACCAAGCCAGCAATGCAAGGAATGCTAAAGGGACTGGTATAAAAAGAAGAAGAAAGCAGGTCTAATTAAGCAAGTTTATTCTATATCAGGGGTGGGCAAACTTTTTGACTCGAGGGCCACAATGGGTTCTTAAACTGGACCGGAGGGCCGGAACAAAAGCATGGATGGAGTGTTTGTGTGAACTAATATAAATTCAAAGTAAACATCATTACATAAAAGGGTGCGGTCTTTTTTTTTTTTTAGTTTTATTCATTTCAAGCGGGCCACAGTTTGCCCACGGCTGTTCTATATCTATAAAAGGCTAAGTTGACTTGCGCATTCGCGATACATATAAAGCTCTCCCTGGCACCAATCTCACGCCTGTGTTTCCATCTGTCAGTGTTGATCATGAATTTTGTTGACATTTCTATTATAAGAAAGGGCGAATAGCGATATTAAAATATTTCTTCTAATTAATTTCTTTTCAATGTGCACCGGGCCACTTGTGTTTGAAATAAGGTTCCTAATAAACCTTCTCCTGCATGGAACGTCACTTAACTGCCTGCTTTTAATTAATAACTGGGCATTAACTCCTAAATAGTGCCATCATCATAAAACACAGTCCAGGCCCCACTGCTCACCATTGAAGTATTAGACAATTATGCAGTATTCGACCAGACTCTGAATATGTCTAATCTGGGAGAGAATGATGCCCACATATATCTTAATGGAAAGAATGACCAGACCTTGGCAATGTAATGGCTGCTAAAAGAACAATAACCAGCTCAGCTTACACTCAGAATGCGTTCCCAGCAGAAAAAGAGATATACTTGGTAGAAACAGAAAAATATAATGAAACAGACTTCTGTTGGCAGAGCATATATATTTATACATTCTTCTGTGTTTAGCTCAGTGGTTCGAAAACAGTTCCTGGAAAGACTGCAGGACACAAATGTTTTCCATTTGAGTTTGTACATTTCACCTAATTGGTCCCTGGGACAAGGTTCACGGCTCCGGAGGTGGCTTGGCTCAGTCTTTAACAAACACAGTAATGAATTTCAGGTTTGGGACAGAAAATGGCTGCTCCCTATCAGACAATCATGAGAACTTGGAATTGTTTCCCACGAAAATCTTTTTTTTTTTAATATATTTTATTGATTTTCCACAGAGAGGAAGGGAGAGAGATAGAGAGTTAGAAACATCGATGAGAGAGAAACATCGACCAGCTGCCTCCTGCACATCCCCCACTGGGGACGTGCCCGCAACCCAGGTACATGCCCTTGACCGGAATCGAACCTGGGACCTTTCAGTCCGCAGGCCGACGCTCTATCCACTGAGCCAAACCGGTTTCAGCACCCATGAAAATCTTAAATAGCCATGCAAGATCACTCTGGGTAGTGGGTTCTTCTGCTGTCTCCATACACATAACTGAGTTACTTTGGGTAGTCGGGGCTTGCCTACTTTTAAAACCTAGATTTGGCAGATTCCTTCACTTTTGTAAAGGGAACATTGTGGGCGAAAATAGGGCAAAGGTGATCTGAGTGCAAATGGACATATTGAAGGTCACTTCAGAATAACAAAGTGAAAAGATTCGTTTGGGCGGAGCATGCTTGTTTTGTTTTTCCTCTCAGCTGTTTGAAGTAAATGAAAATGCAGAAGAAAGTCATCTTTCATACATTTTCATGCTGACACATCTAGCCATAGTTAGGGATTTTATCTCATCTGATCCAGCCCACCTGAAAAAGAAGTGGGTAATTGAATATGAAAACTTGTTTTATGTCGATGGAAAAGAAGGCAGCTAAAGTCACAGACACCCCTTAATCAGAGCCCGAGTTGTGTGCCCTCACCCCAGCCTGCACACCTCGGGCAGAGTTTCCAAACACTTGATTCTGACTCTCTTAGAAGACAGACACAGTTATTCGACCTGGCAGATGACTTGCCTATATCCTCCGAGTGAGTCACAATTTGCATTTGGCCAGCAGGAAAATAGTAAAATGAATGTTGGTTCCATGAATTCCTTTATCTGTGAAAGATGGACCATGAGCTGTAATTTCCTTATGGAGTGGGGGAATTGCCATTTCTCTGTGTGATGCTGTGTTTGTCCCAGTTGTGCCACTCATCGTCTGTGAGGTGTGCACAGTCTGTGCCAGTCTCCTGTCCGGGCCTCTGTTTCCTCCTTCCTGATCGAAGCAGGGTGGGTGGGATGACCTCCTAGGGCCTTCCCTAGCTTTTGCATTCTGAAGTGCAGCTTCTGCACATAGGAGGTGAGGGCATCAATTTGTCAACTACAGACAACTTGGGTTGTCCAGCGGATAAACCCTTCAGCAGACAAATGTGAACGAGCAGCAACACGCAAGTCCGGCAGAAAGTTTGTGTTGGGCTTCCTGGAATGATCGGAGGACATTCTGGGTGGGGAAGCACTCCTAAGTGTGGGCAGGGCTTGTCGGGTGGCAGTGCCCCTTCCATGCGGGTGCTCCCTGGAGGTGGTCTGCTGAAGATCATGACGGGCAGCGTGAGGTGCTCAGGAGACAATCTGGCACCCGAAGGTCTGGGGTTCCTCCACACGTCTGACTATCCCTACCAACCCAAACGCCCTAGCCTTGTACGTTGGCGAGTTATGGCACTTCTAAAAAGTCTGCTTGGTTACTTTTTTTAAAAAAAATGGAGATAATATCTCCTTTTCGGTGTAAAAAGCTTAAGATAATGTATTTTCAAGTGTCTAGCAACTAGGTGGAGCTTGACCAATAGGTAACTAAAACCAGCAATTTGTAAAAAACAATAACAGACAAACCAACTAAGATAACCTTATGTGAAAGCCACGGGGGAAAACACTAACGTGTAGTGAGTAACAGTTCACAGAGTATTTATTTACAGATGCAGAGATTACCTGCAAGGTCCCAGGGTCACAATACTTGGAAATAGTAGATTGGGGATTTAAGTCCTCTGATTCCTTTTACAATATGCTACCAACACACCATTACACTTGGTCTATATTATAGTTAAGTGATTCGGGAAAAGGAAAAAAACGATCAGAAATGGTAATAATTCCTGTTGGGGGGAGGTGGCGGGGAGAGGACTGCCCTTATGTCCCTTTTATATCACCACAGCGGCCATTTAAGACAAACCCAGGAAACCCTGGCCAGCTGCTCCTCGCTCTGTGGGATCTTCGTTCCGAAGCAGCTCCTGGGGATAGCTGGGAGATTTGAATACCTCTGGGATGTCACTGTCCAGCTTGGAAATAATTTTATAAATGGGTTTCTTCCAGGAAGGATCTGAGTCTTTCCCTGCGGAGACAGCCCTGAAGAACTCCTGTAATGTCAAGCTGGCGACTTCCAAGAAGCAATCCGGGACCTGCATTCCCAACGAGACACACAAGAAAGAGAAGACATGAGGCTGGGAAGCCCTGGAGCCCTGCAGCCTCACTGCCCGGCGCTCCTGTTCCCGGGGCGGCTGATAAGAGCATCCCTGCTGTACTGGGCCCTGATTCTTGCAGCCGTAGGAATCCCCTGCTCCCTCATCGACTACAAACCTTAAAAGGCTGTACCAATGAGACAGCCCTGGGAGAAAGCCTATTAAGGACACTCCCTTGGTAGCAGGAGCTGATTCCACTGATGGGAGACATTCTTAAAGTGGGAAACTCTGACTCTGATTGACCTGAAACCTGTGGTTCAAAAGAGGTGTTTAGCATTCTTTTCCTTAATGCACACCATGGGAAAGAGTGCCCCCAAGTTTATGACTGTCGTACCTCATCCCACCACCTTTAGAGGCTGAACCCATAGGCCTTGGAATCATTTCTGCTTCCAAAATCAACCATGAGGTTGAGGGGGCTAAAGAATCTGTTCCAGGACCGCACTCCGACTGGCACCCACCGGTCCTGCCGACCCAGCCTGGCCCGGGCTTGCCACACTGCATGCCAAGCGACCACCCCACCTGGGGAGATGCAGCAGCACTGCCTGCCCCACACATCCTGACCCCACACGCCTCAGGCGGTACCGTCCGTTTTACCCACAGGTCAGCTTAGTTGCAAACATGTTCGGATGGAGCACCTGACCAGCACTTGCCAGCGAGTCTTCCCTTTCCCGGAGGTATCAACACACTGCTCATTGTGATCACAGTCAAGTGAGAAGTCAGAAGAGGCGAGTGGGCCGCGTGACCAGACACAGCTGGCACCTGCAGAGCTGTCGGCTGCACGCAGGGAAACGCGTGTCCGGATGCGGAGTTCTCTTAGGCCACTTGCTCTCCCTTTACTGATGCCTTACCTCTAAGGTGCTACCACAGGACTAAGAAGCTTGAATATTGTTTGTTCATTATTTCCAGAAAGGATTTGAGATGACTTGCCGTGGGAGGCCCACAGAGAAAACTGTTCAAGTGAGAATAAGGATAAGAACCAAATGATGGATAGAAGCTGTTGTAAAGAAAACTTGGGCCAAGTCTAGGTGCTGCAACTGAGCCCAGCATTTAGTCCTGGGCCTCCTGTAAGTTGATAATCACGGAGGATTAAGCCTAAAGTGGCATAACACCTGGCAGACCTCTGCTTATTCAGTTTGCAGCATCCACCTGTTGCCTAAGAGAAGTGATGGAAACTAATCTTTGCAGATGGGACAGAGGTTAGCCCGGGCTGCCCTGGCTCTCAATGATGTAAAGACAGACACACAGAAGGGGATCTTTTCTAAAACTCCAACCTCATGGGACCCCAGGTACATGGTCTTACCTCAAAGTCATTTCCCTTGTTATAGTGCATATTGAGAGCTCGAAAAAGCTCTGAGTCGCGGAGAATCACGAGCATTTTGGGATTTGTGACGCCATCTGAAATTGCCTGCCGGGCAGATTTCTCCATTTGGATGTAATAGAACTCTCGGAAGTTGCTGAACCACTTGATCATCTGGGAGGTGATGCAGCGGTTGAACTGCACAAGCAACAAGGTCCATCAGTCAGCCATTTACCACCAGGTGCTCAGGGGTAGAACTGTCAGCATCCAGCTCAACAGCAGATTAATCAGAATGGCTTCAGCCAACATGAAAAGGGCCTCCTTTGAAAAAGAAGTCATGGCCCTAGCCCCGTGGTCGGCAAGCTGCGGCTCGCGAGCCACATGTGGCTCTTTGGCCCCTTGAGTGTGGCTCTTCCACAAAATACCACATGTGGGTGCGCATGTACAGTGCGATTGAAACTTCATGGCCCATGCGCAGAAGTCGGTATTTTGTGGACGAGCCACACTTGAGGGGCCAAAGAGCCGCATGTGGCTCGCGAGCCGCAGTTTTCTGAGCCGCAGTTTGCCGACCACTGCCCTAGCCGGTTTGACTCAGTGGATAGAGCATCGGCCTGTGGCCCAAAGGGTCCCAGGTTCAATTCCAGTTAAAGGCACATACCTTGGTTGCAGGCTCCTCAGGCCCTGGCCCTGGTTGGAGGCAACCAATCGATGTGTTTCTCTCACATCGATGTTTCTCTCTGTCCTTCCCACCCCTCTTCCACTCTCCCTAAAAATAATAATAATAATAAAATAAAAAATCAATGGAAAAATTTCCTCGGGTGAGGATTAACAAAAAATGAAGTAGCAGTAGCAGCAGCCATGGCTATTTTCTAAGCCTCTTCAGTCATGTACAGAAAAAATCTGGATTAGCTGTAGTGCCTACTAGAAAAAAAATGTTTTTTGATGTCCTAGATTTATGAAGGTTTTTCACCCATGAAAAGCTTGCCATGTGACTTTGGGAATGTCCAGGGTCAAAGCCAGTTTGGTACCAGTTTCTGCTGTGCCTGGGCCAATTGCATGGCAGCCCCATAGCCTTCTGCCAGGTAAGGGACCAAGGGAAGGAGTGAGTGTGCAGATCAGAGAGCAGTTTATCAGCAACTTGGAGTTGCAGAATGAGTGAAAATCAGAGGTTGGTGTAGGGATCAACCAAGCAACAGAACATGAGGGAAAGACCTGGGAAAGGCAAAGGAATGATATAGATACAAAGTATTAGCCCTAACCCAACACCCAAGGAAATAGAGGCCCTTAGACACTCTATGGCAGTGGTTCTCAACCTTCCTAATGCCGCGACCCTTTAATACAGTTCCTCATGTTGTGGTGACCCCCAATTTCATTGTTACAAATTGAACATAATTAAAGCCAAGTGATAATCACAAAAACAATATGTAATTATATGTGTTTTCCGATGGTCTTAGGCGACCCCTGTGAAAGGGTCGTTCGACCCCCAAAGGGGTCGCGGCCCACAGGTGAGAACCACTGCTCTCAGGGACCAGACAAGGTCTGGCTCCAACCATCAGAGCTTGATTTTCCTTGTTATCACACTTGATCTAGATGTACCTCACTCCCTTTGAAACGCAGCCATTTGCCAGTTCAACAGTGTCCGGCTCTGTATTCCGTCTTTTCGCAGTGTCCTCGGCAAAGACAGAACACTAGGCCAAAGACCCATTTCCTAATGTTTCTCACTGCCCCCCCGCTTCCTCCCCGCCTGCTTCTGGGTATATCTACAGCTCAAAAGCTCAACTCTCCTAGCTCAGAGTTATTCACGGTTTTTCAGCCAAGTCTCATCCTGACCTGGAAATCACACCAGTGCGGCCAACATGGCGGGAGCTAAGGTGCGCACACGGTGACCTGGGCCTTGCCTCACACCTCACACGGGGCGACCCCAGTGCCACTCGGAGTTGTGAGGAGCTGGCATTCAGTAGGGTGACTGACCTGGACGTCAGGGAAACACGCCTTCAGGAGGCCGGAGCTGGGGTAGCGTGTGAAGAAAAACATTAGCTTGGCCTTCTTCAAGTGACCAGGATTTAGACCCTCCTGGATGTATCCCCGGGTCAAGGAAATGAACACCAGTTTATCAAATAATACCAGCAAATTATCCAAACAGTGAATCAGTTGTCCTGTTCCTGATGGCTTTTATTTTTATTTTGGTTGAATCGTGTATTTGCTCCATTTCTGTGTCTCTGACAAGTCTGACCAGTAAGCTGTTTCTTCCCGGGTGCTGAATACCATATATGACAGCACAGTTGCAGAATTTAAAAACCGCCTTGACGTGTAAAAGTTCTGTGGCGTAAATAAGTCTGTTGTACTTTGCATGTGCTTTCAGAATAGGATGGGAAGAGACGGCAGCTCTTTCCCAGATAAGCCATTTGAGAACCCCAAGATTTCCTTTCCCTTCTGCCTCAGTTTCCTCATCTGTAAAATGAGAAGAGTCAACTCGATGGTCCCCATTCTCACTCTCATAATTGCCTTTGCAGTGTTTAAGCCAACAAGCGTCTAACCAGACAGTAGCAGGTCACTGTTGACTTTGCCTCAAGGAACTTGAGCTGCTGCTCTGCACCTGCTCTCGGTCCGCCTGGAAGGACGTCCCTCCTCCTTCCTGTCTCAGCTCAGCTGCTTCCTCCTTGGGGAAACCTCTCCTTGTCCATTTACTGTCCTTACCCTGGGCTACCCAGGCTCTTTGCACATTCCTCTGTTGTAGCAATGACCTTATTGGAATTTTCACTGCATGTTTGTCTCCCTGTTTAGACTGTGAGCTCCTCGGGGGCAAGGACCTTATATTTTCATCTTTGTATTCCACGTGCCTAGCCCAGTGCTAGGAACATAGTAGGTGCTCAATAAATGTTTGTTAGATAAAGGAATGAGTGAATGATTAAATGGTCAACCTTAATCCATGCACAACTAGGGAAACTGTCTTCCAACCCATACCTCAGTCCTTCACCTTTAACAAGAGTCCTTCCCCTTTAACAAGAGCAGGGAGCTGTGACATGACTGCTTAGCACCAGAGTGGGAGGGAGACGAAGTGTTTTGCACAGGAATACTAAGCATTGCCGGGACAGTCCCAGGACCGGGTGAGAAGCTTTACACAGAGGACCTGGGAGCTCTCGGGTCCCGGAGCTAGAGCTTTAAGACTCCTCAGTAGGATATGCAGGTGTAGCCAAAGGAAACCAACCGATTAGAGTTCTAGCTGGCCTGGCACTCAGGCTGCTTCCTGAAGCCCCTTGCTCCCTGCCTCATTGGCACTTCTTATTCTTCTCATAGGTTCACACATGCTGTGGAAAGAATCCTGGACTTGGGCGTCCAAAGACCCAGTTTCAGATACTGATTTTGCCACCAGCTAGCTGTGTGAGTTTGGGCAAGCCACTTACCTTCTCTGGACCATTTCTAAATGTAGAATGCAGTGGTGACAGCTTGGCAGTCAGATCCTGGCTTTGCACGTGTCTGTCTTGGGGCTTTGGGCAAGTTCACTTTTCTGCCCCACTCTCAGATACCGGGTCTAACTGTCATGCCCACTAGAATGCTTGGGGCCCACAACCTCTCATCTGAAACACTGGCCAGATGGAGGCCAGATTTCAGAATTCTGTTCCTTCATGCAGGTCATCTGGTCTGTGTACCATATGTTAGTTAACCCCACAGCAGAGGCTGTGGCAGCCATCTGTAATCCAATACATTAATATTTCCCCAGCAACATGGATTTCTACACTAAGTGGGATGATCTGTAAGTAACTTCCAATCAGAGCAGGCCAGGTTTGCCACCAAAAACAAAGCTCCCATCAGCCTTAGGGAAAAGAAATCATAGGGATTTTCAGAGCTTTCCAAGTTTCAGAATGTAGCTCAGTGGTAGTGGACTCGTACGTGGGAAATGCTGGGTGCCTGCCACAGAGAAAGTGCACAGCAAATGCTACCTCGTTATTAGCTGCTAATCACACCTGCTTCACCTATTTCAGGGGGATGTCGTGAATGTGAAAGTTCTTTTAAAGGTCAGAGTTATCTTGCTCTTAAGTAGCTCTCATGACGCACGGGAGTAAATCTCTAATGCTGGAATGTGGGAATATTTGGGGGGGTCAGGATGCTGCCTGGGGGCTCCAAAGCATTCCAAAGGTAGCCAAGTACCTCACCTGTGCAGCCAGGCCCAGCGCATGGGCCCTGAAGCTCTCTGAGCCCAATCCTCATTTCACAGGGCAGGGCAGGCGCACAGTAGGTGCTGGGAAAGATCAGCATGCCCCTCCCAAGGGAAGCACAGCAGAGAATCTTTGGGGACTGAGTTCTTGAGTTCCTTCCACCACTGCCTGACCTTCACAGGGAGTCTTAACCAGACAGGTAGCCTTTCTCGCACAGGGTGATCGCCTAACAAGAAAGTCTGTCTATGCTGATATCTCTGTAGCTTCAAGGTCCCCTGCTGCCTGCAGAGGCAGTGGTAGCAGGTGACGTGTTCTTAGCATTGGTTTTATTGTTGCTACTGCCTGCCTGGAAAGCACCGGGCAGCACCCAGCTTTGGGGTGTTCCCAGCATCTGTGACCAGCAGGGGGCGCGCATAGCATTCAGGACACAAGAGCCAGCCCTGGTGTGGCAATGAGCCTGTCCCACCCCATCCTGCCACCCTTACTACAGCTTGCCAGGCTGTTCACACCGCAGGCACATTGACCTCTGGACACTCGATTCAGGGCCGCCCTTGAGAAGCAGCAGCGTGAGCTCAGCTCACTTTAAAAAGGCAACCCCCCAAAATGTGTTGTCAGGAACTTCAGTCCTACAAGAGACTTGTTGGTCACATGAGTTTGGGACTGCATACATTCCCCTCTTAGAGCTTCACATTGGACTTCAGCATGTTAAAGGCTCTGAGAAGTCCCACAGCAAAGACACTAACCCAGTATTTACTGAAACTACTTTCCCCCTAATTCAGCAACTGTTAATATCCGGAGAGAGCTTTACTCTGGGAAACACTATTTAAGAGAGGAGTGCTCTCTTCAGCAGCACATATACTTAAATCAGAACGATACAGAGAAGATTAGCGTGGCCCCTGCACAAGGATGACACGCAGATTTGTGAAGCGTTCCATATTTAAGGAAAGGGAGAGAGAGAGGGAAAAAGAGAGGAGAGCCTGCCTAAAGGTGGCAAAGCTGATGCAAAAGGTCCAGACCCCTGCACACCAGCCTGGCCCCTCAGCCTTCCTCAGGGGTCTCCTCTCCCTCCACATGCCCAACCCCACTTTAGTCCTCTCAGCTGCAGCTGAGACGCTGTTCCTTACACGGAGGGCTCCTTCCCCCCTCCCAGTTGCCTCAGGTCTAGTCCCTGAGGAAAATGTCTCCTTCCCCATCTGGCTCTGTGTCTGGGCCCTCAGATCTTCCTCATGAATTATCTAGACCAGCGGTTGCCAACCCATGGTCTGTGGATCACAGGTGGTCCATGAGGTCCCAAAGGTTGGCAAGCGCCAATCTAGACAGTGCAGGCCTTTTGCCTGGAGAGCCAGGAGGCCGGGGGAGCCAAGCCTCAGGTGAGGTCATTCCTTTGACCCTTTCTGCTGAGGTGTGTAGGCAGCTGACAACCAAAGTATGGAGTTCTTCCTTCCACAGGGTACTTACCATATTTTGGAAGCTCATTTGAGTTTAAAAACAAAATCCTTTCAGACCCAAAGCCGTTAAGTGAGTAGTGGTAGAATCTGATGCGCCAGGGAGAATGAAGCTTCCCTCCCAGCAGGCTTAAGCCCCGGAGTGTGGGCACCACTTTCTCGGGAGCCGAATAGCGGTGAGCCACAGGGGGGGAGGCCCAGAAGCAGCGTTCAGAAGACCATCAAGAAAGCAAAGCCGCCCTAACCGGTTTGGCTCAGCGGATAGAGCGTGCCTGTGGACTGAAGGGTCCCGGGTTTGATTCCGGTCAAGGGCATGTACCTTGGTTGCGGGCACATCCCCAGTAGGGGGTGCGTAGGAGGCAGCTGATCGATGTTTCTCTCTCATCGATGTTTCTAACTCTCTCTCCCTGCCCCTTCCTCTCTGTAAAAAATCAATAAAATATATTTAAAAAAAAAAAAAAGAAAGCAAAGCCCCCCCTATGCCATGCAGTTCTCTGCCCCCACCTCCCCGCCTCCCAGGGTTCGCTTCTCCGGGCTGTCACCGGGGGAACGTCCCCTCTGGTAAAGGATATGTGGACCGAAGGGAACGGGAGCACCTCGGCGGCAGCCTGCAGGCCCCCCTGCTCCATCTTCACGGGGGGAAGAAAGGGCAGCTTCTCCAGACAGGTGGGAGCCAAGGGCATGGGGTGCTGCTGGCTCAACACCGAAGGTCGCAGTCTGACAGCTCCCCAAGGTCGCAGGCCAGACTCCGGGGAGGAGTGACTTTGGGAAGATGCGCCCTGGGGGAGACGGCCGCTCCAGTGTCCAGGGGGTCCATGACCCAGGAGCTGACCAAGAATCTGACTTTCCTGCATGAGGGAAGGCACGGTCACGGCACAGTTTGCTGGGGGGGCCTGGCAGGGTTTGGAGGTCATTCTTGGGGAGACAGGGTATCTAGGAGAGTCTAGAGGCTTGGCCAGTGATGAGTTTCCCAGTGGGCACCCAGCCGGGGCCTGGGCCTGGGCCCCCCTGGGCAAGGCGGCCAGCGGGAGGGGGTTTTCACAGGCACCTCCCTCAGGTGAAGTCTCGCTTCTGCCCCCTGGCACCAGCCCCTGGGAGCTTCGGCCCAGCTGAGTCAGGTGGCCTGGCGGGTCCAGCAGTACCTTTTGCAACACTGAGTCCACGGCCTGGGACACTGCCCCCGTCAGTTCCTTCCGCAGGGTCTCCAGCAAAGCACGTGTCCCACAAGGAAGGAACCTGACTTCCTCCGGCTGGTGATCGACCTCAGCCACTCTGTGTTCTTCCACCCCAGGGAGGTCCCCACTGGAACCCTGGTGGCGGCCACTGTCCATGGCCCCGGGCCGCCCACAGCCATCCCTCCGCTGGGCACTCCCGGGGCCGGGCGCGGGGTCCCGGGGCTCGGCCTGCAGGAGGTGCTCCTGCAGTCGTCTCAGCTGTTGCTTCAGCAGGCGAAGCTGTTCTCTCACGCGAGGGCCCCCCTTCCTGCTGCCCTGGCTCCCGGCAGGGCCTGGTTTCAGGGGGGGTTGCTGCATGGGAAGGTCCTGCTTCCTCTTCCGCTCCCGGACCTTCTCTGGGCAGCCGGGGCCGTCCCTGGCTCGGGCACCGCCGAGCACCAGAGGGTTAGGGGAGAGGCACATGCCTCGGATGATGGTCTCCACGCGGGCCCTCTTTGCCTGGATGTGCTCATCCCAAAACCAGTCCGGGTCCGTGAGGCTGGGATTGGGGACCTGGTTCCAGGGAAAGGAGGCGCCTCTGCCCTGCTCACGGGGCGATGGGCTGCTCCTCCCTTCCATACCGGGTTGTGCTGGCTGGGGACAGGCCCGGGATGGCGCAGGAAGCAAGCCAGCGTTTGGATCCATCCCCTGCTCCACACTCACTTGCTCGGAGGCTGTGGGCTTGGTTGAAGCTCCGTGAGGGAATCCCTTCTCCTAAGGTCCTCAGCTGGAGGTGCAGCCGAATGAGCCGGGTCGAGGATTCAGCCTCTGGGATACCGGGGCTTCGGGACCTCCCGGGCTGGCTCTGAAATTAAAGACAGGAAGAACGCGGTACATGTGACGTTCAGCAGTGCTTTTCGAACTTGAATGTGTGCACAGGTCTCCTGGGGACCCTGTCAGAATGCGGATGCTGATTCCCAGGTCTGCGTGGGGCGGGGGCCGCGTCTCTCACCAGCCCCCAGCCACTGTGGTGCTGCCGGTTTGGGCCCACACTTGGAGGATTCCCAAGAGTGAGTGGTCCTCCAGGGAGGAAGTTCTGCCAGGGCATAGCAATAACACGAGAATGGCAATAAAAAAAAAACGATGACAGCCTACGGCGTAACTGACATGATGCCAAAACCGTCACATCCATCACCTGATTTAATTATCATAACTCCCTGAGGATGTGGTCATGCCTACTTTACAGGTAAGGAAACCGGCTCAGAGAGGTTACGAAGTTACTTGGTGAAGTCATACGGCTAGTGAGTGGCAGGCTGGAGTCCAGACAAGATCTGTCCGATTCAGAGTAACTTTCTTAGTGGCTACCTGCAACAGAGCCACCTGGCACTTGTTAAAAACAGCAAATTCAGTAGCCAGTTCTGCTAAATCAGAGTCCCTCAGTGTTGGGGCAGGGAACCTGCCTTTGAAACAAATCAAAAATTGAGAGCCAGCGGCACCGCTCCTGGAAGAATCAGGTGCTGCGTTCATTTGCATGCGCTCGACCTTGAACAGCTATTTCGTACGGAGCGCCTCCCGTGCACCAAGCCTTTTCTGGGCACCTGGAGAGACAGTGGTGAGCAGGAGCCGCAGAGCTGGCTGTCCAGCAGGGGAGAGAGAATAAACAGTTTATTTTCAGGCCCTGAGACCTGTTGAGAAAAAGCACAATAGGGATTGGAAATGAAGGCATGGGGGAAAGGAGGGAGCTGTTGTAGGAAAGGCTGCCTTAGGCTGTTTTAGTCCCACAAAGTTTCAAGATACACTCGCTTTAACCTGGAGGCTTCTGATAGCAGGTCTGAGGCACTTCGAGTTTACGAAACATTTGCACATGTTACCTCAGTGCACCTCACACTGAACTTGAGAGCCAGTGTAATTCTCCCAGCTGAGAGTGGCTCTCAGTTACAAATCTTTTGATTCCAAATCTTTTGCGCAATCACTCTTCAGCTACCTCCCTGCAGGTGAAAGGACTTTTCTGTCTGTTAAGCAGATTCCTCCCTTCCTAGAAGAGGTAAATGATTCTCCCCCCTCTATAAACTTCCCCTCTCCTTTGTTCCTCTTGCGCAAATGCTGTCAGGAGAGTTTGCTTTTGTCTTTCCACCTTCATCCTAATGCTTCCTTGGAATTCTCTACCTCAGGCAAATCTCAGCTCTTCTGTAGCCAGTCGGTCCTTGTCCGTAGACTTGGCTGTGGCCTCTACCTGCAGCCTCCTGGCGCCTAGCAGAGACCCCAACACAAGCTCCCTGTGAGCAGTGTCACTCCGCACTCCGGGGAAGAGGGCAGGAGGGGACATGCCGCTGGAAGGCCAGGTTCTAGGGTCAGAATTACCAGAAGGTTCTTGCTTTGAGTAAGACATTTGTAAATTACAAACATAAAAACAGATGACTTGAGCCTGGCCTGTGTGGCTTAGCTGGTTGAGTATCGTCTCATGAACCAAAAAGTTGTGGGTTCAATTCCTGGTCAGGGCACACGCCCAGGTTGCAGGTCAGGGTTCGTATGGGAGGCAATCAATAGATGTTTCTCTCTCTCCCTCTCCCTTCCTCTCTCTCTAAATCAATAAAAATGTATTTTAAAATTATTTTTAAAAATAACGACAAATTAATATAACTTAAAGAAATTATTATTGCCAAGTTTAATCTAACATCTTTGGAGTCACTACCCTCAACACTCACCTATGTTTTTTTATAAATTTATTTTAAATTACAGTTGACATACAATATTATTTTAGTTTCAGGTATACAACATAGTGATTATATACATTATGAAGTGATCACCCTGATAAGTCAAGCGCCCTCTGACACCGTACATAGTTATTACAACATTGACTATATCCCCTCAGTGGTACTCTACATTCCCATGACTGATTTTATAACTGGCAATTTTTACTTCTTAATTCCTTTCACCCTTTTCACTCATCCCCCCAGTCCTTCTCCCATCTGGCGACCATCAACACTCACTTACGTTGAGCTGTCCTGGGCTTTGTGTTCCCCGAGCATCCAAACTCACTCGTGCCTCATGTCTTTGCACTTACTCTTCCCTCGGCCTGGAAGGCCTTTCTCCCACTTTCCCACCTGATAAACCCCGACTCCTCTTCTAAAACGCACTGCAACGTCACCACCTCTCTAACGTGACCACATGTCTTCCCCTTTAGACTGTGAGCTCCCTCTGTGTCTCCAAGTGGTGCCTGGCTGCCAACGGTCGCCCAATAGATGTTTGCTGACTCCGTTGAATTAATGGTTCTGTATGCGCTTCATTTACTAGTAGACTGACTTCTCGTATTAGAGCTACTTTATTTCAGATTCATGTAGCACCTACATGGAACAAAGTCAATACAGAGAGAGAGGGAGGAAGAGAGAGAGACCACACATGTGCAAGAGAGAGGGAGGAAGAGAGAGAGACCACACATGTGCAAGAGAGAGGGAGGAAGAGAGAGAGACCACACATGTGCAAGAGAGTAGACCCACACACTTTGCCAGATCTCCCTTGTGGGCATTTAAGGTATGGCTTCTGAGGTCCCATGTAGTCTGTGTGCTCCAGAAGCCAGAACTTCTAGGGACTCGGTGTGTTTCACGAAGTAACAATCAGCAGGAATGTCTCGAGGCCGGAACCTGGAAATGCAGCCAGACTCCACTGCGGTCGGGCACCCAGAGGTGTCTGTGCCCGTCTTGGTAGGACTATCATGGCAACTCTGCATCTGGGCTGAGAAACAGGAAACCTCTGTGCTGGGGGCAGCGTGCTGCCCAAAGCCCTTCATCTGGGTGTGGCGTGAAGCAGCACTGCTCTCTGTTTGAAAATTAACTAGCAGCGCTCTCCCATCCACTGATAAAAGGAGCAATTGCCACAGCCCTTTAAAAATAGCTTTCCTGCTCTTCTTAGATTATGAAAGTAATATGGGATCGTTTTACTTTGCAAATACAGAAATGTATGAAGAGCAAAAGAAAGATGCCTATAATGCACCTTCCAGAAAAAAACCACAGAAAACATTTTGGTGTTCATTTTCTTCCAAACTTCTTCCTCTGTGTGCAGATAAATTTACATAATTTCTTATAACTATATGAATTGTAAAAGCCAAAAATACGGAATTATAGATACATAGTTCTATAGCTTCACTTTTTCCTCTTTCATGTCAATAAAAATCAGTCTACATCATCATTGTGAAAGCTGATGAGATTGCATTGCATGGATGTACCCCAATTGATTAAATAAAGTCCTTTTGATCGCTTCGTTCCTGTGTTTTCACTATTATAGCAGTCGAGGCCGCATAGCATGAAGACTGAGAGTGTGGGCCTCTGAGTCAGGTTGCCTAGACTTGATTCCTTAGGGCCACTTACTAGCTTTGTGGCCTCTCTGTACCTCAGCGTTCTCATCAATAAAATGGGAATAACCATAATCCCTACCATATCACAGGGTTTCTGTGAGGAGCCAATGCGTTAACGGACGTTAGGTTTTTAGAATAGTTCTTGGCGCCTAGCAAATGGCTGATAACTGTTAGCTGTCCTTACGAGCAAGAGTCATATTGAGAGAAACACTTCTCTATCTACCTCTGTGGGAACTTATCCTATCATTTCCTTAGGATTTCTTTCTAGAAAAGGAAATTCTGAGTCAAAGACTAGGCAGATGTTAAACATTTTGTTTGTTGCCCAAATGCCCTCCAGAAACGTACCAACTGTTTGGGAGTGAGGATGAGGGACTGATGAAGAACTTTCCATTTTCACTCTGCGTATTTCTGTATTAATTGAATTTTTAGAAGAATGTTTTCATGCCCTAGCTGGTTTGGCTCAGCGGATAGAACATCGGCCCACAGACTGAAGGGTCCCGGGTTGATTCTGGACAAGGGCACATATTTTGGTTGCAGGCTCGATCCCCAGGCCTGGTTGGGGTGTGTGCAGGAGGCAACCAATCGATGTGTCTTTCTCACATCGATGTTTCTCTCTCTCTGTTTCCCCCCTCCCTAAATGTTTTAGATGTTTCTCTCTAAAAGTTCAATGGAAAAATATCCTCGGGTGAGGATTAGCAACAACAAAAAAAGAATGTTTTCATGCATTATTTGTATATATACTTTTAAATGGCCTATTTGTTCTCTTACCAACATATCTATAAAAGAACACATATCCCCTCATCTTCATCAACATTGGGCATTGTCAATCTTTTAAGTCTTTGCCATTATGAGTGTTATCTCATTACTTGTATTTCTTTGATTCCCAGTAGTCTTGCTCACTTTTCATCTATTTTTAGGAAATATTTATGTGGTATACATTATAAAGCAAATATCTTTATACCATTTGAGTTAATAATTCTACATCTAAGAAATAAAATCAAGAAAATAGACAATAACCACAGATTTATGTCAACAATGATTATCCCAGAATTATAAGAGTAGAGATTGGTGAAATAAATTACAAAGTATGTATCATCTACAAGAGACTGTATTATTCAGTTATTATTTTTAAATCATGTTTGAGAAGAGCTTATAGGATATTTTATAATAAGTGGGGGGGGAGAGAAATTACATACAAAGAAATTAATTACAAATAAAAAAAGATGAGAAAGAAATACATTAAAATGTAAGCAATAGTTCTTTATGGGTGATAGAACCATAGGTAACTTCATTTCTCTACTTCCTTTTCTTTTTTTCCTTTTAACCTTTATTGTTGAAAGTATTACATAGGTCCTCCTTTCCCCCTATTAACCTCTCCCAGCCCTCCCCCTTCCTCCTCCCTTCCCAAGCCCTCACCACCCCATTGTCTTCTCTATTTATTTTTTCAGTATTTTCCATATTTTCTATGGGTATAGTTTTACTTTTCAAATTTTTAAAAAAGGCAACCTTTGCCTTTAGTAATTAGAAACTTGCACTTGAGGGAGAAGCTGTGCACGTGTGGAGGAAATCTCTGTTCATTCTGCTCAATTTTGCAGGGAACCTAAAACTGCTCTAAAAAATTAAGTCTGTTAAACAAACAAAGCTTGCATTTTCTCTCACTGAGTCTTTCCCAAATATATATATATTGCCGGGCACCAGACATCAAAAGCCCCACTGGAGAAGCAAATTTTGCTACAAACATGAGCACAGAACACTGGGCTCATGAGATTTCTGTAAAGAGGTTACATAGGATTTTACAGCTACAGAGTGTGGCATGAGGGTGAGGGTGAGTGTTAAGTAACAGACATCAGAAAGAAGCCGTGTGTTGTCTCCTTTCAGCTGACGTGTTAGAAGAAAAGACAGGCAGCGTCTGCAAGATTATCATCGCACAGATCGCGGCTAACCTGGGAGCCCTCCTCCCTGGGCCTCTGCGCCCCGCTGTGGGTCTCCCCGGAGGCCTCCCAAGCTCTGCTCAAAGGGGTAGAGGGAGGGGTTCTCGTAGGCCGGCCAAGGCCACATTTAGGGGAGGGCAAATGCCTCTGACACATTTCAGCAGGGCCACCAGGGAACCAATTAAGAAAGCGAGGCGGGCTACGGGGGTCCTTCGGTAAGAGGCACCAAGGGAAGCTCCAGAGGTGCTAACTCTTTCTCATCACACACTGATGCTCACTCCAGACGTGTACCAGGAGGGCTAGCGCGACTTCCTGATAGAGTTCCTGCCAGGTTTTTGTTGGGAACATTTCGTGTTTCTCTTCATTTCCTCGACTTAGTTGGATCCCAATTGCACCAGCCTTGTGCCTAGTAGGTAACCACCCACAATATTGTTAGGAAAATGCCTTCTCCTGAATCAACCTCTCCGCTGCAGAGGCGACAGGAGCTAAGGGCCCACCATGGGCCCATCATAATAGTGATCACTTAATCACACATTTATATCCAAACACACGTTTGTCTGACACACACACACACACACACACACACACACACACACACACACACACACAGTATCCCTGGGCCATCAAGTACTTCCCTCTTGTCCTTACCAGGCTCGGCAAACTTTAGCTGCCAGTGTAACACTTGTTCAGTAGCACATCTCAGGGGCAGGCAGTATTTTTATGCTTGACTCAGGTGTTTTCATAGACAACCTCATCTCTGTCTCATTCCTTCAGATGGGGCCACTGGGAGGGGTCCTGCATCACCCCCGCATGGACCATCCGTCGCTGGCCCAGCCCTGAGAGCTCCCTGCCCCACTGACTGCTGGTGGAAATGGGGAGAGGAGGTCAGACTGACCGCTCAGGCCACACAGTCCTGTCCACCGACAGACATACAATCAAGTCACTATGGTTGGCGTCCCTGGAGCCACAGAAGCCACTATGGTTGGCGTCCCTGGAGCCTATGGATTTAGCGTTTTTATTTTTATTTTTTTTAAATTTCTTTATTGATTAAGTTATTACATATGTGTTGTCCCTGGAGCCTATGAACTGCTGAACCATCTACCTTCCGGGTGTCGGACCTACGTAGGATGCACTAGTTCTATGTGGCCTTATGCAAGTTAACTTCGCCTCTTCCTCCTCCTCCCCCCCCGTTTCTTCCTCTGTAAAATGGGGTTGATAACAGTGCTGTCTCCTAGGGTTGTAGTGAAGATCACATGTAATAACACATGCCCAGTGCCTGCGCTCTCCAGCCCTGATAACAGTAACTTCTGGAAGGCCCCACGGCCCCGAATGTTTGTGCTGGAAGGGACTTAGGGATGACCTGGTACACTGAGCAGTTTCCAAACTTTTAGATTTCAACCACTGATAAAATAAAATAATGGGACCAGCTTCAGAATGGCTCACATTTTATTTGCAGATAAGAGCACAAAAAATAAGCTTACAAAAGACTACAATTTACTATCATTTCTATTTCGTAAAAGAAAAGTATCTTAACCACCATGTTTAAAAAAGAATGAAGGGCATAAATAAATAAATTTAGGTTTGTAAAAAACCCCATACCTTGTCCATTGTGAAAACCAATGAAAACATCACGAACCAGTGTTAGGGAACCTCGATCTTCATGCCTTGACCTTGCTCTATGGATGAGGCAAACCAAGCCCAGAGAGATGAAGCGACATGCCGCAGATCACACACAGAGGCTGCGATGGCTTACCGCTCCCTAGGAAAACACCCCTGGATGTCAGAGATCCTTCCACAGGCCGTGAGGTAAGACAGGTGCCCTGGGCTGTGAGGCAAGAGGTCTGAACTCTACCCCCAGCCATTTGCCCTCAAGCCTCTGCCTTTTCCACTTTGCTAAAATAGGGATGATAATCGCCCCCTCACTCAAGGCAGGTGTGAGCACCTAATGAAGGAAGAGTTTCGAAAGTGCTCGGGGACTGCGGAGTGCGAGGTCTCTGTGGCTGTGGTTCACTTGAAAGGATTTCAGCCAACAAAAAAAGATGGAGCAAATACAGCAATAGCTCAACCATTGTTAAACCTAGATGATGGGTACGTAGACACTGCCGGTCTCTCCGCTTTTCTGCATATTTAAACATTTAAACAATAAACATTCCATCGTTTTTAAATGTGCTCTGGCAAGGTAAAGGGAAGGGATGGTGTTACTCACAGAGAAGATGCTTTCGGGTTGGTCTGAGTCCTGGGCTCTGTGGCCAGGTGGGGCCCGCCACCCGAGGAGATGGAGCGGTCCACCCTTCACCAGCCTTGGGCTCACGGAGCCATGGTCAGGAAGTGATTTTGGTTTCCCTGCTTCCTCCCCAGTCAGGCCTGGTGCCTGTGGCTGGGTGAGGGAAGTCTTCAGCCCCTTCTCAGTGCAAGGCGCGGTCTGACAGCCCCAGCCCCGCTACAGCCATGGGCACTGGGGACAGTGGGGGCTGCCTAGCACAGCCAACCGGTGTGGGGCTTATGAATATGCAGATAGAGGCCACAGCTGGTTGGCTGACCCCCTGCCATGTTCCACCCTCCACTTCAACTCATGCCCAGAAAAGTCAGCTAATAGAGGACCCTCCTGAAATGCCATCTCTTCTGTCCTTGCCTGCAGATCTACCAGCCCCTTGAAAATCTGGGGATTGAATTACTCAGCATCTTCCATTGCACTGGCCTCCAACAGGGAGCTCCTGGCTGCTGCTTCCAAAGCCCCCAGTGAGGCAGCTCCAAAGTGAACTTCTTCCTCCCTGTATCCTCCCGAAGATGCTGAAATCAGCCCAGCACCGAAATATGGCGTCTCAGCTCTGCAGGAAGGAGAGGCCCTGTGGCTTGTTCCTCCTGCAGAGGTTCAAACCCTGGTGGGGAGGCTGTTTGCTGGGCCCATAGCCCCCATCTGTGGCAGAGCTGGGGAGAGCTCACTGGCCAGATCACCTACATCTGAACATCACTGAATTCTGCCATCTTCTCCTTCAGGTTGGGAAGGGGAGTGAGGGTCGTGAAATACAGCAATCAAACTCAATGAACTTCAGCTCAACCTAACATGGATAAAGCCTCAAAACGTAATGTTGGGTGAAAGAAGGAGGCCACAGAATGATACAGGCACTGTGACTCCATTTATGTTACATTTTAAAATAGGCCAAACAATGTTTAGATCTTCACTGAGTATTCACCTATCCTTATTATTTTTTTAAATATATCTTATTGATTTTTCACAGAGAGGAAGGGAGAGGGATAGAGAGTTAGAAACATCAATGAGAGAGAAACATCGATCAGCTGCCCCCTGCACACCCCCCACTGGGGATGTGCCCACAACCAAGGTACATCCCCTTGGTCGGAATCGAACCTGGGACCTTTCAGTCTGCAGGCCGACGCTCTATCCACTGAGCCAAACTGGTTAGGGTGGGCCATTATTTTTAATTTAAAACTGAATGGAGAGATAGATAGATGGAATCTATGTGTCATGCATCATACAAAGCGTATCGTCTCTACTTATGGAGCCCAGAAGTGGAAGGGTAGGTTATAGCCCCATCGGCCATTGGTCAATAATATTCACAAATATATAAGCGAGGCTGTGAGTTCAGACCACACATACGAATATTGCGGGATTTCAGGTCAGGGAAAAGAGTGCTGCCCTGACCAGTTTGGCTCAGTGGATAGAGCGTCGGCCTGCGGACTGAAGGGTCCCAGGTTCGATTCTGGTCAAGGGCAAGTATCGTGGTTGCAGGCACATCCCCAGTAGGGGGTGTGCATGAGGCAGCTGATCGATGTTTCTCTCTCATCGATGTTTCTAACTTTCTATCCCTCTCCCTTCCTCTCTGTAAAAAATCAATTAAAAAATATACATATTTCTTTTTAAAAAGAGTGCTGTGTGTATTTTCTTTTTAAATCTTCACCTAAGGATATGATTTCCATTGAGTCTAGGTCAGTGATGGCGAACCTTTTGAGCTCGGCGTGCCAGCATTTTGAAAAACCCTAACTTAACTCTGGTGCCGTGTCACATATAGAAATTTTTTGATATTTGCAACCATAGTAAAACAAAGACTTATATTTTGATATTTATTTTATATATTTAAATGCCATTTAACAAAGAAAAATCAACCAAAAAAATGAGTTCGCTGGTCACCTCTGACACGCGTGTCATAGGTTCGCCATCACTGGTCTAGAGAGAGAAAGGAGAGGGAGAGAAACATTGATGTGAAGGAGAAATGTATGGGTTGCCTCCCATATGTGCCCTGACTGAGGATCAAACCTGCAATCTGGGTATGTGCCCTGACCAGGGATCAAGCCCCTGACCCTTTGGTGCACGGGACGGTGCTCTAACCACTGAGCCATTCCACCCAGGGTGCTGTACGTATTATTTAAGGTGAGCTGACACTCTGTGGTGTTTTTCATTAACTGAGCCATTATTAACCTTCCTAGAAACAAAAATTTTTCTTATATAACTTGAAAGTACACACGTCTTTTCCTCAATTGAAAAAATCGGCAAAACTGAGTATAGTTTAGGACATGTGTGTATTCAAACTACAAAGTGAGGGGGTGGTTAAAACATAATTCAGTGCAGCAGTGGTTAACTTTGGGAGGATCAGCAACGAGGGCCACACAGGGTTTTTCCATTCCTTACGATGGGTGGTGAGTGTGGATATGAAGCATCCATCTTATATAAAAAGTGCTGTTTGAAATTTAAGCCCTGCTATTTTTGCTCCTGTAAATGCTTGCTTGCTTAAATAATAAGGAAAATAAGACTACTTTCATTCCAGAGAAGCCATAAACCTTCCCCAGATGAAGTTATCAGGGCTGGCACCAGGCCAGGCCTTTGGTTGAGGTCTCAAAGCCCCAGCACATAGGGCTCTTTAAGAACTTGCAAAGGGGACCGGAAAACCCCATATTTGGGAGACAAAGAAGGTAAAAAGATATAAATAGGGAAACTTCCTCCATGTTGGGGCCCAGAATTTGAAATACAGTTTTCTGGCCTATGTGTAATAATAATAATAATAATAGTAATAATAATAATAAATGTAACTCCATCTCTCTAAGCGTTGCTTGGTTCTTCTCTGGTCTTCTGTAACAGATATTCCTTTTATTATTTTTCTTTAAACCATGCACATGCATTTATACGCTCTTTTGAATGTATACTTTACAATACATTTTAAACATTCTCTTTTGAACCCTGCCACAACTTACGTTCATAAACTCCCAACCCAGTGGATGATGCTGTGTCCTGGGAGGCTCACACAGAAGAGGGTGGAAGTCTATTGAGTTGGACCTTGGACTCCATGGAAGTTCATATGCAAATCTCAAGGAAATCAATTCAACCTTTATCCTTTGAGGGGGACTTTGCATACTACTGTGCGTGTGCATGTGCGTGTGTGTGTGTGGTGGCGGCTATGACTGTAACAGCTAAGGTTAACTGGGTGATCACTGAAATTCCAGGATAAATGCTTTGCCACTTGATCCAGGCGTGGACTTATAAACCTTAGATAAGACTCTCAAAAATTGCCCTAGGCAGTTTTGCTCAGTAGATAGAGCGCTGGCCTGTGAACGGAAAGCTCCCAGGTTTGATTCTGGTCAAGGGCACATGCCCGGGTTGTGGGCTCGATCCCCAGTGGGGAACTTGCAGGAGGCAGCCGATCCATGATTCTCTCTCATCATGGATGTTTCTATCTCTCTCTCCCCCTTCCTTCCTCTCTGAAATCAATAAAAATATATTTTTTAAAAAATCTCAAAAATTAATTAAAACTAAAACAATGGGGGAGGGGGAGGGGGAGGGGAGTGAAGAGGAGGGGGTCAAGGGGGTAAAATGGGGACATCTGTAATACTTTCAACAATAACGATGAATAAAAAATAAATAAAAAATTAAGTAGCCATCTAAAAAATACAACAGCAACCCCTCCAAGGGATTGCCATGGTTCTAATTACTGTTCTGGGGTTCTTTAGCTGCACCCGGCAGTATTTAGTCATTCTACTTGTATCTACTGAGTACCTAAAGAGGACCAGGCAGTATGCTCTGTGCAGAGGCTAGAGGAAAATTCAGGCATACCTCAGAGATGTTTCGGGTTCAGTCCCAGACCACTGCAATAAAGCGAGTACCGCAATAAAGCAGGTTGTAATCTTTTTGCCAGTGAAAGATCTGGTCTTCAATTTGTAAAAAATGAAACATCTGTAAATACAATAAAGTGCAATAAAATGAGGTATTGGGCCATCTCTTTCCTCCTGCTACTCTGCCCAGTAGAGCAGACAGACAGGTAAATAGGACATTACAAAGCAATGTGGAGATACAGCACAAGGTTTTGCAAGCACAGAAGTTATGTTAACTCTGCCCCAAGGGATTAGGAAGGATTTTAAATCGCTTTGGGGATGACAGGAGTCCTGGGTAAATAAGAGTTGGGAACAACCCACACAAACATCTGAAGGAGAAGCACCTTGGGGCTATGCTGGGTAGTGTGGGTGGGACTCTCACAATGTAGCCAGAGGCCAGGTACTTAGTCAAGCTGAGGAGTTTGGACTTTATCCTGCCAATAGGCAGAAGCAATCAAAAGACTTTAATTAGGGGAGTGACAGGATTAGATTTGAATTTCAGAAGAATCTTTGACACAGGTGTGGAGGATAGAGAGCGTGAGTGGTGCCTGCCCAATGTGGCTCAGTGATTGTGTGGCTCAGTGGTTGTGTGGTTCAGTGGTTGTGTGGCTCAGTGATTGTGTGGCTCAGTGGTTGTGTGGCTCAGTGGTTGTTTGGCTCAGTGGTTGTGTGGCTCAGTGGTTGTTTGGCTCAGTGGTTGGTGGCTCAGTGGTTATGTGGCTCAGTGGTTATGTGGCTCAGTGATTGTGTGGCTCAGTGGTTGTGTGGCTCAGTGGTTGTGTGGCTCAGTGGTTGTTTGGCTCAGTGGTTGGTGGCTCAGTGGTTGTGTGGCTCAGTGGTTATGTGGCTCAGTGATTGTGTGGCTCAGTGGTTGTGTGGCTCAGTGGTTGTGTGGCTCAGTGGTTGTGTGGCTCAGTGGTTGTTTGGCTCAGTGGTTGGTGGCTCAGTGGTTGTGTGGCTCAGTGGTTGTTTGGCTCAGTGGTTGGTGGCTCAGTGGTTATGTGGCTCAGTGGTTATGTGGCTCAGTGATTGTGTGGCTCAGTGGTTGTGTGGCTCAGTGGTTAAGCATCATCCTGTGCACCAAGAGGTTGCTGATTTGATTCCTAGTCAGGGCACATCCCTGGAGTTGCAGGCTTGGTCTCCAGCAGGAGGCAGCCAATTGATGATTCTCTCTCATCATTGATGTTTCTCTCTCTCTCCCTCTCCCTTCCTCTCTCTCTCTCTCTAAAATTAAAAACAACAAATATATTTTTTAAAAAAAGAGTGGAGGCCCAGGGAAAATGAGGAAACTTAAAAAATAAATCAGATGGGTGTGGGCTGGGTGGAGGGGGGCAAAAGGGGAAATGGGGACATCGGCAATACTGTCAACAATAAAAAAAAAAAAGTAATTAGCCAGGTGAAGGATGCTGAGGACTTGGTCGGGGGCAGTGGCAGGCAGGGATGTTCTCCGCTTCTCTTCAGGGCTTCTGCCAGTCCCTCCAGAGCCGCAGTGGCAGCGCTTCCAGAGCCTGGATGAGTGAAGGCACCATAAAGGTCCCAGGACCCAGCAAGATGACTCACCTCAGGGAACCAATACGAACAGGAGCCAAGCGGCTCCCTCATTCATTCGTCCTGAACCCAGTGGGAAGCTTACAGAAAACCTTTTCTATTAGGGAGGCGAGCTAGGAAACCACAGAAGAAAAGGGGGTGCTCTGTGCTTTCACTTTGAAGATAGGGGCAGAATGGTCTACCCAGAGCCCGGAGGCCCAAATTCAGCCCGAAGATATTTACTGCACACCCAGCCGACGCCAGCCTCTGTTCTAGATGCTGGGGATGCAGCATTGAACAATGCACGGAGCTTATCTTCTGGGGGCAGTGACGGACGAAGAGCCGCCCACATGCACAGGGTGTCTGAGGACCCACTGGCCTGGCTGGAGGGGCTGGAGCGGGGCGCGGGCAAGACCAGGAGACGCTGTTGCAGACGGAAGGCCACCGGGTGGAGGTCTCGGCCAAGGGCGGTGGGAGCCCCCTGAGGTTCTTCGGAGTCTGTTTCTTTGCTCCGGGCTTAGGGAGGCAGGGAGGCGACTAGGCTATTGCTTTTTAAATTACATTTGCGGAACCGGAGGCTCAGGGAGGCCTGTCACCTGCCCAAGGCCAAACAAGTGTCAGATCAGGCCGGCGAGGCGCCAAGGCCCGCGTTCAAAGTCCGCGCCCGCCTTCTGCTCTCGGCCGGTGGGTCTGGCGGAGGGGGGCGCGGCGCCCCGGGACCGCAGAGAAGGGCGCCCCGCTCGGAGCCAGCGCCGCGGGGAGGTCGGGCGGGGCGGGACCTCGAGGACCCCCGGTCGCCGGACCGTCGCAGGCGGCCTCGGGAGGACCGGCCGGCGGGCGGCGCCGCCCCGAGCTGGGTCACCCGGCGGCACTCGGGCTGCCCCGCGCCGCGCCCCCGGCCGCCAGTGGTTCGTTCCGCTCCCCCCTCCCCGCGCGGTGCCCCGGCCCGCCCCGCTTCCGGTGGCTGCCGGGCCCTATATCCGGTGTCCGCCCGCCCTCCGCTCCGCCGCCACTACCGCCGCCGCGATGCTGTCCCGGTCCCGTTGCGTGTCCCGGGCCTTCAGCCGCTCGCTCTCCGCCTTCCAGAAGGTACGGTCCGGCCGGGGCGGGGCGGCGGCGGCGCGAAACCCGCCGGGGGCGGCGGGCTGCCGGGGGGCAGAGGCGGGCGCGCCGGCCAGGCCGAGCACCAAGGGCACCGGGACGCAGAGGCCGCGGGCTGGGTCGCCCGGGGTCGCCCGGCAGAGCCCGGGGCCCCTCGCCTTCCCGAGGCGGCGGCGCCCCGGCCCCGGCCGCCCCCCGCCCTCCGGCCGCGCTGAGGAGGGGTCCGGCGGCGCGCCCGCCCGCCCGCACCGGCCGGAGACTCCGAGTTGGGGAGGGAGGCGACGCCGCGAGTCCCCGGCGGGGTCCTGGGGCCCGTCCTTCTCTCCCGCTCTAGGCGGGGGTCCCCCCTCCCGCCGGGGAGCTGCGATGGCGGGCCGGGCCGGGCCGGCGCGCTGACCGGGGCCGGGAGCCGGGGCTGTGGCATCTCCGCCCGGGAGTCCCGAGCGGCACCTGTCACCTGCGCCGGGAGAGCCTGGAGTCCGTTCTTAGGGGAACGAGCCGTTTCTCCCTCCTTCCACCTGGGTGACGCCGCCAATGTCTTCTCTCTCCACAGGGGAGCTGCCCTCTCGGGAGACGCTCCCTGCCCGGTAAGTCCTGCCCTTGCCGTCGCCTGAAACGTTCTCCTCCCGGGCAGAGGCGGCGGCGAGGAAGCCGGGGTGCCTGCGTTTCTCCCCATAACGTGCAGATAGAGAGCAGGGAAGCCAGATGCCGCTTGGTAACGACAGCTGTCACCCGCTCGTTTAGTCCGTGGCTACTGAGTCTCCACTGTGTCAGGCGCTAGCGAGGCACCCCCTGGGGCACAGCCGTGGAACAGGCCTGCCTTCCTGGAGCTTACAGTCTGGTGGGAAAGAAAGTGTAGATTGCTAAGCAGATGAAGGTGGGCAGAAGAGTCCTCTTTAAATACATTTTTAAAAATTGATTTCAGAGAGGAAGGGGGGTGGGGAGAGAGAGAGATTGAGAGATTGGCTGCCTCCTGCACGCCCCTTATTGGATCGAGCCTGCAACCTGGGCCTGTGCCCTTGACCCGAATCGAACCCGGGACCCTTCAGTCCGCAGGCCGTTGCTCTATCCACCAAGCAGAACCGGCGAGGGCAAGAGTCCTCTTTCATAGGTGGTGTGAAGGCTGTTACCCAGGGGCTGTGACAGAAACCAGCCCAGTGAAGGGTAGGAGAAGGGAAGGGAAACGCATGTACAAAGTCCCCGAGGAAGGAAAGAGCTTAGCCGTGCTTGGGAACTGGAAAAAAAATAAAGGTGATTTGGCCAGAGCGTTCTGGTTAAGGGAGAGAGTGGCATGAGATAGAAGATGGTGTGGTGTGGAGACTACTGGAAGGAACGTAGATTTTATCCCAATAATGGCTTATAATCCTGGAATAAGCATTTGTTGAATGAGTCGAGCTTGTTGTGGGCGTTCTGTGTGCCAAGCAGTGTTCTGAGTGCTTTCTGTGCATCGTTCAGTTAATCATTAAGAAACAGTACGGGGAGTATCCTCTCTATTTTACACACATAGAACCCAAGGCTAAGAGGTTAAATGCTTTGACCAAGGTCACTCAGTCTACTATTGGTCAAGCCTGACTCCTCATGTACTCAACAGGTTATTTGAGTTCTTACTACTGTTCTAGGGGATGAAATACAGATGGTCTCTCCCCTCAAGGGTCTTCTGTGCTGGCTGGAGAAACAGCCTGTATACATTTATGCACACATAAGGATGTACTTACGTTGTGGTTACTGTGAAAGGGAAGTGCAGGGTGTAAGGAGAGGGTGGGATGAGGTAGCCCAGCTTGGGAAGGTGGGGAGTGCTGTGGGAATGTTAGTTAAGGCTCCCCCAAAGAAGTAACATTTAAGCCAAGCCTTGACGAGTACATAGAGTTACCCAAGAGAACTATATTCCAAGTAAAATGAATTGCTTGTGCAAAGGTTTTCAGGCAGGAAGAGACGACTAATCATAGAATGGAAAGGAAGCATGTCTGGCTGGAAAGAGCCTTGGACTTGGGGTTTGCATTGTGGCTTAGGGCTTTACCTTGGGGCTAGCAGCTTCACCTTTGGAAGCCCTACTTATAAAATGGGAATAGTGGCAGATGGTGCTTCTACTTCAGGGAATGGTGAGACAGGAAAATCAAAATGAGGTCATTATGTGAAAGCTTTTTATAAACCCTACAAGTGAAACTTGCTGTAGGCTGAACTCTAAATTGGATTCAGGGTTCTAAAAATCAGCATGGACTGCTGGCTGTTCTAGCTCAAAACATGCTAGCATACTTGGGATTTGTGCTGTAGAGTCATTGGCTATGGACATAGGTGACTTGACTCTGAAACCGAGGGGGTGTCTGTGCGGAGGTGAGCACAAGAGAGAGATTTCTCATTTGGTGTCTCCCGAACCCTGGCTCAGAAAGGATTCTTAATAGATTGGAAAAATGAAAGAACATATTCAGGTGAGGCAGCTATAGTACTTAGTTCAGCTGCGGAAATGCAGTGATCTGTGAGAAGGACGGTGGCAGAAAGGACTCCCACCTGTTGCGTGTTACCAGACTAGACGACCTCAGGAAGAGACAGTAAACTGAAAGGAGGGATAATTATTTGCTGAGTACTAGGACCAGCTGGAGGCCCTGGGCCTAAAGTAACCCTGTCTTTGCTAGTAGGGTTTACCAGTGGTTGGCAAACTGCGGCTCTTTGGCCCCTTGAGTGTGGCTCTTCCACAAAATACCGACTTCTGCGCATGGGCCACGAAGTTTCAATCGCACTGTACATGTGCGCCTGCACGTGGTACTCTGTGGAAGAGCCACACTCAAGGGGCTAAAGAGCCGCATGTGGCTCGCAAGCCGCAGTTTGCCCGCCACTGGTAGGCAATAGGACTTCCAGCTCAGTGCATTTTTAAGTAACCAGGGAAACAGAAACCCAGACCAAACATCCCCACTGCTTCTCAGATTAGGCTGTGTGTGGTTACAGGATAAACCATTGTGTGTCTTTTCTCAAGCTTCTGTTGTATTTGAAGACTTGGGGAGTAGAGACAGTTTATTTGGAAACATAATAGGAATAATAAACATTTATGGATTTTAAGGTAAATAAGATAAAACTACTTCAGGCTATGCCCTTAGAATTCTCCCCTTTCCTGCTCAGCCACATACCCACTGTCAACCCCATACACCTGCTGCTCTCTGCTATTATGGTTATTTTGGTGGAAAGTTTGAGAATCAGGACTCAGTGTGATAAAGATTATATTGTTGCCTGTAGTTGATACTACTCTTTCTCAGAGTTAGAGGGTGAATGGACTTCTTTTTCATTCCCAACAGGTATCCTGTATAAGATAAGAGTTGTTGGTTAAGAGTTGTTTTGTTTCTTGCAGGGGTCTCCTTATGTCAGGGACCAGGTTACCCTGACAGGAGGACGAGCGCGTAAGTATCACTGGGGAGTAGAGTTATGTGGCCATAGGGCACTTAAGATATCACTTATAAATTCGACCATTTACTTTCTTCAGTGGTTTCCAGGGCTCGAATTCTAGAATTAGGTTGAGTCCCTAGACCTAACCTGGATGTTAATTTATGATGTGTGATGTACCTTGAGCTTCAGCCCCACGTCCAGTGCTGGACCAGGAGTGTGCCTGTCCTAAGGTGCTTAGATTATAATGAAACTGGAGTTGGAATCCTCTTTTTATGGCTAGTAGATATAGAAGGGTGCTCCTAAATAGTATTCTGGTTGGATACAAGTGCAGCTCAAGGGCTGGAGGTTACATTTATTGTGGAGGTTGAGAGGATCCTCTTGATGTAGCATAGCTATTTATTTTAGAAACAGTAAAAGCAAAAGACTAGTCTGTTGAGTCCTGGGACTTTGACTAGTTTGGAGGGAATGTTATTGCATAATGCAAAGTTTGGACAAAGGCCACCCATGTGTGTTTCAGGTTAACTTCTGCTTATGAATGTTGCTTAATGTTACTTTCCCTTCCAAGTATTTTCAAGGTGGTGGTAAGAGGATGCTCTCTAGTTACGTAGTAAACAGCTATCAAGCTACTTTTACTGCAGGAAAATCTTCAAAATGAAGAGTCAGCAGATTAGTTCCTTCTTCACTGTGCATCTCAATGGGATTTTTAAAAATAAAATGATGTGTTATTTTTAGAGGGCAATTTGGCATTCATAAGTCTGAACCGTGTCTACCTTTTGATCTAGCAATTCCATTTCTAGGAATCTATACTAAAGAAATCCTGGTGTCCCCAGATTTCTCTCAAATGGCCAAGCAACAGAGATTGGTTAAGCATGTTCACACTATGATAAGTGGAAAAAAAAAAAAAAAAAGCAGTTTTTAAAACGATTGCATTTTCTGCTGTCTGGTATAATCCCATTGTAAATGTTCTTTTTGCTCTTTCCAAATATTCTACAGTGAACATCTAATACTTTTATAATTGAAAAAGTTAGAATCAAAATGTGCTACTCATCTGCAATTTCTTTGAAAATTGGAGCAACCACAAACCTACATGCACTAAATATAACAAATAACTGTTTGAAAGTAAATCATTTCTTAAAACCTTAAAATTTGAGGGGTTGCTTAGATTACACATTAGATAATAACTTTTGTGTATTTAAAAAATTTATTTTTTTATTTGAGTGGGGGGAGAGAGAGAGAAACAGCGATAATGAGCAAGAATCGTTGATTGGCTGCCTCCTGCTGGCCCCACACTGGGGATCGAGCCCACAACCCAGGCATATGCCCCCACTGGGAATCTAATCATGACCTTCTGATTCATAGGTTTACCCTCAACCACTAAGCCATGCTGGCTGGGCTGTGTTGTGTATTTTTTGTGTGAATAACTTTATTTTTATTTTTTAAAAATATTTTTATTGATTTCAGAGAGGAAGGGAGAGAGAGAGGGAGAGATAGATACATCAATGATGAGAGAGAATCTCCAATGGGCTGCCTCCTGCACGCCCCACATCTGGGGACTGAGCCCACAACCCAGGCATATGCCCCGACCAGGAATCAAACTGTGACCTCCCGGTTCATAGGCCAATGCTCAGCCATGGTCATGCCGGCTGGGCTACCCACTTTATTTTTAAAATCTTTGATTGTAAAACTATTTTTGGCTTTATATTTTTATTTAATAGGTTATACATGTACAGGGTTCAAAAGAAAACAGTGTCTATGAGAAGACTTTATTCTTGCCCTCCAGTGCCACCAAGTTCCTCTTGCCAGAGACAGCCAGTGCTCCAGTTTCTTGATGTCCTCACAGAGCAGTCTCTGCATTACCCATTGGTTCTTGCCCATGATCATGTACTTATACATGGTTATAAACTTTATACAGAACACTTTGTGGTCTGTATTTTGTTGTAACTTACATTTTTCCCCTTGGTTCAACATAGATTTTATTTTGACTTTATAAAGGTTAAAAATATCAAAAGGCAACTTGAATCTGTTTTACTTTCCTATTACAAAGGTGTTTGGTATAGAATAGTCAAACAGTCCTGAAATGCACAAAGTGGAAGTCCCCATCAGTCTGAAGCACTCTCCCAAAATGCGTATGTTTGTAACAGATAACCATAGATCCCATATACATATAACTATGCCTCTCACTCTCCAGAGGTGACCACTGTTAACACTTTCTGGCATACAAGGTGGTAGTATTCTCTGGTTTACATTATTTAAAGTTAGTGCCATATCAAGAAATTCCTTGGTCTTTTGCGGTTCCTCTTTAATGAGTCCATATGAGGAGACACCATATGAGGTTTTTGGGGGGTTTTCTTGGTGCATGGGGGAATAACCTTATTTTACTTCCAAGTTAACTGTCTCAACTAGCTACTTTATCTAATCTAAATCTGCAATCCTATGGACAGAAATTCCATTATATTTGGCACAATGGCAGTATCACAAGGGCATGCAATTGATCTTACTTGGATTTGGTTAAGGAAGAAAAACCTGATCAGAAAGATAAGTCCTTTGGTGAGTGTGCAAAGGACCAAGATGCTTATCTTTTTCTTCAAAGAACCAAATGTAAGTCTGTTTTGTAAGAGAATTCCACTGCAGCATAGGGTCCTGGACTCACAATGAGCTCACTACTTACGGCGCTCAAGTCATCCCATCCAGGCTCTGCTCTAGACCTGCCAAGTAAGAATCTCAGGATGAGGCCTAGGCAAGTTCCCCTAGGTCCGTGGTCAGCAAACTGCAGCTCGTGAGCCACATGCGCGGCTCTTTGGCCTCTTGAGTGTGGCTCTTCCCTAAGCCTTAGGAGTACCCTAATTAAGTTAATAACAATGTACCTACCTATATAGTTTAAGTTTAAAAAATTTGGCTCTCAAAAGAAATTTCAATCATTGTACTGTTGATATTTGGCTCTGTTGACTAATGAGTTTGCTGACCACTACCCCAGGTGACACTGAGGCACCCTGGGTCCAGAATCATTGATTTAAAGGGAAGGTGATCCATGGTGCCTAAAATGGGAGTGGTTCACTTGCCGAAGGAGTTAACTTTTGTTTCTTTTCTAGCATTAACAATAGTAGTGTCTTCAGCGTTCGCTTCTTCAGAACTACAGCTGTGTGCAGTAAGTACCTGCCTTCAGCTCCCTGCCTTGGGAATGGAGTTTTAATGGGAAGAGAACAATTGTCTGAGTTTAATTGAAGGAAAAAAACATATGGATTATGTGTGATTTTCTTTCTTTTTTTTTTTTTTTTTCCTTCTCTTTTCCTAGAGGATGATGTGATTACAGTAAAAACCCCAGCATTTGCAGAATCTGTCACAGAAGGGGATGTCAGGTGGGAGAAAGGTAAGATTAGTGCCCTCTCACTTAAATTGAAATACTTCCCAAAAGTCTTTTCTTATCTCCCCCACCCCCAATGATAATCAGTAGAACCTATGGCCCCACCCTTTTCTTTACATGTGGCCTACTTTATCCTGGCCCTGTAGGAAAGGGGACTTATATCTGCAAAAGGGTATTTTGTGGCTACTGGAGTCCTTCCTGACAGGTAGCCTTTGACTATTTTTTCAGCTGTTGGAGACACAGTTGCAGAAGATGAAGTGGTTTGTGAGATTGAAACTGACAAGGTAGGCTTGTCCTATATTAGTGCCAATTTGTTTAAGGTCTCTCCTTGGTTTCTTAACTTAATGAAAGAAACAGGGCTTTAACTGTTGTTTAAAGATCATCTTTAACTGGTTCTAAGCAGCACAGTTGTAAAAATGTTGGAATAGCTCATTAAAAAAGAAAGGTTTAATTTTAGATTGTTCTAGGTCAGTGATTTTTAACCCTTTCCATTTCATAACACACATAAACTAATTACTAAAATTCCGTGGCACACAAAAAAATGTATTATATTTTTGCCACTCTGACAAAAAGATAGGTATAGTTTTATTCATTCACACTGGATGACTGCTATTGTATTGTCTGTTATCATTTTTTAAAATTTGAAAAATTAAGGGAAAAGAGGTCAGTGCCCCTGACTAAATAGCCAGGTATTGCATATTTTAAGAATTCTTGGGGCACACCAGTGCGCTTCAGCATAGGGGTTGAAAATTGCCGTTCTAGATGCATGTACTATGTACTTTAGTAATAGTTTTGTAGCTCTTTGTGCCTGTGTGTAAGAGCCTGCACAATTTGTTGCCACTTCTTTTTCAAGTATCACCTGGAAACTTATGGACTGAATGCTGCTTTAATGTTTCTGAGAAAGGACATAAAGAGTGAAGAGTGTATCTTCACAGTAGCATTGACTTGTCATACTCTCAATCACTTTCAGGTGTTGCGTTGGCATTTTTTTATGCGTGTTCTTGTATAACTGGGTTGCAACTCTTGTAACTCATATTTGAGATTCTGTACAATTATTTTTCTGATGCTGAGTAAAAATTTGTCCATTGTCCATTTGTCTTCCTTTTCCAGACATCCGTGCAGGTTCCATCACCAGCAAACGGTGTTATTGAAGCTCTTTTGGTACCTGATGGGGGAAAAGTAGAAGGAGGCACTCCTCTTTTCACACTCAGGAAAACTGGCGGTAAGGAAGTTCCCCTAGTTGTCCAGGCCTTCAGTGTTGCCCTGGGAATTGGGGCTGAGCATAATGTACTAATTCCTTGGTACCTCAGGCAATTTGGCATTCCAGCTGCCCTTAGTTGAAGGAATAGAGGGGGGTGATATTTATATAATGTGAACTTTAAATGTCAAGTTTTAGAAGAAAATGGTATTAAAATAAACCTCATAGCCCCTAGCTGGTTTGGCTCAGTGGGTAGAGCATTGGCCTGCTGACTAAAGGGTCCCAGGTTCGATTCTGGCCAAGGGCACATGCCTGGGTTGCGGGCTCGATCCCCAGTAGGGGGCATGCAAGAGGCAGCTGATTGGTGATTCTCTCTCATCATTGATGTTTCTATTTCTCTATCCCTCTCCCTTCCTCTCTGAAATCAATAAAAAAATATTTTTAAATAAATAAACCTCATAGTATTCTGTTCTTTCCATGTATGTTTCTTATGCTGGACCTTTTCTTAAAAATATGATAGAAATCAAGAAGGTTCTGAAGACAGGGATTCCCCCCTCCCCCCCCCCAACCCTGCCATCAGAAGCACATGGGTGCTTTAAAAATAATACAAATGCCTAGACTCCATGGTCTAGGGATTCTGATATATTAAATCTGGGGTTACAAGATCTTGGTTGTCTGTCATAGTTTTTCGTGTGTGTGTGTGTGTGTGTGTGTGTGTGTGTGTGGTTTTTAATGCTCTCCAAGTGATTCTGATACACAGCCAGAACTGAGAGCTACTGTTCTAAAGTGAGAAGTGAGAAAAAGCAATGTTTCATGGTGTCTGTTATGGAGAATTCAGTGCAATATTTTTACATCTGTTTCCATAACATTTGTAGGGAGGGTTGGTATTTCTCTTGAGAATAAATGAGAAGTAAGCAAATGAATTTGTACTGGACCTTACAATCAGTATTAGAGAACAGAACAGAAAATAACTTTTAAAAAAATATATATATTTTATTGATTTTTTACAGAGAGGAAAGGAGAGGGATAGAGAGTTAGAAACATTGATGAGAGAGAAACATCGATCAGCTGCCTCCTGCACACCCCCTACTGGGGATGTGCCCGCAACCGAGGTACATGCTCTTGACCAGAATCGAACCTGGGATCCTTCAGTCCGTAGGCTGACACTCTATCCACTGAGCCAAACCGAATAGGGCGAATATAACTTTTTTCCTAATTCTCAGTTAAATGCTATATACTAAAGTTTCTTTCTCATTGTTAAAATATATAGCAGAGAGATGGTAGATTGCATCATTGAGATTGGTCAGGGCAGTATAGAAGCCCAGAATGGAAAGAAAGTTCAGTAGAAGGCTAGTGAAGAAGATTGATTTTTCAGTTGAAGAATTCCTTCTTTTGATCATTTATTCCTTGGAAAAAAATAGTTCTAATTTAAATATAAAACCAAATATAATGTCCAGATGGGTAAGATCAAAATAAAGATCTAATTTAACCTTGTGAGTTTATTACTTGACCATCTCATTGTCTTAAAAGCATCATCCAAATGAAATGCTTTGAACTCAAGTCTAAATGAACACTTGATTATTTAAACTTTTGTTTTTTAATAGTTAACTATATTCTCCCACATGTGATGATCAGTGGATATTTGTGAAATTAGGGAGGCAGCTGAATTCAGTAGGTCTTATGTAGGTTCTAGAAGCCCTGGAGAATAGAAGAATGGTGCCTATATCATTATATGTAACTTATAGTTCCTTGCATATATAGCGAATATCTAGTAAGCATTTGTTAATTGATTGGAGATAGAGATTTTGCTGCTAAATCCTTCTTATATCGGTGATTTGGTTGCTTTCCATTCCAGACAGTGGCATCTGTTTTTCTTGTTTTCCAGCTGCTCCTGCTAAGGCCAAGCCCGCTGAAGCCCCTGCTGCCGAAGCCCCAAAGGCAGAACCGATAGCATCGGCAGTTCCTCCTTCCCCTGCAGCATCCATACCCACTCAGATGCCGCCAGTGCCCTCACCCTCACAACCCTCTGCTAGCAAACCAGGTAAGCCTTCACTCCTGTGTGTGTGTGTGTGTTTAATATATATTTTTATTGACTTCAGAGAGGAAGGAAAGGGGGAGAGAAATAGAAATATCAATGTTGAAAGAGAATCATTGATTGGCTGCTTCCTGCATGCCCCCTACCAGGGATAGAGTCCGAAACCTGGGCATGTGCCTTGACTGGGAATTGAACCACAACCTCTTGATTCATAGGTTGAAGCTTATCCACTGAGCCACACTGGCAGGGCTCCCATGTGTCTTTTTTCTCACAGGGCAAAGTCTGAGACTAATCATGCCTCTGAACAGGCTCTGTTGGCTACTCTGTGGAAAGAACTGTAGACTTTGTATCAGCACACCTGGGTTTGCATTCCAGCTTTCTGTTTACAGCTGTGTGACTTTTGGCTTCTTAACTACTCTGAGCAGATTGTTAATTTGTGAAATGGGAATGGTACCAGTGTACCTCAGAATATCTTTTGTTTTGTTAATCTTCACCCCAGAATAGTTTTTTTTCTTTTTTGAGAGAGTGGAAGGGAGAGAGAAACAGCAATGAGAGACACAGCAATTGGTTGCCTCCCGCACGCACCCCAATCAGGGCAGGGGATCAAACCTGTAACCCAGGTAGGAGCCCTTGATTGGGAATCAAACCTGCGACCCTTTGGTGCATAGGCTGATGCTCTAACCAATTAGCAACACTGGCCAGGGCTACCCCAGAATATCCTTTTTTTTTTTTTTTTAGTATATTTTTGATTTCAGAGAGGAAGGGAGAAGGAGAGAAACATCCGTGATAGAGAATCATTGATTGGCTGCCTCCTGCACCCCCCCCTCCCCCCGCCACACACACACACACTGGGGACTGAGCCCACAACCCGGGCATGTGCCCTTGACCAGATTTGAACCCGGGACCCTTCAGTCCGCAGGCCAATGCTGTATCCACTGAGCCAAACGGGCTAGGGCTACCCCAGAATATCTTGACGATTAGGTGACTATACAGTATGAAAGCACTGGCACATACTCAGTAAATGTTTCATTTTCTGATGCAGCTGTCCCCACCCCCTCCCCACACCCCCACTTTCTTTTCAGTGTCTGCGGTAAAACCCACTGCTGCTCCAGTAGCTGAGCCAGGAGCTGGTAAAGGCCTGCGTACAGAACATCGGGTAAGCCCGAGGCAGAGGGCATGTTGAGATTAGTGAAGTGTGGGCATGGTAGTGCCTGCATTTGATTGGCTGGCTGCTTATTCTCTTGACCTTGACAGGGAAACTGAGTTTGGGAAGTGAATTGTTCATAGTCATGGATTGTCAAATGATAGGACTAGGACCTGAATGAACACTTGTCCAGTGGTTTTTCCTAGTATGTTGTGCTACCACTGAATTGTCTTGTGTGAGTAAATTATTTGTAGGGATGATAGCTTAGTATCGTGGGAGGGAAGAGTGCATTAACACACTTCAGAGAGGTGGTTTAGTGAGCTCTATCCCTATACTTCCGGGATACCTAGCTGAGGCCTCACAGTAGCAGTAGCTATCAGGGGCAGACATAAAACCTCAAGGAAGTATGGTCAAGAGTGTGGGTTTCTCTGCCTGAGAGAATGCCTCCTAAAATACTATAGCCTCAAAAGTTAGTGCTTCAGAGTTTCCATTCCACAAGTAGCTATTCTCATGCAAGTCTTTAACACTAGAAATTGCCGTATCCCTTGGCTGACTAGCCCTACACCACACCACACTCTTCCTTTCTATAAATTGGTTTTGTTTTTTAAATCAAACCATTTCCTGGGCCTCCATTTTTGGTCAAACTTTAAGTGAGTCTGAATGAGTAGTTTTTGTCTGTTTCCTTGTTCTTGCTCAGAGGAGCAAGGCCACAGGAAAGAGGAAGGCTGGCACTCTCATTGTACTTGGATATTAATAGTCCTGGCCATCTACTCCCACAGGCCAAATGGGGAGTGCTTGATCCAAAGAGACCCAGGTTGTCAATACTTGGTCCCACTTTCACTTTCAGGAGAAAATGAACAGGATGCGGCTACGCATTGCTCAGCGTCTGAAGGAGGCCCAGAATACATGTGCAATGCTGACGACTTTCAATGAGATTGACATGAGGTGAGAGCTCTGTTCCTCTTATTTCCATACCCTTGTTCTTGGAGGACACTTGAACTTGCCCCAGTCCCCATTAGTGCTAATTCCAAAACTGACTGAGCAGGGAAGAGGTTCTTCCTGTTTTGTATTGCTTGTTGACTTAAACAGAGTGACCCACTGGTGTCATTCTCTCATCAACTGCTAATACTGTGCCTGCCTCCTCTTGACTTAAAAAACAGCTTTTCAGCCCTAACTGGTTTGACTCAGTGGTTAGAGCATCAGCCTGTGGACTGAAGGGTTCGGTCAAGGGTACATGCCTGGGTTGCGGGTTTGGTCCCTAGTAGAGGGCATGCAGGAGGTAGCCAATCAGTGATTCTCTCTCATCATTGATGTTTCTATTTCTCTCTCCCTCTCCCTTCCTCTGTGACATAAATAAAAATATATTTTAAAAACTTAGCTTTTCAGACTTTTATACTTAAATTTTGTGATTTCTGATAAATGAGACTGAAAATAGTCTTAAACTCTGATGACTAGTGTTGAGTTGCCAAGTAAAGATAGGGCCTACCCATTGGGATGGAGAACCACTTGACAGTGCCTGGAGCCAGGGTATCCCACCCTCACAGAGACTGCGCCTCACACATGTTCCTGAGAGACTCAGAACTGTGCGGGTGAAAAGGCATAGGCTTGTCTTATCTTTCCTCTTTCCCACCTTTGATAGTGAAATGGAAAGCAAGTTGTGTTTTGCCTGCGCTGGTTTGGCTCAGTGGATAGAGCATCAGCCTGTGGACTGAAGGGTCCTGGGTTCGATTTCGGTCAAGGGCATATTGCCCGGGTTGTGGGCTCCATCCCCAGTGGGGGGGTGTGCAGGAGGCAGCCGATCAATGATTCTCATCATTGGTGTTTCTATCTCCCTCTCTTTTCCTCTCTGAAATCAATAAAAATATATTTGAAAAAAATAAATAAAGCAAGTGGTGTTTTCAAAGGAAAACCTCAGAATATTAACTAAATTAAGGGACTAACTCAAATTAGCACACTGGGTCCTCAAATAAAGTTGTTTCATTCAACATAGTTTCATTATAATGTTAAAAAGGCTGTAGGAACTTAACTTTTGTTTATATTAGCCTGTGGTAAAAATGGTTTCTTTATATATCATTTTGTTTAAAGTCATAGAACCTAGCAGTGATAATACCAATGAGGACTTATTGTACACACATTTCTGTAGTAAGCTAATTGTTAACTCGCCTATTTTCTGAAAAGACTTTGGTGTTTACAAGTACCAGCACTCTAGGGAAGAGAATGTAGTTAAATCTAACATTTTTTGAGCACTTAACTGTGTATAAGATATTATATGTATTTGAGGAGGATACAAAGATGAGTGAAAAGAGCCCCTACCCTTCTAGAGCCTACTGTCTAGTGTGGGTAAGCATCAAATAAGTATCAGAAGGGTACAAAGAGTGTGAAGTGGAAAAGAGAAAGATATCATTTGTTTTTGAGGTGGCGGAAGAGGTAGGGAGGGTAGGTCAGGAAAGGCTTCCTGGAGAAAAGAGAACAACCAGCATTTTTTAAATATATATGTTTTTTATTGATATCAGAGAGGAAGGGAGAGGGGGAGAGAGACAGAGAAACATCAGTGATGAGAGAGAATCACTGATCAGCTGCCTCCTGCATGTCCCCCACTGGGGATCGAGCCGCAACCCAGGCATGCGCCCTTGACTGGAATCGAACCTGCAACCCTTCACTCCACAGGCCGATGCTCTATCCCACTAAGCCAAGCCGGCTAGGGCCATTTTTTATTTTTTTTATTTTTGTTAATCTTCACCTGAGCATATTTTCTCATTTATTTTTAGAGAAAGTGGATTGGGGGGGGGGGGGCGGCGGGGGGAGGGAGAGAAAGATAAAGATGTGAGAGAGACACTTCGATTGGTTGTCTCCTGCACATGCAACCCAGGTACATGCCCTTGACTGGGAATCAAACCCGAGACCTTCGGTGCACTGAGCCACACTGGCCAGGACACAACTAGCATTTTGACACAGGTAACATTGTGGAGAAAGATTGTTCCAGACGATGTTAACAATGTGGACTTAACAGACAGGATAGCACAAAAACACATTTGAGAAATTTGCTCTGAGGAATGTGTATGAGAAGGAATGGAATAACAGGGATATGAGTTTATATTTAATTCAGGGGTAAGTCATTGAGTCTTCAGGGCATTTCTTTGTTTCTTTTGGTCCTAAGTGTTTAGTCTACTTTTCATTAGGGAAATTTGTTTTCCTTTGGAAGGGATCTGAAAAGTGTAGAGGAGGGGATGGTTTTTGACCGTGTGCATTGTTTGCAGAGGAGGGCTCTGTGGCCTATTTCACTAGATATCATCTATTCTGTTGTGAAGCTTCTTAAAAAGATCGGATGTCATTCAAGCTAGAGATTTCTCTCCTGTCTGTCGGATGTGGGGAAGAACCTTGACCAATAAATCACAAAGTCTGCAGCTTAGGTTTCAATGCATTAGGGCCAAATTGTGCACAAATTGAATTGGACTTTGAAATTCTACCCAATTTCTTAAGACAAAACATGTAAATATTTGTGGTCTTGAAAGATTCAGTTGGCTCAACAGCTTTGATTGGAAGGTAGGAATAATAGTTTGGTCTCCTTTTAGCAGCTAATCGAGGTGTCACTTAACAATGGCCTGGGGTCTCGCTGCAGTCAGTAATTTGGTTTAGATCGAGTGCCCTTTGGGTCTTGTGCTGATCAGCTAACCCATAAGGGGCCTTTCTGAGAAACCTTCTCCTCTCCCTGTTGTCCCAGCCTCTGCCTCCAAGGACAGAGCTCTGAAATAGAAACTACTTAATGACCAGACAATAGCATTGGGGCAGGTTTGAGAGCAGAGATGTTGATCCCTTCTCTTTCTCTCTTCTGCAGCTCTTGTGTCTTGGGAACCAGTAATGTCTTTAGGGTGGTAATCCTAGCACTAAATAAGGTTAGACTCAGGAAAACAAACATTTAAACTCAATCAATCCTCCTAGGAAAACTTCCTTTTTGAAAAACAAAAGGTCTGAAAGGGTGAGTTAAAGTTATATCATCTTATCTTTCATGCTAATGTTGAATTAGGCCATTATAGGGAGAACTGAGCATTTGAGCCTGAAATAAAGTTAAATTCGATTTCCATCACAGAACTGTATTTCGATAAATACTGGGGTTTCTTCAGCTAAATGATGGGAAAGCCATTTTCCACTCACTGCAGTATGCACATGGTGTATATGTAGAAAACCCGGTCCCGAAGGCGCAAAGGCTGTTCTCGTTGTAGAGACTTCTCAGAAGGCACTGCTGCTCACACTTGGGAAGCTTAGGTTCACACATGGCCATGTTCCTAAATACCAAGGAATCCACACCCATTAAACAGGTCCTAAGGGCAAGAGCTGTGTCTTGATTATCGTTGTGTCCCCCATTGACCCTCGCATGTAGTGGGGCACCTGTTTGAAGGAACAAGTGATGGAGCTGATTACTCTGGGAGATGAAGAATGAATCTACTGACTTTGCCGTCAGCTTAAAAGAACACTGGGTTATACTCTTCTGTATGACTGCTGTTGCTCACAGGGAGCCCATTTACCTGTGCAATTTTTGTTTGTTGGTTGGTTTTTGTCTTAATTAGGAGATAGGAGGCATGTCACAAGGAAGTTGTAATCAGGTTTGGTGGTTTTTAAAAAATAATTTTAATAAGAAAAAGAATACTGTTTATTTTGTGGATTTTATGCTTAAAAACATTTTCCCCCCAGGGTAGGTAGCTCATGGTTTTAGGGTAGCTAGAAATCACTTTCTCATCCAGGGCAAGGATGTTGGTGTGCTGTGTGAGTTCTTGTCCATATTATCCTGTCACTGAAATCTCTGACTTACGGAGTATGAAGGAGCCTGTCCAGGGCTCAGCCCACCTTAAGGAAAGCTTGGACCTGATTCCTTTGTGTCCAGGTTTTTTTGGTAAAGGAACAAGGAAGGTTATTGTGTTGACCTTTAGTGGACTATTTCAAAACTTGAACTTTACGGTACAGAGTGAAGGGGGAAAGCTTACTCAATCATGTACATGGAGTTGGAAACTAGTATGAAAGTCAGAATCAAGGCTTCACTTACAGTCAGTTTGCTTTGTAATGTGTTTTTTGCAGTAACATCCAGGATATGAGGGCCCGGCACAAAGATGCTTTTCTGAAGAAACATAACCTCAAACTGGGCTTCATGTCGGCATTTGTGAAGGCCTCAGCCTTTGCCTTGCAGGAACAGCCTGTTGTAAATGCAGGTGAGTTTGTGGTGGCCAGCATTGCAGAGGTCCTGGGAGGTATGTGTATGAACACAGAACTGCTCCCACAAACACAGACACAAGGGTGGGGGTCATCAGACCAAACTTTAAAAAATACATTTTTATTGATTTTAGAGAGGAAGGGAGAGGGAGAGAGGGATAAAACATCAGTGATGAGAGAATAATTGATTGGCTGCGTCCTGCACGCCCCCTACTGGGGATCAATGCTGCAACCTACACATGTGCCCTGACCCGGAATCAAACCATGACCTTGATTCATAAGTCAATGCTCAACCATGGAGCCACACTGGCCAGGCAGACCAAACTTTGAATTTCATACCTGTGAAAACATGAGTGTGTTTCTTGGGGATTTCTTGGCTCACCTTCCGGAAATAGTATCATCATTACTTTGTCCCCATTAAATGGACAGTGTGATTTCTCTTTCTAGCGCATAGCTCGGAAGTTCTCCGCCAGCTCAGCTCTCCAGGCCCCTCATGTCAGGGTGGAAGCTCATGTCCTGTCTGGCACTCCTCACCTTCCCCAGGGCTCTGTTGTCTTGGGGCCTGACTTCCACACTTGGCATAGGCTCCAGGGTGACCTTTGGTTTCTGGTTGATGGGCCTCATTGGAAGATTGTGCTCGTTTTCTTTGTGTTATTCACCTACATCATTGAAATGTTGACCTATCAAGCAGTTCTTTCCCATTGAGACACTTCTCTGTTCCCTGAAAGATTGGAGAAGTGACATTGACACTTTTGCAACCCTCAGCAAGGCCAGGGTCCCTAAAGATCTAGAAATAGAAGCCCTAGTCCAGGGGTCCTCAGACTTTTTAAACAGGGGGCCAGTTCACTGTCCCTCAGACGTTGGAGGGCCGGACTATAGTTTAAAAAAAAAACTATGAACAAATGCCTATGCACGCTGCACATACCTTATTTTGAAGTAAAAAAACAAAACGGGAACAAATACAATATTTGTATTTGCATGTGGCCTGCGGGCCGAAGTTTGAGGACCCCTGCCCTAGTCCCTTCCATCAAGTGATATGCCCTAGGTAGATAGGAGGGCTGTCTTTGTTTTACCTATATATTACCTCTTTATTTCTTCCATTCTTCTTATGCTTCCTGATTGGCACTCTCTGGTCGTCTGCCTGCCCATACACCTAGGCATTTCTGAGTTCTTGTGGCCTCTTTGTCATTTACATTTTTTTCCTGGTGTCTTTGTCTAACAATACAACATACACTTTCTGCGGAAAAGATTCCCAAGCCTATTTTTTCATGAGCACTGGGCCTAAATGTGCAGCTGCTGTTTGCTATCACTATTAAAGCCAGACCACCCTGCTTCCTCCTGAACCTCCTAGAAGAGCCTTCCCTCCTGCCTTGTCCCCTTTGCGAGTTGACAGCAGACGGGCAAAACCCAGCTGTTCTCAGCTAAGGGAAGGCTTATTCACAGGAACTAAATGCATACTTACCGTATGTGAGCCAGTGGACTGAGCCCGTGCGAGGGCTGCCAAAGAAATGGTGCCCTATGCTCAGGCTGTTGGGCTCAGTGAGGGCATTGGGAGATGTTATGATTGGTTAGTATGGGAGTGAGAGGAGTTTGCCTCTGGTAATGCAGTGCTTTTTTTCATACTGATTGGTCAGCTCACACTGTACCAGGCACTGTGGATTGTTACTCTATTAATGCAAATATTACCTCATTAGCCTAGGCCTCAGGAGTTGTATGTAACACGTGTTTTCTCTCTTGTAGTGATTGACGATACAACCAAAGAGGTGGTATATAGGGATTATATTGACATCAGTGTTGCGGTGGCCACCCCACGGGTATGTTGGGACAGGAGATGGGGGTTCTCGTCTTAGATTCTCACCTTTATTTGTGTGAAGAAGCAGACAGCTAGGCACAGATGATGTCTGTAATTCTGTCTTTTTAGAAGGGGATTAATAAAAGAGTAACCTATTTTTGAACATACCACATTCTTTTAATGTTAAGCCTAAATATTTTAGACTGTGTTAATCAAATTGAGTAATTAGATATTCTGGGAAGGGGAGACCATTGACTTGAATCAGGGAGTTATAACTGTACAGGGTGCTATTAATTTGCAGCTGAAAACGCTCTTCACTTTCATCAGGGCCTGGTGGTTCCCGTCATCAGGAACGTGGAAACAATGAATTATGCAGATATTGAGCGAACCATCTTTGAACTGGGAGAGAAGGTAAAGTAGAACGCAGCATGTGTTTCAGCTGCAGGGCAGGGCAGGGAAGCAGCCTGGGGAAGGCAGGGCTTGCCAGTGAGCAATTCTCGGAGAGCTGGAGCCTCACGTTGTTCCGTAAGAGTGCATAGCCTCTCACCCACTAGAGCTGAAGTGCAGACATTGGGCAGAGCTTAGCATGCTCTCGTGACTGAAGATCTCATCAAGTGAACCTGCTGGAACAGAAAAGGACCTGAAGGCCTTGTGTCTGTCCTTTGGTGGAGCATCTCAGCTGGAAAACTTCCTTTTTTAAAAAAAATATATTTTTATTGATTTCAGAGGAAAGAAGAGGGAGAGAAAGGGGGAGAGAGAGAGAGAGAGAGAGGCAGAGACGGACTCGTTGATCGGCTGCCTCCTGTATGCCCCACACTGGGGATAGAGCCTGCAACTGGGCATATGCCCTAACCAGGAATCGAACCATGACTTCCTGGTTCATAGGTCTACGCTCAACCGCTGAGCCACACTGGCTGGGCTCAGTTGAACAGCTTTCATGTTACAGCTGGGTCTTGCCATGTTGACCTCAGATATGAGCTTTCTGGACTTCCTTTAGGTGAAGAAAGCTCATCTGACCTTAAATTGCAATGATGTAATTTCTGTTTTTAGGCCCGGAAGAATGAACTCGCCATTGAAGATATGGATGGTGGTACTTTCACCATTAGCAATGGAGGTGTTTTCGGCTCCCTCTTTGGAACACCCATTATCAACCCCCCTCAGTCTGCCATCCTAGGCATGCACGCCATCTTTGATAGGCCAGTGGCTGTGGGAGGCAAGGTAAGAACCATCACTGTTCATGTCCTAGGAGTAAGGTGATGAGAGGGAAATCTTACTAAGTGCTAATTGTGAGATTCACTGTAATTTTAGGCTTAAGTTTCATCTCTTAGTTTCTAATTAAAACTAAGGCACTGATTCTCATTGTGGTGTGTGGATCAGCATCATCTGGGAACTTACCAGAAATGCACAATCTTGGACCCCCTTTTGGACTTGTTGAAGCAGAAACTGCAGATGATTCTGGTGCAGTAAAGTTTGAGGACAGTTGAGCTAGGAAAGCTTGCTCCTTCATCTAGGACAGTCAGCCGGCTTCATTCTCTAGGTGCTGTAGATAGTGGGGATACAGTTGGGGACCTGGTCCTTGCCCGGGAAAAGGATAATGCAGAGCAGTCCGCGAGCTTCCAAGTGTAGGGTAAGGCTTAGAGGTTCTCTGGGAGTTCAGGGAAGGAAGTCCCAGGGTCGAGCTGGCCCCAAAAGACATGTCAGGACGAAAACATTTTCTGGGACTGCGTTTCAAACTTTCTTGGGTCACTAACTCCTTTGTGAGTCTGAAATCATAGATCTTCTCCCCCCCCCCCACTCCCCCCGAAAATGCTCACACACCCTACTTTACATACAATTTCAGAGAATTTGTGGACCCCAGGTTTAAATTTATAACCCTAAAGCCAGACTGAAAGGGGAACTCTTCCTTTAGGAAACGAATGAAGAGTAAAGTGTGTGTAAAAAGGCAGCTGTGCGGAGACTCCTGTTCTTTGTCTCAGAGTGGGGCAAGCAGGGCAGCTGTGCACTAAGGATAAGGCTTGGTCTTTGAAAATATTGTATCTAGAGCAACACCAATAGGAAAGGAACAGAACTTTTCTCATTTCCCCACTTCCATGGGGCTTTTCTGCTACTGCAGACAAATCTATACCCTCCTCTCTCTGTAGGTGGAGGTGCGGCCCATGATGTTCGTGGCACTGACCTATGATCACCGGCTAATCGACGGCAGAGAGGCTGTGACTTTCCTCCGAAAAATCAAGGCAGCGGTAGAGGATCCCAGAATCCTCCTAATGGACCTTTAGGAGGAAGTCACACACCCAACACATTGACCACGCAGGAACTGAAAACCAGTCTTCTCTCTGCCCCACGTGGGTCCCGGGTTCGCCTGGCGACAGACAGGCACATGCTGTTGGCCTCAAGCAAGGAAGCCAGGGCACTATATAACCAGCAGTCGCAGGTCTTTCTTGGTGTTCCTACCAGCTCTCTCTCTCTCTCTCACTCTCTCTCTCTCTCTCTCTCTCTCTCTGTACCCCTCTCAACACTCAAATATCTTATTTCCTTAGGCTTGAGGGAGAGAAAGAGAGAGCCTTCACAGATGCTCATTAATATCCTGCCTTTCTTCATTAACCCTCTGCCGAGATAATTTTGCTTCTCCCCCGTGCCAGTACACGATAGGGAAACCACTGGGGACCATGGTATTAAGTTTCAGTCTTTTGAAAGTGTTCTCCAGAGCTGCCTGGGAGGGTTGTGCCTCCCACGCTCGGAGCAGCCTCTGTCTGCCCTGGCTGTGCACATTCTCACTTGATTCCACCTGTGTGGAGGTATTGACCACAGGCCAAGGTGCTGCCTTGCTGCTAAATGCACCTTCCTTCTCAGCTGTCATTGACTTCAGGATGCTTCTACTACCTCTTCCAGGAAGCACAGGCCGGGGGACCTGGGTAGGAGAGGTGTTGGCAGTGTGGAGGGGGAGAGGGCAGATTCCCCCTGAGGTCATAGCTATAAACAAGAGAACAGAAGCCAGGCCTGCCCTCACATTCTGTCATAGCCTCACACCAGGAAAACCCATTATGGCACAGCTATGGTTGTGCCAACCTTTCTAGGTTGCTAGGAACCGTTCTAGCACATTGTTCTCATCTGGAGCCGATTCTAGTACATCAAGGCAGTGGAGGATGGACTGGAGCCTGGTAGAGATTGGGGCGGGGGAGGCTTCCTGTGGACAGGCTCGGATTGACTTGAGCTTTTAAATTCCCTTGGTATGAGCATGTGACTGAAGAGGCCGTTCTGTTCTTTCCTGATCACGGCCCTTGGCAAGTGGGGCCTTGGCTCTTCTGCAGAGCACGGGTCTAGGGCAGGGTGGACTGGTGGGAACCAGCCCCAAGATGCCAGTACACGGGGGAAGTGACTGATGTCGCCTCTGAGGCACTGCCTGATGGGTCTGGACACAGTCATTGGAATTCCTTGGAACATGGTTAAAGGTACACGCCTTGTCATGAAAGCTACCAGGCTGCATCGCTTTAAATCCAGCTGCATTCAGGCCTGAGGCTGCTGACACCTGACATGGGAGCCACTTAGTGCAGAGTGCCCACCTGTATCTCGAAGAGGGAAGGCCTGGGGGACGGGTGGGGGGAAGGGATGGGAGCCAGTACTGAGTGCCTGCAGCATCTGCTATGTCTTCACTATTCAGAACTCGTAACTGAAATATTTAAAGAAACCGATTTTAAATGCAAATTAAAGGGCAAAAGTTCTCAAACAGAGTTCCCGTTTCTTCTGTGTTCATTTTGGTTACTGAGGTTGTGTAAGTCTCCAACACTGGTTATTGGCACTGAAAGCCACCTAAGGTCCCTTTGGTTACCCTGTGATACCTGAGTTTTAAAGTAAGTTAACACTGCACTGATTTGACAAAAAATGGAACTGGGCTGTCTGCAGGCAGGGAAGCGCCCTCCTTCCATTGACCCCTCAAAGCCTGGCAAGCCGGGCTCTTGGGCAGAGACTGGTTCCCACCTTTGAGGCTCCTGCAAACACCAACACACTTGCATTATTTCTGGGATGGATACCAAGGTCAGTAAGAACCATGAGGGTCGATTACCTCCTGGGAGCGGTGGTCTGTGAGGGAGAGGGATAGTTAACCTAGACTGACTCCAGGGGACTGGCATGATGGTCTCCAGGCTTAAATATACCCGGTCTTTCCACACAGTCGGTGCCTGCTGACCTTGCTTACAGTGGTGCCATCTCTGTATGAAGGTCTGCCCCAGGAACAGAGTGGCTCCCCGAGGGTAAAATTTGGGTTCAATGAAAGGAATTTTAGAATTTTCTATTAGGCCCAGGACCTGGTGCTAGCTTCCATTTCTCTAGTAAACCTACAAGGAGGTAGACTGTAAGCCCCATAAGGTCTGGGACTACAGGATTCTGGCTTAGAGCCAGGCACAGTGCCACATGTGCATTGTTTATTGCACAGATGGGGCCCCGAGGTTTCAGAAGCAAACTGGACTTGCAGCAGTGGTTGGAGGCGGTCTGGCCTGACTTTGGGAGTGTAGCAAAGGAAGACTGGACAAGCTCCACTAGGCTCCCATCAGACCTTGTCATTAACCTCGTGTGTGTGTGTGTGTGTGTGTGTGTGTGTGTGTGTGTGTGTCAGAGAGGAAGGGGGAGAGAGAGAAACATCAGTGATGATGAGAATCATTGATGGGCTGCCTCCTGCACACCCCCTACTGGGGATCAAGCTTGCAACCCAGGCATGTGCCCTTGACGAATCGAACTCAGGAACCTTCAGTCTGCAGGCCGACGCTCTATCCACTGCGCCAAACCAGCTAGGGCGTCATTAACCTCTGAGTAGGAGCCACTGTGTCTCAAGGGGTCACTGAAGATTAAACTACCCCCCCCCCCCCCCAGGCATCATGACTGGTTGGAAGTGACTGAAGTGACTAAGGCTTGTCTTTTATTTCCCATGGAGCCCAGTGCCCCTCTATGCCAGCACTTCCCCTTGGGCTCAGTGCTGCTCTGCAGGGCACAGGCTGGCATGCGGGTGGGTCTACAACCAGCCCTGCTTCCTACTTCCTAGTGGACTCCAAGTTCACTGCTGACGGTCATGGAGCTTCCTTGGGGGAGCGTTCCAGTCTTCCTGTCCCGACAGGGTGACTCTCGTTGCATTAATGAGGCAAGAACACCACAGGCAACATCAGGCTTTATTGGGGCCAAGATGGTATGGACACGCCCCAGAGAAACCAGGACCATACCAGGCTGTGCTTCCCTATTCCTCTGCCCAAGTCACTCCAGCCTCCCTCACAACCCAGTTCCCCGCCCCTTCACAATCAGCATGGAGACGAGTGTCAAGGCCGCCACCTGGTGGTGTAGCAGACACAAGGCAAGGGGTTGGGGGCAGAGGTCTGGTGAAAGTTTTAGTTGCCACACCCCAGTGACAGGGTGAGTCCTGAGAGGAAAAAGCCCCCAAACCCGAGGAGGGGATTGTATTTGGGGTAACTACTTATCCCAGTTCTTCAGAGACCAAACATCTTGCTTCTGGACAAAAGCCTGGGCAATCATTCTGTGTGTTGTGATTCATTTCAAAAGGGGATGAAGTCACAGTAGGCAATGAATTGAGTGGACCCTCAAGACTAAAATGCAAATTGGTAAACAGGACCAATGCCTGAGAAGGGAATCCTAGTGGGTCCAGCTTTTCTTAGCAGCTTCCGCCTGGAGGCTGAACTGAGGTCTCTCAGACCTGTGGGGCAGGCTCCCCTTTCCACCCCAGTGGGCTAGCCGGGGGGGGGGGGGGGGGGGGGGGAGGGGGAGAGGGTCTTACTCTGCTTCTAAAATTGCTGTAATTGGCAAAGGTGCCCTCTCCCCTCCTCCTAATCCCTGTTTCCTCCCCCATGCCCCTCTTCCTTTTGCTCTTCAGAGTCTGAAATTGCAAGACAGGGGCATGGTCAGGAGGGGGAGGGGATCACCCTGTTCCCCACCTCACTGCATGCTCACTACAGACGCCTTCCCTGCGTCCCCGGCCTCCCCACCCCATGCAGGAGGAGTCTGATAGAAGAGGCCACTATTGACATGGCTAAGGTATCAGCCAGGGCAGCCCTAATTTGAGTCCACGAAGCCAGTGGACCAGTATCCTGAGATAAGTCTCCAGAGGTGTCCCGAGTAGGGCACAACATGGCAGGTAGCTAATCACAAAACCTCAAGGTTGGCTCAGCAGGTGGTCAGTACTTCGGAGCGAATGTGACAGAAGGCACCCTTTAATGGGGTAGGTCTGTGTTCAAGGCTCAGGGTGTGCGCTCAACAGGTCTCTGTTGACTGATGGGTGGAGGGGCCCAAGCCACCTAGCAGGGTGAGCTCTGTCCTGTCCCTTCCCATCAGCAGTGACTAGAAAGGGTTCCTCCAAGAGCTGGCGGGGAGACCCCTTAGGGACAGCGGCGATGATGGCTTCTGAGCCCACAGGAGGGGGCAGAGCCCAGCAGGAAAGGCGGCTGACCCGCATTCTTTGCAGAGGCCGCTGGTTAGAGTGACAGGATGAGGGTCAGCTCAGAGTGACAGGATAACAGGCGAAGAGAAGAGAGGGGACTCAGACCAGTCCGGCTGCTTCCATCGCCCGCTCCACCCTCTCTTACCCCACCAGCTTGCTCCACTGGATGGTACTGAAAAAGGGGTGGGACTTGAGTCTGTTGACACCGCCCACTCCAGCTCCCAGGCGCCTGCTGGCATCGAACTGCAGTAGCTGTGGAGAAAGGCCCGGTCAGCGCCTGGCAGGCCTTCCCAGCCCCATGGCTGAGGAGTGGGCGGACTTCCAGGGACTTGTCGCCCTGGCCCCGGGGGCTCACTCCCTGCCAGCCCAGCCCATAGAACCCCCCGTTTTACCCTGGGGAACACACTGGTGGTGTTTGGCCACCAACATATAGAGAACTTTGTAACCTCCTGCACCCACATCAGCCACCCAGGGTAAAATGAGCAGCATGCTTGTTCACACACAGGGTTCTGCCCTCCCAGCGCCCACCCTCAGGCCAAGGAGCCGCCTCTGCTGGCCGGCTGACCTCACCTCCGTCAGCAGGGAGGCTGCTGGGCGGCTGAGCCACTCAGGCAGCTGGAGCTGGGTGTGGGGCTGGATTCCTGAGGGGTGGCTCTGGGCTAGGGCCTGGGAAGACACAGGGAGGGGCCTCAGGAGGCAACCCCTGGAAAGTCTGCACACCCCAGCGGCAGCCAGGGTTTTATTTTCCCCGGGGTCACATTCCATGGGATGATGATAATGCAGACCATTGGATCTGCTTTGGATCTACTGTATGCCAGGCGGCGCTAGATGCCTGACAGCCATTCTCCACACTCCCACAGCCCCTCTCAGAGGAAATACAAGTATCGCATTGGAGAGACAAAAGCAGGCTGAGAGGTGAAGGGACTGATGCTGAGGGTAGGGTTTGAACCCAGGTCCCCCTGGCTCTAAGCTCGCTCGATGCATTGCTCTCGGGCTGCAATCAGGACCGGCGCTTCAGGATGAGTATTGGAACTTGTCTTCACACAGAAAAACACCACAACCCTCCACGGGCCACTCATTTGGCAGCAGGCCACGGCGTGCTCCGGCCGCGCCAAGGCAGGGCTGTGGTGAGGGAAGGCAGGGCCTCTACTCCAGCAGGGTGCAGCTGTGGAGAGCAAGGAGGTCTGTCTGGAGGTCAGGATGAGCTGCAAGAAGCGACCAGGAGGAAGGCCAGAAGCTCAGGCTAGAGAGGTGCTGGGAGGCTGAGAGGGGAGGGCAGCTGTTTGCAGCCAGGCCTCTCAGAGGCCCCGGGCTACGGAACAAAAGCAGGAGGCAGCCACGGTGAACTGGTCCGACCTGGGCTTCAGGTCACACTGCATCCTCTCTGGCTATTTCCTGCTGAAAGGCGGTTCGGCCTTTCCCTTGCTGTCTGACCTCACCAGCCCCAGGTGCAGAGCTGAGCTCATCGGGTGGACAGAGGGCAGAAGCCGCCATCCTGAGCCAGGGCGTTTGCCGGGGAAACTTGGAGCTCTTGGCTGACCCAGGCTGGACGGACAGCGGCTGGCCTGCATCCAGGAGGCCCTCTCTCCTGTTCTTCAGCCAGAGTCTGGGGGTGACAGCCCAGGAGGCCGTCGGGGGTGGGAAGTGAGCAGGGGGAAGCGGCTGAGGGGGTGAGCCAGGCGCCTTTCGGGGAAGAAGCGCTGTCCAATCCCACCCTTCCTCCAAAACCCGCCCTGACCACCCAACTCAGCTCTCACCCACTGACGTTGGCAGTCCCACCAGCTACAGCCACTAGCATGGGGGAGGGGGGTACCAAGTGTGCCCACGGCCTGGGTGGCAGTGGCTCCCTGCGTCTCTCATGGCCTGTGGGGGTGAGCTGGGGAGGAGCACCAGGCAGCCTGAGCCCGACGTGGGCTGGTTGTATTAAGCCCAGGTCACCCTGTCCCCAGTGACCCCCACAAGGCCCCACACCCTGCCCCGCCACTCACCGTTCCAGTCAGCAGTTCATACAGCAGGGACCCAAAGCTCCACCAGTCACAGGCTTCCGTCAGCTCAGAAATCCCACCCACCTCTGCGGGAGCAAGAACACCAATGTCCCCGCCTTCCCCGAGAAGGTGGGTCTCCCCTCTATTCATCCCACCCAGAGCCGGCCCATCCCCTGTCCCCCCCACCCACCACCATCCAGGTTCACCCACACAAAGGCACGGGGTCCAGGGCCCTGCCCCCCTCCTTGCCTGGGGCACTGTAGAGGTTGTCCACAGCCTCCCGGCAGCACTGGGGCTCCACCTCTGACCACTGGCCAAAGTACGTGAGCCGAACATGACCTTCCCATCAGTGTGCACAGGGGACGGAAGGGGGACAAAAATACGATCAGTCATTGCTGAGCAGCTGGCCTGGGGGAGGGGCCTCCAGGAGGTCCCCCAACACAAGGCAGGAGCCACTGGCCTCACTAAGCACGGCCTCCCTAGGGGCATGCAGCCCTGAGGCCCGGAGACAGCTGGGTTCACAGGAGCTGCTGCCCTGGACTCCTGGGCGCGAAGGGGCTTGTTTCCAGACTCATCCTTGGAGACTTCGCAGAGTCTTGTGTGCAAAGACTTGGCGGGGAGAAGTGGGGTGGGAGGCTGGCTGGTGTGGCTCAGTGGTTGAGCATCCACCTTTGAACCAGGAGGTCACCGTTTAATTCCCGGTCAGGGCACAAGCCTGGACTGTGGGCTCGATCCCCTGTATGGGGCCTGCAGGAGGCAGCCAATCAATGATTCCCTCTCATCATTGATGTTTCTCTCTCTCTCTCTCTCCCTCTCTGAAATCAAGACAAATATATTAACAACAACAACAAAAGGCTGGGGAAGCAGATAACCTCCGCCATTCCCTTGAATTCGTGGCACTCTCCTCGTCTTGAGGCTTCCCCCCCCCCCCCCCCCCCGTACTCCCCTCGCCCAGGCCTGGGCACCTACCTGCTTGGTCCAGGAGCAGGTTCCGGGGGTTGAGGTCCCGGCACAGCACGCCCTGCTCGTGCAGCGCCTCCAGGGCCACCAGCGTCTCAGCCGCCCACTGCTTGACCTGCTCTTCCCTCACGCTCCAGGCGCCCCCGCCAGACCCCCGGCTGGCCTTGTCCACTGAGGGGCAGCTCTGACCTCTGCTGCGGCCACAGCCCCCCAGCACCCGGCCTGCCCCCTCGCGAACCCAAGAGAGCCCCCAAGGGGACCCAGTGTCTGAGTTCTGGCCAGGTTCTCTCTGAGACTGGAGGTGCAGGCGGCCACCGGGAGCCTTCGGGGGGTCCGAGGAGCAGGAAGTGCTGGTCCTGGCTGAGGGTGCACCTTCGGCCTCTCTCTGGGGTCTGACGGGTGGGACCTCCCTGGCTGGGGCAAGGCTCCGGCAAGTCCAAGGAGACTCCAGCGGCACTCTGTCCTGCAGGCGGGTGTGGCCAGGGGGCAGCGGCCTTGGGGTCCGGAGGCTGAGGCGGGAGTTGAGCTGAGCCTTCATCCTCTCCAGGCTGGAGCCAGACCTGAGGCCAGACTGTTGGGGGCGCCCCTGGGAGAGCAGGTGGGACCAGAGCGTGCCTCCTGGGCCAGGCGGAGGGAGCGGCGAGCATGGGGATGGGAGAAGAAGAGCATGGACACCGGGTCCGGCCCCACCCTGCGGATCCTCTGCCCTCCGGTCCTCACCTCTGCTCCTCCCTCCCGGAGCCTGAACCTAGAATGACCTCTCCTTCCTGTCACTCACCTAGAGAGGACCCAGCCTCCCCATCTGGCACGGAATAGGTGCTTAACCCCAAAGGAAATGTGAATTATTGTTAATGTCCTTGGTTTACCAGTGTTCAATATATTTTATACATATATATATTTAAAAATTTCTAGGGACAATAGTACAATGAAATGTAAGTTAGTAAAATAAAAGAAGGCCAGGCATGGACCTGTGATGACTCTATGTCAGGGGTCCTCAAACTTTTTAAACAGGGGGCCAGTTCACTGTCCCTTGGACCGTTGAAGGGCCAGACTATAGTTTAAAAAAAAACTATGAACAAATTCCTATGCACACTGCACATCTTATTTTGAAGTAAAAAAACAAATGTTTTCGGCGGGCCGCATGTGGCCCGCGGGCCGTAGTTTGAGGACCCCTGCTCTATGTTATGAATTAGAATGTGCACCTCATTAAAAAATCTCATCACCTGCCCTAGCCGGTTTTGCTCAGTGGATAGAACGTCGGCCTGTGGACTGAAGGGTCCGGGTTTGATTCATGCCCAGGTTGTGGGCTCGATCCCCAGTAGGGGGTGTGCAGGAGGCAGCCAACCAATGATTGTCTCTCATCATCGATGTTTCTCTCTCTCTCTCCCTTCCTCTCTGAAATCTATATATACATATATTTAAAATCTCATCACCCTAACAGGAGATCAATAAATATCTGCTACATGACCAGCTCCTGTCCTTACAGCTTCAGAACCACCACCCCACAGGGCACTCTGAGGGATGGGCGCAGACTAGAAAAATGAAGAGCCAGGACTGGAGGACATGGTGACAAAGGGGACACCTGCATACGTGTCCTCTCGCCAGCCCTACATGAACATCTTCCCCAGGATGTCCCTGCGCCTCAGCACCCCTGGGGCCCACACAGCCTGACCCGGCCATCACCCTCCAGCGAGGCCGGGCCCTGGTCTGTGCTGCACACCTGGTGCGAGTTACCCTCTCCCTCGGTTTTGGCATTTTAAGGGCAGGAAAGGGGACACCTCCCCAAGGCCCCTCACCTTGCACGTGCTCCAGGTGCAGGAAGATGGAGTCCTCGCTGACAAAGTACCGCAGCAGCTTGGTCATGTAGGGGACCCCGTGCGGGATGATGGTCAGCCGCTCCCGGCTCGCCGTGTGACACCTGGACAGGCTCTGGGGAGGGGGCAGGCCAGAGGCTGCTCTGTTAGGGGACGTCAGAGCCCCAGCTTCAGTGGCCACCGGATGAGGGAGGGGAGCCACCCTGAGGAGCAACTGCCTCCCCCACTTCCTGCCCTGGCCCTCACCCCTGTCTTCCCTAGGCCATCCAGGTCCCCCACCTTCTGGGCCAGGGAGGAGGCAGTGAAGTGTGTGTGCCTGGAGGGCCGGGGCACACTCAGGGCAGGACAAGTGGCTTTCGGATTTGGAGGGAGCATGGACTTCATATAGAGGTTCTGGGTAGGGGGTTCCCTAGAGGGTAGCGGGGTCTAAGAGCTCTGAGAAAGTCCCAAGGGGAATGCAGAATGGAGGGGGCTGGGCGGCACCTGCCTTCACCACGAAGGTCCCTCCAGTTGCTGGGTCCTGGACCAGCTGCACCTGCCAAGGTCCAGGAGGCATTGGTCAAGGCACATGCTAGTTCCCGGGGCTCCACGGCCCTAATCCCAGCCCCCAGGCTCCTCCACGGAGGCGGACTCACTCCAGAGGCAGGGCAGCGAAGGCAGGCCCCCAAACGGACATCAATCCTGCGCTGCTCATCCCCCCTTCTTGGACCCACAGGTCTTAGCTCATGTGCCGCCGCCTCCAGGAAGCGTTCCCAGCCCTCAGGCGCTCTCCAAGCTCACCCTAGGGGAACCTTATCACACGGTGTCTAATTTCCTGTCTCCCCACTGCACTGTGAGCCCCAGGAGGGCAGGAACCCCACTGTCCAGCTGTTTCCAGAGCACACATCCATGGGGAGTGGCCCAGCCTGCAGGGTCCAAAGGTGTCATGGATGGAAACGACCTCAGAACCAGTTACGTGATTGATCTTTCATTTTACAGGTGAAAGGCTGAGGCTCCGAGAGTGTGGCCCAGACCACCAATGGGCCAAGCCGTGCCCACGTGCCTGGGCTGGGAGTGCTCTCTCAGGCCTCTCCCCCTGACGCCCACCCTTCTTTTAAGTAATTCTCTCTGGAGGCTGTCTTCGGAGAGCAGCCCACTCCTTCGCCCGTTGGTTTTGTTCAGAGGCAGGGCCTTGTATCAAGGTGGGAACTTGCCTCTTCTCGTGGTGGGCAGGGTGGACCCCAGGCACGGGAGAGGGCATGCAGGGCATGTCGGGGGCAGAAAATGGCCCAGATTAGGGGCCTGCAGGGACAAGACCACTGGGTGAGGTTGTGACTCCTTGCAGACACTCCCCATGGTGGTGGATGGAGCCCGGCCCTTAGGCCAGACCACTGGGCAGTGAATCCTGCAGCCTCAGGTTGGAACTGGGCTTAGATCTTGGACAAGTGAATTGGTTTCCTCATCTACCAAAGAGTGATCCCAAATGCCCCCTTCCTTCATCACCGGTTTGGTTGATGCCATCTTGGATGTAAAGGCCGTGAGCATGCCAGTTGTCACACTTGCTAAGACACATCACCTCTCTGAACCTTGTTTTCTTAACTGCAAGTTGGGGTCATAGCAGTACCCCATCTGGAGGTCATTAGGATTCTATAAAGCAGACAACTCAAGCAGAGCAGCAACCTGTGCCTGCCACAAACACGCCCTCGATAATCTTTAGTGATTATTATTATTATTATTATTATTATTATTATTACTAGGGGCCTGGTGCACGAAATTTGTGCACTGGGTGGTGGGGGGGGGGGAGTGTCCCTCAGCCCAGCCTGCCCCCTCTTACATACTGGGAGCCCTCAGGCGTTGACCCCCATCACCCTCCAATCGCAGGCCTGGGCAGGGGACCCTCATTTCCCCCCATCACTGGTTCTGCCCCCAGCCCAGGCCTGATGCCTCTGGCCCAGGATTCAGGCCTGGGCAGGGGACCCCCCCTCTGCCCCCCCATCACCGGCTCTGCCCTTGCCCAGGCCTGATGCCTCGGCCAGAGGCGTCGACCCCCATCACCCTCCCATCACCTGATTGGCCCCTTGCCCAGGCCTGACGCCTCCACCAGAGGTGTCAGGCTTGGACAGGGGACCCCCATCTCCCCCCATCACTGGCTCTGACCCCCACCCAGGCCTGATGCCTCTGGCCTAGGAATCATGCCTGGGCAGGGGACCCCCATCTCGCTGATCGCTTGCTCCACTCCCCCGCCCAAGCCTGATGCCTCTGACCCAGGCTTCAGGCCTGGGCAAGGGGACCATCATATCTCCCCAATCCCCGGCTCTGCCCCCCGCCCAGGCCTGATGCCTCGGCCAGAGGAGTTGACCCTCATCACCCTCCGATCGCCCGATCACCGGATCGGCCCCTTGCCTAGGCCTGAGGCCTCCGGCAGAGGTGTCAGGCCTGGGCAGGGGACCCCCAGCTCCCCGTGGTTGCAGGCTCCGCCCCTGCCCAGGCCTAACGCCTCTGGCCAAGGCATTAGGCCTGGGCAGGGGACACCCAGATCCCCGCAGTTGCAGGCTCCGCCCCTGCCCAGGCCTAACGCCTCTGCCTGAGGCGTCCGGCCTGGGCAGCGGGGACCCGCAGCGGCAGCAGCACCGCGATCTCCCGCTCTGCCCCTGCCCAGCTCCCCGCGATTGCAGGCTCTGCCCCTGCCCAGGCCTAACGCCTCTGGCCGAGGCGTCAGGCCCGGGCAGCGGGGACCCACAGCTGCAGCGGCCCCGCAATCCCGGGCTCCGCTTTAGGCCCAGGCAAGGGACCCCTAGCTCCCGGGACTGCCAGCTCCCATCGCTGGCTCCACCCCTACTTCCTGCTATCACTGGCCAGGGCGGCAAAGGCGCCCGATTCTCCGATCATGGCTGGGGGCCGCCTTTGACCTGCCCCGCCCCCCGGCTCTTAGCTCCCCCCTGGGTTTCCGATCACTGTCAGTGGCAGGGGGCTTCTTCCTGCTTTCCCTTTCGCCTCCCTGCATTGTGCCTACATATGCAAATTAACCACCATCTTTGTTGGCAGTTAATTTGCATATATCGCCCTGATTAGCCAATGAAAAGGGTAGTGGTTGTACGCCAAATTACCATGTTTCTCTTTGATTAGTGTAGATTATTATTATTATTATTAAGAAACCCCACTGGGTAGGGAGCACATACTCTGTGCTAAATGCTTTATATGATTTAGGCCCACAGCCCTACTCGGTGAGTGTTATTGGTGATCCATTTTATTGATGAAGAAATTGAGGTTCAGCCAGGCCTGTGTTGCTCAGTGACTGAGCATTGACTTATGAACCAGGAGGTCATGGTTCGATTCCCAATCAGGGCACATGCCTGGGTTGTGGGCTCCATCCCCAATAGGGTCGTGCAGGAGGCAGCCGATCAATGATTCTCTCTCATCATTGATGTTTCTATCGTTCCCTTTTCCTTCCTCTCTGAAATCAATAAAAAGATATTTTTTCAAAAAAAGAAATTAAGGTTCAGAGAGGTCATGTTGCCCACGATCCCGCTCCTGAAAAGTGGTAGAGCCAGGCCTTGGACCCAGGCAGGCTGACCCCGGGCCCTGGAGAATAACCACCCTTGGGGGCACAGCCAGCTCACTCTGGCACGTGCCCTCCCCTCTGGGCCCCAGTGTCCCCATCACCAGTGAAATGAAGGCGGTGGACTTGGTGCAGCAGGAGTGAGGGGGTTCCTCCTCCAAGAGCCAGAGACTGAACCCAGCCTGGCCCCAGCTCCTTTGCCAAGTCTGTACAATGTTTGAAAAAGAAATCTGGGGTCATTTAGGAGAACAGAGTTTCCCACAAGTACCGACACCCAGATAATTCCCCACTGTCCCTTGCCAAGTGGGGCTTCCTACTACCTCGTCCGGGACACGGCCCTATCACTCACAGAGCCCAGAAACCAGCGGGGAAGGCTGGGGCAGTGAGAAATAAAACGCAATCAGGACATTGAAACAAGTGGGTTAAACTCTGTATGTACATGAAAACCTACCGATCTGGGAAGAATTCGACCAGAACATTAGCAGTAATTATCTTGGAGTGAGGTAGGGTGGTGGGGAATTGTTTGTTTCTGTTTTAAATGTCTTCCTCTTTCGTGTTATCTCAAAAGGGTAGCAGACAGGGCATTTTCCCATTAAACCCAGCAAACAAACACACCGCCTTCCTCTTTTGCTCCTTGCTACAGGAGACACAACACCTGCTAGTCACGTGGCCTCGGTGGCCTCAGTTTCACGCTCTATGAGACAGTTACTAACAGTCAGCTCTACCCAGAGGAGCTTGTGGCCGTGAAGGAAAACCCCACGGCGCCGTCCCACGTGGGAGCCATTAGCCACGTGTGGCTATCAAGCCCTTGAAATGTGGCTGGTGCAGCTGCTGCAGCTTCTTTGGTGAAACACATGAACACTTTCTGTAAAAATGCCCAACGTATCAAAATCCCAGAAGGAATCTCTTATGGAGCTAACAAGCCCAAAGTTGCAAACAGGTTTGCAAAATCCAAGGTCCACGGGGGCTGGGCATGTGAGCCAGTGAGCAGGGCGGGGACGGGAGCAAAGCAGAGGCCGGTGTCCCCTCAAGCAGGCAGCCCTTCCTCCACTCCCTGCTGCTTCAGGGACCCCGAGCCAGCCTTTCCAGATCTCTGGATTTTGAGGAGAAGCAGGATATCTGGTTGTTTATATGAAACCTGCCAACTTTTAAATGTTGGTAACGAATACATTTTTTAAAAAACACCCCGGTGTTTGAGCCAAAAAAACAAGAAGTGACTTGAACGACCTTTTTATTCCCCATCCTTGACTCAGAGCCTGGATCCTGGACGCGGCTCGCAGGCCTCCAGGCTCCCCGAGGGCAGACGCCTGGGTATTCTGGCCGACTGCCTACCTAGTTCTTGACCAACCCACCTCTGTTCCCTGCCACCCTCTATGCCTGCCAGTACCTCTTTGGCCCTAGAGACCCCCTCCCGACAACCGGGCACCTCAGGGGACCCGCCGGCTTCCCCAGCCAGCCCTTTGCCCTCCCGGGCTCTGTGCTGGGGGCCAGCGCTGCTCTCCTGCCCGGATCTGCCTGGGCAGAGCTGTGGAATGGGACACTGTGAGGCACATCAGACCTGGCCCGAGGCTGCCGAACACCTCTCCTAATTTGGGGAAATTGGTGCTCCTGGCTTGGGAACGGCGCAGGAACAGGAAGCAGGATCTCTGGAGGGAGGTGGAGCAGGTGAGGTGAATGCCCAAGAAAGGGTGAAAAAGGAAGGCAGGGCGATCTCAAGACAGGACGGCTGCTGTCCACGTGCAGGACTCAGAACACCGGGTTCCGAAAACGCTTTGCCCAGGGGTGACCAGGGCTTAAGCAAATGAGGGGGATCCTGTCACAGACCTCGCTCTTGGCAACTCAAGGTGCCCGTTTGCATCCTACAACTCCGGGAATTTAAAAAACAGCCCTAGCCGGTTTGGCTCAGTGGACAGAGCGTCGGCCTGCGGAATGAAGGGTCCCGGGTTCGATTCCGGTCAGGGGCATGTACCTTGGTTGCGGGCACATCCCCAGTAGGAGGTGTGCAGGAGGCAGCTGATCGATGTTTCTCTCTCATTGATGTTTCTAAATCTCTATCCCTCTCCCTTCCTCTCTGTAAAAAATCATTTAAAAAAAAAAAAAGATGCAGACGCTAAAAGCTAACACTACTTTTCTCAGGTCTTTAAAAAAATAAAATAAAAATAAATAAATAAATAATAAAAAACAAAGTAGTGTAACGTCAACTCACTATTTGCCAAACTTCTTTCACCCGGAACTCCACTCTCCCCAGCACCCCTGGCTCAGTGGGATCCCATGTGGGGCAACGGGGTGGCAGTCACCTCCCAGCCTGTGCAAGCCACATGGACTAGTTGGCGAGAGGGCAGGACTGCACAGATGGAGCCTGGCTGGGCCTTGCTGACATACTGGGGTCCATTCCAGGGACCTGGGAGTAGCAGCTGGAGCAAGGCTGGGGGACGGGAAGCCACATGCCTCCAGACTGGCGTTGGTCACCCGCATCTAGAGCCATCAAACATGCATCACGTGTTTTAGCATGTGCCAGGCCTTTCCCCTAAATGAACTCATTTTAGTTCCCACATCACCCCGTGGGGGGAGGGTCCTCACCCACTGACGGGCGAGCGCTGAGAGGTGAAGGACCTGCCCTTGGCCGCCTGAGTGCTGCCCACACAGACTCCATCCCCCGGCGTGTGCGGAAGCACACACTGGCCTCCTCCGCTCTGAGGCTCCCGACCCATCGAATCCCCCGTGAGTGTTGGAATTACAGATACCCGGCTCGACCTCAGAGATTCTGACTCAAAGGGCCTGCGGTGGGGCCCAGGCGTCTGTATTTTGGGGGAGCTCCCCAGGCGATTCTGACAAACAGCCAGTATGAGAAAGAACTTCTTCAGTGACTCCTCAGGCAGCCCTTGGTGGGGGCAGAGGGCAATCGAACACTGGCTCTGTGGGTGAAAAGGGGGCCACAGACGAAACCTGACCAGCTCAGGGGAGGCCTGCCTGACGGGCCTTACAAGCTCAGGGACCGGAAGTAACCACACAGGGTGGTCTGAGCATAAAGCTTCCTAACCAAAGGAGGGTCGCACGTCCTAGGCCTATAGCTTCCTTGACAAACCTCAATCTGTACCTTAGGTGAGCCTGTCATTTTGCATCTAAGATAACATACCTTTGAAATGTCAGCGTTATCTCCTTTGCAGACACCCCCCCAGGGAACAACCTCCCACCGGATCAGGAGACCACAGAACCCCTCATGGTGTCTTGTTGCCGGAGTCCCCGCTCCATGTGCTGTAAATGTTACTCAGTGCCTGCCCGGTGCCTTCCCATGCAAAAGAAGTATGGGTCTATCCGTTTTACTTCCTACCCAACCCCAGAGATTTCCCCGAGTTGCTCTCCCGCCTCCCTCATCTACCGCCAATGAATTTTAAGTAACCTCCCCCCTTGGTCTCCCCTTTAATTTTAATGTATAAAATAAGTGGTAAAACTGACATCTTTTCTGGAACATTTTCTCAATCCATTGAGATTTTGCTTCCCCACAACTGTCATCAGTTGGGCTCAAATAAACTCATAAAAATTCGTACAGGTTTGGACGTTTCTTACGCCGACAGCTCCAATCTCATTTGACCCAACTGTCCTTCTGACTTCCACTCTGAGTGTCCCAGGTACAGGTTGGGATGTCAGTGCCTATCTTCCTGTCTGCCTTGCGTTAAGGGGAAGGGTCCCAGATGGGGTGAGGAGGAGGGTGGGGCCCGGAGAGAAAGGGCAGAGCTGCCAGGCCCTGGATGATTGGGACACTCGGAGGGCAGGTTTCTGGAGATGAGCACCTTCCCGCCACGGGACCTTCTTGGCTGTGCTTGGTGGGAGACTCGGCTGCAGCCTTGGGGTGCAGAGGGAATGCGGGGTGGGGGCCGGTGGGAAGTGGGAGTGAGCCAGAGTGGGTGGCAGGATGCCCTGGGCACAGCTTCTCCTGAGGCTTCTGTCTTCACTCCCGGAGGGAGCAGTTTTCTGCGTGTGAGCTGGAGGGCTGTGGAAAGGCGCTGCCTGCCTCTTGGGTTCCCAGCTTCCTTCCCAGGACCTGACTGGTGTGTGCTGGGGCAGGGAGGGATGGGGGGCTGCTGGACACAGCTGGATACCCTGCCCCCTCTCCAGTCTCCTCTGAAGGGCTGGGCGTGGCTGCCCTCTCTGCCCACCTGTCACCCCAATCGCACACACCACCTCCTCCCACACCAAGGGCCCTACTTACTCACCTTCTCGATGACCCCGACCACCCTGCAGCCCCTCAGCTGCTCCAGGGCAGAGCTCAGTGTGCGGATGGGCCGGAGCCTCAGGCTGCTGAAACCCTGCGAGGGGAGACAGGCTCAGGCCTCAGCCCTCCTCAGCCAGGCAGTGGGCAGGGCCTCCAGCTGCCGGGGGAGCACAGGGAGTGGGCAAGAATGGGGTACGGTCCAGCCTCACCTCACAGGGACAGGCTAGCAGAGAAGCTGGTCCTGACTTGGGCGGGGGGGCCCACACTGCCCTCTTCACCCAGCCCCCCCACCCCACCCCCGCACCTCCCCGCAGCCCTTCTCCAAGGCTCAGGGAGTCCCTAAGGCTTCAGAAGTCTCCCTATCTCCAGGAGGCAGATGCTCCCGGGGGTGGGGAAATAACCTGGGAACGTGTGGATCCCAGGGAACATGCCTCGAAGACCAAGGCATGTGGCCCAGGCACGTGATTTGGGGAAAAGTGAGCCTAGGAGGGGTGTGTGTGCATGTCTGTGCACACCTGTGGGCATGAGAGGTGTGCGTGCATTTTCAAACCCCTCTGTGTGTGCACTGGGTTAGGAAAAGCCATATGGGGAGAGCATCCGTGCACATCTATGTATGCATGTATGTGTATGTGCACACGGCGGTATTCGTGTCTGCTCCACATACTGAGGCCCATTCAAATACAAACAGACCTGGGAGCCCTGAAGTGTGTGCCCATGCGAGCATGTGTATGAGCCGTGGGCGAGGGTGGGGAGATGTGTGCGCTCTGTGAGGGCGCGAGGCTGGACTGGGGATGATTCACTCCGTGTTGGAAAATGAATGAACTACAGAGGGTGCGGCAGAGAGAGGAAGCCAAAGGAGGGGGGGAGGAGGGGCAGCCCTGGCACATACCACTGCCCGCCCAGCCCTGCAGCCCGCTGGCCCACCGGTGGGGGGCAGCTCCTCACCGTGCCAGGGCTGGCTCCGCTGCCCAGGGTCCTCTGCAGGTGGCAGTTGAAGATCTCCTCTGCCCGCCGCAGGTACTTGGTGATTTTCAGCTTTACAGCCTCGCATCGCTCCTTGTTGGGGTCCACTGTGGGGGGAGGGGGTTACCAGGACCCGCCCTGCTCCCCTCCCTGGCCCTGGAAGGCTGTGGTTCTAACTCCCATGGCCTGCCCTCTGCCCTCCATAGGACAGGGCGCCTAACTCTGAGGCTGGTCAGCGGACCCTGCCCCACATCTGTTCCTGAGCCCCTCCTCTGGGAGGGAGACTGGCGGGGGAGGAGGAAGGCAGATGGCAGAAGGGGTTGGGAGCTGCGGTCACCCTCTGCTTACAGCACTTTGCAGCTGGCACCCACCACCTCGCTGGCCGCCGTCACACCCTGGGCAGGGACCGAGTGGGATTTCCATGTCCATTTTCACAGGAGACAGAAGCTCCCAGAGAACATGGCTTCCTTCCTCTCTGGTGCCCAGTGTGAAAAAGGCCAGAGAGGGATCAGGATTGGAAGACAAAGGAATTTGCTGGACAGGCCTGCAGCCCAGGCACCGAGGGGTCTGGCCAGCAGGAGGGTAGAAAGCACGAATCAGGGCCTGACTCTACCTGAGCCTGGCCACCAAGGCCCCCGGGTCTCACACTGGCCTCAGGGCCAGCCTCTCCCCCAGCTTGGAAATGCCTTACTTCGCCCTGAACAGGCCCTTCTCCTCCCCTCCCCTCCCCTCCCCTTCCCGCTTTGCTGTTCTCTCTCAGGAGCTCTGCCCGACCTTTCAGCTGGACAGTGCACCTGCCGCTCTTCAGTGCTCCGACTAGAGTTTGAACTTCTAGAAAAATCCCCTAGGCCGGCCGCGCCTGGACTCAGTTTCCCTCCCTTCACTCCCTCCTCATTGCCCTTCACACGAGACTGTAATTGTCCATCGTCAACTCATCAGCCTACCCCCATTCCACACGAGCTATGTCACTGCCCTGTGCCTCCGTTTCCTCACTTGGGAAGTAGGAATAAAAATAGTTCCTATGCACTTGGAGCTCCATGCAACAACACACTTAGTATCTTCTATTACCGTGAGGTTCGGGTGAGTTAATACAGGCTAAGCCCTTGGACCGGCGCCTGGCACGTAGGAACTGCTCGAGAAACACTCGCTGTTATCAGTGTCTTTCGGAGAGGCCCGCGGGCCCTGTTCACCCAGCAGGGATGGACAGATGAGGGGCGAGCTCCACCTCGGCCCTCCCTCACCAGCCCCTGTCCCCGCGCGGCCCAGCCCAGCCCTCACCGTGCACGCCTCGCAGCAGGACGTCCACGCTGTTCTGGTAGTGGTTGAAGGCTGCCTCGTAGTCCTCGCTGACATCGCGCTCCAGGGCCAGCCGGATCTGCGTGGCTGCATCCACCAGGTAGTCGCGCTTGGTCGCGTCAGGTGGCCCCGGAGCCACCCGGTTGCGAATCTGCTCCAGGTACAGGCGGGCCTGGGATGGTGCTCGCGAGCAGGGCTCAGGCTCCTGCCCGGGGCCAGGGGGGCACTCGCAGGCCACCAGGCTCATGGCAGCTGCCCTGCAGGTGCGACCTGGGAGTGAGCAGATGCATGAGGGAGGACCCAGCTGGGAACCACACCCCGTTTGCGCCCGGGTTTCCTCCCCTGAATATTCAGAGACTAACACCTGGGTGGAGGGGGAGCGGGCTGCAGGGTCAGAGCTAATGTGGGTAAAGTCCTTAAAGGAGCCAGGTCTTTCCTAAGTGGTGGTAACAGAATAAGAACAGGCCTGGGGCTCCTCCCTTCAATTCAAATTCAGTTCAACAAGCATTTCTTGAGCACTTACGAGGTGCTGAGCACGGGCGAGAGCTGAAGGTATCTGCGACCCAGAGCTGCCTTCACGTGGCACGGAGCAAACCCATGTCTGTCACACAGTAAAGGTAACGGAGGCCGCACTCTGAGGCCGAGGCAGGGCCGTTCCTCACACTGTTCCCTCCGTCCTGCCTGTTCTCCCCGTCCTGCTCCTCCCACGGGAATCTCACTTTTCCTCCCCATTCAGCTCCAGACAGAATGGCCGGCCCCTGCTTTGTTTCCCTTAGTGCCGAGGTCAGTGTGGTCAGGGGCGAGGACCTCCCACACAGCCCAGCAGAGAGCCGGGCACAAAGCCAGGCCTTCAAGCCTGTGGGCAAGTGCAATGACCCAGTGGCAGATGGATGGGGTTGGAGGAAGGAGGGCAGGGCCTACCCAGCCCTGGGGAGGGGATGGCTCTGTTCTCCTGGCTCCGTCTCTGAAGCCAGGAGTCCACGTGGCCAGAGACCGGACAGCAGCTCCTTTCTGAGCGTGTGGGACACACGTGGCCAAAGGGACAGAGAAGTGGCTGCGGCCAAGGAAAGGGCTCGGAGAGAGGCCAGCGGAGCTGCCCCTGCCCTCTCTGCAGGGCGCCCCTGCTCTCAGGCCCCAGTGGGAAGGAGCAGGGCCTGAACTCCCAATCCCAGGCACGCCCGCCTCTGTAGAGAAAGGGAGGAGAGAACAGGATGGGGAGGGGGGCGGGAAGGGAAACCCACACCGCGGGGCCAGCGGGGAGCTGCACCCTGGCCAGCCTGAGGCCAGGAGGTGGAGGGAGGGACTCGCCCAGCCACCCCACCCGGGACAGGACATGCAGCTCTGAGGCCTGTGTTGAGGCCTGAGGCCGGTCCTGCGGGCAGAGCCTGGGGGGCAGAGCCGCAGGACGAGGCCTGGGCAGAGAAAGCGGCGCGTCCAGCCCGGGAGTTCCAGGCACGCGGGGGGCACCGCCCCGCTGGGGACAGGCCGAGGAAGGTGAGCTGGGATGAGAAGAGGGGGCATCCTCGCCTGGGAGGAGGGATGGTGAGGAGCCGGGCAAACACCGTACCTGCCCGAGCCAGGAGCTCGGTCCGCGCGGCCACGCCGCCACCACCGCCCCTTCCCGTCCGCGGGGGATCCTGCACCGGGACCCCGGCTTTGCGCCCTCCAGCCGGGTGCAGGCTTCTTGCGGGGTGCAGGCAGCCATTGGCTGCAGATGAGCTCAGCCTCTGGCTGTTAGAATAAACCACCAATCAGCGCCCAGCTCGGCTTCTGCCGGCCCCTGAAGTCGCAGCGTAGGCGGGGCGGAGCGCTAGCGGGTGGGGGCAGGATTGGGGAGAGGGTGGGTACAAGGACCTCCGCCGGCTTTGTTCGCTGGTGTCCCCCAAGTGCCTAGAACAGCATCTGGCACACAGTATTGCTAAGTAAGTATTTGCTGAATGAATGAATGAATGAATGACTGAATGAGCTTTGAAGTGTTTGAAGAGGGCGGTGGAGGAGAAAGTTCTGGGCGAAAAATATGTATAAATGCCTCAAGAAATCAAGGGAGAAAAATAACATCTGCACATCAAACAGGATGTAAAATCTTTTGATAAAATTTAACACTCATGCATGATAGAGACAATCTCTTTACTGAATAAAATCTAAACAAACTCATGGACTTAATCCTTAACTTGATAAAGGATGATCTACTAGGAACTTGGAGCATATGGGATGTAACTTACATCACAGGCGGTGGGGGGCATGAGACCCATTCCCACGGCCCTTCTGGCATATGGCAGGGTCACACTTCCCTCTCCCGGTGGAAGTTAGGCTTGGCCATGGAACTTGCTTTGAAATGCCAGTGGGCAGAGCATGAGTTACTTTACAGTACAGGCTCTAAGAGCCAGCCCATAATTCACTTGCCCCTTCCACCATGGTTATGGGAGAAGCACATGTCCATGGAGTCATGGAACGCCCATCCGCCGGGGTCTCTGAGAAACAACACTAAGGAACTCCCTGCTCCATGGCTTGTATTGGACATGGGGTGTAAGCAAGAAATGCATTTTTTAAAAAAAAAAAAATATGTTTTTATTGATTTCAGAGAGGAATGGAGAGGGAGAGAGAGATAGGAACATCAATGATGAGAGAATCATCGATTGGCTGCCTCCTGCATGCTCCTCCCCCCCCCCCCCCCTGGCTGGGGATCAAGCCGCAACCCAGGCATGTGCCCCTGACTGGAATTGAACCCAGGACCCTTCAGTCTGCAGGCCAGCACTCTATCCACTGAGCCAAACAAGCCAGGACCTGAGAAATGCATTTTTATTGTGTTAAACTACTAGATTTTGGGAGTGTTTGTTACTGCAGCATACCTTGACCTATCTTGAATGATATACCAATGCAGTCAGAAATGAGTCAAAATACTCTTCAACAATACACTGGAAGCTACAGTTAATGCAATAAGAAATTAAAGCAAATATGAGGTTTAAAAATTGAAGGGAAGAGACCAAATTGCCATTATTTGTGATGTGATTGTTCACCTGGAAAACCCAAAGCAATAATTGGTGAGTGCAGCAAAATGTCTGGATACTAGACCAATATTTTAAAAAATATGTTTTTATGTGTTTTAGAGAGGAGAGAGAGAAACATTGATGTGAGAAACATAATGTGCTACCTCCTGCACACCCCTTACTGGGAACTGAGCCTACAACACCAGGTGACCCTTTGGTGCAGGGCACTAGATCAATATTTACACATCAAGAACTTTCCTATATATCAGCAATAATAATTTGAAAATTCCTATATAATAAAAGCCTAATATGCTAAGTGTCCGGTCATCTGTTCAACCAAAGTGTAATATGCTAATGATATGCTAAGGCTGCTTGCTATGACGTGCACTGATCACCAGGGGGCAGATAGTCAATGGGTCGACCAGTCGCTTTGATGTGCCCCGGGACAGATGCTCCGACTGGTAGGTTAGCTTGCTGCTGGGGTCTGGCTGATCTGGACTGAGCGAGATGACCGGACATGCCCTGGAGCCCTCCCACTGTCCCTCCCCAGCTGGCCAACCTCCTGTGTCTCTCCCCAGCCCCGATCATGCACCAGTGGGGTCCCTCAGCCTGGCCTATGCCCTCTCGCAATCTGGAGTCCCTAAGGAGATGTCAGAGAGCCAGTTTCTGCCTGATCCCACAGGCCAAGCTGAGGGACCCCACTTGTGCACAAATTCATGCACTGGGCCTCTAGCCCTATATAATAAAGTGGTGATATGCAAATTGACCATCACACCCTCACACAAAGATGGCTGCCCCCATGTGGTCACAAGATGGCTGGCAGAGGAGGGAAGTTGTGGGTGATCAGGCTGGCAGGGGAGGGCAGTTGGGGGCAATCAGGCTGGCAGGGGAGTGGTTAGGGGGCAATCAGGCAGGCAGGCAGGCAGGCAAGCGGTTGGGAGCCAGCAGTCCCGGATTGTGAGAGGGATGTCCAACAGTCAGGCTGGCAGTTGGACATCCCTTGAGGGGTCCCAGATTAGAGAGGGTGCAGGCTGGGCTGAGGGACACGCCCGCCCCCTCCAGTGCACAAATTTTGTGCACCTGGCCTCTAGTGTAATAATAATTTTAAAATCCCATTCACATAGTAACAAAAACTATAACATGTTTAGGAATAAATTAATTAGAAATGGCCCTGGCCAGTGTGACTCAGTTGGTTGGAGCATTGTTCCATACACCAAAAAGTGGCAGGTTTGATTCCCAGTCAGGGCACATACCAAGGTTGCAGGTTTGATTCCCCAGGCAGGGTGCATGCAGGAGGTGGCTGATCAGTGTTTCTCTCTCACATCCATCTCTCTCTCTCTCTCATTCCCTCTGTCCTTTCCTCACTCTAAGATCAATTTAAAAAAAATTTACAAACTTAAAAAAACAAACAAAACACCATTTAAAATAATACTAATTAGAAATATATGACCTTTATGGAGAAAACAATAAAATTCTACTGAGAGGCACAAAAAAGACTCAAAATATGGGGAGTTGTACCAGGGTATTGTGTTCAACAATGGGATGACTACCACTGTAAAGATGTCAATTCTCTCCAAATTATTTTAAAAATTCAATGCAATTCCAATAAAAATACCAAAGGAACTCTTCATAGAACTTAGAACAGGATGATTCTAAACTTCATGTTTATTCATTCACTTAACAAAACTTTTGGAGGGCCTACTATGGGCCTGACCTTTTTCTAGTTATCCTTGTGATTAACACAAACAAAAAAAGCTTTCATGGAGCTGTCATTCTAATGGGAAAAACAGTAATAAATACATAGGCATATCCAATATAATAAAAGCATAGTAGGCAAATTGTCCCCTCGACCAGGAGTTGTCCAGGAGTTCGACCAGGGGGCGGGGCCAGCCGGGGGAAGGGAGGGAGTACCCAGCCGGCAGCTGCTAGGGACCCTATCAGTGCACGAATTTTGTGCACTAGGCCTCTACAAGATACGTAATATCTGATGTGATTTTAATAGTATATGTAAATGTGCAGCAATAGCTGTTTGAAAAAGAACAATAGTGGTGGTTAGAAGCTTGCCTTACCAAATCAAAAGACAGTCTAAAGCTGCAATTTTTAAAACAGGTGGCATTGATGCACATAAATAGATGATAAGAATAGACTAGAGTCCAGAAACTAAGTCGGGGGATTTGACTTAGGATAAAGAAGACATTTCAAGCCAGTGGATGAATTCTTCATGAGAGGTGTTGGGAAACTTAACTTATGGAAAAAAATTAATCCCTACTTCACACCATATACAAAAATAAATCCAAGTTTAAAATTAAAAATTAAAAAGAGAACAACCACAAATGTTTAGAAGAAAGTGTCCAAGAATATCATCATGATGTTCAGGTAAGATAGAAACTAAAGTGCTTTTAAATATTCCTGGTGGGGAACCATTTAAAGGGAAAATACAGCCCTAACCGGTTTGGCTCAGTGGATAGAGCGTCAGCCTGCGGACTGAAGGGTCCCAGGTTCGATTCTGGTCAAGGGCATGTACCTTGGTTGTGGGCACATCCCCAGTAGGGGGTGTGCAGGAGGCAGCTGATCGATGTTTCTCCCTCATCGATGTTTCTGACTCTCTATCCCTCTCCCTTCCTCTCTGTAAAAAATCAATAAAATGCATATATTTTTAAAAAAATAAAGTGAAAATACACATAATCTATGATCTATCAATAATTCTAGATAATACATATATATATATATTTTTTCATTGCAATTTTACCTGAAATATCAAAAAATTGGAAAAAGATTCCAAATTCAATCTTATGGAATAGCAATATGAAAATGAATTAATAAAATGTGGTATAATCATATAGTGAATTATTATTATCCAGCATTTTAAAAGAATAAATCAGAACTAAACCTACGTATATAAACATGCAAGACCTCAGAAACATATTATTGAGTAAAAACAGTCAGTTCCCAAATGCTACTTATATATACGATTTATGTTGCTTAAATACACAAAACAATACTATATATTATCTATATGTTATAGTGTATTAGTCAGGATTCTCCAGAGAAACAGAACCAATAGTATGGATGGCTAGACAAATAGACAGATTTCTTACGACAAGACATAGGCTCATGAAATTATGGAGGCTCAGAAGACCCATGACCTGCCCTCTGCAAGCTGAAAAAAAAGCTTTTCCGCTCTCACATCCATCTCTCTCTCTCTCATTCCCTCTGTCCTTTCCTCACTCTAAGATCAATTTAAAAAAAATTTACAAACTTAAACAAACAAACAAAACACCATTTAAAATAATACTAATTAGAAATATATGACCTTTATGGAGAAAACAATAAAATTCTACTGAGAGGCACAAAAAAGCCTCAGCATAACTCCTATGGGACATCTTTTGTAAATCTTAAAACTACTAGTTACTATTACTGATCCTTACTTATACATGCTAACACCAAGGCAGAGAGAGGTTACGAGGTTAAGCTTATACAGTTAGGAAGTAGGAGCGCTAGGAATCAAACCTTGACAGTTTGGCTCCAAAGACCCAGCTCTGGAGCACTGTGCTGGCCACACACACGGCTCCATCAGCGGTCTTATCCAGGGAGTGGAGGCAGGACCTGGACCTGGGGAGGGAGCAGGCAGTGGTCAAATGAAGCTCCACAATCCCCTTTAATGTTCGATGGTTTCAGAGAACGGAGTAAACTGGTATGTATCTGTGCTGTTAAAATTAACTTTTAAAAATTATATGTTAAATTCTATACATGTGCTGAGAAAGTCATTTTTTCAGAATAGAGTGAATAATGCCGTAAGGAAGTAGACCGTGTTTCCTAAGCTTCCCATGGTGCACGAGACCCGGTGTGATGGGGAGGGGTGTTGGGGATTCTTTCCTGAGGAAGTGCCTTTGAGCTGACTTATGGGTGATGCAAGTTTGTTAGTCAGCAAGGTTGAGAGGTTGGGTGTGGGAGGTGGGGAGAGGTTTCCTGGCAGAGGAAACAGCATGAGCAAAGGGCCTGAGGGGACACCACAAATTTCAGGAACCGAGAAAAGACAAGTGTGTCAGACCTTAGAGAAAGAGGCATGAGATGAGGTTGGAGAGGTGGGAAGAGGTCAGACCTCATGGAGGCCTCCAGGTTGAAGAAAGGACTGGGAGTTTAAGAACAACAAAATGCTGACTGGTACCATGGAAATCTCTGGAATCCCTTTGGCACGGCTGTAGGAATGGAATTGCCAAGAAAGAGACAAAAAGTGTAGGCAACTCTCAAACACCCAAGAGCAGCATAGGGAGGCATTGGAGGGAGCATGTGCAATCGAGGGATTGGGTTGATTTTTGCTGCTGTTGTTATTTTTATGATGGGAGAGACTTCTATACACAAAGACATATCTACAAGGATGTTCCTCATGTAGCATTGTTTATTATAACAGCAACAAAAAAGAGAACCTAAATATTCAACAATAGATCAATTAACCAAATGATGGAATAGCCAAATGATGCAATGCAATTCAGTACTTTAAAAAATCCTATTGCAGAAGGAGGTCTAGTGTCATGGGGGGAGGGGGTGGGAATGTCTACAATATATTAAGTTTAAAAGGCAAGTTATAAAATAACGAGTATATTACAATCTCGTTTTGGTGTCAGAAGGGAAGTGTAGTGGCAGCTGTCTCCTTCAGCTCTTCCATGCTCCCTGTCTTCGTGCCTGGGGTGGGAGGAGGGAGTCTTTTGACATAATGCAACATCATAAAAGCTATGCCAAGGGAAGTGATTTGCTTTATCAAAAGAGAGGTTTATTTGTCTCGTGGATGCTTTCCTGGGATCCAGGATGGAGCTGATATGTTAGGGGAGGACAGAGGAATAGCAAGGAAGGGCTTCTGGCTTCTGTCTCCAGTGTAGGTCAACTTTATACCAACACTGAAAAAAAGGATAGTGCTCCTTCTCTGGATTTTGGAAGAATCCGTGACAGATTATAAGAAAGATTTGGGGGCGGAAGTAATAAAGGAAGAAGTAACCACTCCATATCTGAGACAAGAGGCTGAGTTTACTGCTTGCTTAAGCAAGGGGGAGCTGAACTTGCAGGGACAGTCTCCCAGCAAGGCAGGAAGCGGGCAGTTCAGGATGAGCCACCTGCAGAGCATGTGGGAGTCGGTTGACCTGGAAGCATGGTCAGCTGAGTGAGGCCGTTGCTGTTTATTTTCAGGAGGCAAATGGTTCCTGATGGAGCGCATGGTTTCAGGAGCCGGGTCCCTGAAACACGTGGTTCTGTAAACCGGGGTTATAGCTGGTTCCAAGAGTCATTGGTGTCATGGCCACATGACGATGAGTCTGTTCCTGAGAGGATGGGAGCGCTTTATTCTCAGGGAAAGGGGGGGGGAGTTCATGCACAACAAGGTTCTCGGTGCAGCAGCCCGCGTGGAGCCTGGGCTGCTGGGCCAGGGCTGATTTCTAAAGGAGGATCCGAGGACGCCTGGCGGCTCCTGGATCTGGACTCAGGGCTCGGTTGTGAGAAGAGTCCTGTACTCCCTTCAGCCTCCCTATGTCTGATGAGAAGTTGTATTTCCAGCTGATGGGGGGACATCTCCAGGATGGCCCCCAGGTTCCGACTGGGCCTTCCCTCTGGCACGATGACCTCTGTGACCCCACACGGCCGGCCCTGGGTCTGCAAGTGAAGCAGAGCCTTGGGAGCCTCCGCTTCTGCCTGGCTGTGCAGCAGCCGGGCCCAGCTGTCAGCCCCTGACCCAGAGGGGCTGACATTCCTCGGGGGGGGGCGGGTTCTCGCCCCCTTAGTGCTTTCTTCCAGCTTGTCTGGCAAGCGGGAAGGCATGAGGAGCTTCAAAAGGGGACCGTGGCACAGACGCTCTGAAGGGGATAAAGAGCTCAGGGCGAAAGCTATCGCCGTTACAGTGTAAACAGGCAGCACTGGGGGCCTGGGCCGGGGAGCAAGAGGCTCCCCTTACGTGCTGCCCGCACGGCAGTTCACGGGTGGTCCCGCCGACTGCTGGTGCCTGTGGGGGCAGGGGCCTTAGAGGAGAGACAGGGAACAGGGGAGATTGGAGCGTGGAAGAGGGGTCCCTCCTACTCTGAGTCCAACCAGGACAGGGGCCAAGTCTCCAGAGCGTGTCCGTGGGAGGTCAGTCTGGCAGCAGGACCGTCCCGCTGTCACCCAGTGACGCCCCCTCAGTGTGAGAGGAACAGGGAGCGGGCCCAGCGCCGTGAGGAAGCCCGCAGCCTCCTCCGACGGTCCTGCCTGGTGTTCATGGCGCTGAAGTCATCTCGGGGACTGGAAACACACCATGCTTTTGGCTTGGAGCCCCGTGGCCTCTGAGGTGGGGCCCACAGACAGCTAGTGGAAGCCAGGCCTTCCTGGCCTCTGTCACAGCCAATGTCAGGGGCAGGGGAGCTCTCCCGGCTTCCCTCAGGACAGGGACGGTCCGCTTTCTCTAGGAAAATAGCTGCTGGGCTCCGGTGCTGACAGACAGCCACCTTTTCACACCAAGGCTCTGTCACCGCCCTGTCTGGAGCCTTGAGTTCCCACCAGAGTTTGTGGAGGGGCCACTTCTGTCCACCCACCTCGCAGACGTCTGGCCTGCTTCTCGGGCTTGGAGCCGACACGGTCCTCCCTCCTCCTCTGCTCTGCTCTGCTCTTCATCTGGGGGGGGGGGGGAGGGGAGCTGCGGGGGGATGTGGTGAGGGGCAGATTTGGAGGCAAACCTGGGTTCAATTCCATTTCAGCCACTTACTGGTAAATTTTAAAATTCTGCCTCACTTAACGTTCAGGCTTTGGGTGAGCCGGGGCCTTAGCTTCTTTACTTGTAAAATAAGGAGGTGGAAATAGCTTATTTGTAAATCTGCTTTCAGCCTTAAATCCCAAGTTCATGTCACTCTCCTGCTTAACACATTTTCCTGCTTAAAAAAATGTCAGTGCCTCCCACTGCCTAGCAAAGCCCTAACAACCTAGGGTGGCACCCAGGGCCCGGCCTCCCTCCCAGCCTGCCTAGCACTCATCTGCTTCACTCACCTTAAGCATCAAAGCAGAACCGTTCGAAAATCTCCGTACAGCCTTGGTTTTCCACCTCTGGGTCTTTGTTCATGTGGTGCCTGCGCCTAGAACGCCTTCTCCATCTATCTCCCCACACTCGATCTTGCCTAATTCTTGGAGTCACAGTTCAAATGCTGCAGACTTTGTGAAGCCAGCCTTGATTTTCCTGATTCCCCCATGTGTAAGTCACCTCAGGTATCTCAGATTTCTTTAGTGGCGCTTCATCTGCTTAAGCCATGTGACCTTCTTTCCTTCTTTTATAATCATCTGTGCTTATCAGGCTCCTTCGACCAGCTTTGGAAGATCAGAGACAATGTCTTCTGTGTCTCCCTGGCTCATCCAGGTGTTCCACTGGGCTGGGTCCTCTGCCTTATTGAGTGAGCATCTCTCAAAGAACGTTAGGAACTTCATCATGAGGGAAGGGTAGCAGCACTTTCACAAACCCTTCCCTCTCTCCTCAAATTGCCTTAAATCACCAGAAGCTTTTAAATCAACAAAACCCAAGCTCTTTCTCTAGACCAAGCCGTGAGGTCTTTTCTTTCCCTTTTCCATCTTGCCTTGTCTCTGTGTGTTCTTAGGTAGATCAACGTAAGATGATCTACCTTCAGCTAAGCCTTCTCTCCTGTTCTCCTTATTTCTTGCAGAATGAGATTTTCCTTACTAAGTGGGAAATTGGGAACACTTTCATATGCTGATATATTTTGCCCCCTCACGCATGCATCTACTACAATTTGTTTGCTTCTAATAGACTCAAAAAATGCTCAAGAATGAATGAATGATCAGGGTAACCAGACCACATGGCCCATTAAGAACAAACTCTCTCTCTCTCTCTCCATCTCCATTACTTCTTCCTAAACCAGGCCATTCTAATTGGTTGCCTGGATCTGCTACAGCCTTGTAAGTGGTATTTGTTCCCCTAGTCTCGTGCCCCTAAGATCCATTCTCCACACAGAAGGCAGAGTGATCTTCCAATAATATGTGTGCTGTCACTTCACTCCCCTGCTTGAAACCCTCCAGTGGTTTCCCTCCACATGATAACCAAGTTCAAACTCCTAACCTGGCAACCCCCTGCATGATCTGGCCCTTACCCACCTCAAACATCAGTCACATCTCATGTCCCTTCCTCCCTTGCCCAGCCATACTGGGATCCCTTCTAAGGCTTTTGCATCAGTGGTGTCTTCTGTTTGGAGTGAACTCCTTCCTATCTTTCAAATTTCACCATAAACATCACCTCCACAGAGAGCCCTTCCCTGACCTCCTGGTCTAGCGTACCTCCCCCCAAACACTATCTGGTCACCTTTCCTTATTTTCCACTCAGCCCCTATTGCTGCATAACAATTTGTTATTAGATCTCATGATTCTACAGGTTAGGAAATCAAACAGGGCACAGCTTGTCCTGTTCCATGAGACCTGGGACTTCTACAGACCTGAGATGACTGTAAAGGCTGGGACAACTGGAGGCCGGCTGAGCATCTCTCTCTCTCGCTCTCCCCACACCGCTCTACAACTAGCTTGGGCTTCCTTCCAACATGGTGACTTCATGATAGTTGAACTTCTTACATGGCAGCTCAGGGTTCCAAGAGACCAAGGCAGAAGCTTCCAGTTCTCTTGAAAGGATTTGGAGCTCTCATAGGGTCTCTTCTGCCATACTCTATGATCAAAGCAGACCCAGGTCAACTCAGACTCAAAGAGAGGGAACAGACCTTCCCTCTCAGGGGAGAAATGTCAAAGAAGTCAAGGTCATATCTAATGTGCCAGAACCATTTTGGCAATGACGTATTAGTTTCTTTGTTTACATGTGTAACTTGCTTATTGAGCAAACGGTGAAAGCACAAACAACCCAGTTGTATTCTCTCTCTCTCTCTCATTATTGCTTCTAACCTGGGCATGTGCCCTGACCGGGAATCAAACCCAGGACCCTTTAGTCCACAGGCTGATGCTCTATCCACTGAGCCAAACCAGCTAGGGCTCATTATTGCTTCTAGATTAATTATGTTGGTTCTCCTTTTCTTGTCTCTTAATAGCATTTTGGGCAGATCTTCTAATGTTCCTGTCACTTTAATTTATTAAAGGCCCAGCCCCATCTAGGCTGGTCTACCCAATGTAAGTGTAACACCTTTCTTTCCCTAAGACAGGGTCTGGATTTGGCTCAAGGGAGCTGGGCAGGGCATGGTCTGTCCCTGTACGCCTCCCCATTCCTCTCTCTTTTGTTCACATGGGCCAGGAAGGAGAAATTGGGGTAAAGTCCCCCTTAGCCAGCCATTTCTTCTCTGGCTGTGACTATGCCTCCCATGACAGGTGCCAACTGTCTTGTTGGTGCAGCACAGGGATACCCTAGAGCACTGTTCCCTGAGGTGTTTCTTTTCCAGCTCTATATCTGATACGTCCCATTCTGCAATTGCCCCAACCCTATCCCCACAGCCTGCAGGGTCTCCTCACCTGCAGGTCTCCCTCTTGGGAGAACATGGGCAAGGATGCCCCTGGCCATTCACTTTCACCATGTCCCCCTGACCCGTGGGAAATTCCTGCTGGATGCCCCAAGGTGTCACCTCTCTCTATCCCCTGTCACTCTTCAGTTCTCCACTCCCCCCAGTTCCTATTCAGATAGCACCTGGGCAAATCCAGCTCCATGGAGAGGAGGAGGAGGGACCAGCAACCCAGGTCTCCAGCGACCTCACCTCCCTCTCCTTTCCTGGTCTTCTGCTTATGGAGAAGGGGGTGCTCAAGGAGGTGCTGGGAGATGTTTGGGCCTAGCACAGTGATCGGCAAACTGGCCCCTTGAGTGTGGCTCTTCCACAAAATACCACGTGCAGGCACGCACGTACAGTGCGATTGAAACTTCGTGGCCCATGCCACGGGGCCAAAGAGCCGAATGTGGCTCGTGAGCCGTGGTTTGCTGACCACTGGCCTAGCAGAACTACTTCAGCCACCTCTTAATAAATCCTGTAGGCAGGTGTGTCCAGCCCCAAATTGTTTCCTCTTTGTTTTAGAGTGTGGGGGATCAAGGCTCCTTTTTCCTTAGTTCTAGGGCCAGCCACCAGTTTGAGCAACAATGAAGTCCACCCAATATCCCGTAACACACGATTATGGTCGGTCTCTCCACTCAAATACAGGACAGCAGATCCTTGTGTGCCTTATTCCGCACTGGGTCCGTGGTGCCTGGGACAGTGGCAGGTGCACAGGTGGTGCTCCACAAATATATAATGAACAAATGAAAAGGGCCCTTCAGGACCTAACTGATCGGAAAGGACTGCCCAGATGGCCAAATGGGCCAGTCAGTTCCTTTCCTACTCATCCCCACTGCTCTTGGCCGTGGGGGCGGATTTTTGCTTCTGGCCTCCAAGAGCTCCCCCTGTCTCTGTCTAGTTCTCTACGGGGATCTATGGCCTGTGTCAGAAGACTGACCTCCATGTGGGTGGTTTGGGAAGCTGAGAGCCTTGGAGATGCTACTGGGGTCCTCAGGGCAATCCAGGGCCTGGCTGAGGGAAAGGGGTGCTACTCGCAGCTCTTAGTCCATCAAAGGCAATGGCTCAGCATGGCCTCAGCCCAAGGGGAGAGAAGCAGGAGAGGAAGCGCAGTTCTTCTGCAAAGCATTTGCCCTGGGGCTGGCCCACACCCCTTCTGTGATCACCAGCCAGAGCACATTCTGACCAGAGCGTCCTCCAAGGGGCCCAGCCTCGGCGAACAGACTGCCAAGGCCAGCTGCCTCAGCAGGGCCAACCCACCCCACCCACTGGACTGTCCAGGGCTTCCCTCCAAAGCCCCAGGCGAGCCTGCCTCTGGGCCCCTGCGGGTTTGTCCTGAGCAGCCTGCAGCGAGCGGGAACTCCCCTTCCCACAGTACAGGCAACAATAAAACCACATCCCTTTCAGACCAGAGGTAGATGGGGGTCTGACAGTGTGTGGTTTGGACTGAAAAAAATTTAAAAAGCACTTTTAGTCCTTTCATGCCAAGGCCTTCAGCAGGAAGGCAGAGGAAGGTGGGAGGTAAAGGGAGTGGAAATCGGGCAATCTGCAGACCCCTGCACTCGGTAGCCTGAGCAGGCTGGAGATGGGGGGCCAGGACCTGAGGAACCCCCATTCGCTCAGGGTCCGGGGGGCCAGGCACTGGGCCTGGTATGGGGTGGCCCTGGGGGAGGGAGAGGAGGAGGGGACTGTGCTCTTGCATTAGAGGGTGTTCATGGGATACTGGGGCCACGTTCCCCCAACTTTGGGGCCAGGACTAAATATTGGGAATCCCTCTTTATAGGAAGAGCGGACCTCAGGGTTCCTGCTGCAAGCAGTTGGGGAGATGGCACCCCAGGAAGCTGCAGGAGGCTGACGCCAACCGGGGGCAGCTGCGGGCCCACGAGCCTTTTTCTGTCCTGCTTCCACTTTCTGCTGCTCGCTGCTCCGGCAGACACTCCCTGGAGCAGAGGTTTCCAGACTAGAATACCTTTATTCAAGAGAATCTGGCTTGGCAGCCAGACAGCCATGCAGGCAGCGTGCTCCATGCCCAGCCGGGGCCCCCTCGTTGCCTGTGTCCCTGAGGGGGGCAGGGTGGCGAAGCCTTCCTTGGCCACAAAGAACCATGTCCCAGTACAAGCTGTGGCGAGATGTGAGGAGAAACCGTAGGGGACGAGGAGTGGCCAAGGCCCCGGGCGACCGCTGTTCTCCAGAGCTGAGTGTTCCGCTCTCCAGGGTCAGAGCCGCTGCCAGGGGGAGGAGGAAGCCACAGGGCCCCTCACCCCCTGCCTGCCTTCCCACGCAGCCGGGGCCATGGCCTGCTTGTCCGTGTAGAGCCCAAGTCCCAGGGACAGGCGGTGGGTTCTTCCTCTTCTTCCTTCTCCAGCCCCTTGGGGGCCCCTCAGGCCTCTGGAGCCCGGCTTGCCCCTCGCAAAGTCACGTCTTGCTTCTTCCCAAGCTGAAGCACACACGGGCCATGGCTGTCTTCTTTCTCTCACGTTCTGCTTAAGGCACTGGATTCCTGAGGGTCCTGTCCCTCCAGGCCCCTCATCTTGGAGGGAGGAGTCATTCAGCAGGGATGCAATTGGCTAATAAATAGAGGGCAGGTGCCAGCAAGGAGGTAACTGAGAGTGTGACGATAATAAATACAGGAGCCGGGTGTGGGTCTCTCTCCTCCGAGGGGCTGGTTATCTTGGGGGAGAAGGATCAGCTCACCTGTCAGAGACCAAACACAGAAAGCAGGTGTCAGCACGCTGTGGAGGGTGCGGTCCCTGCTACGGGAGCGGGGACAAAGCCAGAGGGGAAGCAGGGCAGGGAGCACAGGGAGATTGCAGCATGCCTGGATCTCTGCTTGCACCAAAGAGAAGCCGGGAGCTACCCTTCACCAAGCCCAGCCAGCCCTGCGCTAAGCACCTTCTCATCTACCCTTCACGGTATCTCATGGGGAAGGCACTGTTATTATCATCCTTTTGCAGATGAGAAAACGGAGGCTCAGAGAGGTTAGGAAACTTGCCCAAGGTCACACAGCTAGTCAGTGACATGAACCCAGTCTGGCTCCATACACTAATACCTCTGATTACTCTAGGGCAGCAGTCTTCAGACGAGGGTGCAGGTGTCCCGAGAGGTACATGAAAATTGTCCAAGACCTATATGAGTGCTGATGGCTTTAAAAGAATCTATTTTCAGTTCTCCACCTGAAAAGTGCCCGCCTGAGAAGTCTGCTTCCCCATCATCCTGAGAGTTCGCCACAATTACCTTCCTACCTGGCAGCATCCTGCCCATTCCAAAGCCCTGACAATACTGTGGCCCAAGGCAACAGTATCCAGGAGACACTGAACAAAGAACTCAGGGTGTAGGTGCTGAGAAAGGAAATGCGGCAAACAACTGGGTAACCCAGCCTTTTGCAAGTCAGGTGGTTTCCAAGTCTTTGCTTTCAACAAATTAAAGAACAACTCAACCGAATGGTCAGCGTACATGTCATGAGAAGTCATTTTTGTTCGCAGATCACCTTGATGTTTTTGGGAAAGAGTTTGTGGATGAAAAGGGGGTCACATACGAAGTCTGACAAGCTCAGGGGAGGTCAGCTCGGGGGCCCTACGAACTCAGAGACTAACAGTAACCACACAGGGTAGTCCGAACATAAAACTTCCTAACTGAAAGCAAGTTATGGCAGGAAGTCATGTCCTAGGCCTGTAGCTTCTTTGGCAAAGTTCAACCATTTCCTAAATGAGCCTAAAGTCTTTCTGCTTCTAAGATAACATACCTTTTGAAATGTCAGAGTAATCTCTTTTTCCAGGCCCCTTGGGGAGCAACTTCCCACCGGATCAGGAGACCACAGAAGTCCTCATGGTATCTTGTTGCCGGAATACCCTCTCCATGTGCTATAAATGTTACTCATTTCCTATCCGGTGCCCTCCCATGCAAAAGAAGTATGTGCCTATCCATTTTACTTTCTACCCAATCCCAGAGATTTTCCCGCGTTGCTTTCGCCTGCCCCCCTCATCTACGGAGCACCAGCGAATTTCATGTAACCCTTCTTTTGTCTCCTTTGATTCTGATGTATAAAAATACGCTGCAGAGCATTTTCTCGATCCATTAATATTTTGCTTCCTGGCAATTGTCAGTTTGATTCAATTAAATTTTTAAAATTTCTCTACAGGTTTGGATGGTTCTTATGGCGACAAGTTCAAGTAATTAAGTGACATCGAGTCCCATCTACTTGTTTATGTGAGCATGGTTTCTCACCCTTTTCATCTACAAAACTAGTGATCAGGAATGGAATTAATGCCGAATCCTGTCTCAGTCTGCAGGAGGTAACATTCATTAACGAGTTAATTAATCCATCTCATTGAGATGCATCCTTAATGAGATTGATGGTATTTTTTAAAAAAAGATTTTTTAAAATTGATTTTGAGAGAAAGAGGAAGAGAGAGGGAGAAAGCGAGAAACATTGATGTGAGAGTGAAGCATCCATCGGTTACCTCCTGCTCGCCCCTTAGGGGGATGGAGCCTGCAACCTAGGCATGGGTCCTGACCAGGAATGGAACCAGCAACCTTTCGGTGCACAGGACAATGCCCAACCAAGCCATACAGGCCTGATTGTACTTTTATATTGAACACTTATTCAAATATAATGTATTTGTGCTGTTTTGATCAATTGGTACTACAGATAATTATTGTGATAATCCATTCCAGGAGAAAATTTAATTTAGAGTTTATGTTTACAGGAAAATAAAATAATTCAAACTTATATGCCATTGTTGTAGCAGATACACATGGCAAGGTGATATATAAAAGACTTCAGCATTAAAACAATTACATTAGGCTGAAATTTTGTGGGGGAAATGAAATGGAAACAGAAGTTCAAGGAAAAAAGAAGCAATGCAAATATGCAACCACTGTTAGAGGAGAATGTTCACATTTATATTATTTGTTGCTATTATTCATTTCTTTTTAAAATAGACACCTTTCAAAAGAGGACATTCAGAAAGCCAAGAGACAGATGAAAACATGCTCAAAGTCACTAATCATCCGAGAGATGCAAATCAAAACAACAATGAGGTACCATCTCACACCTGTCAGAATGGCTATCATCAACAAACAACAAGTGCTGGAGAGGATGTGGAGAAAAAGGAACATCGTGCACTACTGGTGGGAATGCAGACTGGTGCAGCCACTATGGAAGACAGTATGGAGTTTCCTCAAAAAACTGAAAATGGAACTCCCATTTGACCCTGTGATTCCACTTCTAGGAATATATCCCAAGAAACCAGAAACACCAATCAGAAAGGATATATGCACCCATATGTTCATAGCAGAACAATTCACCATAGCTAAGATCTGGAAACAGCCTAAGTGCCCATCAGCAGATGAATGGATTAGAAAACTGTGGTACAGCTACACGATGGAATACTATGCTGCTGTAAAAAAGAAGGAACTCTTACCATTTGCAACAGCATGGATGGAACTGGAGAGCATTATGCTAAGTGAAATAAGCCAGTCAATGAAGGAAAAATACCACATGATCTCACTCATTCCTGGATAATAGAGACCATTATAAACTTTTGAACAATAATAGATACAGAGGCAGAGCTGCCTCAAACAGATTGTCAAACTGCAGCAGGAAGGCCAGGGAGGGTTGGGGGGCAGGAGGGAGGGGGGTAAGAGATCAATCGAAGGACTTGTATGCATGCATATAAGCATAACCAATGGACATAAGACACTGGGGGGTAGGGGAGGCTAGGGGACTGTCTGGGGCGGGGGGGAAAAAAGAAGGACACATATGTAATACCCTTTGTAATACTTTAAGCAATAAAAAAATAAATTATAATAAATAAATAAATAGATAAATAAATAAATAAATAAAGTGGATGATGGTGTTAAATTAAAATGCCCTGCCGGGCCAGTGTGCTCAGTGATTGAGCTTCGACCTATGAACCAGGAGGTCGCAGTTCGGTTCCAGGTCAAGGCACAAGCCTGGGTTGCAGGCTCCATCCCCAGTGTAGGGTGTGCAGGAGGCAGCCAATCAATGATTCTCTCTCATCATTGATGTTTCTATCTCTCCCTCTCCCTCTCCCTTCCTCTCTGAAATCAATAAAAATATATTTTTTAAAAATTAAAATGCCCTATCACACAGGCATTCCATCTGAAGAGTTATCTAGTGGCTTTATATAAAAGCATTAATATTTATAACATGCCGGAAATGATATCTTTGCAACTATTTACAACGTTGATGGGAAAGTTCAGTGTTAACTTAAACGTGAGCAAGAGAGCACGTGGTTTTGAACTTCCGTCAGGAGATTCCCTGGGAGACGTCTGAAGACCGCTGCCCTGGTCGGTGGAGCCACAGGGCCTGCTGGGCCTGCCTGGCTGTGGGGAGCCCTGCATTGCCTGCACTGCCAGCTCCTTCCCGAGCGGCTGCCTGGGCCCAGGGAGAAAGGAGGTCCCCATGCCTGGGGAGACCGGCTTCCCTAGAACCCCTGCCTTCACGGAGTGGGGCGGAAGCCTCCGGGGTCAGCTCCAGGCCCACAGGCCAAAATGATTTCCTGGAGTCTTGGCGCCGAAAGGACCTGTCAGGTGACTAAGTTACTGTAGAGGTGACATATTTTGTTTTTACTATTTACTCACATATTTGGGTTTTCCCTTCTCTGATCCTTCTCTGGCCTGGACTACACTCAGGCCTGGACTCCACCCTGGGCCTCCAGGTGTGAAGCCAAGAGGGACAGGTAACATTGAGAGGGAAATAGAAGCGATGGCCCCCGGAGCCCCCTGGAGGGGGGATAGAAATACAGGGTGTGAGAGCCAGCGGGCGTTTGCTCCTCCCCAAGGCCTCTAGGAAATAGCCCCGACTGTTTTCAGCTATTGGACTTTTCATCACTAGAAGGCAAGAATCTTGTTGGCTTGTTTGCTGGTATACCCAGCAGACAGTCAAGTATTTAAAAACTATTTCTAGAATGGCTACATGCTAGGTGGGCCCTGACCCCTCATTTTACACAGAAAGAAACACTAGGCCAGTGGTCGGCAAACTGCGGCTGGCGAGCCACATGCGACTCTTTGGCCCCTTGAGTGTGGCTCTTCCACAAAATACCACATGCGGGCGCGCATTCCAGTGCGATTGAAACTTCGTGGCCCATGCGCAGAAGTCAGTATTTTGTGGAAGAGCCACACTCAAGGGGCCAAAGAGCCGCATGTGGCTCACGAGCCACAGTTCGCCGACCACTGCACTAGGCTCAGAGAGCTGACATGACTTGCTCAAGCCATACAGAGACTCGTGCTAAGCCAGGACAAGATCCAAGGCCCCCTGAGGCTTCCTGGGCCCTCGCATCTCTAAAAATGCATCTCCCTGGTCTGGCCCCTAAGACTGCTCTGGTCCTTGCTTTCCCCTTCCCCCAGCATTAACCCCTGCTGGTGGGGGCTCCCCTCTGGCTCAGCCTCTTTGTCATCCCTGGGCCCCCCCGCACACTCACAGGTGTCAGTCTGTGGGTCTCTGCTTCTCTTTCTTCCTCTTCCCACTGCCCTTGGGTCTCCTCCTGCAATAAGCCAAAAGCATCAGGACAGAGTGGCTGGGAGCTTATCATGCTGGGACAGGGGCTGGCAGGCCCAAGAACAGCCTGGAGCCCCAGCCAGGCCACTTACCTTTCTGGCTTCGTTATCTGCGACACCGGCCTGGGAAAACAGAGGCCAGGGGAGAATCAGAGAGTGGTAAGTGTGGGCTGCCTGCCACCCGCACACCTCCCCTCGGACATTCGGATCCTGGTCCTGCAGTTGGCACTGGAACCACCAGGGGGTAGCATGGAGCTAGTGAGGAAGAGATGGCCAGAGGCCTCTGGGCTTCAGCTCCCACTCTAGACTCCGGTGACCCCTCCAAGAGAGAGACGAATTTCCCCTCGGGGGGGCCCCTTTCCCTAACCTTCTGCACTTCTCAGCCTCTTGGCATCAAATCTGGGGATTTGTAAGCCTGTCCTTTCCTGCTTTCTCTGTTTATTTTTCCTCTTGTTCCTGCTCTTCATTCCAGGGTGCACCCGGTTTCCTCAAGGAGAGTGAGTGAGGCCAGGGAGAGGGGGTGGCTGCTGCCAGCTAAGGCTGCCTGTCAGGGCACAGCTGCCACCTCTGCTCCAGGGATGTGATGCTGCGGGCAACAGCAGGAGGAGCGGGTGAGGGGCGGAGGCAGGGGAGGTGGGCACAGCCCCACGGTCACCAGGCAGGTCCGGGCTCTGCCTCCGGGGCTGTGGCTGTTGGCCCAGAAGTGAGAAGAAAGGTGTCCCTGTTGGTCAGCCTGTTGGAAGGGGACAGGGCCTCCCTCAGCCTTGCCTGGGAACGGGTGGGGGTGTAGGCCAGGGAATGTTGTCCTCGGCTGGCTGTCTCCCTAGGGAGCCAAGGCAGGGGACCAGGGCCTCTTGGACTGCCTGGTCATGTCTGTGCCATCCTGGGCACGTCAGAGACGCTCGTGGAGCCTCCGTTCCTCGCCTGCCTGCCCCAACAGAGTGGCTGTGAGGGCAAAGGTGGAACATGAAAGGTCAGCGGTCAGCACTGTGCCTGGGAGGAGTCATTGCTGAACTCTCGTTGTCGGGCTAAGCCTGGCTGGGAGGAACGGGAGGAAATGGGCTGAGGCAGGGCCCCTGACGGCAGTATAGTGACGGGGGCCTAGAGCCTGGGCTCAGGTCCAAGAGTGGCGGCCGGAGCCCTGGACACGGAGCAGAGCCAAGGCCAGGGCAGTGCGGGGTCTCCTGGAGAATGGCCAGGAGAGGTAGCATGAAAAGGGGAGGCTTAAGGGTTGGACAGGCTGGGGTTCACTCATACGCTGTGGCAAATCATGGAACCACCAAGCCTCAGTTTCCTCATCCGTAAAATGGAGCCGATGATAGTACCGACCTCCCAGCGTTAAGAACAGGGACCTTGTCTGTTTTGCTCACCACTCCATCTCCAGCCTGCAGGACAGGGCCTGGCATACAGTAGGTGCTCAATTAATTCTCATTTGAATGAGAATGAGAACATCTGAACACTGAATGAGAAAACACATTCAAGTGCCTAGTGTGGGGCTAGGCGCACAGAAGGGCACCATAAATGATGGTGGTCCCTTTGTTCCCACCCCAGAATAGGGCTCAGGACCTCTCGTCTGGAGCCTCCACCCATAGCCCAGGCCACCAGGACCGCACCTCAGCGGCTTCTCTCTTCCCTAGGCCCGTCGGCAGTGCTGGGCCTGCTTCTCCGGGAAACGAATGCTCAGATGCCCTGGGAATGGGCTGGTCAGAGGCTCTGCTGGGTGGGGGTGCGATTGTACAGAAACCCCAATGCCTTCTTCCTTCTGCCCCTTTCCTCCTGCCACAGCTTGTCCTTCCCTGTGCTCCTCTGCCCACCTGTCCCCTTCCACAGGCACAGCCTGGCTCAGAACTAAGCCCAGGCTTGAAATGTCCTTGCCTCAGTGTCTCTTCCAGGGCTGTGGCAACTGCCTCCCATCTCAGGGAGGGGATGGTGGGCCCTGAGCCCCTGAAAGTCTGGGGGGGACTCAGGCTTCCTTCCCCCTTGGGGCTCCTTGGCGGCTGTGCTCCAACTCCTGGGACCACCTCCTCGGGCAAACACTGGCTGATGCGGGGACAAAACACAGCTGCCTCTGGTCCCTGCTTTCCCTGGCCAGCCTCCCTCGGCCAGGAAGGAAGAGTGGCCTGCAGCAGGGATGGCGGTCATGTGGCTAAGGCTGCCACGCGCACAGGGCCTGTCCCTGCCCCTCCCTGAGCACCTACCTGCACGCGCAGTGTGTGTGCTGGGAGAATGTCATCTCCACGTAGGAGGACCGATGCTCGGAGCTGATCCTCAGGATCTGCGGGAGAGAAAGGTTGGTGCCTGGGCTGGGGGTGGCCGTGGGTTTCCAACATTTCCCACACCCTCCTTGGGGGGAGGACCAGACTCCATGTTTCCCCCCACACCATCCTTTGGACGACATGCCCTCATTCTGCTTTGAGGAGTGGGGCACACAGGCCTCCCATCAGCATGTGGATCTGAGGGAGGCCCTTCCACGGCCACCAGCATAGCAACAGTGTAGCAGGGGGGCCCATGCTCTGGAGTCAGAGACACAGGTTGGAAGTGTGGCTCTTCTCCCTGCTGAGCAAGGGAAGTAACATCCCCGAACCTCACATTTCTCATCTGTGAAATGGGAGTAAGACTTGCCTTGAAGGCTGAATGGTGAGGTAGTGAAGTGCCTCGCACAGGGCTTGGCATTACTCAGTAAGTGTGATACGAACCATTGTGTTGTGTGTGCGTGCACGTGTGTGTGTGTGTGTGTGTGTGTGTGTGTGTGTGTGTGTGTGTGTGTGTAAGGTTCAGGGCACCAAGTACTCCTGGTATAAACAGGGATTTCTTGAGTCTGAGCAGATTCAAATCTTTTCCATCCCCTACCAGGTATCCTCGGACCTGGAGTGGGGCTAAGCGGGAGCCTGGGAGAGCTGGTAAGGGAGGGAAAAGTGGGCCCAAAGTCGGGATGCAGGCTCCAAAAGGCGGGCACTGTGCTGGGTGGAAAGGGCCTGAGAGTCAGTTGCAGTCCTGTGACCTCGGGCTGCCCCCCTTCCCTCTCCAGGTCCCTTCTGGTAGCCGGTGCTGAGAACCTCTGAGCAGGGTGTGGACCAGGGGGCAGGCCGGACGTGAGGAGGCCCTCCCTACCTGCATGGTGACGTTGGTCGTCTCCACCGGCACACAGTGCAGGGCCTCATCCCCACAGCAGCCCGTGCAGCGCAGCAAGGGGACACAGGACGGGCTGAACATGTACTGCGTCTCCTGGGGGTACTCCGACAAGACGTCCACCAGCTTCTCCATTGCCCGGCAGTAGCTGCGGCCCCACACTACCTGGAAGGGCATCACTGCAAGAGGGCACAGTCAGCTGGTCAGGTCAGGAGAGGCTGCTCCTCGATGCCCCCCCCGTCCTGGCTCCTTAGCCTGGCAGAGCCTCCTCCTCCAGGAAGCCCTCAGCCTATCTGAGCCTCCTCTGCTCTGAACTGATGCCACCCCTCTGGGAAGACTGCTGGAGCTTTAGATGGGCTGGCAGAATGTCCCAGTGTCCCGAGCTCTCCCCTGTGTTCTCAGTGCGGCACCCACACCTGCCTTGGGGTCCCTGGAGTTCCGAGGAGCGTGCCCGGCTGCCCCCAGGCCCGCTGGGTCTTTCTCAGGCCTGCGCTGGCGCTTCCTCGGTCCTCGGGACTTTGCAGAAAACATTTCTGCGCATTCTGTGAGACTGGCTTGCAGAGTTCGCCCTCGTCTTTATTTCCTGCCCCACGCTGGGCCGGCTCCTTAGCCAGGCAGCCAAGCCTGCAGCCAGCCCCGTGCTCCATCCCCACTCCTCATTTTACCTGGACCAGCCCTGGAACCAAACTGGCCACATCACCAGCATTCCCACCTTTGGGCTATGTTCCTCCCCCACTTCTCATTTCTAACCAAATACAGCTCGCCACCCATTTCTCCAGGCCCACCTCCCCGCCTCTCCAAAGCTTTCTCCAGCTTTTCTAGTATGAACAGATGTTCCTCCTTTGAGTATAACTAGGCCCCAAGGGCTGGCCTTATCTCAATCACTGGGGCTCTTATCTCCTTTACAAGCAAGTCGAGGCTCTGTGAGGACAGGGACCCAAGCACCCAGTAAACACAGGCTAAATAATGACTTATTGATCAGATGATTGTTCACTGAAGAATATCGGGGACATCGCCCATCCCCAGCCGTGGCCCCTGACCCCGACGATGTCCTGTGGTCATGAGCAAGAGCTTTGGGGGGCTGATCTGGAATCTCTCAAAATATGCTACTCCTTCAGGGGAAGGCCTGGGGCCTGGTCCCAAAGAGAGGCTCACAGGACGTGAGTAACCAGAAGCAGGAGACCTCGCTTCCAGTCCCGGCCCTCCACCGACTGTGTGACCTTGGGGAGGTCACTTAACCCTTCTGGGAGATCAGTTTCCTCAGCTGGGGAAAGAGAAGCAGGCTGGGAATAGACGGTTGCTAAGGTCTCTCCCAGCTCTGACAGACAGTCTGTGATTCTGGGCACACAACGCAGTCCAGCCTTGAGACCGTGGGCAGATACACATCTCCGGCCCTGGGTCGTCTTGCCCTACACATGATGGCTGTCCTCAGCTGGTGGCAGAGGGCACGGGATCTGGGTCAGCCAGCAGCCATCATGGTTCTCCCAGCAGCCCCCTCACCTCCTCTCTAGGAGGCAGAAGGGGCCAAAGTCCATCCCATGGGGCCTGTGAGGATGGGAGTCTCAGGGTAATCTCAGAGGAAAAATAAACTTCAGCCTCGCAGAGGCCCTGGGGAAAGGCTGCAAGCTGGTGGAAAACACCCAAGAGGCGGCGTGTCCACGTGGAGCCGGCCGAGGAGGCCAGAGGCAATAAAAACCATGCTTATCTGGGCGTCTGCTGCTCCACTCTGCTTTGTGTGCTTGGGGGGCACTGGGGCTGGGCCCGGGCATGGGAGGAGGACCGGTGCCTCCCCTGATCCTGCCTCCCAGGCCACTGGGACACTCTCCCTGCACCCCCAAGTGGGAAACAAGGCCCTCTTCCCACAAGCGGCCCGAAGCCCCAGGGAAGCCAGCCTCTGCAGTGCAAGGTCAGAGGGGCACCTCCCCATCACAGCTCCGTGAACGCCTGTTTAGTCTAAACTCTCCATGAGGCGATGTAACTCTGGACGTTTAATCTCTACCGTGGAAAACATAAATAACAGCAGAGAACAGCCAGCTGACAGTGCCGTGGAGGCTCAGGATCCTCCCCTGGGAGCAGCCACTAGGGGGGGGGGACAGCAGCAGAGAAGGGGTATCCCAGCCCCCTACCAGTCTGCAAACAGATTTCCATCCAGCTGGGCTGTTGGGGCCACAGCCAGGTTAAGCAGAGCCAGCTGAGCCCTGGCGGCAAAAGAAGGGATTTCCTTTCCTCACCCCCCCCCCCCCCCCCCCCCCCGCCCCAGACTGCATCGACGGGGCCCAGGCTACAGGGCCCTGAAACCCGCCACTTTCTGGACCACGTGGCAAGGCTGAGGGGGTGAGCCGGGCCTGCTGTACCTGGCAGCCACCAGGAAAGAGGGCAATCGGTTCCTGGAGGCCGCTGCACGGGTGTGTGGGGGAAACAAAGGCGCCGGCTGGGTAAGGGGCTAGTTGAGAAAGGCGTGACCACTCCCAGCTGTGGGCTGAGGCCCTCAGGAAGGAGGTCTGCTCAGCTGCTCCTGAGAGCACTGCCTCAGGGGTCGGGTGGGAGGAGTGGGAGGCTGTAGCCCAGTGAAGTGCCGGGCCAGGGCGAGGCCATGCAGCAAAGGCTGCTCCCAGGGCCACGAGTGGGTTCTCGACAGCCCTGTGGGTGAGCCTCCTATGTGGTTCCAGCTGCCTACCCCCCGGGACGGAGGAGACTCAAGAAGGGACGTGCCTGATCCTGAGAGCGAGCTCCTGGGGAGCTCCCGGGAGGCCACAGGGCTGGGCAGAGCTGCTGGCCACAGCCCAGGCCCGGCAGGTGTCCTCTCCATAGTCACGGGTGGGGTGCACAGCCAGCCTGCTGCGAGGGACACGCTGCTCATGCCTGCTCAGCCGTGAGCCGTGGATACCGAGGCGTGTCCAAGGCTTTAGGCAACTCCAAGGGCCTCTGTGAGCCTCAGAGTCTCCATCCATAAAACCGGGAGAATACAAGTGCCTTCCTAGTTCACAGCCCGTGCTCCGCACAGAAGAATAGTAAATGCCCGACACTGTTACACGACAGTGGCAGTGAAAACCAGCATCCACGGCTGCAAAGTACAGGCCATGCTGTCTCTTGTCCGGGCTTAGCAGGAGGGGATGGCATTGGCAGATTTTGATAACTGGGGTCCAAAGCTCATGGGACGGCCCATGGCCACAATACAGGCTCCCTGACTGGTGAGAATGGCAGGTTAGCTGCCCTCCTAGATAGACACTTCCAAGCCTCCTCACCCTCGTCCCTGGAAAATATATACTCCTGTGTCCCCTCCATGGAGTCAGCGAATCCTACAAACTTAGGAAAAACCTTAGCTAGTATGTAGTCTACTGCTCCCATTTACGGACGAGGGAACTGAGGCCCAGGCTTCTTTAGTAGCTGTTGCCTGAAATACGCTAAAAGCATCAAAGAGGATATGGGGTGGAGATGGTGATGGGTCCCTCCCCGAATCTAAGAGAGCATTATATTGTGCTAGCCTCAGCGGCACAGCAAGGGGAGAGGGAGGATCAATGAAGTCAAGAGCTGCTGCCTCCCCCACCTTCTCAGGACCTGGGATTCAGGCATGAGAGCGTGGCCAGGCCCAGGAGAAGATGACTACCAGGCAGGCAGGCCAGCAGAGAGAGGGTGTTCCCAGCCCCAATTGGCTATCATGCATGTGTGTGTGCACGTCCCTGCACACTCCCACTTCCACTGAGCCGTGGGAAGCCTCAGGAACGGTGTGTGGCCTGACTGCACGTCTTGGAGAGGCAGGCAGGGAGGAGCAAGGCAGGGGGCCTGGCATGAGCGTCCTGCCTTCTGCACGTATGTCTCTTTGGCAACCATCTAGCCCTTTGAAGATTCCCTCTTGATGCAACCCTGGGTGGAGAGTGGAGGGGCCAGGGAGGGCGCGACTCATGTTCTGTCTGTTTGTAATCAATGAAAAGGCCTGGCTGCTGGGAAGGGCTGGCTGCTGGGAAGGTCCCTTCTCCCCTCCTGATTCTCTTGATGGTTTGCCCACTGTACCCAGCTCCCAGACCACCAGTCTAGCCCCTGGCACACTCACTGCCCACACTGCCCTCCAAGACCTCATCTGCCCCCCGACATCATGCTGGGAAGGGGCTCTGAACCAACTAGACCAACCCTGGGTTACTGGCCCCAGCTCTGCTCTCTGGGTGACCCCGGCCCAGGAATATACCTCTCTAGACCTCTGGGTCATAACGGGGGGTTTCTCAAACTCTGCCAACTCTGTCAGCCAGGGCATCAGCCAGCTTGCCGACTTTCCCCAACTTAATATCATCCTGCACCCACCTTTCAGGCCAGTCCCTCCCCACCCTCTGCAGAGGCGTGAACGGAGAGGGCTTGGTGAGCGCACACGCCAGCCCGGCTTGCTTACCTTTCGTCTGTGACGAGTTGTTCCCAGCAGACAGAGCCGGCGGCTGCGGACAGAAAGGTGCAGAAGTGAGGGGGACCATCACGGGCCATGTGCTCTGAGGCCGAGTGTACTGGCAACAGCATAGCGGGCCATCCGAGCTGCTTCCCACCCACTGCACACTCTCTGCCCTGACTCCGAGCTGTCTCTTTCCATGTCCAACTAAAACCTCACTGGACCCTGGGGGGGTCCCAGCCCTCACTCTGGCCTCAGTTTCCTCATTTGGAAAGGGTGGGAGTCTGGAGGCTTTTGGAGTACTTTGCTTTCTGTGTCTCGAAGATCTTGCAATTCTTCGGGGTCTTCCTCCTCCCCAGCCCCCTGGCCACCCTGCTGGGCCCTATGCAGCCTGCGTTGGCTGGGTGCCAGAGCCTAGGAGAGGTGATCAGCTGGTGGGAGCAGAGGGGCTGGAGCGGGTGGCGCCAGGAGCTGGTGTGCGGGTAACGTTACACCTCTGGCCAGCCCTGCAGCAGCGGGTGGCTGCTGGCGGGGCTTTTCTGCCCCAGGGTCTGTCTAGCCCACCCACCCCTGGGCTGGGGCTGAAGACGCCCAGGGCAGTGGGATAGCGCAGTGGGAAGGCAGCTCATTGGCTTTGTCAGGATTTCACTGCCCAAGCTGGCTCCTGGCCAGACTCCCCCGGCTCCTGGGAAAAGGGCCCTGCTCACTTCCCCAGGCCCTGCACGTGGGACCTCCGGCTGCCCACCCGGGAGAGCCGGTACAGCAGGACCTCTTGTCTGGCCCCGGGCCCTCCCTGGAGCCCTGCGCTCAGCCCCGGGGCAGGCTCCAGCCTCCCCACCCATGGCTCCTTCTGCTGGCTTCCCCCTCCACCAGCCCAGGTCAGAGGTCCTGGGGGCGCCTGCCTGGTCACAGGCCTCGACCCTGACCACAAGGTCAGGGACCGGCCTGGGATTAGTGGAGAGATGCTTTTAGCAAAGCCACGGTGGCTCCAGGGGCCAGACAGGAAACCTCCCTCCCGTGCCTGTGGCTTCCCTGCCCCCACCACGACAGACCCCAGAGCCGAAGTCTGGGTCAGCCCGGCCTGAGGTCTCCTCCCAGACAACGTGGTCCAGCCCGACTCCTGGGAAATGGGTGGACATCCTTGGAGGTGCCGGTCCAGGGAGTGCGTCTGTGGTTTCGTGGCCCCCGGGGTTTGAATGCTGGGGTGGAGGAGATGAGGGGAGCCAGGCTGGGATGAGGGGGTGGGTCTTACCTGGGGAGACACAGCAGGCAGCGCCAGCCCCGCCACGAGCTGCAGGAAGCAAGTGAGCAGCCTCATGGTAGGCATCTTCTCAGACGTCCCGAGGCAGGGGGCTCCGAAGGGAAATCACCATGCTCACCCCGCCGGGGGCGTCCCTGGGACGGGAGCGGCGGAGCTGAGCCGGGGGCTGGACGCCCTCCTCGCGACTGCCCCGAGGTCCCCGCTAGTGGGCTAGCGGCCCGAGCATCCTCTGGGGGCCCGCAGGTAAGTCGTGGCTGGGGGACCTGATTCGAAGCGCCCGGCGGGGTGGGCAGGCGGCCGCCGGGGAAGGCTCGTCGGGCGCTCCGCGCGACCCCAGTCTCCCCGCGGGCCCGTGAAGATGCGGCTTCCTGCTCAGACAGCAGCTCTTAAGGGACTGGAGCTGGTCGGCGACGGGGTTTCGGGAGCTGTGAACGGGGCGGGGCTCCAGGCCGCCCCGCCCACCGCGGACGAGGCGCTCTGGGAGCGGCCGAGCCCCGAGCCCCGAGCCCCGCCGGACCAGCGGACCAGCGGTGGGGCGGCGCGGGGCTGAGCGCGCTCGCTCGTCCCGCAGCGCAGTGCGTGGAAGGGGCTCCGCACGCGGACCCTCGCGCTCCCCCGGAGCCCAGCCCGCAGTTTATCCCGGGGCCGGCGGAGCCTGGTGCCCGCGGCGCCAGGACCCCGTGCTGCCAGCGGAACGCCCGCGCTTCTAGGCTGGCTGCTTTGCGTCGGGGCATCGAGCCTGTGGTCGGAGCCCCGCGTTTGCAGCGTCTTACCTCTAGGAAGGCGGCAACTTGGTCTGGCCCTTTATTTCCAGGGCCACCCTATGCCGTCGCCACAATCCTCAGGCGGGAAAGAGTGCCCCTGCGTGTATATATGGTGCATACATATGCGCTCGAGGAGTGGGCGTGTGTGTCACTGACAGACAAACCCCGAGCCAGCTGACTCCAGAGCTGCCTCTCTGCCCCGTGCAGCCGGTTCCCCTGTGGGAAGCAGTGTTCTCAGGCCCTCCCTGCGGGCCCACCACAGGCAGAGTGGAGTGCGGCCCAGCGTGGCCTTTCCTCCTGGGCCCAGGAGGAGGAAATGCTTCCACTGGCAGGGGTCTGCCCACAGGGGTCTAGTGTGTTTGTTTGTGTGTGCACGTGTCTGTGCATGTGTGGGGGGGCATGTAAGTGTGACTGTGAGGACCCACCTGTGCTATGAGTCTCTGTGTGGTCTGCGTGTCTGCGTGTGTCTGCTGTATGTACAACTGTCACTTGTGTGTGGATCTGGTCCCTTGGTAGCTCTGTGATTGTGTGTGTGTATGTGTCCGCTGTGTCCCTCGGTGTGTGTGGGAGGGTGTCTGTGCATTTCAGTGGGATTGTGAATTTGCATGCCTTCCTTTGTCTTCGTGTGTCTTGCTCCGTGTGTGAATGTTTGCATCACCTTCTGTGTGTGATTGTGCATCTCTTGTATCTGTGTGTGCCCTTGCATGGTCCTCACTTGTTCATCACCACCACCCTTCGTGCACAGCTGCCTGGCTGCAAGCACCTGGCAGAATTTGGGGTCATGGGTTGGCCCAGGCCTGGAGCTTGTGGATGGCTGTGGGAAAGGAGGGAAGCCAGGGAGGCGGCCCCTACATTCCAGCCAGAAGCAAAAAGGCCAGGGCAGCCCCAGCTTTCACCCCAGTGACCTCTGCGTCCGCTGCCTGCCCACCCACGAGAGGCTGTTAGAGATGCTGTCTCCTTGCTTAGCCAACCCCAAGCCCGAAGGTGCAGAAGCCCGGGGCCAGTTACCTATCAGCTAAGCGGGGGCTGTAAGGAACTTTCTGACAAGTTCCAACACGCTAGAGCTCATGGAGCAGACAGACTCCTTTCTTGGCCCCGGGGTCATGGTGGAGGGTGTCTGAGAATCACTGTACATGTGAATGGAGATGAGTAGATATGTATTTGTGCATATTTGGACCATATGTGTATGCCCATAATATTTGTGCATACAGATGCATGTGTTCATATGTGTCTTTATTTTCAATTTGAATTTGGGTATTGAAGTATCCATTGTACATGCTTGTGTATAACTGAGTGTTTTGAGCATTTGTTTATAGGGCATATTTGCCTATGTATAGGGCTGTGTATATTTGTATATTTGTGTGTTTGTACTGATTCATTCGTTTTTTCAATTGACAGATATTGCTTCAGCCCTAGTATGCTCCAGGCACCGTTCCAGGTGCTGGGCATGTAGTATGGAGGTTCCCTGGAAGTTTATGTTCATGAGAGGTGGCGGGTACCGGTGTCTGGGAAGGCCACAGCTCTCTTTTACACTCTGGAGTGTCTGGGCAATGTCTGCATTTCCCCCAAGTGTGTCTCAGTGGTTCTCACTAAACTGAGAACCATACCCTTCTAAACATGGCATCTTGGGCTTGAGATGCCTTAGGTAGGGTAGGTGGTAGAACCCAAAAGACCCCCAAGTGTCCATGGGTTCAACAGAAGTTTCCTCTTGCTCACATCCAGTCCGGGGTCTGTATGCAGGTGGTTCCAGTCCTTGCCAGCCCTATCACCTCAAGGAACTTCCTTTCCTTCTCAGAGCCCCGCTGTCTCCGTCTAAAGTGGGAATAATAATAGTACTTACCTCATAGGTGAGGACTGCTAAAGCACCTGGGGTGCAGGAAATGGTAGTGTTAGGCATGATTTCTAATAAACTTTTGATTCTAATTAGAGATCTAAAAACACGATAGTTACAGAGCAGAGTCGTCATCATGGAATGAAACAGAAAATAACCTCATGCTTCTGCCAACTGCAGAGGAGCAAAAGGCTGGGGGATTTGCAGGTGCGTGCACACACACTCGCACACACAAATTCTCACCATCACCATCCAGGCGATCAGTCCTCAGCCGTCATCAAAGCTTTTGAGTAGATTCGGGTGCCGAGTAGATCTACTGGCCAAATCTGTTCAGAACTCAGCATTTAACTATTTATCATCATAATCATTTGTTTTACATTTTATATAAATAAATAACGAATATTTATTGAGCACTTATTATGTGGTAAACAGTGTGCCTGGTGCTGTAAACACCTCAAGTCAATGAGTTCTCCCAACAAACATATGAAGTAGGTTTTAATTATTCCCATTTTGAAGATGAGGAAAATGGAGGCACAGGGAGTGTAAGTAATTTGCCCATAGTCGCTTAACTAGAGAAGGGAAGGGAAGGGAAGGGAAGGGAAGGGAAGGGAAGGGAAGGGAAGGGAAGGGAAGGGAAGGGAAGGGAAGGGAAAGGAAGAGGAAGGGGGGAGAGGAGAGAGGGGAGAGGAGAGAGGACAGAGAGAGAGAAATATCTATGTAAGAGAGAAACATTGATTGGCTGCTTCCCGTATATGCCCCAACCAGGGTTTGAACTTGCAACCTAGGTATATGCCCTAACTGGGAATTGAACTTGCAACATTTTGGTGTATGAAACATGCTGTAACCAACTAAGCTACCCAGCCAAGGCCTTCTAAACTATTTTCCAACTATGACTTTGCCTTCTCTCTTGACAACGATTTGGCATCTCGTGCTAGAGCAGTGCCTAAGGTGACCCTGTCCCTGAATATGTCAATAGGTGGGTGGGAAGTAGAGTATCCAAGGGCTAGACTCTCCCCCTTCCTGGCTGCCAGGGAGAGCAGCAGTGGGCAGCGGGGGCTGACAGCCTTTCCACTTCATAGGCTAGACGCGCTATAGCCACCTGCTACCCAAAGTCACCGGCAAGATGCTTGGCTGGCCTCCACTGTCTTCTCCACCTCCCTCCTGGGCCCCGCCCAACCTCAACCCTGAGCCCCTCTCCATCTCTTCATGTACTCCATCCAGGCCGGCTCCAGGGGCCACCACCACGGAGTGAGATGTCCCTCATCCAGGTTCCCACAGCACCTTGAACTGCCTTCATCATGACCTGGCCCCCAGTCTCATCCTACCCAGCTGCTTGTCTAGCTTCCTGCAGACTGTAAGATCTGAGAGGGCAGACACTTGTTCACCTTTGCATCCCCACTACCTTGTGTAGTCCTGGCACACAGTAGGGGCTTACTTAGTGTTTGTGAAGCTGGGCCAGTCCTCAGAGCACTTTCTCCTCTCCACACAGGAAAAATGTCCCAAGTCTGCCGAATCCTCCCCCAAATGTCCTTCCACCTCCAGAAGTAGCCTTCCTAGACCCCATACTCAAGACAACCTGGGTGGTCCTCTCTGGTGGGGCAAGAGCATGGGAGGACAACCTTGTGTTACTGTGTAATCATGCCCTGGGCTGGTCACCACAGCCCCACCAGCCCCCAGGGGACAAGGCTCATGCCCTGGCCCAGAGACCAGACGCCATGGGAGGCCTAGGGTGGGGCCCAGTTGGAAGGGAGATAGAGCAGAAGCCACGGGGCGACCAAGTGGTTCCCAGGGGCTGGAAACGAGATGGCACCCGCCACGAGGGCTGTGAACAAGGAAAGCCAGGCGAGGTGCCGCAGCCTCGTTCCAGGCGTTTGGGAACTTGGCAGCCAGGACTGGGTTTTTCGTGTTTTCTGTAATTATTTCCCTTTTGTTCTCCCTTAGTATTTAGTAAAGCCCTTTGTGAAAATGCCAGCTGGTCTCAGCTGTGCTACGAGGAACGACAAAGGGGTGCTCTGTAGGTTCTTGTCCCTGAGCTTTAACGGAGGCATCTAGCTTAGTGGTGGCAGCAAAGTCAAGGACCGTCGGGGGCCAAGGGGGCCCTGGGGCCATAGCCAGCACCTCGTGTCCGCAGCGTCCCTGACACCGAGCTTCCTTCCAGGCTCTTCCAGGCTCTGGCCTGGGCGGTATGGAAACCAGAGGGGCTGGAAGGCCAGCCTGTCGTGGCTGTTTTGAGGGAGGGCATTTGTTCAGATTCCAGCGGTACCCAAAGCCCCCGAGAAATCCAGAGGCCGGGCACCGGCTGAGCTCCTGCTACTGGTCCTCCCCACTGGGGGCTACTTGGCAAGCTGCTGTCAGGTAATCAGGCTCATGAGCTGGGGCCGTCCTGCCTTTCCTGCCTGCCCCCACAGCTCAGGACCCTTGGTTCCCGGCCTGCCGGCTGCCCACGGGGAGTGGACACTCAGCTGGTCCTTCCCACCTGCGGGGACCCTCCACATCCTCATTTCCTTCCATTGTGCCCCCTGCTCCTCCCAGACCCTCCTCTCGATTGCGTGTCTCTCGTGTGTCTCTCGGGCTGCCCTGGTGGGAGGGGCCAGGGAGACCTCCCTCCTCGGGAACAATCGCCCCTTTCTCTCTGCTGCGTAAGTGATACAGGAGGAGAGGAAGCTATTTGTAACTAATCGGCTGTGATGTGGAACGGAGCCCTCTGAGAACTGGAGAGCCTGCTGACAGCCCGACAGCCAGGGGCTGTCCTGCCTCTGTGACAGCTGGGTGGTTGGGGATGGCAGGTCACCCTCCCCCCGCCCCTCCAGCCCCCCACTGCTGGGGAGGCCTGAGGGGTGATGGCGGGTGGTAGCTCCTGCCCATGTTTCATCTCCTGTGTGCCAGGCTCTGTGTTGACACACTCGATGTGTGGGAACCTTCTAACCTCCTTCCATGGAAGTGCTGCTGCCTCATGTCCCAGGTGAGGAAACGGAGGTTGCTGGGCGGGAAGTCGCTCGTGCAGGCTCCCTTGGCCAGCAAGCAGCAGGTGAGAGGGGCGGACAAGGACAGGCTGAGGCTGCGCAAGGAGGCAATGCCGGGCCGGGCCGGGTTACGAGCTGCCTTTTATAGCTGCGTGACCTTGGGCAAGTCTTCTCAGCGTTGTAACCCCAGCTCAGGCTGGTGGTTTAAATGAGAAAGTAGAAGTTGATCACATGGCACAGTGCCTGCTGTGCTGTGACATGCTTAGTAACTCCAACTATTCTGATCGTTTCCTGGGGAAAGGGGAGAGAGGCGGGCCAGCTCACTCCCACCAAACTCCAAGCAGATCCTGTGATGGTCACCGGGACAAGGGTCACCATGGTCACCATGGTGGCAGGAAAGCCATCCCAGAGGAGGCCAGGCATCCAGGTTTATTTCTCTGCCCTCCAAGGGCTGGAGCCAACCTTGGAAGCCTCCTTGTCCATGGAGTGGGACTGTGGGGAGAGGGTGGGAGAGAAGAGGGCACCACATCCAGGGGGCCCCTTCTCTGTGCCAGTCGCATCACAAGGCTGTTATGCTCCAGTTCATAGACGATTACAGATCATTATGAATTAACATATGAAGAATCACAGTCATGGTGCAAAGAACCATGGAAACATAAACGGTGGGGAAGACGCTGAAGTGTGTGTGTGTGTGTGTGTGTGTGTGTGTGTGTGTGCGCGCGCGTCTGACCATCACTTCCCCCAGGGGAGGCACCCACCCAAAGTGTGAGGATTCTGTGAAAGGGGAAGGATATGGGCCCTAGAACCAGGGCCTGAGGCTTCTCCGAGAAGGAGTTCTTCATGCCCCAGCCATGTTTCATGGTGTCAGTGTGACAAACATCTTCTCTAGCTGCTCCCCCCACAGGAACAAAAAGTAATGCCTGCTTTGTGGACAGTAAGTGAAGGACTTCCCTGAGCACCTGCAGAGGGACTTGAGGGAAGCAGAGGCAAAGAGTAACCAAAAGGCCCGACCGGTGTGGCTCAGTGGTTGTCGGCCTCTGAATCAGGAGGTCACAGTTCGATTCCCAGTCAGGGCACATGCCTGGGTTGAGGCTCGAGCTCCAGTCGAGGGCGTGCAGGAGGCAGCTGATCAATGATTCTCTCTCATCATTGATGTTTCAACCTCTCGCTTCCTCTTCCTTCATCTCTGAAATCAATAAAAAAATTATATTAAAAAAAATAACCAGAAGATCCATCCCCGCCCCTCACCCTCGGGACACCAAGTGCAGAAGCTGCAGAGTCTGGGGAAGCAGCCAGTCTGGCCCCAGGGCCTGCACTCGGGGCTGCAGAGCTGGCAGTGGGGTGAAGGGCCTGGGGCTCTGCTTGGCACTCGCCCTGACTGCCCGAACCAGGGGTGCGAGGGGCTTCTGCTCTGGTCAGGGATGACGCTGTCACTGCCGGGGGTCGAAAGGTCAGTGGAGACAGCACAGACTAAACATCTCATAATCGGAACAGCGTGGATCTGGGTGAGGATCCCTGCGGGGCCTGTATCTGTTCCGTTTTAATGTCACCCCTTGGAGTGCTAGCTCCTGGTCAAGTTGTCATTCTGTACTTCAGAGGGAGGAGGCCAGCCCTGATGAATCAGCAGGACTCAGAGCTCAGGACAGGAGAGAGCCGCATCTTCCGTGGGTCCCTCACCCAGTGCCAGCCCCAGGGCTCAGGGCGGGGGCCACCAAGGGGATAACAACCCTGGGGGAGCTGCCAGTCCAGCGGGAAAGGCTTAATGTTATCTTAAATAACACCGAGCCTGTGCAAAACAAAGCCCTTCAGAGCCTTCGCTGCAGACTCCTGACTGCGGGCAGGTGAGTGGCTCCAGACCGTACATGTCTCTCCTCTCTCTCTCTCTCTCTCTCTCTCTCTCTCTCTCTCTCTCTATCTCATTCCCAGGATTTCTGAGGAGGTCCACAGAAGGGGCAAGAAAGGCTTCCCACGGAGATGGTAAGGCTTGTGCAGCATCTCACAGGATGAATCGGAGTTTTTCAGGAATAGAAGGGCAGAAAGAGCATTGTAGTCGCGGGGAGTAGCTTGGTGAAGTATGGACTATTCGAGGGACGTGGAGGAACCTGGAGGGGCTGGACTGTCTGCAGGGTGGAGGAGGGGCTGTGTCTGGAGATGAGGCTGGAAGGGGAGGCCGGGGTCAGCGTGTGAAGTGCTTTGAAGACCATGCTGAGAGTTCATAGTTTATTCCAAGGGCTCCAGAGAGCCTTTGCAGGTTCTTGAGCAAGGGAGTTACATGGCCAGATGTGCATTTTGGAGAAACAACTCAGGGCAGTGGAGGATTTGGCCTGGCGTCAGGAAGACCAGATCTGTTATTATTGTAGAACTGAGAGTGCCTGGAATCAGAACAGTGGCTGTAGGAGGAGATGGGATGGGACCCAATGCCACCCAGATAAAAGAGTTCATTTCCAGACCAAGCTACTTTGGTTCAGAGGATAGAGTGTCAGCCTGCAGAAGGAAGGGTCCCAGGTTCGATTCTGGTCAAGGGCACGTACCTCGGTTGCAGGCTCGATCCCTGACCCTGGTTGGGGTGTGTGCAGGAGGCAACCAATTTATGTGTCTCTCTCACATCGATATTTCTCTCTCTCTCTTTCTCTCCCCCTTTTCCCCCCTCTCTCTAAAAAAACCAATGCACCCAGCTGGTATGGCTCAGTGGTTGAGTGCTGGCCTATGAATCAGGAGGTCGTGGTTTGATTCCTGGTCAGGGCACGTGCCGGGGTTGCGGGCTCAATCCCTGGTATGGGGCGTGCAAGAGGCAGCCAATCAATGATTCTCATCATTGATGTTTCTGATGTTTCTCTCTCTCTCCCTCTCCCTTCCTCGCTGAGATCAATAAAAGTATAGAGACTTTTAAAAATATATGGAAAGATATCCTCGGGTGAGGATTAAAGAAAAAGAAGTTTCATTTCCCACTTTATTTGAGCTGGCTAAGGCCTATGACTAAATTCTGGCCAATCCCTGCCCCTTAGGGATTTTTGGGGTTCTGGGTACAGATGGAAGTGGTGGGCTTGACCTCTGAAAATATCTCCTTAAAGGGAGGAGCATGTGACTTCTCTGTCTGCCAAGCTATTGCCTGAAATTCAAACATGACGGTAGGAGCGCTTACAGTCATCTTGGATCATGAGGAAGAGCTGCAAGGAAACGGATCCCTGAAAACTTTATAGGATTGCCACACCAGCCCCGGCCTATTTTCACCCAAAATTATTTGATGTGTGGGGGATATCAACTTCTATCTTGTTTAAGTCACTGATATTTTGGAGTTTTCTGTTAATGTATGTTGTTGTAATGTACCCCGCGAATCACAGAAGGACGCCTCAAGAAGTCGAATTAAGGAGTCACATTTATTGCAATCCGGGACTACGAGGGGCCATGCACTCCAAATCTCGCAGTGCCCTCCCCATGCCCACCACCAGATTTACAGACAAAGATCACAAAGGTATTGATTACATCCCAGGGTTTGGAATGAGGAACCTGGTTCGCAAAAAAAAAAAAAAAGCAGTTTACAGAAGCAGAATTAAGCATGTTAATGATAGTTTGAGGTCTCTGGATCACTGAGTTGACAGAAACACATTTTCTGGGACCGCTGGGTTGACAGGAACACATTATCTAGAGCCCTCGGGTCTTTAGACTACTGAGTTAACAGGAACACATTATCGAGCCATCGAGGCAATTTAGAGTAATTGTGCTGTCCTGGTCTTGGGACCACTGAGTCAACCGGAATGCATTATCTGTGGCCACTGAGACAATTTAGGATAATTGTGCTGTCCTGTTTCCCAGGTACAGAAGAATGTGCTTCCATAACCAGTAAGATCACAATCAATGGGATATTCACAGTACAATCAATAAGGTATTCAATCGAATGGGATGATTTATATAATTCAGAAAATCAAAATAACCTGTCTATTGTTAAACAAAGCAAATAAGTTCAGAAGCCAAACAGCAGGGTTAGAGTTGAACTACAGTTTCTACCTGAGACGGTTGCTACCAGACCTCAATGTGCTGTTCCACATTTTACCTTCCAAAGGTGAGAAAGCTAGCTCCGCAGTTCTGTAAGAGTTTATTACAAACAAAACAAAAAAGGCTGCACTCTTCCATGGCTTATCCTGGGGAGTGAGTCATGCTATGTTTCCTGGGAAGAACTGGGGCTCTCCCGTTCCCTCTCAGTTCCAGGCTGCGCTGAAGAGGCCACTGTTAAGGATGCAGATGTTGTGGCCCAGCTGGGCTGGACCTGCCTCTCCCGGCCTCATCCCTCCCTTCCCAGCTCCCCTCTTCCCCCAGAGGCACAGGAAGGAAACTGTTGGGGGCGAGGGGTGCAGAGGGGAGCCAGATTAGTTTCTCTGACGGTTGGATTCCCAGGGGTGGAGGAGACAGAAAGTCTAGCGGAGCTTTAGCAGACAGACAGCGGACCTCCAGCTGGCCCCTCGGGCCTCGGGCTCTCCTATGAGTCAAAGAACACTTGGCTGCTTCTCCAAAGATCCTCCTCTGCCTCCAGCTCCCCTCCTCTGGAGAACAGCGGCCTCAAGTCTGTAGCCCAGGGGACCCCCCGGGGCAGGATTGGTTCCTGCCTTGGGTATAATGGGGTGAGGTGGGAGGGCCTGGGGTGGGATTGGAGGTGCAGTCAGGTCTCGAAGCTGACATCTGAAATTTCACTCTCTCATCTTCCAGCTCTAGTTTTTGTTTTGTGTTTTGTGTTTTTTTTTTAAATCAGGGAAGCTTTGGGAAGTCCAATTTTTCCAAATTATGAATCAGATACTCCAGATGACATCATGGCTCCTGAATCACGTCCATATCTTTCTTGTAGGGACCTATGATCTCCCCAGAGCCTGCATTTACTGCCCGCAAGACCCCCAGGGAACTTTCCTCTCTATTGTGGCTGAGAAAGCTCAGGTAGAGAGGGTTGTAAGGCCTACCCACGGTCATTCAGCTGGTTACCCCACAATGCACTGAGCAGATGCTTGATGGTGCTCTAGAGCCACCCTCAGGTGGGAGAATGCAGATCCACGTGGTACAGGAAACCTGTCCTCCATCCAAGCAAACCCAGACCCTTGGAGGCTGGTCCTGGAGGAAGAGGTACTGGAGGAGCCACCTGGGGGTCGGGTCTCTGCCCTTGAGACCCGATTCACCCTCCATCGGGGGTCCCTCTCTTCCTCATTCCCTTGCTCCCACCCCGCTGGTCTCAGTGGGGACTCTGGGGAAGGAAGGACAAAGGAGACACAAAACCAAGGGAATGGGAGTGGGTCCCTGTCCAGCGCCTGAGATGCCTGCCCTCCAGGAACAGGACCTCAGTTTCTGGCCTGCACCTGCCGCCCCGTGGACAGCTCAGGCGCTAGCCCACTACCTGGCGGCTCCTTTGAGGTTTGCAGCCTCTTCACGGCCCTGGTCCACGGAACACTGCTCCCAGGCCCCGGCCTGGCCAGGCCTTTCAGCTCGGGGTTGGCGCTTTCGCCAAGGGACACCCTTTTCAGAACTGGTCTCAGCAATGGTCTCCCTCCAGTGAGACCCACCTCTGACAGGGGGGTACGGCCCAGCAGTATAAACCCAGCCACTTTGTTTTAATTAAGCAACATACACCTGTTGTAGAAAGTACAAATTAGCATTAAAATATAAGATAAAAGCCACCCAATTTCTGTAGTGACAACACAGTCACAGGGAAGTAAAATGCAGCATAGGGAATAGGGTCAATAATATTGTAATAACTACTGGAAATATTGGGGGGACACTTTGTAAAGTATGTGATTGTCTAAACACTATGCTGTAACCAATGGACATAAGACACTGGGTGATAGGGGAGGCTAGGGGACTGTCTAGGGCGGGGGGATAAAATGGATACATATGTAATACCCTTTGTAATACTTTAAGCAATAAAAAACAAAAAACAAAAAAAAAAACACTATGCTGTACACCCGAAACCAATGCAAAATAATATTGATTGTAAACTGCAACTGAAAAATTAAAATTAAAAATAGCACGTTTTATTTATCCAGAAAAAAACCCTGTTAATACTTTGTTGTCCATCCTTTTAATTTCTTTCTATGCTTGCATATCTTTTTCCATTAAAAATGTCATCCTATTGCTTTATTTTTTAAAAACATATTTTATTGATTTTGAGTCAAAATCAATAAAGGGAGAGGAATAGAGAGGGATAGAGAGCTAGAAACAGCGATGAGAGAGAAACATCGATCAGCTGCCTCCTGCACACTCCCCACTGGGGATGTGCCCTCAACCAAGGTACATGCCCTTGACCAGAATCGAACCTGGGACCCTTGAGTCCTCAGGCTGACGCTCTATCCCCTGAGCCAAACCGGCTAGGGCAGCATCCTATTGCTTTTAGCATGCTTTTCTTCATGCTATCATATTTTGGTCATGCCTTTTCATACGAATCGTGGAAATTCGACAGCCTTGCTGCTGTAAGTGTGGGCCCGGGGCCGGCAGCATCAACCTCCCCTGGAAGCTTGTTGGACATTCAGCGTTTTAGGCCTCACCAGACCTGTCGAGTCAAAATCTTCATTTTAACAAGACCCCACCCACCCACCCACCCACCCTTGGCCCCCAGGTCCTGGTGATTCTTATGCGCCTTCAAGTTTGAGAGTGCTGGTATTTGGCGCCAGTTTTCATGGTTGTACTTCTAGGGAATACTTACCTACATCTGACTAAATTTAGTGACTAAATTTTTCTTTTCAAATCCTCCTATCATTGGGCATTTAGGTTGTATCTAATGTTTTCTCCATTATTAACGAGGCTGCAATGAGCACCTTCATACACATTTGTTGCTGTTGTCCCTTAAGTTCCTAGAAGTACAGTTTCTGGGTCAGAGGCCTTTGATGCTCATTGTCAAGTTGCCCTCCAGAAAGGCTGCTCCGGTTTCCACTCTGCCCTGCACTGTCCAGGTGCCGGGCCCGCCGCCCCCAGTCCTTGGTTACGGTGCCTTTACATCTTTGCTGTTCGAGCTGTGACAGTCACGTCTCAGGAGGCGCTGGGTATGTTTCCTTAGTTCCTAGGCAATCGAGTGCACATTTCTCCATATTCCTACTGGCCGTTTGCATTTCTTCTGGCTGTGCATCTGCTGGGGTCTTTCTACCCCGAGCCCATGGAGATAGTGAGAGATGCTGCCAGTGAGGGCTGCAGAGCGGTGGCCCGAGCCCAGTCCTGATGCCAGAGCCCAGCATCCTCCACATTCATGCTGCTGCCTGCCTGAGGGCGCAGTGGGCTGGAGTCCAACTCAGACTCCGCCTGTCTTTCTTGTGGCCCCAACCTCCTGCTGTGTCCAGACCCCGGAGCAAGTGCCCAGCCAAGCCCTTGCCTCCTGGCCGGGTGAGGGCTGGGTGCTGATGGCCACCCAGGATGGTGCTCTCAGGCCTCACTAGGCACCCTGCCGATCTCCAGGCAGGCCAGCCAGGTGTGCTGGGGGGAGCTGGCGCGAGGACAATGCAGGGAAGTGACCCTGCCCAGGCGCAGAGCTCCAGCCAACATGCATTGTGAGCTACCCACTGGCCGCTGTTGCAGAGGCTGCTGGCGGTGGTGGCAGGAAGCGGGGCTTACTCAGTCCCAGCTGCACGTGGCTGTGTTTGCTGCCTCCCTCCTCCCAGCCTTCCTCCCAGGCAGGGCCCGTCCCGCCAGCAGCTGGGGGGGAAGCAGTGCCTGGGGAGGAAACAGCGGGACCACCCCCACATCCCCTGCAAGGCTGCACCTGTGTTTTGCCGGCTCTGCCACCTGTTGCCTGACTGGGCACGAGGCCTGCCCGGAGGTCTTGGCAGCAGAGTGAGGTGTGGGGCTGGGACCCGGGCTGGGTCCTGGCCCCTGGAGCAGGCAAACGTGGTGTGGGACTCTGCTTTGACATCTCCTGAATGCACTGCTCACTCCCACAGCCCCTGGGATGTATATGTCATTATCTCCCTCAAACAAACAAGGAAATCAAAGCTCAAAATAAGAGTACTTTCAGCCTAACCCAGTGATTTTGAGTTTTCAAACTCTGTCGAACACTCTGCAAATGTTAACATATATATATATATATATATATATATATATATATATATATATATATATATGAATTTCAGAGAGGAAGGGAGAGGGAGAGAGAGATAGAAACATCAATAATGAGAGAGAATCATTGACTGGCTGGCTCCTGCACGCCCCACACTGGGGATCAAGCCCGCAACCTGGGCATGTACCCCTGACCGGAATCGAACCTAGGACCCTTCAGTCCACAAACTGACGCTCTATCCACTGAGCCAAACCAGCTAGGGCATAATGTTAACTTATTTAAATCCCAAGAGTAGTGGGCACAGCAGTAGATCCATTTTCAGAGGAAACTGAGTCACAGAGAGGTGAAAGACACATGCTCTAGCTCACACAGCCTGTGAGGGGCAGACCTAAGTGTCTGACTTCGAAGCTCACATCTTTCACTCCCACACCCCACCGCCCACCAGGTGGCCCTTCCAGAGCCCAGGCCTGGCTGAGAGTAACAGAGGGGGAAGTAGAAGAGCCAGCTCACTGCCCTCATCGGATTGTCTCCTCTCTGTGCTGGCCTGTCCCACAGGAGCCCCTAAGCTGTCCCTTATGTGGCCCTGCTCAGTGGGAGTCACCTGACCTCAGGCCTCTGTCTCTTCTGTGTCTCCTGCCCCCCACCAGGTGTCCTTGGGGACAGTCTCCGATGCTGTGTCCTCGGGCTTTCTAGCCTGCTGCTCTCTGATGCCCTGACTCTGGGTTTCTTCGGCTCTTCTCGCTGGTAGGCTGAGAGAGAATCAGCATGAAAGGTGGCAAACAAATTGGGCACCCAGTCACCATGGGCAGCAGCTAACCATGTCTCCTGGCTGGGAGCTGAATGAGTAGAGGACACAGCAGGGGAAAGGAGGGAAGAGCTTGTCCAGGGGTTGGGGGGGTCAGTGGGGCCGGTGTCTGGAGGATGAGAGCTGCCTGTTCCCCAGAACAAGGGAGGGTACAGCAGCCCTGAGCCCCACGCTCAGCCTCCTTTCATCTTCCACAGTGGCCGTGGTGACCCCAGGCTGCCCCGAGGGCTGAGCAGCTGTTGCAGCTGATGCAAGCTGCTGGCTTTGGGGAGCTGGGAGGGCCGGGAGGAAGGAGGGAGCTGTTCGCAGAGTGAGGGTCTGTGTGTAAGCCTGTTGAGGAGCTTTCAAGTCTACAAGGGGTGACCCCGGGTTCTTAACCAGATTAACTTCTGTCCCAAGTGAGGCTCACGGCCAGACCTCCAGGCTTTGGGTAATCAGGGTGGAGTCCCTCTACCAGCTGTGATGGCAACCGGTCCTCTCCAGGGCCCGCTGAAAGGCTTAGAGCCCGGGGGGCAGGGGCTCAGAAGTGCGTGGCACTCCGCAAGCCTATGGGTGTTCCAAGGGGAACCCTACAGGGTAGGGCCCAGAAGGGGGCCTGACTTGGGCCCAGTCACTTCCTTCTAGTCCTTGCCTCTTCCCGGCAGTGTCTCCTGGGTCTGGCCTAACTGAGTTGGGCTTCAGCCAAGCTGGCTGGCCTCCAGGTGGATTTGGGACAGGCAGCTGGGATGTGGTGTTTCCCGCTCTAAAGAGATGGAGGCTGAGATGGGGCCAAGGTGGGGCTGGAGCCTGGAGTGCTGAGCCCCTCGGCTGTGGACCTCAGCGGGATAGTGGGGTCACAGGTGGGTGGAGGCTGGCTGGAAAGCTTCGGTCAGGTTTCCCAGGGAGGGGACGTATCAAAGGATCAGGGCCTGGTGGTCTCCGTTTTCATCCTGGTGCCCCTGAGACCTGAGCGAATCCCTCTGGAAGGTCAGCTGGCTGGCCCTGACCCCCCTCTGTGCCCTCACCCAGGGCTCTCACTCATCCAGGAGAGCAGTTTCTCTCCTTTCCGGGGTCAGGTCAGCCTGCTTCTGGGAGCATCAGGCGCTGCTCACTTGCCATTTTCTGCATGTCCCAGAGGACTTGGTCATAGCTGCCCAGACTCCTGCTTCCGGCGTAAACACTGTGTTCAGCTCCTCAAGACAACCTGTGCTTGGCGCACACATGAAAATAACACAGCCCTTCCCCCCCTCCCTCCCCCCCGCCCCCCAGTTGCCAGGTCCTTCTTCCTGTCCTTTCTTGTCTGGACAACTCCTGTCCATCCTTTGAGGCCCATGTCCGAGTGAAGATGTCCCAGGCAGACTCGCTCATTTCCCGCCCTGTGCTCCCTGAGCACAGGGCACTGAGGTTATGACTAAAGCCTCCCTGAGCCGTTCTGAGCTCATTCTCCTGCTCAGACGTGTTCCATGGCTTCCCCATCCCAAAAAAGCCGTTGGCACTTTTCAGCTTCATCATTCATCCTTTAGGCTGTGCCAGAGAACCCTCCCCTCAAATCAAGTGGTCCCCTAGCTTTCCCCCAAACTTGGCCTGGCTGTCCCTCTCTATTTCCCTGCTCAGGCCACCTCCTCTTCCTGGAAAGTACTGCCACCACCCTCACCTGCAGGCCTGGGTCTCCTGTCCCCGTGGAAGGCTGATGCTCCTGAAAGACATGAGAGAATCTCCCTTGGGGGCCCAGGCTTCCTCCTCCACCCCCTCCTCGGCCGTCCAGAGCCAGTGGCTTGTGAACAACGCCCATCACATATTCCATTATTTAAACCAGGCAGCAGCTGACAGCTTCCCGTTCACGTCCCATGTGAGTGCACACACAGTGTGTCACGGGGCGCGGGTGAATATATATGCGTTCATAGGAAGATACAACCAAGCGTGTGCATGGGAGCTATGTGTGTGTTTGGACCTGTGTGGGAATGTGTGAAAGTGGGTGAGTGCATGTGTGTGGATGAGCCTGTGCATGTGAACGTGTGCCCGTGTGCCGAAGCGTGTGCGCCATGTGAACGCGTAGGAGTGTTTGGTGTGCTGAAGGTGTGCGCTCGTATATGCAGGTGGATGTGTCTGAGCAGGTGGGTGGACCTGTCCTCGTGTGCCTCCTTCTGCCCAGCCAGGGGCAAGGGGAGGCCAAGGCCAGCCTGCCTGCCATGACCCCCAACCTCCAGAGGAGGGAGGAGGGGCTGCACGCTGCACCCTGACTTTTGACAGAGATAAATGCAGCATTCCTGTGAGGTGGCCAGGCCGTGAGTGGCAGGTCATGGAGACCTGACCCCTGGGCTCCAGCCTCCAGCACCCCCTGGCCCCATTGAGCTGGCAACCAGGACAGGGAGGGTCCAGGAGGGGTCCAGCAAGAGGTAATGGCCCTTTCTTGGGCCCCAGGCAACCGCAGTCGTCCCTGGGCCTGTGAGGAGCTGCATACAGTATATTGGGTCTTGACGGTGGGGATGGTGACGGGGCCAGGGTATGCAGGGAATGCCAGGGCTGTGTCTTCTTCCCTCTGGGGCAGTGGTTCTCAACCTTCTGGCCCTTTAATACAGTTCCTCATGTTGTGACCCAACCATAAAATTATTTTCGTTGCTACTTCATCACTGTCATGTTGCTACTGTTATGAATCGTCATGTAAATATCTGATATGCAGGATGGTCTTAGGCGACCCCTGTGAAGGGTCGTTCCACCGCCACAGGGGTTGCGACCCACAGGTTGAGAACCGCTGCTCTGGGGCGTGAACTTTGAAGGAACAAAGCGACAGGTTAACGCTGAGGGAGGGTCCGTTTGCGTGAACCCACTTTAGCTGGGATGAAGCCATACGGGTAAAGCACAGAAGGATGTTTAGGCTAGACTTAAGGAAGGGGCGCCTTTCATTGACAAAGGCCACAAAATCTCCATCGCAGAGATCCCAAGGACAGGACCCACATGCACCCACAGGGCTGGTGGAGGGTCGGCAGCAGGAGGCCGGCCTGGGTGACCGTGAGAAGCCCCCGCCACTGCCCTGGCTCTGTGCTCTGCAGCCCTGGCAGGGCCCAGAGGGCGTCCGGGCAGGGGATTAGTCAGGCGCACGTCTGTGCACCGACCGACCCAGGATCCTGCCCGCCACACCTCCCCCTGGAAGCCTCTTATCCTCCGTTTCCTGCTGCCCTCCTCTCACCTCCAAGCGGCTGCCCCAGCCTTGCCCCCAGAGTGGCCTCCTCCCTCCCTCCCTGCGGCTCCAAAATTCAGGAAAAAGGCCACAAATCTCCCAGAAGACCAGCCCCGCAGGCCCAGCCCAGCCCCGCCCGGTCCCTGGAGTGCAGCCCTGGCCTCCCACCCACAGGAGAGGTGAGGGAGGCCCAGTCAGGAGTGGCGCCTGGCGAGGGCTGGGGAACTGAGGTTCAGTGGCCTGATCCCTCACCAGGGTGGTCCTCGGGGAGCTGAGGGTCACCTAACGTGAGGGTGGGCCCTGCCAGGGGGTCAGTGTTGGGGTGCCCCTTAATGAGGGACTTGGGGACCCTGCCTTGTCTTTCCCGGTGGTTTCCTCTTGCTCCCTAGTGAGTGGCCATGGGAAGGGACATGCAGAGGTATTTGGGGTGAATCTGCAGAGAGGGTGGGTGCCCCTCCACACCATGGGCTCCCCCCTCCTCCTCCCACAGCTCCTGTGCCTTCCCTGGGAGGTCTGACCCAGGCGAACCCAGGGACGAGAGGAGGTCATTAATCACCGTTATTTATTATTTCTTATGTAACGGGTGTTATGAAACATGGGACCTTGTACCAGGCACGACTGGGAATATGTGGAAGATGACCCCTACCAGTGAGAGCTTCCCATGGGAGGACCTGCAGACCAACCTGGGAAGAGGGGCGCAGGCCAGGCTGGGCTCGGCTGGGGGCGGGTTGGTCTGACTGTAGCTGCCCCCTCCTACCTCTGGGAGCCCCCCGGTCGGAAGTGAGCCCGGTTTGGGGGCCCCTGCACCACAACAGGCCCAGATCAGCTCTGGCTCCAGGGTGGCCTGGGTCACAGCTGGAGTTGTCACAATATTGACCCAGGAGGAGATAACACCCAAAGGGCTGGCAGTCCCAGTCGGACAAGGAGGGGGATGTCATCGGAAAAGATCCCTGGCCCCCAGGGGGATCAGACTAAATGGGACTTTAATAGGTCTCTTCCAGCTCGGATTTCACGGGTAATTGGAAGCAGGTCCTGAGCTGAGCGGAGTGGGCCGGCCCTGCAGGCCTGCCGGGGCCTGAGGCGTGGGGGTGGGGGGTGGGGGGGCTCCATGCCATCCCACACATCCCACCAGGGACTGCTGGACTCCCTTCCTCTGCTGTGGAAGTGCTGCTGTTTTAACCCCTTCAGGGAAAGAAGGTGGATGAACGAGGAGAGAAAACTCGAGTCAGAGTTCGCCTACAGGGGAAATGAGAAGCAAGTGTGAGCCAGGCATGCACTAGGCATTCATTCGTTCATTCATTCATTCATTCATTCAACAAGTCTATATTAACATGTGAAGCTGGCAACAACCCTGTAAGAGAGGACCCTTACATTTTTAATTACAAGAAGAGGTGCGTTCTTATTGAAGTAAAATTCAAGCAATATTAAGTAAAAAGTGAAATTATCTTTTTCCACCCTCATTACTCTGTTCCTCCCTCACCACTCCCATACCCCAGGGGTAACATCTGCCTAACATGATGGGCTCTCCTTCCAGGCCATCCTCAATGCATTCCGTACTGCATCTACAGTTTTCATTCAACAATGCTTCTTTAATATCCCCCCAAGGCAGTAAGTGGAGTGGATATTCCTCACTTCCATTTTAAACATGACGATAACTGAGGTTCAGAACGGTTTAATGGCTGTCCCAGGCCTCATTCCCGTCCTGACACAGTTTCCAGCCTCTTCCCTGGGAGGGTGGGTATGATGGTGCAGGGAAGTTGGAAAAACCCCGAGGGAGTGTTGAGATGGGAGAGAGGGGTGGCGAATGAGCAGGAAGCAGCAGGCTGGGGAGGGAGGGCAGGGTCTGCTTGGGGCGCAGGATTCCCCTCCTCCAGTGTCCCCCGGAGCCCACACTGTATTCATGCTCAGGGGCCTAGGGTCCTGGAGGCCTGGGCTGCACGGGGCTGGGCAGCTGGCAGTGGAGGGGTTTTCAAACCAAACCTGGAGAGAGGGAGGAAAGGGCTGCATTTCAACCCCCATCGTGCCTGGGGCACATACATTCCTGCCTTGGTTGTCCTCTCCCTAAGCCTCAAGGGACATTTCTTGCTTAGCGTTGGTGGGTGCTGGCCACTACCCCTGCCTGCTCATGCTGACCAGATGGGCCTGTGTTCGCTCTCTAGGGCATCATCCTACATTCCCCGCAGCCCCCAGCTACCTGGCCTGCAGCATGTCTGCCAGCTGAAAGGGACGCCCCTTATGCAGTCAAAGCTCTGAGTAGCCAGGACAAGATCCTACTCCCAGAGGGTTTGGGGCACCCCCTGTCAAGGAGGTGACTGGGGGGTCAGGCAGGTGGGGGGCCAGCCCAGCCTGTGCCTCAGCCTGCAGTGTAAACAAGACAGGCTCTGAAAAGGTCATGACCCAGGGGCCTCCACACTAGACACCCATCCTTCCTCCTCCCTGCCTGGGACCGCCAAGGGAGGGAACCCGGGCAACGGGAAGCGCACAGAGGATGGGCAGGGAAGAAATAGCCCATGCTCCTTCGGAGCGGTCACACACATGCACACGCGCACACTCGTGCACAAGTGCTAATGCAGAAAGGGAGAGCGCGGCCAAGTATAGCACTGCTGCCCATCAGACATGGCTTACGGGATGCCACCCGTACACACAGGGGCATGGACAGGGGCGGAGGAGGGAGGGGCTTTGGAGAGCTGTCCATTCTTGAGACTGTTTGGAAAATTGCTCCCACAAGGACCACCCAGGCCTTGAAGGGGGTCACAGAGATTCTCCCACAAGGCACTCGGCCCAACTGGGGAAGAGAAGAATGATCTTTGCCAACTTCCTTTGTGCCAGGCACCGTGCTGGGCTCGACTTGTACCAACACCATTGGGCATGTGGAAAAGAGGGTCCCTACCACCAACAGATGGGCCAGTCCCTCCACCTGGGGTTGGCTGAGCAGTCCCCTGAGGGGCAGCAAAATGGTCTTCGGCCAAGCTGAGGCCATACCTAGCCTAGAGACCCTCGCTCACCACAGCTAGTGCCCCGCTGACAAGGGGCCTGGAAAGGCCTGGGTCTCCTCCCTGCCCCCAACGCACCCTCACGGTTCTAGCCTTGGCTGGGGCCCCAGAGAGGAAATCACTAAGGATGCCTGAGTGTCAATTCACAAACTAATCCGATCAGCGCAAGCAGCTACAGCACATGGGGCTCCCCAGCGGCCCCCTCCCCTGCTCTGCAGACCCTGGTGGCTGCGGTTGGCAGGCTGGGCCCCTGCCTGGCTGTGAGGCCAATTACAGCGCCTAAAACACCACGGTGGCGGCGACAAATGTCTGCCCATCAGGCTCCGTCCTGGGGAGTCCGGGAGGGAATGACCCTGACGGCTCTCCTCCGAGAAGCAGGAGCGTGAAACTGGATCCCAGCAACACACTGGTGGCCGCCGGCCAGGGTAACGCCTGGCTCCTCTTGCTGCCTGCGGGCCTCTGGAGTGCTCACCCCTGCTCCTCCAGCCTGGGCGGAGGGCCCACAAGACAGGCCTGGGGACGGCGCATCCCCTGAGCGCTGGACCATGGCTCCCTCCCCGCCCTCCCCTCGTTGCTGCCTACACAGCTGAGCCTGGGGAGGAGGTGCTCCCTGGCAGCCAGAATAAATTAGGTGCCCGGACATTGAGGTCTGCTAGGCATTTCCTGTGTTGGCTTTGGCTGGTGAGGCCAGGCCAGTGGGCCGCCCTCTTGACCCCAGCAGAGCCAAACAGGCACGTCCCAGACTCTGGAACCCACTGACTTCTGCTCTGTGCCCCACAGGGAATCCTGTTCCGGAAAAAAAGATCGCCCCTCCCTGCCTGGGTTCCCACTGAGCGGCCTTCCTTTGCCTTGTAGGGTGCTCGGACTGCCCGAGGCCTGGCCAGCCCCCCCCCCCCCCCCCAGCCTGGCTCCTCAATGCCTGTTTCTCCGGCTCCGGGATGGAGCCCACGGGATCTGCAGAGCTCTGAGCCTCAGTACCTCCCGGATGCGCAGGCCCCTCAGCACGCAGGCCCTGCAGCTGGGGGTTAGCGGCGGAGCTCTGCCCGCCTCTCATCTCCTGCTCCCATGTGTCTGCGGAATAATCTCTCCAGCCCAAGGCCTGTCCTTTTGCCTGGACCCCTCGGAGGCTGCTCTGGGTGTCAGGGCCGGGTTTCAGCCTGGGAACCCACAGGAGCCCCGGTGCCCGACCCTGGAAGGCCGGCTTCACCTGCAGGCCGCAGCACTGCTGCCTCTGGTTCTGCAGCCCGTTTTCTTTGGCTTTGGGTCCCTGGGACACCAGATTGTCCCAAACGAAATGACTTTGTGACCCTTATTTTCCCAAAGAGCAGAGGCTGAAGCATGGTAGCAGCCGTGCTTGGGTAAAAAATGCTGTTTAATATTTTAGCTCTGCTGATTTGTAATTATTTGCTTGCTAAAATAATAGAAAAAGTTATTTTGATTTTTTTGAACTTATATAAGTTATCCCATTCGATGGAATACTCCATTGATTGTGGTTTGGTTACCCCCATTGACAGTGATCTTACTGGTCTTTCGAAACACATTCCTCTGCACCTGGAGACCAGGACAGCACAATTACTCAGTGGCTCCAGATAATGTGTTTCCGTTGACTCAGTGGTCCCAGGACCTGACCAGGACAGCACAATTACTCTAAATTGCCTCGGTGGCACCAGATAAAGTGTTTCCGTTGACTAAGTGGTCCCAAGGCCTGAAACTATATTTAATCTTTGTAAGATAACCAACTTGCTCAATCTAAGCTTCTGTAACAAACTGCTTTTTGCAAACCAGGTTCCTCATTCCAAACCTCGAGATGTAATCAATACCTTTGTGATATTTGCCTAGATAAGTCTGATGTTTCGGCCAAGAGGGCACCATGAGATTTGGAGAGCATTGCCCCCTCGTAGTCCCAGCTTTGAAATAAGTGTGGCTCCTTAATTTGACTTCTTGAGGCGTCCTGTGTGATTGGAGGGGTACAATACAACAAGGCTACAACCCAATCAGGCTCTTTGTGTGCGGCACGGTCTCCAGCTGCCCCCTCCCCGGGTGCTGCCACCCCTGCCCCAGCCAGGTCCCTTTGGGGCATGAAGCACTTCTCATTCCCAGTGGCCAGGGGTCTCTAGCCTAGGATTTGGCAAAGCTGGGCACGAAGGGCCCAGCCAAATCCCACCCCCATAGACCATCGCTGGCCCACAGGTCTTTCTCTCTCTTCCCCAGCCTCAGGGTTCCAGCAGGGCCCCTGCGAGAAGCAGCAGGAAATGGGAATACTCCACCCACCCGGGCAGAGCAGCCACGGGGCATGTGAGGATGGGTGGGTACCCTGATGCCTGCTTGTGGCGGTCTCTACCTTTCTCCAGGGAAAGAGAAGGCACAACACAGCCACCCTGGCTCCTCGGGGCCAGGCACACGCGTGCTCAGAAACGTGCTGACAGTGCGGTGAGGGAAGGACAAGGCTCTGTATTTCCTGCACTGCTCATGGGAAGAGCAATAGGTATAATTTTCCTAGAAAGTTTGGAGTGATATTTACCGAGACTGAGGAGCGTTTATCACCTGGATGAACAAGTCCACTTTTGGTCCTCTTCCTTGGGGAATAATCTGAAATGCCAGAGGCCAGGCAGGACTGCAACAGAGCCCATAAGAATGTCTATAGCAGGGGTGGGCAAACTTTTTGACTCGAGGGCCACAATGGGTTTTTTGTTTGTTTTTTTAAAAAATATATTTTATTGATTTTTTACAGAGAGGAAGGGAGAGAGATAGAGAGTTAGAAACATCGATGAGAGAGAAACACCGATCAGCTGCCTCCTGCACACTCCCCACTGGGGATGTGCCCGCAACCCAGGTACATGCCCTTGACCGGAATCGAACCTGGGACCTTGCAGTCCGCAAGCCGACGCTCTATCCACTGAGCCAAACCGGTTTTGGCCACAATGGGTTCTTAAACTGGACCGGAGGGCCGGAACAAAAGCATGGACGGAGTGTTTGTGTGAACTAATATAAATTCAAAGTAAACATCATTACATAAAAGGGTACGGTCTTTTTTTTTTTTTAGTTTTATTCATTTCAAACGGGCCGGATCCGGCCCGCGGGCCGTAGTTTGCCCACGGCTGGTCTATAGTGTCATTTATAATTGCAAACAAACAAAATAAGAAGACACCTTAGTATCCGAAGGCAGGGGACTGGTCAAGGGTATTATGCTATATACATTCACCTAAAGAAATAAAGAGTAAGCACTAAAAATTATGTTTAGGAAAAATAATTTATTTTAATGACATGGAAGCATCTGAGTAAAAAAATTCAGGCTATCTAACTGCTGCCATAGTATAATCTTAATTATGTGAAAAAATAGCTTATGAATGGATAAACAACATGTGATATATAGACACAGTATATATAATGGAATACTATTCAGCCTTAAAAAGGAAAGAATGCTGACATACACTACAACGTGGGTGAACTTTGAGGACATTGCACTAAGTGAAATAAGCCAGGGAGAAAAGGGCAAACACTGTATGATTCCGCTTACATGAAGCTCCTAGAGCAGTCACATTCATAGAGCTAGGGGTAGGACGGTGATTGCCAGGGGCTGGGGGAGGAATGGTGGGTTAGTGTTTAACTGGTACAGAGTTTTAGTTTGGAAAGATGAAAAGTTCTGGAGATGGTGATGGTTGCACACAATGTGAATGGACTTAAGGCCACTGAACTGTACACTTAAAAATGGTTAAAATGACCCTGGCCAGCGAGGCTCAGTTGGCTGGAACATCATCCCGACCACTAAAATGGTGGCGGGTTCGATTCCCCGTCAGGGCACATACCCAGGTTGAGGTTTCATCCCCAGTCAGGATGCATGCAGGAGGCAACCGATTGATGTTTCTCTCTCACATCAACATTTATCTCTCTCCCTTCCTCTCTCTCTCTCTCAAAATCAATAAAAGCATATTTTTAAAAATAAAAGTAAAAATAAAAAATGGTTAAAATGGTAAATTTGTGCTATGTATATTTTAACTCAAAAAAGAAAGTGATCATAGGGAAAAACATCAAAATGTTTGTAATGAATACTCTGGATTAAAGGGATTATGGCTGATTCTTTTTAGTTTCCAACATTTGGCCCCTAGTAAATGAGATTTGGTTTTGTTTTGTTTTGTTTGTTGTTTGTTTTAAGGAAGCTTGCTCCAGAATCTCCCAGATGTGTGCGAGGAGGGTGGGGAGGCTCTGTCCAGCTGCAGTTAGAAACGGAGAAGCAAAGCCTGCTGGGGGAGGGCTGGCTCAGGGAAAGCTCGGGTCGCCACAGAATTGTCGCTCTCCTACCAGCTGGCCTCTCTCTCTCCCTTCGCTCCATACTTCGGGCCTGGCTCAGGGGCCTTCCCCCAGGAATGGGACAGTCACTAGCTTGAAGGGGCTGCCTCAGTCCTAGTGGGAATTGGGGCTCAGGGCTTTCTCAGACAGTCAGTAGTCAGTGCCCGAGACGCCTTCCTGCTGCTGCTCCGCCCCAGCCCAGCTGCAAAAACAACAGCCCGTACCCAAAGCCCTGTGACTGCAGCCCAGAGTGGAGCCTCAGTGTGCAATGGAGTGGAGCTGGGCCTGCCAGCCCTGAACAGAACTGAGAACAGGGGTGCCCTCGAGAGGTTTGAAGGTTGCCTTCTGTTCTCCTGGGGAAACCTGGCTTCAAGGTGTCCGGGGAAGGCCTGGGGGACCACGGACCTACTTTGCCAGTGGCCTCCCTGACTCCCTGGGGACTTTGGAGTGTGGAGGCGGGGGGGGGGGGGGGGGGGAGAATCCAAACCACTTGGGAACCTGCTGAGCCAAGCCGTGGGCAGGAGGCGGTACCACCGTGGCTCCCAGGCAGGCCAGAGCCACGGCTTTCCCACGGAGTGTGACTGGTCACTGGGCTCCGCAGAGCCATCCACCCCAGGGTAGGGCCTGTGAGCCCTGGGAACCTTTGTGCAGTCTTCGCTTCATGGGGTAGGGGCTGACAGGAGCGATTCAGAACCCAGTAGGGCTCTTCCCTGTCCACCCCCAGCACCGTCAGGTGTGTGCGGGGCATCCTGGCAAGGCCAGGGCACAGCTCTCAGAAGCCTGCCCCCTCCCCCCCCACCGCCACCCCCGGCTTTCTCAGTACCAGCTTTACTCTCATCCAGTGCTTCCTCACTCGTTGGCAGGGTACGGCCCAGAGCCAAGATCCTGAAGGTCTGAGACTGGTGGAAGCCTGCCTCCAGTTTGACCCCTAAAGGCCATTCCTCCCATTCTAACATGAAGGGTGTGGATGGTGTGGAATTCGGAGGCACTGTGCAAATCTCTGGAGACAGACATACCAGCGCAGGAACCTAAGCTCTACCCCTCTAGCTATATAACTGGGCAGGTCACCTAACCTCTCCGATCCAAAGCTTCCTCCACTGTAAACTGAAGAAGTTAGCATTTACCTTGTAGAGTTTTGAAAGGTTTAGATCGGGGAACATGAGGCCTGTGGGGCGTATAAGACCCGAGAAATCATTTGGTCTGGCCCTGCCAAGGCATGAGGGGTGAGTTGATTAAATGTTTGACCAAACAGAGCAGGCTAATTTTTAAGTTGATAATTTCGTGTGGCCCTCGAATGATGTTATAAATATCCAAATGGCCCGTGGCAGAAAAAGTTTCCCCACCCCTGGTTTAGATGTGTGTGCCTACTAATTGGAGGACACTATGATTCTTATTACCCAATCCCCCTCAAGTTAGCTGAGATTTCTGATCTCAGTTCTTACCTCCTCTCCACTTGCTATATTATGCACAATGTAGGGAGCATGCTGGTGCCCCTCCTTCCCTCCTCCCCCCTCTGGTCAGGAACCAGCTCATCAAACTACACTCTGAAGTTAGACAATGACTGTTGTTAGGGAGGTTCCTGGCCACAGGCATCACACCAGAGTTAGAAACTATTCCAGGGAAGGAGAAAAGCCAGAAGGGAGAGGGTGAGCCTTGGGCCTTTGGGAGCCACCGGCAGCCTCTGTCTGCAGGTTAGTCGCTGTGTCACTTTCCCACCGAGTGGCGGAAGCTTCCAGGGCACTGGGCTTCCTTATTTGGTCAGCCCATCACACAAGGTCTGTGGCTGTTCTGGATGCTCTCAGGTAGTTACAGTAACTGACCCAGTCTTAAAAGAGAGGAGAGAGAGAGAGAGAGAGAGAGAGAGAGAGAGAGAGAGAGAGAGAAGTTATGGAAATAAAAGCTGGTGTTATTTTTCATCTAGTCTTCAAAATTACAACCAGGTCCTTATTAACTACACTCAAATCACTTTTTATGGGGATTTAAATAAATGCTCTCAATTATGTAATGAATCTGGACCTATTGCTTTATTTTTTTTTATTTCTTAAAGTATTACAAAGAGTATTACACATGTCTCCTTTTTCTCACCCTTGACATTCCCCCGGCTTCCCCCACCCCCCAGTGTCTTGTGTCCATTGGTTATTCTCATATGCATGCATATAAGTCCTTTGGTTGATCTCCTACCCCCCCCCCCAACCCTCCCTAGGGTTCCCACTGTAGTTTGACATTCTGCTCAATGCTGCTCTGCCTCTGTATCCATTTTTGTTCATCAGTCTATAATGGTCCTTATTATCCATAAATGAGTGAGTTCATGTGGTATTTTTCTCAGCTTCTCAGGGGCCGTCCCAGCCTCACAGGGGCTGTCCCAGCCTCACAGAGGCCGCCTCAACCTCACCGGGGCCGTCTCAGCCTCACCGGGGCCGTTTCAACCTCACCGGGGCCGTTGCAAGCTCACCAGGGCTGTTTTAGCTTCAGACCTATTGCTTTAAAGATCACTAGTACTACAATGTCTCTAAATCTTTGAGAACACTGTCATTTCCAGATGTCACTATTATTATCATCTCCACTCACAGACAAGTTGGGAGGGATAGGGTTGAGATTGGAACTGAGATCCATATGACCTCCAAACCGAAGCTTCTCAACAGTTTAACATTCAGCTACACTGCTCCCATAGCCAAGAGGATAACTAGCTGATGGGCCTTGGTCTCCACTCCCCCCCCCCCCCGCCAGAATCACAGGCTATTTGTTTTGTCCACCTATGTGCTTGGCTAGTTCTCACTGAGGACGGACCTATCAGTTGTGGAGTAACTGATCACTTGACCAGAACCACCCAACTTCATAAGGCTATTTAGTGACCAGAAGAGATAAGAAATAGGAAAGTCTTTAACTAAAAGCAAAATACTCAAGTATAAGGGATGAGTTTCCCATAGTACAAGAGCTGTTTCCTTTTTAGAATTTATGTTTTTGTTTTCAGAGAGGGAGAGGGAGAAACATCAATGATGGAAGAGAATCATTGATTGGCTGCTTCCTTCATGCCCCCCAGCAACCCCGGCATGTGCCCTGACTGGGAATTGAACCGTGACCGCCTGGTTCATAGGTCAAGGCTCAACTACTGAGCTGTTTTCTAATATGTAATATGGTGCTTGGCATAAAGATGCTCTAAATATTTGTTACAGATTAAATATGTTGATCCATAAAGAACATCTGTTTATCTGCAATTTTAATAACAACAGGGTAGTATTTTTTCTAATCACATGCCCTATACCATTACCTATGTCTGTCATCAGATTTTCCCTCCAAATTCCTAGCAACTAACTATGTTCAAGTGGCAGGGAATCTCCACAACAGAGACAGATTCCACAAAAATAAAAGTCCACGTATAGACCAAGATTAGCTTGTAGTCTAGCAGAATCAATAAGATAATAATAAACTCCTCTCTTGGCTGAAAATAGGGTTGGACTCACAGGAAGACAAAAAAGCAGCTTATGTCAAAAAGTTAAGCCAAAGGAGAATTTGTTGAGAAGTCCAAAGGTAGTTCTATCGTCAGTCCTGGCTAGATCTAAGGGCTTATATCAGTTCATTTCAAATAATCAACTTATTTGCTCATTCTCTCACTCTAAAACTTGGCTCTGCTGGCTTCTGTTTCTCCTAGGGGAGTTGCCTGACTTTCTTCTGCAGGCAAACTTTCTCCATGAGGCAGGGAAGTCCCAAGTCCACCTCCTTATAGCAGATAAACTCAAAGAGAGAAACCTGCTTTCTTCGGGGGTTTGTATAGCAAATCCCAAGAAAGGACTGAATGGCTTTGCACAGCCAATCAGCTTAGAAGTTGTGTGAATGGCTTTGCACAGCCAATCAGCTTAGAAGTTGTGTGACCGACCAGACCTGAATAGTGTGCCATCCGGTGGCTACGGCTCTGGGATTGACAGTTCCACCTGAATGTCACGAGATGAGGAGGGGCAGTTCCCAAAGGAAAGGGAGTGTTCAAGACAGACAAAAACAACAGGTGTCCACCACAATAGCACTTGTTCTCAGGTTGCGTAGAGACATGACTTATCCGCCAAAACAACCAGAGAAGGATAGAAACAGTAATGCATTCACATGCCGAAGTGTTAGGTCAAAGCCCTTCAGGAAAAGGAAGTGATCCGATGGCCTTAAAGGAGATTCTTTAGAACAGGAGGAGAACACAAATATTTCCATCGGTCTTCCTTCCACCAGTTGAGAATTATCATCATCATCACCTCATTCTCCGAATTAAGTTTGGAAACTATGATTTGATCATTACGAAGTTGGGACACGTTGGGAAAATCAACAAAATCACGCTCCTGGTTGAGAGAATGGGCCTGATGAAAGATTTATTTTTTTTTCTTTTTCTTACAAATAACTTTTCTTTCTGATAAGAAATGGGCCGTGTTTATTGCAGAAATTTTGGAAAACACAGAACAGTACACAAATAAAAATAACTCTTGTATTTGTTAGGATTCAGTGTGAATGCAAGTGATTGAAACCCCAAGGAAACAGTGGCTTAAACAAGACGTGTTTATTTTACTTGCAGCTACATGAAGTCCAAATGTCCAGGCGAGTACGGGAGTTCTACTCCACAGGCGCCTCAGGAAGGGCAGTTCTACCCCTCCAGCTCCCTGCTCTGCTCTCCCTGCAGTGTGGCCTGCGTCCTCGTCATCTAAGCTGGCAGAGCAAAGAGAAAGGGATAAAAAGGCCAAGAACTCATGCCAGCTATTTCCTAGGGAAGGTTCTCAGAATCAGCAACACGCTTCCATCCCATCCCATTGGTTAGAACATAGTCATGTGACCACCTCTACCTGCTAGGAAGACTGGAAATGTCTTTCTTCTGGGTGGCTATGTGCCCAGTTAAAACTCTGTTACTATAGAAGAATTACTTTTGAGGCAATCAGGGGTCGCTAAAAGCCCTCTAATCACACTACCTAGAGATAGAGATATATGAAAATACAGTATATAGATATAGATAGTTATGGTATACTATGTGTATGTATATACAGGTGTATGTATAAGCACATGTGAGCATATGTATGTATATACTTATATATAAAAATACATATGAATAACATATATTTTTAAATGAAGCTGAGATTCCACCAAATATATTATTTTTGCATCCTACTTTGAAAAATTGCAGACTTTAAACAGTCTCTTTTATTACCTATGCTAGCACTGAGTCATTTAACAATTATAGCTAGAGTAATATAATGTAATACTTTATAAATTTTAATAGATGCTTTTATTTTATAAATCCTGGTTTATGAAGTTCTTGTTTAGCTATTTATTTTGAAATAATTGTAGATTAACAGGAGGTCGAAAGGAACATACACCAAAGTCCCATGCTCCCTTCCCCCTGCCTCCTCCAATGGTAACATCTTACACAACTATAGTTCAATATCAAAACAGATAATGACGTTAGTACAACTGTACTATTCTTTGTGTCACTACTTTATACTGACACCCATCACATGCAACCACTCATCCCTAAACCCTGATAACCACTAATCTATTCTTTATCTCTATAATTATGCCATTTCATGAATGTCACATTAATGGAATTATGTAGTGTGTATACTTTTAAGAGTGGTATTTCTCACTCAGCATAATTTCCTTGAAGTTCATCTAAGTTGTCACAGCTGCAGTAACTCTAGGCATCACATCCAATAAAGCCAGAGATAGAAGAGACTGAGTAGTTTTCTGTTTTTTCTTTGTTGTTTTTTAACATATACTTTATGGGGAGAGGCAGGGAGAGGGAAAGAGATGGAAACCTCAGTGAGACATAGATGGACTGCCTCCTTCATGCCCCCTACCAGAAGTCAAACATGCAGCCCAGGCATACGGCCTGACTGGGAATCGAACCAGCGACCTCTTGGAACCTGGGTTGATGCTCAACCACTGAACCACTCCGGCCGGGCTCTGTTTGTTTGTTCCCCCTCCTCCCCACCCCCCTGAGCCGCCCCCCCCCCCTCCCACAACAGGAAACCTCTCCAGAAAGTCCTAAGTGAACCACAGTCATATCCCACTAACTAGAAAATGAGTGAAAGTACGGAACCAGGATCTACCCATAAGCTAAAACCACTTACCCTCTGAGTGAAAAACTAAACAAAATCAGTTCTTTTAATAAGGAAGAAAGAAAAGGGTATTGGGTGGGCAATAAGAATGTCTACCATATATCACATAAGAAGAAATACAAATGGTAAATAAACATGAAAAAATGTTTATCATGATGAATAATTAATGAGAAATGCAAATTTAAACTAATTAAAAAATGTTTTTCTCTATCAATTTGGCAATGATGAAAACAATGATAATGACTTACAATGGCAAAAAGTATGTAAGGTGCATAGGAATAACTCAAACAAGATGTGCAAGATCTACATAAAGGAAATTATAAAATTTTACTGAGCTACCCTGGCTGGTGTATCCGTGGTTGGAGTGTCTGCCCTAGCATCAGAGAGTCTTGGGTCCAATTCCCAGTGAAGGGCACATACTTGGGGTGCAGGTTTGCTCCTTGGCCTCAGTTGGGGCGGGTGCCTGCAGAGGCAACTAATTCATGTGTCTCTCATATTGATTTAGTCAGGGCACATGACTGGGTTGCAGGCTTGATCCCTAGCAGGGGGTGTGTTGGAGGCAGCCAATCAATAATTCTCTCTCAGCCATCATTGATGTTTCTGTCTCTCACTCCCTCTCTCTTCCTCTCTGAAATATATATAAATCACTGAAGAAAGAATGAAAAAAGAAAAGCAAATTGGATTCCCACCTCTCACCCTACATAGAAAATAATTCCAAATTATGTGTAAAGGCAAAATTTTAAAATATTTAGAAGAAATATTTAGATTATCTTTATGTCTTTGGATTAGAAAAGGATTTTTAAAATAAAACACAAAAGGCATTAATTATAATAAAATATTAACTATGAAAGACAAGATTGATACATTTGACCATATTAAAACCAAAGCAAAACAAACAAAAAAACAAGCATAAACTGAGAGAAGATATTTATAAGACAAATAACTGAAAAAGAATAAAGAACTTCTATGAATATATTAAAAATATATATTTTTAAAGCCAAAAGAAAGTAGGCAAAACACATAAACATATTTCACACAGGAGAAAAACAGTTGGCTGATAACCATGTGAAAAGGTAAACAACTCTTAGTAATTAGGAAAACCGATTAAGATCACAGTGAGACAGTCTTTTACATCCACATGATTCTCCAAAACTAAAATAGCTGAGAATACTAAGTGTTGGTAAGGATGTAGATCTGGAACTCTTTAAGGCCTGCCAGAGAGCGAGCATACATTGATTTAACCACTTTGGAAGACTAGCACTATTCGTAAAGCTGAACATTCACATAGTTATGACTCATCTGTTCCACTGGGGGCATATATATATATATATATATATATATATATATATATATATATATATACTTATATTCACCTACCCCTAAAAAAGAAACAACCCAAGCTAAATTCACTTATTAGTTCTAGTAGTTATTTTTGTTATTGATTCTTTGGAATTTTCTATGTAGATCATGATGTCTTCTGTGAGCAAGAATAGTTTTCTTTCTTTTTTCCCCCACTCTGTATATTTTAAAATGTTTCCTTTCCTTATTGCAATGGCTAGGACTTTAAGTATGAGTTTAATAGAAATGGTGAGAGTAGACATTCTTGCCTTGTTCCTGATCTTAGGGAGAGAGCAGGTTTTCACATAAAGTATGTTGTTAGCTGTAGGATTTTGTAGATGCCCTTTATCAAACTGAAGACGTTCCCTTCTATTCCAAGTTTTGTGAGAGCTGTTTTCTTCTTAAATTAAATGGCTGTTTAATTTTGTCAAATGTTTCTTGCATCAATTGATATGATCATGTGGTTTAACTTTTTAGATTGTTCATATGGTTTATTAACTGGATTGATTTTCAAGTATTGAACCAGCTTTGCATTCTAGATTTAAATTCTCCTTGGCAATTATGTATTAATCTTTTCATGTATTGCTGGATTTGGTTTGCTAATAATTTGTTGCAGATTTTTGCATCTGCTGTTCATGAGGGATACTAATCTGTGGTTTTCTTGAACTATCGTCTGATTTTGGTATTGATATATCTTTTTGGAAGGCAATTTGTCCATTGTAACAAGTCTTAAAAATGTATGTGCCCAAGGATTCCACTTCTAAGAATTTATCTTAAGGAAATAATCAGATGGCCCTGGGTTTAAATATAAATGCATTTCCTTACCAGCTGCTTACATTCAGTGGCTCTGTTTCCTAACCTGTAAAATAAGAGGACATACCCCAGAGAGTTGCATTAGATGAGACAATTCACACATCCTGCCCAACATCTGTAAGCTTTAAGTAAATGGTAGCTCTTGGTATTGTATTATAGTATACTGTCCAGCCTCCGTAGTCTGTCCAAATGGAAGGGCTTCATTTTTGCTCCCATATTGGCTCCCACTTTGAATCTCCTTATTTTGGTGGGGATGGGTCTCCTCATTTCTGATCCCTGTCTTATATTAGGTGTGCTAGGCGTTGGGAATAAAAAGGCAAAAAAGATACGATCCCTGCCCGGGAAGCTGAATCTATTAGAGAGGCACAGGCGCAAACACGGCAATATAAAGGGGGGTCAGCCCACGGGCAGTGGGCCCTGGACGCGCATCTGAGCATCTGTATCAGGAGATGGGGCAGTCACCGGAGCCAGGGGATCAGGGAAGAAGGCCGCAGGCTGTTCCCATAGCAACAGGACAGGCCACGCTCTGGAGGACTCTCGAATCACCTCTGTCGCGTCGGAGGGTCCAGCAAAGGCCAGTTGCGCTTCTCGGGTCCAGAGGCTGGCAGATCCTTGGCTATAACGAAACTGGAGCTCCGCGTCTCTGATTGGCTCAGACAGCTAGGGGCGTGGCCTGACGTGTACACAACTGGAGTTTCCTCGCGGAGCGGAAGCCGACCTGGTCCGTCCCGGAAGTGCAAACTCCGAGGTCGCGCAGGTGGGGATTCCGCGGTGTCGGCGGCTCCTTTCAAGATGCCAGGAGCCGCGGACAAGGCCTCGGAGTTGTCCGAGAGGATTGAGAGTTTCGTGGAGGCCCTGAAGCGGGGCGGCGGGCGGCGCAGCTCTGAGGACATGGCTCGGGAGACGCTGGGGCTGCTGCGCCGGATCATCATGGACCACCGCTGGAGCAACGCAGGTGAGGCAGGCCTCGCTCCCCGGCGTCCCTCCCCGCTCTCCGTTCTCCATTCCCGGCGGAGAGTGGCCCCGGCCGCCCCGAGCACTTGCTCTGCTCACCCTTTCTGCTTTGGACTTAGGGGAGCTGATGGAGCTGATCCGCAGAGAAGGCCGGAGGATGACGGCCGCGCAGCCCTCAGAGACCACCGTGGGCAACATGGTGCGGAGAGTGCTCAGGATCATCCGGGAGGAGTATGGCAGGTCAGGCCCCGCCCTGGGCTCGGGCTTGGGTCCCGGGACGCTGTTGGCGCGAGCCCCTGGGAGCCTTTACCGGAGCTGCACAGGTCTGGTTGCACATCACAGAGCCTCCTCACCTCCTTCTGTGCTCTTGGTGCCTCCGTAGACTCCACGGGCGCAGCGACGAGAGCGACCAGCAGGAGTCCCTGCACAAGCTCTTGACGTCGGGGGGCCTAAGCGAGGATTTCAGCTCTCCTTATGCCCAGCTGCAGTCCAACATCATTGAGGCGATTAATGAGCTGCTTGTGGAACTGGGTAAGAGTCCTGATCCCCAGGTGGGCGGGACAGGCTGCAGAAAAATGAGGGGACAACAGGAGGCCCCGGCGTTGCTCATCGGCGATAGCTAGTACTCCGGTTTCCAGAGGTTTCCCCTCCATCCTGATGGGGGCGGGGGGGGGGGGCGTTGGAACAGGTGGTAGGACTAAGGAAAGCCACTCCACATTTCCTTCCAGACCAAGCCTTTGTAGGTTGCAAATCCACCGTGGCAGAGACTCCACTAGGACCGGGCTTTATTATTATTTTTGTTAATCCTCACCTGAGGATATTTTTCCCATTGATTTTTAGAGAGAGTGGAAGGGAGGGGGAGAGACAGAGTGAAAAACATCAAGATGAGAGAGACACATTGATTGGTTGGTTGCCTCCTGCATGGGGCACAAAGCCTGCAACCGAGGTACGTGCCCTTGACAGGCATCGAACCCACAACCCTTCAGTCCTCAGGCCAGTGCTCTAACCACTGAGAAAAACCAGCCAGGACGCTTTATTTTCATTTTAAAGAAGATGAACTCTCTAAAACCATAGTTAGTAGACCCTCCATCACTAAACTTCCTCTTGATTTTTATACCCACTCAGACCACCTCCATTCCCCTTATCTTTGTGAACCAGGAGACCTGCAGGTACTTACTACAATCAGAGTTCTTCAGGGGAGGAAGAAGCCGGGCCTGTCTGTGCGCTGAGCTGCTGCTTCCAAATCCCTCCCTTATTTTTCTTCTGTGGCCTCCCTCTCAGATGGAGGTGGTGTGGCCACCTTTGGGAGGATTGTTTTTAAGGGGAAGTTCGGTTTACCCCATGCTCAGCGCTCGCTGTAGGATTTCCCAGAATGGATCATTTCTTGCCTGAAGTCATTGTCTTCAAAATCATTTGTAAGGAAGCTGGTGTCATGCCAGGGCAGGGGGCTAAGTTGATGATGAGGGGGCACTGCTGAAAAGGAGGGCAGGCTGAGAACTTGGGAGACAGAAGATCTCAGAGGAGCAGGGTTTTTAAGAAAATGTGACATTTCATATTAAGTTCGTAAACCCCGTGTTACCAGCATCAGCTAGGCGGGCAGTGTGTGTGATGGGCACACGTCCCCTTTGGTGCTCTGTCATGTCATGACAGTTTCATATTTTCCTTGTAAAACTGGCTGTTTTTGCAGAAGGGACCACGGAGAACATTGCAGCCCAGGCTCTGGAGCACATCCACTCGAATGAGGTGATCATGACCATTGGCTTCTCCCGGACAGTGGAGGCCTTCCTGAAAGAGGCTGCGCGGAAGAGGAAGTTCCATGTCATTGTGGCTGAGTGCGCGCCGTTCTGTCAGGTAGGGGGACTGCTGGAGTTGCCCAGAAAAATGAAAACTGAGGAGAGAATAACGGAGTGATAGATGGGACCCATGCTAACTTTGAATTGATATACAAGACATTGAGAAGATCAGTAAAAGATGAAGGGCATTTTCAAGTTCATTCCATGAACATTCTTAAACATTGGTTTAAGAAAGTTGGGTGAACTGCTGGGTCCATCAAAAGATAAACATTGGTTTTTTTTAAGAATCAAAATAGAGTAAATTACCTTGAGGATGACCAAGTCTTAGTCTAACCTCCCTCAATCCCTAGATAAATAATAGGTTTCAAGAAAGGAAATATATAAGGAGGCAGAATGTTGTAAAATAATGAGCCAGGAGCTGTCATCAGCGATGTCTGATTATGCAAGCAAGTAGTATTTCCAGTTTGGGCACTGCTGTGGAGTATTAAACATTTATTAGCTTTCTCTGGGCTTCCTTGCAGCTTACCAAAGAATACCTACTACAGGCACAAAAATGAGTTAGTTATATGTTGAAAATTGTGTGTTGGGTGTGCTCAGTATTACAAACTCCCCAGATCCAGTTACCTTTGGGAGGTCTTTCACGCTCTCTCACTCTTTGTCCCAGCATCCATCAGCCTTTCCCTCCTACTGCAGGGTCACGAAATGGCAGTCAATTTGTCTAAAGCAGACATTGAGACAACTGTCATGACTGATGCCGCCATTTTTGCAGTGATGTCAAGAGTGAATAAGGTGGGTGTGTTTGGAGTTATGTTATGTTGAATTTATGAAGATTATACCTCTAAAATATTGATTTTTAGTTTCTTTTATAATATCCATGGGAAGAGGTTTTAGCACCTTTTTAAATATATATATATATATTTTTTTTTTATTGATTTTATTTCAGAGAGGAAGGGAGAGGGAGATGGATAGAAACATCAATGATGAGAGAGAATCATTGATTAGCTTCCTCTTGCACACTCCACACTGGGGACCGAGCCTGCAACCTGGGCACGTGTCCTGACTGGGAATCGAACCGTGACTTCCTGGATCATAGGTCGACGCTCAACCACTGAGCCGCGGGCATTGAAAGTACATTAAAAGGGCTTGAACCTTTTAACTTTATTAACTGAAATTTTTTCCCTTTGTCTATATCATTGGTCCTCATTTGGAATAGCCTCTCTTTGGTTAAAACATTGAAAGAATGAAGTGGGACTACTATAAGCAGGTCAGCTCGGGATCCAGAGAGCTTGGCGGTGGTAGATGGAAAATAAGAAAGCTCCCCACTTCTCAGGAGGTGTGGCATATAGATTTTTAAAGACAAGGCTAAAAGTATTACATATGTCCCCCTTTTTCCTCCACTGACCCCCTCCAGCACCAGGCCCTCACCGCTCCATTGTCTGTGTCCATGGGCCATGCATACAAGGTCCTTGGTTGGTTACCTCCCACCTACCCACCCTCCCCCGCCTTCCCTCCTGTCTCATTTTTCTTCCTGTCTTAAAGGTGATCATTGGCACGAAGACCATCCTGGCAAATGGTGCCCTGAGAGCTGTAACAGGAACTCATACTCTAGCATTGGCAGCAAAACACCATTCCACCCCACTCATCGTCTGTGCCCCTATGTTCAAGCTTTCCCCACAGGTATGTCTGTCTGCCTTGAACAGAGATAAGGAAGCCAAAAGGTAAGCTTGAACTCTGGGCCTTCAACCTACTCTAGGACTTTTCTTATCTGCATTGACTCAATGGATTAGATCCAGTGAAGGCTGGAAAAAGCCACACGAGTCGTGATCCAGGAAAAACAGTCGATATTTATAACCTGTCAGCTTTAAGAAGTCAACATTGTAAGGTCAGGACGATTCATAGTTGGGGAAGGCCCACTGTTTACATTGCCACCGCTCCTCATCACCCTGACCACTTTTCAAAATGCCAAGCAAGTTAAAAGTAGGAACATACAATTTGTTTTATTTGTCATAGTTCCAGGGACTGTCCTCTGAAGCCTGAATAGGAGTTACTAACTGAAGAGTCATTTCATTAGTGATAAAAACTATTTGCTTTGAAAATGTCAATCTATTTATAGGTCTCTATATTTTTAATTGAGGTATAATTCACATAACATGCAATTAACCAGTTTAAAATGTTCAGTTCAGTGGCATTTATTACGTTCACAGCATTGTGCACCTAGCACTCTGTAGTTTCAAAACTTTTTCTACATCTGAGGAAAAAACTCTGTACCCATTAAGTAATCATTCCCTTTTCTCCCCTAGCCTCATCTCCTAGTAATCACTAATCGGCTTTCTGTCTCTGTGGAGTTGCCTATTTTGTTTGTATGGGGTTTTTTTTTGGGGGGGGGGGTTGTTTGTTTTAAAATACGTTTTTATTGATTTGAGAGAGAGAGGAATGGAGAGGGAGAGAGATCGGAACATTGATGAGAGAAAAACATCCATCGGCTGCTTCCAGCATACCCCCTACTGGGGATCAAGTCCGAAACCCATTGAACGAACCAGTGACCTCTTGGTGCATGGGTTGACTCCAAGTACTGAGCCAGGCCTATTTTGGATATTTTACATGAAAGGAATACAATAATGGCCCTTTCGCTTAGCATAATGGTTTCTAAGTTCATCTGAGTTATAGCACAGTACTTGGTTTCTTTTTATGACTGAATAATATTCCAGTGTATGGATATACCACAATTTATCTGTTCATCTCTTGATTGGCATTTGGGTTATTTCTACCTTTTGGCTTTTGTGAATAACGTTGGTATTAACATATGTGTACACGTTTCTGTGTGAACATACATTTTTTTATTTCTCTTGGGTATAAACCTAGAAATAGAATTGCTGGGTGTTTTTTATTTTAATTTTTTTTTCTTTTCCAGTTCCCCAATGAAGAAGATTCATTTCATAAGTTTGTGGCTCCTGAAGAAGTTCTGCCCTTCACAGAAGGTAAAAAAGTGTGTGTGTGTGTGTGTGTGTGTGTGTGTGTGTGTGTGTGTGTATTTGGAATTTTGGTTTTGGTGGTCAATGGGATTTAATGCTATCAGGTTGTGCTTTTTATCATACTTATTGTAGGGACAGTTCTCTTCAGCACTTAGAGTGCCTGGAGACCTGATCTAGTTTAGGTTCCTTTTGTTCTAATCTATTTTAGGTGAGTTATTGGGGCTATGGTGGGTTGGATCACCCAGCATTGACTGGGTTCGGCTTTGCATGTTGTTTGAGACACAGGCAACAACCCAGTGGGAAATGTACTTGTCTTCAGTTGCTGTCAGAAGTCATTTTGGTGATGTGGCTGCCAAAGGAAGCCGGCTCTGCAATGTCCTGACTTACACAACTTGCCTATAACTTGGATACCCTTTGTGTGTTGGGGTCCTTTCTCTGACTTCTGAGGCAGCAGCTGTGTTCAGTGAGCCTCATCAAGTTAACATGGCCTTAAACACCCTCTGGGAGCAAAGCATAGTATTTGGGGTGCTAATTCTTCTTGGAAGTTGATTAACTTCATCCCCTTATTTAAATATTCATTCTTTCAGAAATATTTACATCTATTGAGCACCAACTATATACCTGGCACTCTTCTAGGCACTAGGCACTAGGGACTTACCATGAACAGTACAGATAGGCCCTGCTCCCCTCAGGGCTTACGTTCTGCTGCAGCAGATGGACAAGGAAATGCCAGGTCATGCGATGCTTTCGAGAAAAGAACAAATGATGATGAGATGGGAAGTGGCTAGGAGACTACCTTAGATTGGAGAAGTGTCTTAATGAGATGACATTTCAGCTGAGTTCTGAATGCGTAGAGCCCCATGTGAAGGTCAAAGGGAGAGTTTTCCAGGCATTGGTGCAAAGGGACTGAGTTAGGTACATGCTTAGCCATTTGGGAAGAAAATGGCCCTGTGGCTGGAGAGGAATGAGCAAGAAGTAGACTGGTATGATTTGTAATTAATGTAGTGTGGTGGGATCTTGAAGGTTGCAATCCCACGTTTGAATTCTTTTCTAAGGGCTAAAGAAAAGCATTGGATAGTGTTAAACAGGAAGTATCGTGATCTGAAGTCATCTGTTCTGGTTTGCATTTGTCGCAGCTTCCCTTCCTTGGGGTAGCATGTATGCCTGCATTATTGAGCCTAGAATCTATATGCTACTAAACCATTAGAGCAGGATCCTCAATTTTATCTTATAACCTGTGATTGCCTTTCAGGGGACATTCTGGAGAAAGTCAGCGTTCATTGCCCTGTGTTTGACTATGTTCCCCCAGAGCTCATTACCCTCTTTATCTCCAACATTGGTGGGAACGCACCTTCCTACATCTACCGCCTGATGAGTGAACTGTACCATCCTGATGATCATGTCCTATGACACCACTCGTCCTAAGCAGAAACTGCTTAGGCAAACACAGCCTGGAGACTTCAGTGCCACTGCTGAAAGGCATTTTCCTTGTAATGGGGGAATGAACTGGATACCATTGCGTACCTTTCTAGTCATCCCATAACAAGGATGCACATCAAGGAGAGAGAGAGTGTGTGTGTGTGTGTGTGTGTGTGTGTGTGTGTGTGTGTGTGTGTGTGTGCTTGCGTGTGTTTGCCTTTCAGGTCTTAACAGAGCAGCAGGGCTTAACCTATTGGTTTTGGGGCTTCTTAGTGACCTGGGGTGTCCGTTTCAGGAACTTAAACTTTCTGGTTCAGTGGTGTGTTAAACGTAACACTGAACAGCCTCCTGGGATACAGGTTTTTGATCAGAATGGCTACCACACCTTTTCGTAGGCTGTGCCAATAAAAGCTGCTCGAAGGTTCCTGACTTGGTTTATTTATTGTTCTGCTCTGATTGAACTGCCTGACACAGCAGCAGCAGAGCCTTTTCGTGTTTCCACGGAGGGCTGTAATTAGGAACAGTCTAAAACAGAGAAGTACAAATGAAGTATTTACAGTTTCCTTTATAATTTACTGGAAATGGTCCCAAACAACTTGTTAGTAATCTAAGAGTGTGGTTCCAAAACCTCTCTGATCATTAGAACCATCTGGGAGCTTAAAAAAACAAACATTCTTGGGCTCCATCCCAGACCCGCTACATCTGATCTCCAGGGAGGCACCTGGGAATCTGTTTAAAGCTCCCTAGAAAAGGACACCCTCATGTACTGTTAAAAGGATTGTAAACTGGCACAATCTTTTCAAGGGCAGTTTTGAATCTGTACTTCTAGAATTATTTGTAAAGTGCACAAAGGTATAGCCGTGACTGTCTTATTTTAGCGGCTGTAATATCACAGCCTAAGGGTTCAGCAATAACACTTTGTATTCTGTTAGTTAAAAGCAAGAAAGGTTTTAAAATAATGACATAACATGGAAGATTATGTATCCACTGCATTAGAGGTTTCAAAAGGGTGACTTGAGGGCAGTGTCTGGATTGAAGACATTTTGGCTGGTTCGCCCGGTATTTAATTTGAATTAGTTATCAAAACTTAAGTATCTGGAGATTGCACATTAAATAAATTTGATTTCTTGCTTCTTTTGAGAACTCAGAAGGTCTGGCGATTCTGAATCCACATTCCCAAGAGGCAACAGTTGGCGAGAGTTGGGTAGCTTCTCATTTCATTAGATGGAAAACCTCCAGTTTTCTGCAGTTCCTCCCTGCTCCATTTAACTTATTTATGTTATCTGCCTAACCTCTGTAAGGCATTTGATATGTGAGCCTTGTGTTGATGAATGGCATAGATTTGTAAGGAAGTCCATTTTATATTGTTAAAAAACAAGCTGGGAAACAGACCAAGCTGCGGAGTAACATGGTTAATATGATCCTTCATTAAAACAAAACATGTATTTGCATAGGATAAAAGTCAGAACACCAAACACTGGCAAGCAGGAAGACATCTAATTTTTTTAGTACGCTTATATATTGTTTCCATATTTTATGTGTATTACTTTAGTAATTACGTCTTTTAAAAAGTCTCCCCAGGTGATCCAGGTGATCTGTGTGTTTGGGACGCAGAAGTCCAAGGCAGATTTGAGTGCAGGGAAACCCCCTGGAATGCTTGTCTCAGAGGCTGGCCTCCTGCCTCTAGGCGGTGAGGGGAGAGAGCAGCAGGAGTCTGCACGTTTAACAAGCACCCCACGGGACTTTAACAGGGGATTTGATAACCACACTTGGGTAAACACTGGCCAGGGGCACTCTACTCTTTTGATACCTACTTAGATCTTTGCCTTAGGCACTTGCCTTCCCTGAGGGAGGAAAAGGCAAGATCTGGAGAGTCAGTCTAAAAGACTGACCTAAAAGTCTATGACTCACAAGAGCCTGACTCACTCAGGCCTCAGTCTGTCAATTATTTCTCACAGCATCTAAGACCCCAGCTTTCTCAGTGAAGTGGTTTATAGCTGCCAATTACGAGCAATCGTCTCCTCTGAAGGCACTAATTCTAACAGCAATTCACTTGGATATAATTGTGTGGTCTGGAGTAAGAGCAGCAGTGAGTCAAGGAACTTAAATGTTTCTGGCTCCAAAAATGCTTTATGATACTTGTTCTTTGTGCATCTTAGTCTCCTGGTTAAAATTAGCACCGACATCCTTCTCAGGCATAACTGGGATGGATGAAGGTTACAAGGGTAGAGGTTCTCTTTTTGGTCAGCTTTTCAGTGCCTAGAACATAACTGCATATTCTTTAGACTTCAAGTAAATCCCACAAAGCTATTTATATGTCTCATTTTTTTTCTCTTTTCCTCTCTCCCTCTTCCTATTTGAGGAAGAGTAAATACTGGAAAGAGAGACTGATCTGAACAAGGAGAAACGAGTTCCACATCGATTTACTACCTCAGCCTTTGTGCCTACCTTACTCCCCACCTTTGCAGTCAGGACCCAGAAACTCATTAAAAAAACAAAAAACTGTTTTAGCTTAGAGAGAAATAATAGAAAGAGGATGCCATGCATGTGAAAGGTTTCCTGACTATGCTAAATAAACCAAGTTAGATAACTTACTCAATACAGTTTGTAAAGACACTTTTTCCCACGGTTTGTATCTTCCAATTTGGGCGGAGGGCAGGAAAGGCACAATTCTTGGAACTCAAATAAGGAACAGAAATTCCTAATTTAGCCTCAAAAGAGAAGTCTCTGAAAAATACTCTACCAAGAAAAACTTAAGTGTAAAGTGATACCTCAAAGAAATAAATGCCAGTACCCATAGGATCGTAAGTTTCACAGATGTGCTTCAAACCCATTTCTCAAAGCAATCTGTTGCATCAGTGTGTGGTTAATGAAGGCTTGCCAGTCACACGGTTTCGTTGTTGAGCTATATGGCTCTATATACCACATATGTAGAACTCAGTACAGCAGAACTGCATTGCCATAAAGATGGGGCCAGATGGTGATGTAATTATTGTAAAGGCCCCATATTATCCACCTGTCCTCACAAAAACTCCCTCTGCAGACATGCACCTAGTTCACATAAAGGAGCTATTTTGAAATGTGCCTTGGAAGAGTTTTATATCTGGCCTGCTTTGCTTTGAATTATTCTTTCATTCACCAAACAGCTGTTCCAGGGTATTGTGCAATGGCTGAGCAATTATTACTAATAAAGAGCTATAGTCTAAGCTTTCAGTCTTCACACCACTCACACAGTGGAGGGCAGCATTTGAGCCTAACTGCACTTGAAATGATGATTGCTTGATGTTTATATTAAACTAGAGACCTGGTGTACAAAATTCATGCACTGGCGGGGGGGGGGGTCGTCCCTCAGCCCGGCCTGTGCCCTCTTGCAGTCTGGGAGCCCTCAGGGGATGTCTGACTGACGGCTTAGGCCTGCTTCCCCCCACCCCACCCCCCCAAGGAGCGGGCCTAAACCGTCAGTCAGACATCCTTAGTGAGGCCAAGGAGGCGGGAGAGGCTCCCACCACTGCAGCTGCGCTTGCCAGCTATGAGCCCGGCTTCTGGCTGAGTGGCACTCCCCTGTGGGAGTGCACTGACCACCAGGGGGCAGCTCCTGCGTTGAGTGTCTGCTCCGGTGGTCAGTGCACATCATAGCGACTGGTCGTTCTACTGTTCAGTCGATTTGCATATTACCCTTTTATCATATAGGATACTCTGTGGAAGAGAAGGAGCCTTTCAGTAGTGTTTTTTTTGAGGCATGTTACATTTAGAATTAAGACCTGCCTAGAAAAAACTTTATTAAAGATTCCTGAAATTCATAATCTATATGTTAAATTCTGCAATTTACTACTAAAAAAGAGGTGATGAACTACTTTGAATAATGATAAATTAATAACAGTAGCTAACTCCAAACCACTTTTTGGTGGGACCATCATTACTTGCTTTTGAAGGGAACAAGAGCACTTGTTTAGTCAGGCAAGTTGTGCAGGCAGAGTCAGGCCAAATCAGCTTCAGACTGCTACTTGAGTCACTAGCTTCCTGGCTCCATAGATTCCAATATGTAAGACACTCAGATTCCCACGGGCTTTGATGGGGTTGCCTGAACTTTATCAAATGCTTCTGAGTGCTCTCTGACAAATGGGCATGCGTTGAAATGACCCAAGGGTTTGAAAAATTCCAAGCCACAGGATAACCCCTTCTTTCTTCATACTCTCCACAATTTCTGATGCAATATATTTAGGAGGGACTCGGGAGTTATTGAAAGATGAATAAAGGAATTAATGGAGGGATAGAAGGAAGAGTTTATTTGGTCCACATTATCCAGATTTTTGGTTTCCCAGACTTCTTTTCCTCTCTTCTGAGCTCATCTTTTTGCCATCATCTCACTGTTAATGAGCAACTTCAGCTCAGGGAGGGTGAAAATAGGACATACAGTGGCAAACATGCCAGTCGGTTCTCATTGTTGACCTGCTTTTGTAAAGAGTTTTGATGGAATGGGGTGGGACTTCAGGTGGGAGCAGGGAGAAAGTTCTTTGTGCCAGAAAATGCCATTCCCTTCTCTCAGATGTGCTGTTACCGGTGAAGTGGCAGCTGGGCTGGCCGTCAGTGCTCTCTAGGAACCGACCAGCTGCCTCTTCTCACCTGGCATGACCTCCTCAGCCCCCACACAGCTCTAGAATTTGGCCGCTCCTTGGCCCTGTTCTTTCTGGTTGGCTTGTTTTTTTCACTCCGTTAGACTCAGATCCCAGCTGTTCATTTGTTCTGACCCTTTGCCTTGCTCCGAGTCTGATTGCTAAGACCTCTCCATTGTCAGCTGCTCATGGAGTTCCAGATGCCCGGCTATGTTCAAGACCTTGCCCTAGCCCTCTCCTCAGTCTCTCCCCTTCCTCTTAGCCTACACACTACGCTTTCTGAGACCTCTCCTACTGCCAGCTGTAGCCTCAATTCTGACAGATTCTTATCTCAGTAATAAAGATACAGCTGGTAACGCAGTGATCCCTAAACCTAGAAGAAGTTACCCTATTCTATCATCAGTTTCCTTGCCTTCCTCCCTGACTATAGCTACTTAGTTATGTACGTTTCTTAGTTACGTACCTTTATTTCTCAATAAAAATTTGAAGGATATTACCAACAAAAGGAACTCTCAAGAACAACTTCACTACCCATCTCATCTCTCAGGTTTTACTCTGAAGTTAATGAAGCCTCCACAACCAGAATCTAATAAAAATGAACTAAGATTCAAACTGATAAATCACTAATAAATTAAAAATACATAGAGCAGCATATGGACGTAATAATGGGAAGGAGTGTGTAATGTAAAGTCACACAGACCTGGGTCTGGATTCTGGTTCTCTTAGGTAGGCCCTCAGCAAACTAGTTAACATCTCTGAGCCTTAGTCGTCTCACTGTAAAAGAGAGATACTAGCTTCCTAAGAGGATTGTTATAAAGGCTGAAATAATGTATACGCGGTAGCTATTGTTATTGGAGCTAGAAAACTTGGGTACCACTCTCAGCTTTACTTACTAGCTGTGTGATCTTAGACAATATCACTTAATATTTTTCAGCTTTAACCCCCTCTGTAAAATGGGGAGAATAATACCACCTTATTTCATAGGTTACCAGAAATTCAAATACTGGTAAGATAGGAAAGGTATATGAAAATTATTTTGTAAATCTTAAAAATGATGAAAAAGATGTTGCAATGAGAATTTCCATTTTTGTATTTCCTGACCAGCCTGCTCAAATTGGCCTTTGTATCAATGGAATTATTTTCCATTGATGAATTGGAAAATTTAAATGTATCTTTTCTCTTATGGCACCTGAGTTAAAAACAAACCAGAACAGAACCCTAATAGGCAATAATCAAAGTAATGTTAGACATTTTTGGCTAATAGGTTGGTTTTATGCTGATGCGTGCTACTGAGTTTCTAAATTATTAAAATAGGATAATTATCTCTTACATTGATTGATCCAGGCTAGCTAGAGAAATTGGTTACATAATTTATGGAGAACTTTTTCGAATCCTCTCTTAATTTCCAGAAAACAGTGGTTTGGGATTATAGTAAAACCTTTTGAAATTGCACCCCATCATCCTTATATAAGAGGTATTGTAACATTTTTTTAAATCCCACACATTGGTCTGATCTGGAAAGATTTCAAAACTCCCAGGACAGTTGGCCTCCATGTAGCTCTGGAGAGTGGAGACAGAGGTTCAGAGGCCAGGGCACCCTGCTGGGCCTGGAGGCAGAGCCCCTGACAGCCTTGCAAATCCCCCTGAAAGCACCCTCCTTTCTAAGGTCATCTCTCCCCACTATGAAACTGTCTATGGATATTTAGAAGAATAAAGACCATTTCTAGACAGTGGTGCCTATTCTTCAGAGTTCCAATTATGTACTTCTACAAGGATCCCCTTGAAAACCAGTGAAGGCTTTCCATGAGCCTTCTCTGAGGCACACACTAATGAATGCAATACTTCATTGCTCCTGTAAGATTCACTGCAGGCTATTGGCAAACAAGCTTTTCTTCCATGAGCACTAGTTTGTTTCCTGTATTTAAAAAGAAGGAAAATAATTCCACTGATACAAAGGCCAATTTGAGCAGGCTGGTCAGGAAATAAAAAAGTGGAAATTTTCATTGCAACATCTTTTTCATTGTATAACATCCCAGTTGCAATAAACATTGCCAGCTGTTTCTTTTGCCTTTTTCCCCTGCTATAGGACTTTAGTCTATTGAGTCTTATTAACCAGAAATCAAGTCATCTAAATAGGTGGGGGAAATACAAGTGGCATAACAAGCATTTGCAGAAAAACCCCAAATGAAATTATGAGGCAATTAGATACACATACTGTAATAAAACAAGATACAATTTGAAAGGGACCAAAAGAACCCTGACTCCTGAAAAAATGTAGAGAACACATCTGGTTAGGTTGAAAGAGTAAATGCTGCATTTTGATATGAAAATTGCTTTCACAAAGAGATACTTTATAAAGTACAAAAAATATTTTTAAAAAGCTCATAGTACTTTAATCATTTTACTGCTCTAGAATATGAACATCACTCTGAATTTTTAAAGTGACAGTAAAACAAAAAATGAAGAAAAGAACTTTAATTTCTCTATTTTATCCTTGTCCTTATTTCTCTTATCAATAGTTTTTATCCCTAAAATAATCTAACTATAGGTGTGATGGAAGACTGCAGAGAGTAGTTTTGTTGAGGGTAGAGAAACTCCAAGTCTGAGATTTAGAATGTAAAGCAGCAGCAGAGGGAAGTGAAGGGAGAGGAAAGCTAGAGGACAGGCCTGGGCAGTCTAGGAGGGGGGAACTTGATTCCTGGGAGTTCAGCATTAGGTAAATTAACATCAATGCAAATTACGAGGCTGGAAAAAATTGCAAACCAAACAAAAACCCACATCCCAAGAAAACCATAAACCAACCAATCAGACAATCATTAAATTTTATCCCTTAAATAAGTTACAAAAAGTAGATATTATAGGGCAGACTTCTGTGTCCATGGATGCAAATGAAGTGTCTTTAGGCTTGAATTCCATCTGACTACTCAACTAGAGGAATCATCTGCTCAAGGAAGACTGACATGAGTGCCCTGGGCTGCTTCCGTCAAGACTGCTGGTGCCTGCTGATATGCTCTCTGTTCAGAGGCATATCGTTAGCATCCCTTTTGGTTCCTTATAGATCAATAATTCTGTTCTCATAGTGGTTCACAAGGAGGCATGGATACCTGCAGGCTTTGCCTTGTATCACATTCTTCTTTTCTAAAGAGACGCCAGGCCTGGGCCATTTTGCGCAGTTTTGCAAGATTGGGTTTAATCTATGGGAAGAAAGAAAGTAATTCCAATTACCAGTAGGAAAAGCCAAGTAGCATATAAGTATTTCCTAATTATCGCTATTCAAACGTGTTTAGATTTCTAATTTCTGGGTTCAGAAGAGAGTGTAGATTTCCTAAGATAAGTGGGACTGAAAACTTTTAAGTCTAGATCCCCATCTCTTCAGGAATAAGGACAAAACTTTTTTTCATTTTTTTCACTGTCATGTAAAGCAAAAAGGGTTTTTGTGGTTTTTTTGTAATGTTTTTATTGATTTCCGAGAGGAAGGGAGAGGGAGAGAGAGATAGAAACATCAATGATGAGAGAGAATCATCAATTGGCTGTCTCCTGCACGCCCCCTCCTGGTGATCAAGCCCACACCTGGGCATGTGCCTTCACCAGGAATCAAATTGTGACCTCAACTCATAGGTTGACACTCAACCACTGAGCCACACTGGCCAGGCAAAAAAAAAAAAGTTTTTAATAGAGTAAAATGTACTCGATTATTGAGAAAACATCAATACCTGAAAACTCCATACAAGAAAAGACTTTATAGCCCTTAGCAGGAAAGGTAAGCAAAAGAAAAGATTTAGGCCCCAGCCAAGTGGCACAGTTGGTTGGAGTGTCATCCCCCATATGCCAAAAGGTTTCAGATCCAATTCCCAGTCAGGCACATACCTAGGTTGTGAGTTTGACCCCTGGTGCCTACAGGAGGTAACTGATTGATGTCTCTTTCTCATCGATGTCTCTCTCCCTCTCCATTCCTCTCTCTCTAAAATCAATAAAAACATATCCTCGGGTGAGGATTAAAAAAAACATATAAATAATATTTTGGAAAGCAGCAACATGGATATTCCTATCATACTCTCGTGTTCTGTTTCATTTAAGATTGTAACAAGGACAGGAAAAGTTCTTTAATTTAATCACTGTGCCTTTATTGTATTATCGACATCATTGTTCCTGGGCTGCTGAATAATCAGGGCCAAAGCTTGATGTGGAAATCTAAGCTTGCTTCCCGTGGCCTGATGATGCCCAAATCATAACTCTAGAGGTCCTTGGAGGTAGCTACCATTTCCAACAAGTGCCACCAAGCAACTGGCTGTTTAGGTTCCATTTGCCAGCAGTGAATTTGCTGTTTCCACCAACTTTCTGTAACCCCTGAACTTCTGCATCTTATCAAATCTAGAGCCAGTAGGCAACAGATGTCCAGAATACACCAGTTTGTACATGTGTTAAACTTAAAAAATACACAGGCATTATGTGTATAATCTGACAGTTCCACCTAAGCTCCATTTTGAATTTGAGCTAGAAGCTGAAATGGTGAAACTTTACATAAACTTCCAATGTGTAATTTTGAAAAATCTCCTGTTTTGGGAAGGATTAAGATATTACATTTGGATAATAGCATCTGAAAAAGGAAAAGCAGATAAACTTTGCTTCCTCTTCTGTTAGTCATCACTGTACCTGTTTTTCCTGCTCCAAGTGGTCTATGTCAGCCAACGGCAGCATAGAAGGTCTCCCATGAGCACACTGGAATGGCAGCTGGCACCAGGACAGGGCTTCAATAAGGCGATAGCTCTCCTCTAAGCTCAGGCCATCATTAAACTTAATGGCCCCTAAACGAAAGACAGAAACAAGAAGGTTATGGTGTATACGGTGGGAAACGAATGCTGACCCTGGGTCAGAGCCAAGTATCTGGGAAAAGTACAATGTTTCTGAGGCCCTCTCATGTGACTTTGATACTGCTTGAAACTCAGGCCTCAGGACTGACCTCTCTCAGCTTTTCCTTATGGAACCTTTGTCTTTCTAATCCTTGTTGGAGGCATTCCTTAACTTGTTAGGCTTTTCTTTCAGAGTTTTTCTCAAAGAGGTAAGAGCAATATTTTTGCCTACTTCTTATGTTTATGAATCAAGGTCATCTTTCGTCCATAGCCAATCCAGCACCAAGATCTCTGTTTTCTACAATGTCCATTTCACTTGCTTCTTTTTTTATTTCCATAATAATCTTAATCTAAATGCGTATTGTTAGAACTGCCTTTATGCATACATTAACTTAATCAATAAATATTTTTAAGTATATACTTTGTATTAGGGGCTATGCCACGCAGTGAATGAGAAAAGGGTCTTCACCCTTATGAAGTTTATGATCTAATGGGTCTAAGAGGTGAGACAAACATTAAATAAGTAATTACACAATAACTTAAATGATAAATTAAATTATATTTATAAAATACATATTTATATATAAATATATAAAATACATTTTAATTTATAGACTTAAATTATAAATTATAAGTTTTGTAAAATGTAGGGTATGAAAGAATATGTAATAGGAAAACCCAGTTTAGGAGGTCAGGGAAGGCTTCCCTGACAAAATGATATTTAATCTGAGACCTTAAGTTTAGAAAAACAAGAAGGAATTGGAAAGGCATTTCAGATGGAGGAAAGGGCAAATGCAGAGGTGCAGAAACATAAGAACTAGGCCAAGGAAGAGACTAGACCAGGGGTGGGCAAACTTTTTGACTCGAGGGCCACAATGGGTTCTTAAACTGGACCGGAGGGCCGGAACAAAAGCATGGATGGAGTGTTTGTGTGAACTAATATAAATTCAAAGTAAACATCATTACATAAAATGGTACGGTCCTTTTTTTTTTTAGTTTTATTCATTTCAAACGGGCCGGATCCGGCCCGTGGGCCGTAGTTTGCCCACGGCTGGACTAGACTGTAAAGGGCAAGGTGGAGAGTGAGATGAAATGAGGCAGGGGCCAGATCATGAAGCCCCCAGCAAGACATGGTGAGGAATAAAATTTTTATCTTAACAGCAATGAATAGTCTTGACACCTTTTAGTTAGAAGAATGACATGCTCAAAGGGACGTTTCAAAAAGATTCCTCTGGGTGCTGAGGGAAAAGTAGCTTGAAGCAGAGACAGAACGGATGTGGGGAGACTAAGTAAGAGGACTCAAGTGGCACCCAGTCCTCTGGAAACAGATCATGTCAGACAGATTTAAGATACATTCTGAAGGTAGAGATGGTGGAATTTGGTGATGGTGTACATTTGAGGAGTAAAGACAGGATAAAAGGAGTTTAGGATATTTACAGGAGACAAATTAATGAGTGACTGGTTACTTAGCTAGAAAAGACAGGAAGTGAAGATTGATGGAGAGAGATCAGAGGAGGGTGTCAGTTAACTGGAGACTCCTTTGTGGTCAAATGACAGTTGCAGGGGATTCTGTAGCTGTCAGCACCCCTAAGGTAAGTTCCTCCGACACCCATATGTGTGTGTGTGTGTGTGTGTGTGTATACACACACACACACACACACACACACACAGGTTAAGATGCAAAGTGTCCCCTCAGAGTTTGACTGGGAGACCAGAAGTTCAATCGCTTGCTATGACGTGTGCTGACCACCAGGGGGTGGCGTGGAAGAAGGAAGCCCCAGCCAGCAGCCAGAAGGCCCTGATCGCCAGCCAGGCCTAGGGACCCTACCCATGCATGAAATTTTGTGCACCAGGCCTCTAGTTTTATCATATTATCCTACTCAAGAACCCTTGATGATTCTAATGCCTTCTGTATAAAATCTAAAGGTTTTGTTGTGACCTTTTAGGCTTCTTTCTTACCAATCTAATTTGTTGATACTCTTTGCTGTGCCTCATATAACTAATTTGTGCCTCTGGTCTGCACAGGCTATTTCTTCCCCCTGCAGTAAACTTTCCCTTCTATCGTGAATCCATGTCCCTCAGCTCATTCAAAACTTGACTCAAAATATATCTCCTCTAGGAGTTACTCTTCCACGCATATAAGTCAGGCTGCATTATGGTAAAATCTGTGTGTTGGTATTTTTACTTTGTAAACATAGTTTTCTAGTGTTCATTTTGAGTGTGTTCAGTTTCTTGACCTGAATTGTGCCCACCCAGACGCGAGTAGTAAATGTGACTTCCACTTCTTTCATACGTGCTGTACCCCCGCCAGTGTTCAGCATGCAGAGGTGCTTGTCGCTGTTTGTTAGGTCTTACCATGGCAGGCTTGAGATGCCAACACCTTCTGGACCGTCAGTGGCAATGTCCCTTGGATGCCTCCTGTGGTCTGGAGTAGCTAATGCATAAACACATGCTTTATTAATGGGAAAGGAAATGGGACAGTAGCGCCTTTTGTGTGGTGCCCTTGTGTGAAACCCCAAAGAAGAGAAAAGTTTACCTCCACTTGTTCTCGAATAAATTCCTACAAACAAAAAAGGAAAACAGGCATTAATTTACTGTTACATTATACTTGCCCTTTGATAGTTCACAAAATATCCCAATTTTCTTCTTTAAAATATGCCTCCTGAAGGAGAGTTCCAGCAATACAGCACTTAGGTGCAAATAATTTATTCATTGTAAGGCACTTTAAATATGCAATACCAAGACAACTGACTAGAACTCTTATTGGATAGAGAATATATTAGCTACTGTAAGTTCCTCCAGAGACAGCTCATCGACTCATGAGGTTATGTAACTGGTGAGAGTAGACTTGATGATTCAACTGATTCTAAATAGCAGGGAGGCATCTCACTAAGAGGCTGTCTGTTTGTATTCATAATCTCAAGCAGAACAAGTGTAATATTACACAGAAACTGAATAAATATACAAGGACCATCCACCAACTGTGCACTCAGTTTAACACTTGCTTAGATATCACAGACATAAGCAGTCACCTTAGTTCCCATGGGCTTTTTTTTTTTATACAATTCCCCTCAGGTCGAAAATCGTATTTTCTGAGGAATCTTGTTGAGAAATTTCTCCTCACTAGTATATCTCTGTCCCAAGGGCAGCCCTTTTAACAGTTATATTCCTGAAGATGTTAACATTTACAAAAGGACTTTAAAGAAATTTAAAGCAGACACTAGTTCATACTACCACTTTGTTTAACTTCTGGAAGTAACTGTTTTGTGATATGGCACATATAATATTTCATTATAAGAATACACAGGATTTCTTTACTCCTAGAAATGGCAATGTATAAATTAGCTTCCTAAGATTACAATATGGTAGATTTTCTTTTTAGAGCAGACTCAAAAAATTCTCTCCCCATCCCATGTACACTCTAGTCCAAAATGCTTATACATGAGCAAAGTTATAAACAGCTAGGTTGTAAATACTATGCATTTTTTTAAAAGCCACCTATTTTTCCAAACAAATCTAAACAGAACGATGTCTCTTCATACCTGACCCCACTAACAAGGCTTAGTGTGGATACAGATAAAACCTAACTTCTTTGCTATTCTCTCTTGTGCCTGTATATCTGGGACTTGTAAAACAACAGTTTGTAAGCCTGGTGAGGGGGAGATAGATCTTACTGTCTGTTTATTTCATAATTCAATCATTCAATTGATGCTAGATAATTTATATGTTAAAACGGCTCATTCATCAGAGGATAGAACTTTATAGAAAGATGTATTAGTGATCGTTCAACTGCTAAGGTCCAAGTAGTTACCTTTTCTTTAAGACACCAAAACTATTCCAGCTTCTTCCAGCATCAACAGAATCTCTCCTGATCAGCCTGACTTAACATAATCAAGATTTTCTGAAACCATAAGCTTTGTTTCAATCCGAAATAAACTCCTTACCAACAGTCTTTGAAGTCACTTTACGAAAAGTTTTTATTGTAATTTTCTGGTTAAATACTTAGAGATTGAATAACAAAAGATTCTAACAGATCCTATCTTTTGGATTTAAGACAAGTTGGAGGAGGAGCCTTGGAAAAATAAGCTATGTTGGGAGAAAAGAGCAATGCTGAAAACAAAGCAAAGGTTGTCTGATCAAAGGGCAGTTTTGGAAAGGGTAAAATCAACGTAATCCAAAGCTCTCTCCTGTATGCAGCCAAAGTTCTCGAAAGAGTAGTATAGTTCGTTCCACTCCCCCTCCCTTCACTCCCTCCCTGACCCAGAGCAATCTGTCTTCTGTCCCACCCAACTCCCAGGAAATGATTCTACAAGGTAACCAATGTCCTCACGACTGCCAAATCCAACTTGCTATTGTTAACCATTTCCTTCTTGCTTAAAACTTTCCTTCGCTTGGGCACTATTACTTTTCCCCAATTTTCCTCCTCTCTCGCTGACCAAATATATTCAATGATCCTTTACAGTTCCTTTCTTTAGGCAGTAGCTTTCCAGACCTTTGCTAAAACATTTGCTGAATGTTCCGCACTTTGCTCTTTTCTCTTTTTATTCTTCATACTTCCCCTGGACAATCTCACTTCCTTTAGACCAGTGGTTCTCAACCTTCCTAATGCCGCGACCCTTTAATACAGTTCCTCATGTTGTGGTGACTGCCAACCATAAAATTATTTTCGTTGCTACTTCATAAATGTCATTTTGCTACTATTATGAATCGTAATGTAAATATCTGATATGTAGGATGTATTTTCATTGTTACAAATTGAACATACTTAAAGCATAGTGATTAATCACAAAAACAATATGTAATTATATGTGTGTTTTCTGATGGTCTTAGGCGACCCCTGTGAAAGGGTCGTTCGACCCCCAAAGGGGTGGCAACCCACAGGTTGAGAACCGCTGCTTTGGACCCTTTACCAGCTTCTGATATTATCAAAATATATATATACTGTTAACTTCCAAATAGAGATGGGTAGCCCAGACTTCTTTCCCAAGTGCTAGGTCTGAGAGTCTGCCTATCTACTGGAAATCCCCATTTGAAGACATTCAATGTATCTACTAGTAAACCTAGACTTAGATTCTAACTCCCCAGACAGATGTACTAGTACTCCTCCTCCTCTATTTCCTTTTGCTGGCAGTGGCACCACCTTGCTTCCAGTCATCTGAGTTAGAACCCTCAGAATCATTACTTATCTGTTCTTTTATATTCTATTGCTTCCTAGGTCCTCTGGATTCTACCTTCCAAATTGTGTTCCTCCTCTGCATTATCACTGCTACTGACTTAGTCCAATCTTCATCCTCTCCTATTTGAACCAGTGCAATAACCTCTTAGCTGCTCTGCCTACCTCAAATCTTTCCCATATCAGCCTATCTCACAATTTATCCACTAAGTATATCTTCTAACTTTTATTTTTATATATTAATAAAGTAATTCAGATTTCTAGAAAAATGGTACACCAAGTTGATGTGGATTTGCCTGTGCTCCAAACAGAAAGTGCTAGAGATGAAGGAGTAAGAACCATAATGAATAAAATGGGATACCATGAAAAAAGAACTGATAGATTTAAGAACCAAAATTTTGGAAATAAAAAATAGAGTGATTGAAATTTTAACTCAGTGACAAGTTAAACATCTAATTAAATAGTAGGTGAAAAGAGAATTTAGTTCACTGGAAGATGAGGAAATTTCCCAGACTACATCACAGAGAGATAAAGCAATGGGAAGTATGAAAGAAAAGTTAAAAGACATGGAAAAGAGAAAGATAAGGTCAAGTAGACATCTTACAGGATTTCTCAGAGACAAGAAATGAGGCAGAAGCAATGTTTGAAATTATAATAAGTATACATTTTCCATAGTGAAGAAGTATGATGAATCTCAAGAAGGAAATGAAAATAAATTCATTTTCAAAGATAAATCATAGGGAAACTGCAGAATACCAAAGACAAAATCTTAAACCAGAGAGAAAATCAATTTATCTACAAAATAATGATTAGATTGACAATGGTCTTTAGTAGCAAAAATAGAATGTCAGAAGTAATGGAATATTGTATTTATTTGAGTTTGGAGGTAAGACTGATTTTTGTTTTTAATTAAATATTTTATTTCTTTAATATTTAATGTTGAGATTAGTGGCCCCTGATGTAAATTATGCTCCTAAAGGAATAAATCCTTCCCTCAATAAATTAGACATTAATCTCCTTGTGATCACACAAAAAAAGTAATGGAATATTTTCAAAATGCTGATAACTGACAATATGGAATTCTGTTTTTAGCTAGACAATTATACAAGTGTGAAGGCAAAATAAAGTTGTTTTCAAAGACAGATTATCATTAATGGACTCGTAAACAAAAGAATTTTTAAGAGATTTACTTCAGTAAAAAAAAATTGAACACAAAGTAGGATGCAAGAAGCAAGAGTGAACAAAGACTCTTAAACATTTTGGTTAATCTAAATAAATATTGACTTTAAAATTAATGACTACCAGGGAGATTAAAAATAAGGTGAAATTCAAATAGGCAACAACAACATGGAAAATGGGAGAGGAGTGATGGTTGATTTTTGTGGGGTTTAAGAATAAAACGGAGCCGTAACCGGTTTGGCTCAGTGGATAGAGCGTCGGCCTGCGGACTGAAAGGTCCCGGGTTCGATTCCGGTCAAGGGCATGTACCTTGGTTGTGGGCACATCTCCAGTAGGGAGTGTGCAGGAGGCAGCTGATCGATGTTTCTCTCTCATCGATGTTTCTAACTCTCTATCTCTCTCTCTTCCTCTCTGTAAAAAATCAATAAAATATATTTTAAAAAAAACAAACACAAAACAAAAAAAAGAGAATAAAACGGAGAAACAAATTTCTTCTAAACTTTGTTAAATATGCAATTCTAACTTCTAAACCAATGGGGGGGCGGGGGGAAGAAATGAAGAAAATGCTAATAGAAAACAGAAAAGGAGGGGGGAAAAGGCAATAAAGACAAAATAAATTATGTTTTTTTAAAAGAAAAAAAGAAACGTAAGTAAAGTAAGAAGTAATGGTCCTCTTCAACTCCCACAATGCTACATCCCAGGAGCAGCTTTCCAGACCTTTTCCATAACATACACATGTAGTCATATTAAAATGCTGTGCTGAAATGTATCTCACTCTTCTTCATGGCTGCCCATAGGATGAAATGCAAACTACTGAGCAGAATATGCTATGCCTTTATGATTTAGTCTTAACAACCTATCTAGTCTCATCTAGTCCCACCACTACTCCATATATATCTTAATTGAACCATTTATATTGGTAGTTCCCTATACACAGGATTTGCATCAAATCTCTAATATCTGTTCCTCTGTTTAGAATGCCCTTCTCCTCTCTTCTGTATTTGGCAGGCTCCTGGTGTTTTACAAGACATTTCCTTTTTATTTTATTTTTACTTATATATTTTTTATTTATTGACTCTAGAGCAGGGGTCCTCAAACCATGGCCCGCGGGCCACATGCAAATAAAAATACTGTATTTGTTCCCATTTTGTTTTTTTACTTCAAAACAAGATATGTGCAGTGTGCATAGCAATTTGTTCTTAGTTTTTTTTTAAACTATAGTCCGGCCCTCCAACGGTCTGAGGGACAGTAAACTGGCCCCCTGTTTAAAAAGTGTGAGGACCACTGCTCTAGAGAAAAGGTGGCAGGGGGGGGAGAGAGAAAAAGAGACAACAGAGAAACATCAGCTTGTTCCATTGATTTATGCATTCATTGGCTGATTCTTGTATGTACCCTGACAGGGGATCAAATCTGAAACCTTGGCGTATGAGATGACACTCTAACCAACTGAACTACCCGAGCAGGGCCCATAGCACTTATAAAGATACTAGGGGCCCGGTGCACGAAATTCGTGCACTGGGTGTGTGTGTGTGGGGGGAGTGTCCCTCAGCCCAGCCTGCCCCCTCTCACATACTGGGAGCCCTCAGGCGTTGACCCCCATCACCCTCCAATCGCAGGATTGGCCCCTTGCCCAGGCCTGACGCCTCTGGCTGAGGCATCTGGCCCGGGCAGCGGGGACCCGCAGCTGCAGCGGCCCCACAATCGTGGGCTTTGCTTTAGGCCCAGGCAAGGGACCCCTAGCTCCTGGGACTGCCAGCTTCGACCGTGCCCAGCTCCCATCGCTGGCTCCACCCCTACTTCCTGCTATCACTGGCCAGGGCGGAAAAGGCACCTGATTCTCCGATCATGGCTGGGGGGCAGGGCAAAGGCGGCCCCAGGGCCGCCTTTGCCCTGCCCCCCAGCTCTTAGCTCCCCCCTGGGTTTCCGATCACTGTCAGTGGCAGGGGGCTTCTTCCTGCTTTCCCTTTCGCCTCCCTGCATGTGCCTACATATGCAAATTAACCGCCATCTTGTTGGCAGTTAACTGCCAATCTTAGTTGGCAGTTAATTTGCATATAGCCCTGATTAGCCAATGAAAAGGGTAGCTCGTATGCCAATTACCATTTTTCTCTTTTATTAGTGTTGATTTTTTAAAATTGATTTTTAAAGAGATAGGAAGAGAGGGGGAGAGAAACGCTGATATGAAAGAGAAATATTGATCAGCTGCCTCCCACATGTCCCTCCCCCCTCCCCCCTCCCCCCTCCCCCTCCCCCTCCCCCTCCCCTACATTGGGAATCGAGCTGCAACCTGGACATGTGGCCTGACTAGGAATAGAACCAGCAACCTTTTGGTACACAGGATGACACTCAACTAACTGAGCCACATCAGCCAGGGCCATAGCACTTTTGAACATACTTCTGCCCAAATGTCATTGTTATAATTACTTAAATGTCCTTCTTCCTCACCTTGAGCTAATTCATCTTTCGCTCTCTAGTACCTGGCACACAGCAGGTATTTCATAAGTGCTTACTGAATAAAACATGAATATAGTTCCTAAACAAAATAGGAGGTTACTATCACTCAGCAATTTAACATCTGCAACTATGCCTTACCTCCACAATACTCTTGGTCACTGTAGATCTTCCTCTTCGAAGTTCATTGGCTTCTCTTTCTACAAAACAGAGTGGTACTTTTCCTACAAGGACCAGAGAATCACTAGTATCTGGAAATATAATTCCAAGGCCCAGATCTTCCAGATTTTTGTGGTAACACCTAAAGAGACAATCTCAAATGTAAAATCATCACTTCATTCATGTTTCACTACTGGTTCCAAATACCTGATATTTTCTCAAAAGTTGCCACAAGCTTTATAAGTTATACTGTTTTCTCATATTTATGAGTATTTGTTTAGAATTTTATTTTATTTTTGAATTACAGTATCTTTCTTTTTTCACCCTCTTTTCCATTGAGAGAATCACCTTAGTACTAAGTCTTGTTGCTAAGTTTTTATTCTTCACTGAGCAATTGCTAGCTTCTCACGCTGGCACTTGAAGGAGTTTGGCACAAATAAAAGGGCTGAGAGTATTTGGAATCAGCATTAAAGCAGGGAGGTAATGAACAGCCCCAAGAACTAAGAAGTCCTGACTAATGGGATGTAAATAAATGGATCTGCCTCTAATATAAAGTATGCCCCAGGGGGAAAGATTTTATGGCAATGGCGTATTCCCAAAGCTGAAACATAAATTCAGAGACAATTCTCTTTTTCATTTCCAACCATCTGTACCACCCCAGAAGTGGGAAAACTTCCTATCTTGTGATTCACTATATGATTTTCCCCTTCCTTGCGGCCCAGTGTTTTACTTTCTTCCCAGTATGATTATGATAATGAAAACTAAGACTCCAAAGCAAAGCTGAATGGAAGCAATTACTGCAGTAACTTTGCTTTCAGAAACAGCACAGCATAAACACTGACTGTTCCAAGAAATGGTAAGATTATTCTAGGCCAACTGCTGGGAAAATTTATCAGGGAAACTCTATCCTATACTCAACAGCTGTGATACAGTGGAAAGAACAGCATCTGGAGTCAAAAAACCTGCATCTGAGTGCCTAGTCCACCACTTAATCGTTGTTATGACCTTGAATAAGTCATGTAACCTCTCTTAGTCTCAGGTGACTCATGTGAAAAAATGAACAATAGCTATGCTTACACCTCACAGATTGTGAATATTTACACTATCAACACCCCGTCCTCACGGTGGTACTAACCATAAGAGTCTCCTTTGTTCCTCTGTCACTGTTATCTCTAGTGGAGGACTTACAGTGGAAGACAGTAATTTTTTCCGACCAGAGCCTTGTGGCTGCTGTTTCTCATAGGAATCTATTGGGAGAACGACGAATGGGTTAAGAGTAGGAAGTGAAGTCTTCTAGATTCAGATAAAAATGAAACATGGTAAGGCAAGCCCATGTAATTACTACAGTGCATAGCACTGTGTTCAATGTAGTTTTAGGCTTTGAATTTCCATTATTAAAGTAAAACTAGTAAATACCCAGCTGCTATTTCATCTTAGCAGTATTTTCAAAAATAAGAACTGTAAGACTTAAATCTTACATTCAAATGAACAATGCAATGTTCCTGGAGATAGTCAATCCCCAGAGGTGAATAATGTGGATTACTGAGGAAATAAAATGGGTTTACTATACAGTCCCATGGCTCAAGAAGGCGTCCCCATTTCTTCAGAAGGGTTTCCCAGTCTCTGAAGAGACAGTCAACAGTACTATTCTCAGATGGTCCAGGGCCTATAGCAAGTAAGTTTTTCCAACAATTGGAAAAACTGAACAGGGAGTAAAATATCTCCCTAGGTCCTCACTTAACTCTTTGACATTAGGTTTTTTATTACTTGACCACAGGAGTAAAGATTTTCCTGATATTTTACCTGTTGGGGAACACACTGCTTCATGATGAGAAAAAATGGGGAGCAAAGATTTAAAAGCACATATTGCCTTTGGAAGGATAAATAACAAATGAATGATACTGGATGCCTCTGGGGACAGAAACTAGGTGGGATGAGGGACAAGGGTAGAAAGACTTTATTAGATTCCCTTTTGTGCCTTTCAGACTTGAACCTATTTGCTTATACTACCTATTCAAACACGAAATTTAAAATGAGAACGATTGGGCCTTCTGAGGTACTGGTGGTCTCTGCCTGATGACCTGTAAAGAAGGTAAATCAAGGTGATATGGGTATGTGGAGGGGCATATATTTGTGCTGGATGACATGCAGAAGTAGCGTAATCCTTAGACACCCAATCCTTAAGGTTAATGATAAATATATAGCAAATGTATCTTTAAAAAAAAAGTTTTTAAAATATTTTTACTGATTTCAGAGAGGAAGGGAGAGGGAGAGATAGAAACATCAGTGATGAGAGAGAATCATTGATTGGCTGCCTCCTGCACGCCCCACACTAGGGATAGAGCCCACAACCCAGGCTTATGCCCGGACTGGGAATCAAACTGTGACCTCCTAGTTCATAGGTTGACACTCAATCACTGAGCCACGCTGGATGGGCAGCAAATGTATCTTTGACAATGTAAGATCTGATGACTGAATTAGTAAAGTGAACTATTACATTCTTTCAGTAATAAAAGAAGGCAAGCCAGAAGACTTCAGCTTAATTTTGTGGGGTTTTGTTGTTGTTGTTTGTTAATCCTCTTCTGAGGATATTTTTCCATCAATTTTTTTTTTTTTGAGAGGGAGGGAGAGAGAGAGAGAGAGAGAGAGAGAGAGAGAGAGAGACATCAATTGATTGGTTGCCTCCTGCACGTGGATGGAGCCTGCAAAGGAGGTACATGCCCTTGGAATCGAACCCTTGAGCCTTCAGTTCACAGGCTGATGCTAGGGCTCAGCTTAATTTTTTAAACATACAATTCATTTTCCTCACAGCAGTCAGAGTTAGAAAAAATCTTTCGGTCATACTAATTCTGCTGGAGTCTCAAATCTGTTCTAACCCCAAAAAGATCCTTACCAATAATAAGCTGCTCCAAACGGACACGCTCATGGGCAGCATGCTGATCCACCAAGACTAGCAAATTTCCACCTAGAAGATTATCAAGGATTACTGAAGCTTCAAATTATCAGATCAACCTTAAATTAATCATGTTGTGTTGAGGGAGAAAAAAATTAATTCACACTAACAGGTGAGCATACGAGAAACGTACTGAGTAGTAACAAATGTATCTTAGTTCCTAAAAATAAATGAAATTATGGGGAATAACTACAACAAATTTATCTATTTTTTTAAATATATATTTTTAAAATTTATTTTCGAGAAGAAAGGAGAGAGTGAGAGAGAATCATTGATCGGCAGCTTCCTGCTCGCCCCACACTGGGGATCAAGCCTGCAACCCAGGCATGTGCCCTGATCAGGAATCAAACTGTGACCTCCTGGTTCACAGATCAATGCTCAACCACTGAGCCATGTGAGCCAGGCTAACCATACATTTTAAGCTTTAAATAACTGATTTTGCTTTATTAACTCAAATATGATAAAATGAAGGATCAGTAAACAATACATTATTATAATCAGCTGACCTTAATTTGCAAGCTACCCTGGAACCCATGAAGAATGTAATTCTACTACACTTTAGATCAGAGGTCAGAAAATTTTTTCCTGTGAAGAACCAGAGAGTAAATATTTTAGGTTTTGGGGGCCTTGGGTTTCTGTCACAACTACTCAATTCTTCATTTTGAAACCAAAGCAGCCACAGACAATATGTGAATATTATAGCTGTGTTCCCATAAAACTTTATGTGTAATTTTTAAAAAATATATTTTTATTGATTTTACAGAAAGAAAGGGAGAGGAAAAGAGAGTTAGAAACATTTGATGAGAGAGAAACATCGATCAGCTGCCTCCTGCATGTTCCCTACTGGGGATCGAGCCTACAACCAAGTTACAAGTCCTTGACCGGAATTGTACCCGGGACCCTTTAGTCTGTGGGCCAACACTCTATCCACTCAGCCAAACCAGTTAGGGCTGTATAATTTTGATGTATCAAGAAATATTCTTGTCTTTTTTCCAAATATTTAATCATCTAAAAACCATTCTTATCTACCTGGCTATACAAAAACAGGTGATGCTGGATCTGGTCCACCAGCCACAGTTTGCCCTGATTTAGAATCAGGCTTCTCAAATTTTGATGGGCATACGAATCACCTAGGGATCTTATTAAAATGCAGATTCTGATTCAGTAAGTTAGGAGTGGGGCACAAGCTTCTGCAATTCTAATAAACTCCCAGGTGATGATGCTACTTATAGACTTTGAGTAGCAAGGCTTTAGACACTCAAGTGCAAGAGAGGAGGCAGAATGCCTGACCCCAAAGCCATAACTAATCTTTTTCTCGTTGACAAGACCACTGATTTTCACTTATATTACTACATCTTTTTTAGCTTATAATTTTTTTTTAATCCTTACCCAAGGATATTTTCCATTGATTTTTAGAGAGAGGGAAAGACAGAGAGAAATATCGATGGGAGAAAAACACATCAGTTGGTTGCCTCCTGCACACACCCCAACCAGGACCCGGGCCAGGGAGGAGCCTGCAACCAAGGTACATGCCCTTGACGGGAATCAAACCCAGGACCCTTGAGTCCGCAGGCCAACGCTCTATCCACTGAGCCAAACTGGCTAGGGCTTATCTTATAATTTTAAAACTTTTGGCCAAAGGGTTGAGGTTTAGTGCTATGTATTACACTAAAATAAAAGTTCTCTTGAATTTGATCAAAACAGATTAATGCCTGTTTCTCCTGATTTAGTTCCCAGATTGAACTAAAGATTTAAAACTTGTTTCTATGATACTATCAAATTCATGGCATGAGAGCTTAAGACTTAAAGAAAAAAGGAAAAAATTTTTCTGACAGCATGTTCAAACACAGGAACAGGCCCCAAAAAGTTGAATTGTAAACTCCTTTGAGGATAGGAGGAGTTGCAGCTGGTTGTGATGAATACTGAACATCCTGTATTGGGCAAGACAATGAAATAAATAAATGGTGAGGGAGTGCCCTCGAATTTTAAAACTAGAGCCAACGTGAATTACCAAGAGCCAGTGACCCTAAAAATCAATCCTGTACCTGACTCCGGAGGAATGGTTTATAGTCTACAATAGTGTTCACAACCTTTTTCATTCCTTGAATGAAGCAGAATATATTAAGGTAATTTGCTAATGCTGGAAGCTGTACTTTTAATATTCCAACACAATACAAGTTTCATATGGGCAAGGATTTCTGTCTGTCATAGTTCCAGCATGTGTAACAGCAGTCAGGTACATAATAGGCACTCAATAATTGTTTACAGAATAAATGAATGAATCTTTATTCTTCAGGGTATCATAACTGAAAAACTATTTTACTGTAGGTGGAAACATTCCATTAAAAATGCCGATATATGATAATTTCACTACAATTTAAAACAATAACGTATTTATTCATTACAAAAATATGGGCAGATATTAAAATATGAGTTATAGGAATAGGTTGCTTTTGGTATTCATGAGCAACAATAAACACATTTTTAAAATATATATATTTTTATTGATTTCAGAGAGCAAGGGAGAGAGAGAGAGACAGAAATATCGATGAGAAAGAATCATTGATCGGCTGCCTCCTGCACGCCCGCTACCGGGGATAGAGCCCACAACCCAGGCATGTGCCCTTGACTGGAATTGAACCTGGGACCCTTCAGTCCACAAGCCGACGCTCTATCCACTAAGCCAAACCAGCCAGGGCAAAACACATTTTTATTTAGGAAAATATATTATCTAGCCCAGCCAGTGTAGCTCAGTGATTGAACATTGACCTATGAACCAGGAGGTCACGATTCAATTCCTCGGGTTGTGGGCTCAATCCACAGTAGGGGTCATGCAGGAGGTAGCTGATCAATGATTTTTTTTTTCCTCATCATTGATGTTTCTATCTCTCTCTCCCTCTCCCTTCCTTTCTGAAATCAATAAAAATATTGAAAACGAAAAGAGAAGAAAAAAGCCGCCTGGCATGGCTCAGTGGTTGGGTGTTGACCTGTCAACCAGGAAGTAACGATTCGATTCCTGGTCAGGGCACATGCCTGGGTTGCGGGCTTGATCCCCAGTGTGGGGTGTGCAAGAGGCAGCCAATCAATGATTCTCTCTCATCATTGATGTTTCTATCACTCGTCTCCCCTTCCTCTCTTAAATCAATAAAAATATATTTAAGGAAAAAGCCTTTTCTCATCCTCACCCTCTTTCAGTCCCTCTTCCATGTCACAGATTTTTAAAAATGTATATATTTTTGTTGATTTCAGAGAGGAAGGGAGAAGGAGAGAGAATTAGAAACATCAATGATGAGAGAAAATCATTGATCAGCTGTCTCCTGCATGCCCCCTACTGAGCATCGAGTCTGCAACCTGGGCACGTGTCCTTGACTGGAATCAAACCTGGGACCCTTCAGTCCACAGGCTGACACTATCCATCGAGCGAAACCAACTAGGGCCATGTCACAGATTTTTGAGTCTCTCCTTGCAGTCTCCATCAGCATCCTCCCCGATCTCTGAAACAGTTTTCACTTGAGTCCCTGACTTCTGCTGTCATAAAATTGAACGGATAATTTTGGTCTTCATCTTACTTAACCTCTTGGCAACATTTATATGAAGTCCTGGCTTTGCAACAAAACCTTTGTCTATTTTCTTCCTGTTTCACTAGCTATTCCTTCACAACCTCTTTTGCCGGTGCACTTTTTTTCTGACTAGCTGTTAAATGTTGAAATTATTCTAAATTCAGAATCTCTTCTCATTAACCTTCACTCTTTTTCTAGGTAATAAAAGTTACATTTGTGACTTAAATAACCAACTTTATGCTGACAACTCAGACATATCTCCATGTCAGAATGCTTGTCTAGTCCCAAACCTGTAATATCCAACCACATGCCTGACACATCTTCTTGAACATTTCAAACAGATTTCAGATTGAACTCATGATGCTCACTCTGCCTGCTTCTCATCCAACCTCATGATGTCCTGCAACATCATCCATTCAGTTATGAGTCAGAAAACTAGGAGTCCCCTTTTGATATACTGTCCCCATATCCAATCCATCACCAAGACCTGTTGACTTTATCTCCTAAATATCTTTCCAATGCATTTACTTCTCTCTAGTCCACCCTGGTCACAGCTATACTACTATACTGCAATATCCTCCTAACAGTCTCTCTGCAGTTACTGGGATGCATCCCCACACCCAATCCTTTCTCTACATGGCAACCAGAGCAATATTTTCAAAATGCAAATATGACATAACCCATGCCACCACAAAAATAACGTCAGAAAACTAATGGGGGGAAATACAAAACAGAAAGCTTTCAATAGTTTCCAGTGGGTGTTGGGACAAACTTAAAATTGGCATTTGAGATCAGGCCTCAGCTTCTTGCTCTCACTCCAATTGCACTTTTCCTGGTTCCCCTCACTAAAGGAGAGAACATCACAAAATGCATGTTGTTATTGATTTCAGAGAGGAAGGGACAGGGAGAGAGAATTAGAAACATCAATGTTATTCCCTCTGCCAAGAATACTTCTCCCCTTCTTCTTTCCCTAGTTAACTCATACTCATACTTCCTATCTCACTTTACCAAGAAAACCTTCCCTGAGCCCCTTGACTAAATCACATCTTCCAATTCAGGTTCTTACATCATCTTGTTTCTCTCTTCCATACACTGGCTAGAGTTACTTAACACTAGAGGCCCGAGGCACAGGATTGTGCACTGGTGGGGGGCATAGCCTGTGGGGATTGGCCCGCTGTGGAAGCACCACTCATCCCAGTCAGCCGAGCGGCTGTGGACCTGCCCTCTGAGCAGCTGCTCCCTGGTCCGGCATCTTCTGTGGAGGCGGAGCACTCGCCTCTCCAGGGGGCCCGGTTGGGCCAGGCCCAGGGACAATGGCACTGAGAGGCAATAGAGTAGGCATCAGTCCCACAGTGGCCACGAACCGCCTCCCAGCCTCCAGGGTCAGCTCTGTGAGGCCGGCAGTAGTGGGGGTGCTGCGCGGCCTGTGCGGCGGGGAGCAAGGAGGAGGATCCTACAATGGCAGCCCGGGTTCCTACCCATTGGCCTGGGGTTTGCAGCAGAAGCAGACACTCATCCCAGTCAGCCAAGCAGCACTCCCACTGTGGTAGCACACTGACCACCAGGAGGCAGCTCCTGTGTTGAGTGTCTGCCCCCTGGTGGTCAGTGCGCATCATAGCGACTGGTCAACTGGTCATTCTGGTCATTCCGCCATCTGGTCACTGGGCTTTTATTATATAGGATTTCTGTAATTATCTGTTTTTTTCCTGCATGTATTTCCACCCCCAACCCCCCAACCATTGTATTCCTAGGGCCTAATACAATTCTGGGCATACAAAAGGCACTCAATATTTATTGAATGAGTTACTAGGACTTAAAAACTATTATTGTTTTATTAAAGCAGTCACCAGGAGATTGTATTTAACTTATTATAAACCTAGTATAGTTCATTATGTAAACTTTCTTTTTAAAAAAAAATATGTTTATATTGATTTTTAGAGAGATAGGAAGGGAGAGAGAGAGAGAGAAATATTGATGAGAGAGAAACATTAATCCACTGCCTCCTATTAGGGATCGAGCCCACAACCCAGGCATGTGCTCTGACTAGGAATCAAACTGGCGACCTCTTAGTGCATGGGTCAGCGCTCAACCACTGAGCCACACAGATTGGGCTAAATTTTCTATTATTATAATGGGAATATATTAAAACATTATTTAGCCTAGCCAGGTTGGCTCAGTGGATAGAGCACTGACCTGTAGACCAAAGGGTCCCGGTTCAATTCTGGTCAAGGGCACGTACTTTGGTTGCAGGCTCCTCCCTGGCCCAGTCCCTGGTCAGGACGTGTGCAGGAGGCAACCAATCGATGTGTTTCTCTCACATCGATATCTCTGTCTTTCTCTCTCTCTTCCACTCTCTCTAAAAATCAATGCAAAAATATCCTCGGGTGAGGATTAAAAAAACAAAAATCATTATTTAAAAGTTAAACAATACAAAATATTTTAAAAAGTAAAACATGAAATTCCCCCTTTTCCCACTCCCATTCTCACTCCCAAAGTAACTACTGTTTAATAGCTTAACATGTAGTTTACATATGTATGTCTTATATATGTATGTGTGTGTTTATAAAACTAAATGGGTTTTAAAACTATCATTCCAGGATAAAAAAAAATGTCATTCCACAATATTAATTTAGATTTGTTTTCCCTAATCTTTCCAAGTCACTGCAATGGTATTGTCTGTGTGTGTCTGTGTGTGCACGTGTGTGTCTGTCTGTGCGTGTGCGTGTGCATCTGTGTGTGTGTGCGTGCGTGTGTCTGTGCGTGTCTGTGTGTGTGTCTGGGAGTCTGTGTCTGTGTGTCTGTGTGTGCGTGCGTGTCTGTGTGTGTGTTTGTGAGTCTGTGTTTGTATGTGTGTTGTGTGTGTCTGTGTGTGCGTGTGTGTGTGAGTCTGTGTGTATTAACCATAAGAGGAGTCTGCTAGAAGAGCAGCTGGTTAATAGTCAAGACTAAACTCCATTCTTACCTGCCTCACCCATCTCATCAGTCTTAGTGCTCATTAAACAGGCAATAAACTTGTTATCCACTTGCTGGAGAACCTGCCATACATTGAAATAAATGGTACAATGATAAATAAAAATAGAGGCTTATTTGTATAGAAAGAGATAAAACTGTACTTAATTTAGAGTTGTTTGCATTATAACTTTCATATCTAAGACTGAGCTTGGTGCTGATGAACCTGAGGGAGTGACCAGGAAGGATAAAAGGAGTGATCAGAAGACATAAAGGGAACACAGACTGAGGCATCTAAGAGAGATATGCTACAAAAATCTTTAGCATTAGACCTGAAATGTTCCCAACAGAATGACTCTTCTTAATGGGTAATATAACCAGAGAGTTATTAATATGACCAGAGACTACTAACAAATAGAGCTGAAATAAATTTTAAAAATGTATACAGAAGCAAGGAAAAGCATTTTGGAAGAGCTAGGTCATTAGAGCAGTAAGTGAAAAAGCCACCTGTGGCTTTAGGCCTTGGTGCTCCTTTCTGTCCAGGCACTGACAATGCCTAATCTACACCCCTCCCCAGGGCCTATTTCTGGATCAAGTGTTTGCTCTGATACCAGGTCAAACATGCCAGGTTAGGAGTTTACCTGGATTTTTCCAACTCCTAATTTGTTTCCTGAAAACAAGGAGATAGAGCGTGGTGTAGAGGAAGGGTAATCCAGCAGATGAGACAAGAGGCCCCTCTTGTTAATGGAACTCCTCAACTGCCATGTCATGTGTAGCCTCACACTATTGAGGGTTGTTTAAAAAGGGACATTGTTGCACATTTAAGGATAATGTCTCTGCAGTACTTAGTTGCTTTATAAATTATTGTCAAAATATAAAGTCTATATAAACCTTGAAACTGTGAACCTGAATTCATCATTCATCCCTCCAAACTTGCTCACACTACTAAGGACATCTTTTTCTTTGTAATTAATTTTAGTCCTTTTCTTTTTCCTCTCCTGATAAAGTTCCAGTAAGATTTAAAAAAACACATGTGCTTCGACCCGGGTGGTCTACATCATTAAATATATCCAATTTCACAAGAGTTAGTCTAACTTAGGGCTTATATACAAATGATGAGATTTCAAAGTCAACCTTTTACCTGCATGGAATGAATCATGTCCTTGGTGAAACGGTAAGGAAACAAGATGTTGTGAATTTTAACTGCTAGGCTTTCAGCCTGACCACTGCTTACATCAACAGCAACCTAGAAAGACACAGCACAATATCATTTAAATTTAAATTTTGTCATGTCTGTAGAACTGTTTGACCAAAGATCTGAAAGTGCCTTAAAAACATTCATTTTTCATAGAGTCTACTAGAGGTGGGTTGAATTCAGAGAATTTACAGGAATTCAAAAGGCTCTATGACCAAAATTACTGACAAACACCAACATTTCAGAATAACCATTTGCCTAGGCTCCATAATCAAGTACTTAATGACATCTTCACTGAAGAATCGATAATTAAGTGCTCATGTATTCTACACCCTCATCATAACACACAAAGTACATTCTGTGATGACCCACTGAAAAGAGAACATACACGATGAACTGTTCCTCCAGTAAGAGAGTCACTACTTTATTTAATGATAAATAAATTATTACCATCCTAAATACTCCACCACAGCTACAAGTCAGGGTTTTTAAGAGTGGTAAACACTTTCACTATTCCCACACTGATTACATATGTTTAATCCAAACTTAAAGCCGAGTTCCCCAAAAGCTATGAATTCTGATTCCTCCTTTTTACATTAATTTCCAAATAAATTACTTGGAAACATACTCACTTTCCATTAATAATTTCAAATTAGTATAGTCAGTCATGCCCATACCCAACTTAAATAAAATTCTAAGGGGTTCAATGGGGGGAGAGGCTGGACATCTGTAATACTTTTAACAATAAAGATAAATTTTTTAAAAATGAAATAAAATTCTAATTTTAAAATAACAAGCAAAGAAACACTGCTGCAGACCCACCTCTGGATAACGGGCAAATACTGGATTGTCCCATTCTGAGAACAAAGACTGAAGCGATTCGCTACCAACAGCATCATCCACAGTATCTAGTGCAAAAGGGACAGGTACAGTTGGTATCAAGAGCCTCAGGGAAAAAGGTGAGTGGCATCTCATATTTGGTGTGGTGCAGCCTCATGACCAAAGATCACACACATTGCTCCAACATGCTACAAAGGCTCAGTGTTTGCTGTATCTCTAAATTGTTTTGAACTGTTACTTTCTAAACTGGAGTAGTTGACTGTATCTTCTGGCATTATAGCTTTTTCCCCAAATTATTTTCAAGAGATATTTCAGAATACAAGTCCAGAAGAAACTGATTCAAATTAGTAGCCTCACTCCCTTTGGTAAAAGAAATATATACCTTATCTATTTTTAGAAACAAAGAAAATAATAAATGTCTGTAGCTTTTTACAAAAATAAGAGTTTTGCTTATACAAAACTACCACAATATGGAGCACAACTCCAATATTTAAAAATAAACAATTTCTCAGTCACAAGATACCATAGACTGCATTATCATCCAGTATTAACCTCAAGTCTGGAAAAGTAATTTCTGATCTACATGCATGCATCGAATTTCTTAGTTTTGCTGTTAAATAGGACCATGGGGCATTCCTGGTTCCAGCAAGGCACAGCTGACACTGATCAAGCTAAATAATACAACCCTGCTTTTTTTTTGCTTTTTTTTTAAGTTAGGTGGTACATTATATACTAGGTATTCCAGCAATCTCTGTTATTGCCCCTACCTCTGTTATTCTGTCTCATCACCGTCCTCTCTTCCCGAGCTCTAGGAAGGAAGGGAAGAATAAGGTCGCTTCTAAAAGGATGACACCTGTACTGAGATCCTAAATGTAAAAAAGAAAAACCTATACATTTGAACTCAAAGAATAAACTATTAAAAATTAAGTTACATAGAATCTCTTTCTGCACAAACTGAATCAAGACATAAGGAGGCAGACTACTAAACACCAGATTGAGAGTCAAAGTTCCTTAATGAATTTAGGAATCTACCTTACTGCTTAGTCCCATTATCCATCTATACCAGACAGAATGTGGACCTAAAATAGATCACTGATTCTCAATGGGGGCAGTTTTGCATGGGTACATATGGCAATATCTTAAGACAGTTTTGGTTGTCACAACTTGGGTGAGGGGTACCACTGGCATCTAGCAGGTAGAGGCTAGGAATGCTGCTAATACCCTATACAATATATCAGACAGAATTATCTAGTCCAAAATGTCACTAGTGCCACAGTTGAGAAACACTGTATTAAACATATAGTGGTACTTAATTATCATCCTTCACTACTGAGTACAATCTTCACCAGTCCCCAATTTATGTCTCTTATCCCAATACATATATCTATTATAACATTTATCTCATCTAATTATATTTAGACAGCTATCTTCTCTAATAGACTGTGAACTCCTAGAAGCAAAGTCGGTTAACCTACATCTGGCAGGGCCTAGCACTGTGTGAATAATCAATAATTGAACGAATAAATGAATGAATGAAAATTCCTCAATTTAAACTCCAAAATCCAGTAAAATCTGGCTCCAAATCTACCTTCCTTTCTGAAGAATGATCAGATTTGTGTTTTAGAAAAAATGCTGAATTTGACAGTTTTTGAACAGGGGCAAAACATTATGAAACTATTATTTCAAAAAGATAAATCTGTTGGACAAATACTGGAGAGAGATTAATTCAGAATGACAAAAATTAAAGTAGGAACTGAAATAAAGTTGCAAAGTTAAAAACATTTTAAAGAGAAATACTGCCAGGGTTTGGCGACTTGAGATAACTCCTTAAAATTACCTTTATATGCCGGGAGCCGGTCCATCCTTGCTGTTTCAAGGGACCGGGCATATATGGCATACGGTTCTTAATATGTTTGCTCACCTTCTTGGTGCTGTGTTTTAACCAAGGTCACCTCTCGGAGAAAGGTTGAATCCCCAGGTAGGGATTTTCCCCTGAAGTTAGGGAGGGAATAAAACCCCTCAACTAAGTGCCAGGCGGGTAATTAATCACTTTAACTACGAACAATCATGCTTAAGCTACATAATCTTTACTCCCTGGAATGGAGATAAGAAACGCCCTAACCTTTGTAATAGAGATTGATAGGATTGAATCAACTGGTATAAATACAGTTGTAACAAGACAGAGAGAGACAGAATTTAGAAGAGAGCCAAGAAGACAGAACCTACACAGAACCTACAGACAGAAGAACTTCGCTGGAGAGAAATGGCAAAAGATCCTGGACTGAACCTGACTACAGAAATATGGCAAGAGAACCTGACTAGAACCTGGTGACTGAACCTGACTGGAGAACCTGGACAGAACCTCTCTGGAGATCCTAAGCAGAACCTCTCTGGAGATCCAGACCAGAACTTGGCTGGAGATCCGGGCTAGAGATCCTGGCTAGGCTGCTGATCAACTGAACGCTGTCTCCGTGTCATTCCTTCTTCGCCGACTCCGTCTACACCTTTGGGGACCCCTGGACCCGCTGGGGCTGGACCCCGGCATTTATATATCCTCTCTTCTGTACAATTAAACTTACCTCTTACCAATTCATCTTATGTTTTTATGTATGGTTCGACAATGTCCTAATCTCCTGCTATATATACCTCAGCCATTTCCAGAAATGGAGGGTGCTTTGGAGCTACCTTTTAATGGAACTCGTTTCTGTATCCAAAATACTTTATTTTTCATTATGAAATTCTGGGTCAACATGACCCTCAAAAGTTCATTAAAAGACATGCTAATCCAGAAAGTTAATAGGTTGAAGTGTTTTTTTAAACATCTAGACTTATTTAACAGGAGCAGATGCTTATGTTGAGTATGGCAGCCAACCAAGATTTCTGCCTTTGTTTAGCAACAGCCATCTCAGTTTAATGTAACGCAGTTATTTTTTATTAACATATCAGAAGCAGTTATATTCCAGGAAGATGAGGTGCCAGTTCCTTAGATTTACCTCTAATAAACACTCAGTATAAACCAGGATATAAAACTACATAGATTGAAAAACACATGTGACTTTAAGAGCAACCTGATAGTCTCAGGAGCATACTGAAAGAAAGGGGTTTTCTCCTATTTAATACTTCGAAAGTTACTACAATGATTATTTTTTCACAAGGAAAAAAACCCGAACCCATTGAAAAATAAAGGTCTAATTTAATCTTAAATCAGAGCCGCCTGCCAGAGAGATTAATCCTAAAGATAAATTATAATTTGCGATTATATTCATGTAATTACGTTCTTTTGCAACATTCAAGACTTTTAATTCGGATGCACACTAAATGTTTATCCTCCTGATGCAAAACCAAGCGTATCGCCAGATGGGAGTCAGCTTTACTACCTCCCAACATCTGGCTCTAAACACACTGCCAAAACGACGTCACTTTTAATGTTGACTTAGACCTGAGAACTCAGAGTCCTAGTCTAGGCTCTGATGTAGCCCTGTGGTATGATCTAAAAGCCTGGTAACAGCTACTTACACAATAAACAGGTCAAGTGGATTAGCACATGCATTATAATCGAGTACATTTGAAAAGTATATTTATGAAAGTACTTATTTAACCTAGATTTCAGAAAATTTATGGTCAAGTCCTATTTTCTAAAAATAAATAAATAAAACATATATAGTACTGTACTGAACCACAGATTTTACTTGAAAACCTAGGATGACGACAGGATCCTTCTGGCTGTTTACCTGGGAGCTGCAGAGAGCAATACTGGCATTGCAGGTGCCTTTAAATTTCTAGGAGAGTTGAATTTGGGAGAGAGGAGAGAGGGGAAAGCGGACTAGAGAAGGATAGTGGACCTTCTCTACTATTAATACCATTTCATTAAAAACTGCCCTAACCAGTTTGGCTCAGTGGATAGAGCGTCGGCCTATGGACTCAAGGGTCCCAGGTTCGATTCTGGTCAAGGACATGTACCTTGGTTGCAGGCACATCCCCAGTAGGGAGTGTGCATGAGGCAGCTGAATTGAGGTTTCTCTCTCATCAATGTTTCTAACTCTCTATCCCTCTCCCTTCCTCTCTGTAAAAAAAGTCAATAAAATATATTTCAAAAACAAAACTGTCTCCCCCTCTTATACATATACATACCCATAGACACATATATGTACACTTTCATTCTGTAAGGCTTTCATTGTATTTCTAGATTTAAATAGTATTGGACCTAGAAAATCTTCATATACCATAAAACATGTTTTATAATTAAAGTTTAAAATGTTCCATCTGCTGAGATAACCTTCAAAAGCATTTCATGCCAGGAACACTATATTATACTTACCATTCTCAAGTATGACATCCACAGCCACGGTTGTCAGGTCCTTAGTACAAGCAGCCCGAATGTCCTCAGTAGGAGCAATGAATGTGCTAAGTCCAGTTATTTTGTTAATGTAAACCATTCTTCCCAGGGCTACATCAAAATGCTGTTGCCAATCCAAAGAACATGTGTTTGACTCTTCATTTTCAGAACAAGTTGCTATAGATTCCTCACTCTGAAAACAAGTTCCATTTGGGTTGGCTGTGGAATCGTCCTTGTGACTCATTAACATTCTACTGGGAGAGTTAGGACTTCCCATCTGTTGTTCTGAAACTGTAAGAACATCTGAATCTTTACTAAGTGCAGAGCTATCATAGTGAACTACCAAACTTGTTTCTGGTATCACAGAGTTCTCTGTTGTATTGTTAGAATATGCCTCACTATCTTTATTGAAGGAATTATCCTGTGTGACAGAGTCTGGCATTGGGAGGATGATACTCTCTGTGTTTTTATGCTCATTTTTAAATAACATACAAGCATCTAGGGATAACCCACTGCATAAGTCACTGTCTTTTCTACTGGAATCTGATGGTGGACGTTCAATAAAATGACTCATCTCCATTATTTGAGTCTCTCTTTCAGAACCTTTCATTTTGGATAATTTAGAGGCTAGTGACTCAGGTGATTTCTCAATATCCAAAGGTTTTCTGTTCAAATGGCATAGATCCTTTAGAGTTACAGGACTTTCTCTTGAGCAAGGCATCTGTTGTTCTAAACAGTCTTCTTCCTTGGAGAATGGAAAGTTTCCCGAATAAAGGATGTGACTTATAGGTTGACAACTACTATTTGAATCATTATGTTTCACAGTAGTGATTTTACACATACCAGAGTTATCTATGTGGTTTTTGTCTCGATATGGAATGTCAGGTTCAACTTGAGGACTGAGATTGGTAGTGATTTCAAAATTATTTTCCTCCACTTCTGTATTCAGAGGATTTTTAACCTTCCCATATTGTCTCTTAAACTTCTCTAAAGATCCTAGTTGTGGATTTAAGCTTAGCTTCCTAGGGGCTATGGGTCTGGATAAACCAATCAACTTATCTTTTCTCTTACTATCATTTGAAACATGCCTACACCAAGAGAAAGAAGATGTGTCAAGTAATAAGCCACCTGTGTGTGATTTTTTACTACCATCCTGCAAAATAGCAAAATTTTTGTAAGTTGGTATAGGTTTGTTCTCTAGCCTAGAACTTATAGTTGTTCTGCACAATTTTTTGTTAGACAATTGAGCAAATTCTGTACTTAAAGTGCTGGTTAAATCTTTGATGTTTGGAGTCTCAACTGAATGGCGTGTTCTATTTCCAAGTGTTTCTTTGGCACTCACAGGACCAGGTCGAACACAATTTTTAAATAAATGTTCTGTTTCAGTTTGCTCATTTTGTACCACATGAGTTATAAAGCCAGTGGAACACAGTTTAATTTGTCCATAACTAAAAACATTTCTTCCACAATTACTAGGTTCTTTTTTTCTTTTCTCTTCCTCCCGCTGAGCACCATGTACTCTCAGTAATGTCTCAGAAGGCAGAGGTTGGCATCCCATTTCAGTAGCACCTTTAAATGTCTCTAGTTGATTCTGAATTCTGTTCTTTTTCAGGATGTCAGCAGCCATGTCATTAACAGTAGTACTTGCTTTCTGTATTTCTAGGTCTCCACTCTCCTCAAAGTGATCTAATGTCTGAAAAGGGCTTGCAGGCATTTCTGAATTGGTTCCACATGGATTTTCTAAAGAGTTAAGTTCCAAGCAAGATTTTTTATGTTTCTCATTTTCTCTTGATTCTGATGCTTCAGGTCTCTCTTGTTCTAAGACCCTTGATTCTGAGCAAGAGCTATCTTTGTTTTGTAAAGTTGACTCTGTCATTTTACTATGACCTGGACCATCAGATTCATAAGTATACAAAAATGAATCATTTGTCTGTTTTCTGATCGCTTCTGAATTCCTAGAATTCTGTGTGTTTATGTTTTCTGTAGCTTTTCTTTTTACAGCTTTTGATTGCAAATTAAACATTTCATAGGAATCCAAAATATTATTACATGCTTCTTGGAAACTGACTCTGTCACACTTCTCATCAGAAGACATATGCTTCTGAAAAGTAGCACTAAATAAACTAAAATCATTATCTTCACTGAATTCCTTAATGTCTTCACCTGACAATTCCACAAATAATTTTTCTTTCTTTAAAAACATCTTCATTCCTTCTTGAATGCAAACCAAAACAGTATCCCAGTTCTGAAACTCAATCAGAGTTTTTGCTGGCTCCATGCACACATCATATTCACAGAACTGGCACTGTATATTGATTACATATATCCCATGGAGTTCTGGGTGAGACCGATGCCGAGGACTTGAATTCATTTGCCTACTGGCAGAGCCATTTTTTGGCTTGCATATAATACTTTCTTTCCTTAATAAAAAGTCAATGAGTTTATGCAACTTTGTCCTTAAAACTAGCCTTTTGTTCACAAATAAAAACTGCATATTCTTATTATAATGGGCTTCAGAGCTGATATAGCCACTAAGTTCAAACTCCTTATATTTGAAATTGATTTCTCTTAACTTTTGGGACTTACTTAGTCCATAAATTTGACAAAATCGGGAACATACGTCTTTGGTTTTAGGGAGTTGAAGAACCATGGAACCAGAAACATCATTTCTCAGAGAGAACGAAATGGAAGGGTGCATGAGTGAGAGAGCTTCGATCCTCTGCCTAACCTTCCCAAACTCCAGTCTCGGATCCATGCATCCCCTCCTTACAGGTAACTGATAAAACAGGTTATATACTGTTACTGTTGTCCCAGCACTTGGTCTAGTCAAGTCAGCTTCAAAGGAATTCAGGGCTTTTCCATTCTGAAACAGTTTCACAAAAGTTTTCATTGTCCCATTTTTCTTGGATGAAATTTCCATAGCACTGGCCATGTCAGCTATACTGGCCAAGGCCTCCCCTCGGAAACCATAAAACTTTGGGTTCTCCAAGTCCTGTACGGAGTTGCATTTACTAGTGAAATAACGATTTCCCACCTTGTCTACATCATCGCTCCCTATCCCAAATCCATTGTCTATCACTTGGATTTGGAAGATTTCCATGTTCACCCTCACAGCCACACATTTTGCTTCGGCATCAATACTGTTGAGGGCAAGCTCCTCCACACATTGGCCTAAGGAGCATATGGCCAAACCAGAACGCAATTTGGCTTGTACTTCAGCTGACAAGCACTTGATCATGGCAGGTAGAAAACGGGTGAGAATGCCAGGCAACGGTTTCCTTTTGTGACTGTAAATAATGGCCTTTGGGAGAAAAACAAAACAAAAACACACACATATAAAAGCTTCGGGGTTACACAGCATTACCCATTTTTCTGAGGCATTATAAAAAATACCACTTGACGTAAATGAAATTTCTTATTAAACCACATTGTAAAACAAAACAAAACAAATGACAGCTCTGATCTCTAGGCAGATCACACAGCTCAGGTTTGATGCAATGGACTTAACATCCAAAGCAGCTCTGATAATTTCATAATTTTCACTGACCCCATCTAAATCCCACATGCCCTGAAGTGAAATCATAATCACATTTGAAGTTGACCCATGAAGATAGTGTTCAAAATTCTAATCACTTTACCAAAAACAGATGCCCAAATTCCACTAACATTAGCTAGAAATTATTCACACACAAAACTCCAAGCTAGTTTCATAACATTTATACATTACACAATAACCATGACTTTTAGAAAAAACTCATAATAAAGTACTAAGACACTGTAATAAGAAGGTGAAGGAACAGGATGAAATAAAGATAAATTATTGTATGAAGAAGAAATGGGCATTAAGAGATTATTATTAATTATTTTTATTATTATTATTATAGTTAAGTGGAGGTAACCTCAAGGGAGACTGGGAATGGGAAAGGTTAAAGCAGTAAAATTCCTTTTCATTATAAGCCTTTCAGAATTATTTTAGTTTACTTTGATGAAGTTTTCAGACGTTTATGAATATCCTTTTGTGTTAATACTCTTTTGGTCTTTACAATGGCTACAAACTATCTCGGCAGTAACAATGATGGTAGGGAGCTGTCTGACCTGGATTTTTTAAATTCCTCCCAGTAAAAAAAGAAAAATTTAAGATTATGGTGCAATTAAAGGTCCTAGCGCTTCTTCAAAGGTAAGAGAGCAGCGTAGTCTAGACCTCTCTCAAGCGGTGGGCTGGGTTTTCCAACCCGGGAAAATCCGAGCTATAAGTGCAGATCTTATTATTTCTGCGGCAACGCAAAGCTGAGGGGCGGGCCGCGGCCGCAGGCCCCGCCCCTCCAGGCTCAGCCTCCGCCCCGCCCGGCCCCGCCCCCTCCCTGACTCCCAACCCCAAACCAGGCCCCGCCCCTCCAGGCTCAGCCTCCGCCCCGCCCGGCCCCGCCCCCTCCCTGACTCCCAACCCCAAACCAGGCCCGCCCCGACGTGCGCGCCCGCGGCGAAGGGAGACCCGGGCCTCCTGGAGCCGCTGCGCAGCCGGCTCCGGAAAGCTGGCCCGGAGCGGGCGTCACGACCCTTCTGGTGTTAGACGAGCTCCCGGAATCATCCTTTCGTCGCGCGCCTTTCCCCAAGTCACCTCAAGTCACCTTTACCACCTCGAGAGACCAACCGCCTCGGACGCCGGCTGTGCCTCCTCGGCTCGCGAGGCTCGTGCACGCGCGAGCCGGGAGCATGCGCTTCGGAGATTCGCCGAAGTCCCTATCCTCCGAGACACAGTGCGCATGCGCACGCAACGAGTCCCCAGGCCTTTCCACCCTGGAATTCCTGAATTCCCAATCCTTATCCCCTTTTAGCGTGGCATGAAAAACTGCTTCTAGGAATTTTTACTTTTGTCTTTTGTTTCCTCTTTCCCGTTTCTCCTTTGCACGCACTACCATTTAATTCAATATATTATTTGCTCATTGTCTTCTCTCGCTAGAATGAAAGCCATATGAAGGTAAGGATTTTGTCTTATTGCTGTATCCCCGTGGCCTAGAACAGTGCCTGACTTATGTTAGGCACTCAGTGAATGAATAAATCCACAGCCTTCCATCTTATCAGATTAAAGCGTTTAAGAACTGGGAAGACCGAGGAACTAAATTCTCAATTTACGGAGGAGGACACCTAGAACTCCATTGCCTTTTTTGGGTGTTTTCCTAATACACCACAACTTCTTTTCTAACAGAAAAGAGTGGAACACGGTGAAAATATGTGTTTTGGGAATCATTAACCAGCTCTTACTCTAATTTTCATTGAAACATTCATTTTTTAAAAATGTTTTTATTGGTTTTTTTAGAGAGAAAGGGAGAGGGAGAGAAACATCAATGATGAGAATCACCGATAGGCTGCCTCCTGTAAGCCCCCTACTGGGGATCAAGCCCACAACCCGGCATGTGCCCTGACGGGGCATCAAACCGGTGACTTCATGGGTTGATGCTCAACCACTGAGCCACTCTGGCTGAGTGAAACCTTATATTTTTAAAATTTAGAATTTGTGACAAATTTGCCAAGCCCTGTAAGCATTCCATGTATACCTGCTTAAAGGTTGACCAAACCAAGCAGGAGATTTCTAGGGCTAATGAAGCAAAATCCTGAGTATTGCTTGTATCAGTTTGTCCTAATAAACCACCACAGACTGGGTGGCTTAAACTAGATATTTATTTCGTCACAGTTCTGGAGGCTAGAAGTCTGTGATCGGGCTGTGAGACATGGCCGATTTCTTTTGGGGACTCTATCCTTGTCTTGTAGATGGCTGGTTTCTCCCTGTCTTCACATGTCCTTTCCTCTGTGCTGTACATGTCTGTGTCCAAATTTCCGCTTCTTATAAGGACATACTAGATTGGGGCCCACTCTCATGACTTCATTTAACTTCATTCAAAGTTACCTCTCAAAAGACCCTATCTCCAAATACAGTCACATTCTGAGGTACTAGGTGTTAAGACTTCAACATGAATTGGGAGGAGGCACATAATTTAGCCCATACCAACTGCTTTTTGTGAATTCCTTACCCAGAGAAAATGACAGAAACTCAATAAAATTAAAAGTAATTAGTCCAAAACATCATTTGAGCAGCTAACAAGTTGAACTTGTGGGATTTGTTCTTAATAGGTGTGCAACTTCCTGAAGAAAACTTAATGGAAACCATTCAAAGAAATGATTCAAAGTAACTGCTTTTTCTTTCAGACCTCTTTAAATTACCTCAAAATTATCTTCCCACAGATGTTTACTGAGTAAATATCTCTTATTTTGCCCAAAATGAATTTCGCCCTACAGATGGTTCTGATGTGTTTTTATTAGAATTGTGTACAGTTGTAATCATTCCTTCCATCATACATATTATATACAGTAACATTCAGGTATCTGAAACAAAAATAACTTACTGACAAATTCTAATATTACTCAGAATAATTCTATCTCTATTAACAAGAAAAGCAAAACCTCTGAGTTTCTCTTGGAAAATTTGAATTCAGGGCATTATTTCACAATTTGGAAATCTGAGTAATCCAACTTTAAGATGACTTTCTCATTGTTGAAGTTTGCTCTGTCGATGTGCGATTTGGGACTTCCTTTTGTCTCAAGCCATTCTTGCATATGACGCACTTTGGAGATGGGACCTTGCAATTGTCCTTGCACTGTGCCCTGGTCTGTGTTCTGGACCCAGCCTACCAATCCCAGCCTTTTACTCTCAGCCTAAGGGAAAGAAAAAAATGAGATAGAGAAATCCAGTGAGATTAAACAAAACAAAGTAAGACTACAACCTTTGCCAGAATCTTGGTCTAAAATCAAGCCACTGAAACTAATTTGATATTGTCCAGAACAGTCAAAACAGAACAAGAAGGATCTCATTGCTGATTTTAATATGAAATGTTGGCCACTTCACTTCATTTCCTTCTTCTACCCTATAAAACCGAGCCAGACTTTTTCACTATGTAATACTAATGACTTAAGATAAAATCAGATGCTTTCAAAATGATTCCCTAAGGCTAATTATTGTTAGGATGCTGGGCTGTATGTATCTTATACATTTTTCCTTCTCCTAATCAAGAATCTCTTGGGTATAATAAGTAGAAAAAAGCATAAAGTTATCTGATCCTTCTCTGTCTTTAATCAGGACCACACCTAAACAAATCCAGATGAGTAAGTGTCCTTTATATCTTTAAAGATCATTAGAAAGTATTTCACAATTTCCTGGGCAACTCATTCCATTGTTCTCCCTGTAGAGAAACTGCTTAACCCCCTGTCTTTATGTTGCATCCAAAGCCCACTTTCTGTCATCCTCCTAGAGAAGGAAGGGCAACTGGTGATCAGCCTCTGAAAACCAAAGTTTCATGAGATTACATAACTGTTAGGTTTTGCACTTTACTTTCTTTTCTTCTAAATTGGATAAGCTTATGAAGATCACCTAATCATTGTAGTTGCTCTTTTCTTACCCTTTCTAGTGTTTTTCCTTTAAGTCATTAAACTGTGGAATTGCCGAATAATTAGAAAGGTAGCAGTGCTTAGAGGTAATTTTATTTTTGTAAAATTTCCAAGTAAGGATATTATAAAAATTATTGTTAAAGTAATACATCTAAATAGAAGGGGTTGGATTACAAAAGAAAATGGAGTTAACATGATTGTATGTCCAAATGCCAGAGCAGTGACCTAGTAAATGTGGGAAATTGCTGGAGTTGACCAAAGAAAATGTTATGCACAACAAAACCATGTTTGAAGAGGAATTGAAATAGCCAATAAATCATATATTCAAAGTAAAAATATAATGCATAATGAACAAAATAGATCGCAAATAAATAGCAATTTAAGGGATACAGAAGAAATTAAGGAGTGAAGAAAAATAGGATACCCACAGCATGCTTTAAGTGCAGAAGATGGTGACATAAAAACATGTGGAGCCCTAGCTGGTTTGGCTCAGTGGATAGAGTGTTGGCCTGCAGACCAAAGAGTCCCAGGTTCAATTCCAGTCAAGAGCACATGCCCAGGGTTGTGGGCTCAATCCCCAGTAGGGGGCATTCAGGAGGCAGCCAATCAATGATTCTCATCATTGATGTTTCTCTCTCTCCCTCTCCTTTCCTCTCTGAAATCAATAAAAATAAAAAAATAAAAAAAATAATAAAAACATGTGGAGCCCAGTCAGCATGGCTCAGTGATTGAGCATTTACCTATGAACTAGGAGCTCACGCTTCAATTCCCGGTCAGGGCACATGCCCAGGTTGCAGGCTTGATCCCCAATGTAGGGCATGCTGGAGGCAGCCAGTCAATGATTCTCTCTCATCATTGATGTTTCTATCTCTCTCTCCCTCTCCCTTCATCTATGAAATCAATAAAAATATATATATTTTTTTAAAATGTGGAAAATGGATTTTGAGTTAGACTCCACATCCAACTGACTTTGTATTAGTATAAGGTTGGGCCAACATATAAAAATCAATACACCATATAAATAAATAAAATACCATATCCTATATAATAAAAGCCTAATATGCTGTGTCCAGTCGACCAGTCAGCCGTTCAACCAATCAAAGTGTAATATGCTAATGATATACTAAGGCCGCTCAACAGCTCGCAATGGCATGCACTGACCACCAGGGGGCAGAGAGTTGACCAGTCGCTATAATGGGCACTGACCACCAGGGGGCAGACGCCCTGACCAGAAGGTTAGCTTGCTACTGGGGTCTGGCCAATCAGGACTGGGTGAGATAGGCTGGACATGCCCTGGAGCCCTCCCATGGTCCCTCCCCTGCCCCAATCGTGCACCGGTGGGGTTCCTCAGCCTGGCCTGCACCCTCTCACAATCCAGGACCCCTCAGGGGATGTCGGAGAGCTGGTTTTGGCCTGATCCTGCAGGCCAGGCCGAGGGACCCCAGTGGTGCATGAATTCATGCACCGGGCCTCTAATTAATAAAACAGAAACCAGATGATCATTTCAATAGATGAAGAAAAAGCATTGATCAAATCCAACATTTTTTGAGATAAAAACACTCAACAGCCATAACCGGTTTGGCTCAGTGGATAGAGCGTCAGCCTGCGGACTGAAAGGTCCCAGGTTTGATTCCGGCCAAGGGCATGTACCTTGGTTGCGGGCACATCCCTGGTGGGGGGTATGCAGGAGGCAGCTGATCAATGTTCCTCTCTCATCGATGTTTCTAACTCTCTATCCCTCTCCCTTCCTCTCTATAAAAAATATCAATAAGTTAAAAAAACAACAACCACTCAACAAACTAGGGACAAAAGGGAATTCCTTAACCTGATTAAAGGCATTTGTGAAAAACCCACAGCTAACAGACCTAATGGTGAAAGACTGAAAGCTTTGCCCTATGATCAGGAACAAGTCAAGGATGTCTGCTCTTGCCACTTCTACTCAACATTAAGCCAGGGCAGTGAAAAAGAAAGAAGGTATTAATAGTGGGAAGAAAGGAGTAAAATTACCTCCACTCACAGATGGCATTCCTTGTATGCAGAAAATCCTAAGGAATGCACATATGTGTGCGCGTACACACACACACTAGAATAAACAAGTTTATAAGGTGGCAGGATACAAGATCACTATACAAAAATCAACTCTATTTCTATGTACTGGCAATAATGAAAATAAAGGAAACAATTCTATAATAACATCAAAATAATAAAATTATAAATTTAATGGAAGAACTGGAATACATATGGAAAAGTACAAAACATTGTTGAAGGAAATTAAGGAAGGTTTAAATATATGGATAGACATCCTATGTTCATAGACTGGAAGACAATATTATTAAGATGACAATACTCCCAAAATTGATCTACAAATGCTGTGCCATATTTATCAAAATCCCAGCTGCCTTCATAGCAGAAATCGACAAATTGATTCTAAAATTCTCATGGAAACATAAGGGACCCAGAATAGCTAAATATAATCTTTACAAAGAATAAAGTTGAAGGACTCACATATCCTGAGTTCAAAATTTACTACAAAGCTACAGTAATCAGTACATACTACATGGCATAAGGGTAGACATACAGATCAATGGAATATAATTGGAGTCCAGAAATAAGCCCTTACATTTATGGTCAATTGACTTTTGACGATGGTAACATGACAATTCAGTGGGAGAAATTTTAGTCTTTTTGACAAAAGGTGCTGGGACAACTGATAGTCACGTATAAAAGCATATAGCTGGACTCCTTACCTCGACGCACATAAAAAATTAACTGAAGCCCTGACCGGTTTGGCTCGGTGGATGGAGCATCGGCCTGCGGACTGAAAGGTCAAGGGCATGTACCTTGGTTGCGGGCACATCCCCACTGGGGAGTGTGCAGGAGGCAGCTGATCAATGTTTCTCTCTCATCGATGTTTCTAACTCTCTATCCCTCTCCCTTCCTCTCTGTAAAAAAAAATATATATTTTTTAAAAAAAATTAACTGAAACTAGCCTGTTCTGCATGGCTCAGTGGTTGAGCGTGGACCTATGAACCAGGAGGTCATGGTTCAATTCTTGGTCTAGCCTGGGCTTAGGGATCGATCCCCAAGTGGGCATGCAGGAGGCAGCTGATCAATGTTTCTCTGTCATCATTGATGTTTCTCTCTATCCCTCTCCCTTCCTCTCTGAAATTAATAAAAATATATTTTTACAAAATAACTGAAACTGGATCAAAGACTTAAAGCTAAGAGATTAAACTATAAAACTCTTAGAAGAAACTTTTATTTTTTTTTATTTTTTTTTAATATATATTTTATTGATATTTTACAGAGAGGAAGGGAGAGGGATAGAGAGTTAGAAACATCGATGAGAGAGAAACACCCATCAGCTGCCTCCTGCGCACCTCCTACTGGGGATGTGCCCGCAACCAAGGTACATGCCCTTGGCCAGAATCGAACCTGGGACCTTCAGTCTGCAGGCCGACGCTCTATCCACTGAGCCAAACCGGTTAGGGCAGAAGAAACTTTTAGAAGAAAACACAAGCATGAACCTTCTTTCATTACCTTGGATTAGCCAAAGAATTATATTCCAACTTAGATATAAAACTAAAGTCACAAGCAACAAAAGGAAAATAAATTAGACTTCATCAATATTAAAAATATTTGTGCTTCAAAGTTTTCATCAAGAAAGTGAAAAGAAAACCTCAGGAGAAATATTTGCAAATAATATAAGGGACTAATATCCAGAATATACAAAAATTTTTACAAATCAACAGTAAGACAAATAACTCAGTTAAAAATGGGCAAAGGGCCCTGGCTGGGTAGCTTAGTTGGTTGGAGGGTCATCCTGTACACCAAAAAGTTGCAGGTTCGATCCCAAGTTGGGGCTTATACAGGAGGTAACCGATAGGTGTTTCTCTCTCTCTCTCTCTCTCTCTCTCTCTCTCTCTCTCTCTCTCTCTCTCTCTCTCTCTCTCTCCCATCCTTCCTTCCTTCCTCTCTTCCTTCTACTCTCTCTAAAAATCAATGGAAAAAATACCTTTGGGCGAGGATTAACAAAAAACAAACAAAAAAGTGTATTATGTAGTTTCCATATATTTGGGGATTTTCCAGGTATTTTTCTGTTATTGATTTGTAGTGTAATTCCACTGTGGTCAGAGAACACGCTTTGTATGACTTCAATCCTTTAAAAGTCATTGGTATCTCAAAACAAAACAAAAAAACCACAATGAGATACCACTTCACACACACTAGGATGGCTCTAATAAAAAAGACAGACAGTTACTGTTGGCAAGAATTTGGAGAAACTGAAATTCTCATTGATCATGAGAATGCAAAATGTAAAAATGAAACAGCTGCTTTGGAAAATAGTTTTGCTCTTCCTCACAAAGTTAAACATGGAGTTACTATGTGACCCAGCAAGCTACTCCTTAGCATATATACCCAAGGGAATTGAAAACAATGTTTGCATAAAAGTGCATAAATGTTCACAGCATCATTATTTATAATAGCCAAAAAGTGAAAGTAACCTAAATGCCCATCAGTTGATGAATGGATATGTAAAATGTGGTATATCCATACATGGAATATTATTCAGCCATAAAAAAGAATTAAGTACTAATATGCTATAATAATATCCTTGAAAACATTGTGTTAAGTCAGGCTTGGGGAAACTTTTTTCTGCCAAGGGCCAAATAAAATTATCAACTTAAAAATTAGCCTGCTATATTTGGTCAAACATTTAATTAAATCACCCTAATACCTTGGCAGGGCCAGACCAAATGATTTCTCCAGCCTTACAAACGGGCCGGATGTTCCCTACCCCTGTATTAAGTGAAAGAAACCCAACACAGAAGGCCACATAGTGTGTGATTCCATTGACATTAAATGTCCAGAATAGACAAATCCATATGACAAAAATGAGGTTAGTGACTGCCAGGGGCTGGAGGGGTGAGGGTGAGTGCTAATGGATATGTGGTTTCTTATGGAGGTGATGAAATGTTCTGGAATTAGTGTACAACTTTGTAAATACACTAAAACCCACTCACTTATACATTTTATTTTATTATTTTTTTAATTTTTAAAAAAATATATATTTTATTGATTTTTCACAGAGAGGAAGGGAGAGAGATAGAGAGTCAGAAACATCAATGAAAGAGAAACATCAATCAGCTGCCTCCTGCACACCTCCCACTGGGGATGTGCCCGCAACCCAGGTACATGCCCCTGACCGGAATCAAACCTGGGACCCTTCAGTCCGCAGGCCGACGCTCTATCCACTGAGCCAAATCGGTTTCGGCTCACTTATACATTTTAAAAAGGTGAGTTTTATGGATGTGAATTATATTCCAACTTAAAAAAAGTTCCTTCAAGCATTCTCATCATTCTAGGAGTGATGGAATTTAATTAAGAGGCTAGATTATATCAACATGCAAACAGACTGTAGCAAAACAAAACAACTGTTAAAATGAACATATATATAAAGTAATTATAAGTAGTAAAGAATAAGCTACTAATTTAAAGGGGGAAAAGATGTCATTTTCCATAAAGTTCTCCAAATCAATATTTATTTTTCTGCATTCTTTTATTGTTTCTAAATTGGGGGGCGGGGGGCGCGGGATAGCAGTAGAGAAAAATGAGCTTTATTACTCTCTGGTCCTTTTCCCTCAATAACTTCAATTAATCTTCGAAGCTGTCCCCTCCACTTACTATATCACAGGAATTTACCCTGCATAAATGGTAACAAAGCTAACAGAACATAATAGCTCTTTTGCTATGATTTTCAATAACTTTTTTTCAACAGGTACTTCTATGAGTGTGAAACAGGAGGAAATGATTTGTAAGTAATTGGGGAAAGAGGTAGTGGCATTTAACATTCATATTTCAGCGATTCAGGATGAATTTTAAGTACTACAGTCCAGGGAAAGTTCTGCAGTCTTAACTCATCTTTGGGGCTGGAGATACACTGGGCAGGCAAGAGCCCGATAACCCCTACAGAAGACAGAAGGGAAATTGAGATTGCATTTCTGTCTGCATGTTAAGGGAAGATTAATGACATTAGGCAGAGGTAGCGGCTGTCAGTAGGTTGCTCCTCCCCTCAATTACTCCCTAGTACTCTAGGAGGCATACCAGGCTCCATGTTCAGTGTTACCATTACTTATCCTGGAATGGGTTAAGTGTTTTCATTAGAAAAGCTTCAGCTAGAAAAGGTGATTCTTCTTTCAAAGACAAAAGAAGTAGAAATTAATTGAGAGAATGGGGAAAGGTTGAAGGAGTCAAAGAGGTCTGAAGAAAATGCAGCAGCTACAGAAGATGCCGTTACACCTACAATAATAAACGTGTAATATGCAAATTGACCGAATGGCCCAGCAGCTGCTCTTGCAGGAATTTCGTGCCTAGGGCCTCTAGTAAGTTACATAAATGTCATGCGTTCATCTAAATGCCATCTCCTGATTAACGCTAGCTTTCCTGCGCGAATTGTGATTGGTCTGATGATGCCAAAGCGGAGAACTGGGGAAGCCCTCCAATCCCCTTGGGAAGAGAGAAGCTCGTTAGTATGAGTCTAGGTACTCAAGTCCCACAGTTAGAAAAATAACAACAGCAGACCGCCCTGGGCGGTTTGGCCGTGGGCCTGCGGACCCAAGGGTCCCGGTTCGTTTCTGGTCAAGGGCAGGTACCTCGGTTGCAGGCTCCTCCCTGGCCCGGGCCCTGGTCGGGTGTGCACAGAAGCCAACCACCCACGTGTTTCTCTCACATGGATATTTCTCTCTGTCCCTCTCTCTTCCACTCTGTCTAAAAACCAATGGGAAAATAGTAACAGCAGATAAACCTGCCTTTTGTATGGTACTCTGCCCACTGCAAAGCCCGTTCACACCCACTGCTCTGCAGCGGCCAGCAACTCCCACCGCACGCGTCCCCACGCTGCCCGAGGCCCACACACCTGCGTGTACTTGCGGAAAAACACCCCTTGCACCTTCCCAAACACCTCATAATCCACCGAAATCAGGGTGTCCCCTTCCGCCATGTTCATGCTCGAACCTGTCAGACGCCAGGAAAACAGAGAAGTAAGTAGACGGGACTCGTTATCCTCGACCAGAACCCGCAATCGGGGCAGAAAGGCCACCCCACACCCTGGACGCGGCGACCTCTCCCCGGCCTGCCCCCCGAGCCCCAGGGGACCCCAGGGCACCCCAGGGCATGCAAGCGGGTCCCCGAAAGCGCGGGCCGCGCAGTAACAGGAAGGCCCCGGGGAGTTTGGGTCGCAGCTGCCCACGGAGGCCTCTGGGGACAATTCCCTTCCGTCCAATTCCCTTCCCACACCGTCCGCTCGCTCGCCATCCCTCCCGCCTCCCACGGACCTCGCTTCCACACGCCCCGGATTCCTCGCCCACGAACATCTACGGCCAATGGAACTGAGGGGCCAGCCCCGGGCCGGGCTCACCCTCCCGGCCTTCCCGTCAGGAGGAGGCCGGGCGGCACCGGCGACCACCGACCACCGACCACGGACCACCGATCGCTGACCGCTGCGCCAACGGCTCCCCCCTGTCGCGTAACCGCCGCTCAGGAAGCTCAGAGCGCAGCTCTTCCTTCGCTGCGTCGCATGCCCATCACGTCTGATGACCAATCAGGGGCGGCGCGCTCGGCCTAAGCCCGCCCAGAGGGTGGGGTTTGGGGACCGGTTCTCGGGGACAGCTCGGGAGCCTCGGGCTGGGATGCCTTTTCATGAGGAGTGAGAGTTTAATTGAATTATCCCGACTTTTCAGAAAACGGCAGCTGTCAACACTAGGTATTATAAGTGATGTAAATTATAATGAAGTGCCCAACAGCAACTGTTGTTTCAAAAGGGGCTCTGTCCAGGGTGTCAGCTCGGATTCCACAGACCTCACTCTCACCCTTCCTTTTTTTTTAAACTTCTATTTTTAAAATCTTTATTGTTGAAAGTATTACATATGTCCCCTTAACCGCCCCCCCCCCCATTGACTCCTTCTAGCCCGCCCCGCCCCACCCGCCCCAGGCCTCCACCACCCCATTGCCTGCTTTCCTAGGTTGTGCATCTATCCAGCGATTCTCAACCTGTGGGTCGCGACCCCTTTGGCGGTGGAACGACCCTTTCACAGGGGTCGGCTAAGACCATCCTGCATTTCAGATATTTACATTACGATTCATAACAGTAGCAACATTACAGTTATGAAGTAGCAACAAAAATAATTTTATGGTTGGGTCACAACATGAGGAACTGTATTTTTTTAATATACTGTATTTGTATTAATTTCAGAGAGGAAGGAAGAAGGAGAGAGAGAGATAGAAACATCAATGATGAGAGAGAATCATTGATGGGCTGCCTCCTGCAAGCCCCCACAGGGGATGGAGCCCACAACCTGGGCATGTGCCCTTGACCGGAATCGAACCTGGGACCTTTCATTTCGCAGGCTGACGCTCTATCCACTGAGCCAAACCGGCCAGGGCAGGAACTGTATTTAAAGGGCCAGAAGGTTGAGAACCACTGAATGCAGACAACTGTGATATCATTGTCCCGTGGGGAGAAAGACGAAGAAAAACACGAGATAAATTCAACCACTCATTACATATTTGCTGAGAGCCTCTTCGTGTCAGGCACAGTCCTAGGGAGTAGTCTACAAACTCTAGTGAACAAAGGGATTCCTGGGGGAGCTTACACCCTGGAGATGGAGGCGGACGATAGACATTAGACATCATGAACAAACTGAATAGGACGCATGCAGCCTTCCTGCCCGACTTGTTCTTGCAGCTCTCAGTGCAAGTCCTGCCTGCTCCGGAAGTGGGAGGAGGGGCGGAACGGTACCAGAGGTCCCGGTGGTGCTGACTCTCCTCCCGTGTGTGCTGACTCTCCTCCCGTGTGTGCTGCTGGAAGCTGCTACCCGGGCCTGCCTGCGGGTTGTTTGTATACATCACCTCTCTTCATGGCAAGAGACTCCACGTGTGAGTGTGCGGTGTTGGCAGACTTGGCAAGAAGAGAGATTTGCATTGGAAGTCCTGGGTATTAATCACTTCATTAGTTCCCCACTCAAAGTGAGGCTCTAGATCCTGGAGAGTCATAGAACCTTAGTGCCAGCATTGGGGTGGGGTGGGGTGGGGAACCGAATTGAATGTTATGCTTGGCAATATTTGAAAATAATGCTAAAGCGTAAAGGGCTGATGTTGTTTCTTTCTCTAAAACTCATTTAAAAAGCTAGTTTCTCTAAAGAATTAAAAACCAATTGAGTGTCTACTACGTATAGGACATTGTAGAATATATCAAGATAAATGATATATAACCTTTGTCCTCAAGGAGTTTTTTAATTCAGTGTAAGGAACAAATATGCATGCAAATAATAATGACAGTACAACACACACCACGCTAATTCAGTTCCATGGACATCCATTGAGAGCTCATCATGAGCCAGCCCTGTGCTAGAACAGGAACAGAAAATATCACGAGAGCACAAAGGAGCAAACAGATTCATTCTGACAAAGAAGATCGGGAAAACATTCTTGGAGGAAACAGCACATAATCCAACCACAACCAGTAAGTGATGGAGCTGGGCTTTGCTTCCGAGCAGTCTAAGTGCACTCCCATAGACGCTATGCTCTACCACCTCCCAGGATGTGCAGGTGGAGGTCAGGAAGCACCACGGAGGTAAGACAGTGCAAGCAGTCAGGGTTTCTCAATCCTAGCTGCACATTGAGACTTCAGGAGGAGGCTCCGCTGGTTGGAGTGTTGTCCCATACACCAAAATGATTGCGGTTCAATTCCTGGTCAGGGCAAATAACTAGGTTGTGGGTTCCATCCCATATGGGAGGCAACCTATCAATGTTTCTCTCACATCAATGTTTCCCTCTCTCTAAAAATCAATGAACATATCCTCAAGTGAGGATTTTAAAAAAAAAATACTTTAGGGAGAGCTTTTTAAAATGCCAATACCCAGGTCTCATCCCCAGAAATTGCTTCCCAGGTAGTACTAAAGCACAGCCAGGGTGGAAATCCACCGGACTAGACTCTCGGGGGGCAGGGCTTGAAAGGCAGGCTGGAGGTTGAAGTCCCAGGTTAAAATTACGCATCCCGACTTTATTCCAAGGGCAAAGCAGAAGTCTCTGGGTAGGAGAGTGACAGGACCAGGTGTATTTAGGATAATTATTCTGAGAGCAGCATGAAGGATGATGGGCTTGAAGGTAAGCATTGCAGTTAGGACAGCGATGCTTGCTGTCCCAAAGAGAAGTGAGGGAGAACTGGTTAAGGGCAGTAGACATGTACAGGAAGAGTCCTATACGAGACACTGCAGAGTAAATTCAACAGAGCCTCCTGACCAGTTAGAGGGAAGGGATGACCAAGAGGGAAGAGTAGAAGGTGACTGGTGCTTTCAGTATGAGAGGGAACACTGGAGAAAAAGTAGATTGAGGGAATGAGGAGATGACCATGGGTTTGTTTCCTGTCATATTCAGTTCGAGATTCCTGAGGAACTAAATGGGAAGTTGGAAATCTGAGCCTGTAACTAAGGAGAGAGAGCTAAGCTGGAGACCATTGAAACATAGGTGATCCCTGAAATGTCAGCATTTGGTTGAAACCACTAAGGAAGAGAATGTGTGGACCTGCATTTATGTCTGAGAAAGAAGAGGGCTTTGGCGAACACCTAAACTTGGGGGGCAGGCGAGGAAAAGACAAATTCCAGAAGAAGACAAATGAAGAAGCCAGGGCAAGCACAGGAAAGAAGAAAACAAGAAGGCACAGGAGCAAGTGAGTAGAGATTTCAAAGGGAGTGAAAAATCAATCTAAAATAAGTAGCTGAGGAAGTAGCAGCTTTTGTCTTTGGTCCTTGGATGGCAGTTAATAAAGTGGAAAGAGTGGAAGCCACACCACAACAGATTGGACAATGAGGGGAGATGAGAGAGCAAATGTAAAGTTTTCTACCAAGAAGTTGTGGAGAAGAGGAGAAATGAATGGAACCGTAAATAAAAGGCAGCAGGTCAAGGGAAATAAGGTTTGTTTTGCATACAGGGGTGGGCAAAAGTAGGCTTACAGTTGTAATACAAATAAATAATACAATCTATACTAATAAAAGAGTAATATGCTAATTAGACTGGGAGACCTTCTGGGAGACCTTCTGGGAGACCTTCCAGATATCCTTCCAGATAAAGCCACAGTGGCGGGGCTGAGGCAGAGACGGTTAGGGGTGATCAGGCCAGGAGGGGAGGGCAGTTGGGGGTGATCAGTCTGGCGGGGGGCAGTTGGGGGCGAGCAGGCTGGCAGTGGGGGCAGTTGGGGGCGATCAGCCTGGTGAGGGGCAGTTGGGGCGAACAGGCTGGTGGGGGGACAGTTGGGGATGAGCAGGCCAGCAGGCAGAGTGGTTAGGGGTGATCAGGCAGGCAGGCAGGTGAGCAGTTAGGAGCCAGTGGTCCCGGATTGCAAGAGGATTGCCGGCAGTCTGACATCCCCCGAGGGGTCCCAGATTGGAGAGAGTGCAGGCCCAGCTGAGGGATAACCCCCCCTCCCCCCACACGAATTTTGTGCACCGGGCCACTATTACTTAATAATACAAGAACAAACTGTTTCATGTACTCACCACTGTAAACCTACTTTCGCTCACCCCTGTATGTGGACAGATACAACTTGAAGTTAACAAGATGGACTCCATTCCTGAAAGGGACTAATTCAAGAAAACTTATGGCAAGAGAGAGGTTCTTCATCCCCAGAAACAAGAAAGAAGTCAAGTTGGAGAGACGCACCCTAGGAAATTCTGCCAGACTGGAAGGGAGCTACTTGAGTTGATGACAGGCAGGCCTGTTTGCTCAGATAATTGGAACCTTAAGAAGAGTAGGAAATGTCTGGGACTGCATATAGAGATCAACTGGGGAAGAAAACCGAGAAATTAAAAAAAAAAAATGCCCTGGAGGACCCACCAAGGAATTTCCTTGTAATATGTAAAAGCTGTCATCTGACATGTTGAAGTGGTAACACCGCCTGCCGCTGTCTATACTGTGTTCCCTGTGCGTGCATCTTTTAAGTAGTTACAGGAAAAAAGCTGCCTGTTCCAAGCAGCTTACACCAATGACCTGAAGCATGAGGCAAACTCTTCTGATGTTAACGAGCCATGGAATACCATTTAGTGTTGAAACCAGGTTATGCCGATCCTTTTTGATCTGGCAGTTAACTTTATTACCTTTACGTGTGGTGGAGTCATTCTTGGGCCCTGAGCAGAGACTGCCAGAGGTACCACGTGAGAGGAAAACACTCTATCAAAATCATGAGGTTGGCTAGAAAACTACCCCAGAAAGATACAGCCTGGCGAAGCCACACTGCTAAAATGTGACCGCAACGTCTGATCTACTGCGGAAAAAAGCACCGAGAGATACCGCATAGCCACACCTGGGCCCGCACCCAGCAGCCCGCACCCTCTAAGGGCGGACCTCGGAACCTGCGGCGCCAGGGCTGGGGGGCAGAGCGAGGGGCTCCGGCCACGGACGGGCACGCCCCGGGGTCTGGGGTCACTGCTCTCAGACAAATACAAGTTTTCTGACGAAGCCCCAGAAAAGCCTCTCCCATCCCCTCCCCTGTTCCCCAAGGGCACGGAGCGGCAGAGTTGGCGGGACACGGGGTCAAGGGACAGTCAGACCGACGGCCGCTGCCCCGGGCCGCTCCCCTTCGTGTTCTGACTGCGCCTGCGCGTGATCCCCTCCCCAACCCCCCCCACCCCGCGGCGTTCGCGGCGGGAGGCGGGGCTGCGCGCGCACGCGCTCGCGTCTCCAGGCAACGGGCATAACAGGGGCCAGCTGCGGGCGCCTGCGCGGCCGGAGGTGAGTGGAGGGCTCTGGTGCCGGGATTTCCCCGGAGCTGGGGTTGTCTCTGACAGCCAGGTACGCGGAAGGGCGGGGAGACATGGGGTCAGCCCCTCGCCCTCCCAAGGGCCCGATGGACAAAATGAAGGCTTGTCTCCAAAGCGGAGCCCCCAGTGGGGACGCCCCGGCTGACCCTCCAGGACAGAGTGTGACTTCCGTGTTCCGGACCTAAAGCCCGCGGCGGTCGGGCCAGGTGCCCCCCTCCTACCCCCTTTTTCAGGTTACGAACCTCCCGCCGCTGGGACTCCTTGGGTGAGGGTTTGACGGCCAGGCACCTGCTGCAGGCCCCGTGCGGTTGCTCTGCTCCTTGGAGTCGAGCGCGGACCCAGCGGGAGGGAAGCCCTGAGAGCTCTGTGGGCCGGTCACTACCTCCGGCCGCAGTTTTCTCACCTGTAAAATGATGGGGCTGGACTTGGAGTCTTAAGGTCCCTAAATTACAGCCATGTAACTGAGCCAACTCCTCCGCTTATGGTGGAAAAATTGGAGCCAGCAAGGGGAGGTGGCTTGTCCTGTGTTGCAGAGCGAAAACCTGACTTCCAAACCAACAGCTCTGCCCAGAGCGCTTTGCACCCATATGGAGTATATACTGTGTGTGCCAGGAGCACCCCTCTGTACAGCGGAGGCTGGTACCGGGATCGGGGAGAGGTAGGTGGCAGGAACACCTGTAGCACATTCGTTTTTCTATCTTCAGGACCTGATAAGCATTCACAGGTCTAAATAAGCTCTCACCTAACGCTTACGGAAGGAGAGCTCTGGCAGACTCAGCACCACTGTCCCTAAAAGGCTGAAAGGAAAACGTGTGTAGGACACATGTAGACAGTTGCTTTAATGACCAAGGTGAACTCAGAAAAAACTTCTCACCTGTATCTGGTTTAAACCTCCTCTAGGCTTCAGTCCAGACCCTGAATGGCTGATCTCCACTTGGCACCACCTCTGCCTGTGGGTGTGATGCTCCCGCATAATAAAACAAAAGCTCCCGGGCTCCACGCAAGTAAGCAAGAGCCCTATGAAAAGGGTGACTCTCCCCAGCTGTCCTCAATGGGGCACCTGAGGCATCATTCCCAGGAGAAGCTTTTGAGCAACCAAGAGCTGATGCTGAATCATCCCTACCCTCACTCCAAACGGAACACCTGTGAGAGAGCTGGGAGCTGCTTCTGTCCCCACCGTGCTGGACTCAGCCAGCAAGAGCCAAAAAGCCACCTCCAGAGCCAAGCCAAGGATTTGTTTTACTCATCAGGCCCTCAGTCCCAGTACCCCAAAGCAAATAACCATGAATTCATCCCCTTTACAAAGAAGCGAGTTGGAGTGGACCGGGCATACCCGCTGAAACCTGTGTTCCACAGGAAGTCTCATAGTACAGGTGAGACTGGCATGGATGGGGACCAAGACGTCTCTCCAAGACCCCCTGAGCCAAGGGAGTTGTCATACAGCGGCTTTGGTTTGAGGAACTGGGCCGGCTCATCTGTGGTTGGTACTGCTGCTGCCAGGCAGGGGGAGAGGACCCTGGCAAACCCCACCCGGACCGAGTGGCTGCAGATCCAAAGACTAGAAGCTGCAGGGGAGAATTTAGAGGAGGAAATTCGAAGAAAAGAGGCCCTCCTACGGGAAAAGCTGAAGAAGACAGAAGAAGAACTCAGGAGGATCCAGAAGGAGAAAGAACAGGCTGAGGAAAATGAAAAAAGAGAGTTACAGAGACTGACACTCCCCAGGAGGAGACTTCCAGGTAATAGCAACACCACTTACAGACCCGTCTTCTCCCCAGACTCTGGCTCTAAGGGGGTCTTCAGTGGAGAGGAGGAAACTGGGGGAGGGTCTCAAGAAAATTGTAGTCCATTCCAGTTCTCTGGTTATGGGATGCAGAAGCTCAAAAGGGAAAGACTAGTGGCAAACAACAACAAAATCCGAGACCACGCCTCGGGGCAGGTGAAGGAGAAGTGTCCTCAGCCTACAGAAGGGCCAGGCAGCACTTTGCCAAGGTCCGCCAGCAATTCTAACTGGTCTAGGGCACCACACTCCTCAGGTTCCAGCTGTTCCACCGAAGAGCCAGAACTGGGCAAATGCAGCCACTGTGGACGCAACTTTCTCTTGCTCAGGCTGGAGAGACACTCCACCGTCTGCAGCAGGACGCAGGGCTCCAAGAGGAAAGTGTTTGACTCCTCCCGGGCCCGGGCCAAGGGCACAGAACTAGAGCAGTACTTGAACTGGAAGGGACCAGCCTCAGTCAAGGTAACAAGGACCTTACGGATTTGACCTTGAGTGGGGATCATTGTAAAGGCCTGTTATAGCCTCATTTGGTGTTTGTTTTTTTAAGAAAAAATTTAGTTGTTATAAATTAACAATTATTGGTTATTAATGAACATTTATTGGTTATTACTGTGAGCAGGAGTTTCATACGACCCTCACCACAAACATGAGGATTTCATGATCTCTTATCAATTCAAAAATCAAGTCTCAGGTCAACCTGAATGAGATCACAAACAGCTTTAAGTGGCAGAGTCAGAATATAAAACTGGGTTGGAATGACTCCAAAATCTAGTCATTTGTTGTTGTTAATCCTCACCCCAGGGTATCTAGAGGAAATTTATCACTTTCATGTATTTTATCATGTAATTTGTCACTCTTTTATTATAAAAGTGATAAACATTTACTTTTAGAAAATTTAAAAGAAAAGAACTATTCTGCATTTTACTACCTTGAGAGAATTCCTTTCACTTTGCAATATACTTTGCCACCTTCCGAGATTAGAATCTGTTACTACTCCTGTGACCACATCTACTTTTTCAAGATTAGCTCAGTTTTTATATACCTTCTAAGTAAAATACATGAAACACAATTAAATTTGGAATTCTTCTCTCCGTTTAGAGTGTAAACACCTTAAAGGTGAGTGACTTTATTTTTGGTTAACATTTCCAGCTGCAGAAAACGTAGGCTGTAAAAAGTAAGGACATTTGGACCATTAGATCTGGAGGGGATTGTCCGTGAATAACTACCACCCTGTCAACGTTATGCCACTTGTTTTGTTTTGTAAATGAGTGTGTCTCAAAGTGTGGCATGCTGTCAGACATTTTTTTATTTTAGTAGTTTTAGTGTTTGTTAAAAAATACAACATATTATGCCCTTGATTTCTAAGAATCATGAATTTAAAGAAAATATTAATGGGGGATAAAGTGAATGTGGTATGCAAATGGTCAACATTTGTGAAAATCTAGACCACATGATCTCAGAGCCCCATCCAGCTCTACTATTCTAGCAACATGTGAGAGTCATTCTGTTTTCATTTCTTTTTTTTTGATTAAATTTTTTTTAGAAAGAGGAAGGGATGAAGGGAGGGAGGAAGAGAGAGGGGGAGGGAGGGAGGGAGAGAAACATTGATTTGTTGTTCCACTTATTTATGCATTCATTGGTTGATTCTTGTATATGTCCTGTGACCTGAATCTGGTGTATAGAGACAATGCTCTAACCAACTGAGCTATCTGCCAGGGCACTACTATAGTGGTTTATTTCTGGCCAGAATGTAAAAGAATCGTGTGTTGCTTAAATTCCTAAATACAGTAGCAGTGAAGCAAAAGATTTGGGTGTCTGGGATCAGATACCCTTGCTTTGTGGAAACTAGTTTGGGGGAATATGTTGCATCGAGGACACCAAGGCAGAAAGGATCTGCATTGAGATGCACTCCCCTCCTTGGAATGTCCTGTCTTATTCCCAAAGTTTGTACCCTTAGAAACTGAGTGGTTTGTGTCTCCCACTCATTCTTCTAGTGCTGTGGCTGGCAAACTGCGGCTCTTTGGCCCCTTGAGTGTGGCTCTTCCTAAGCCTTAGGAGTACCCTAATTAAGTTAATAACAATGTACCTACCTATATAGTTTAAGTTTAAAAAATTCGGCTCTCAAAAGAAATTTCAATAGTTGTACTGTTGATATTTGGCGCTGTTGACTAATGAGTTTGCCAACCACTGTTCCAGTGTATTCAAAAGGAACAGGTGATTTTTCTGATATCCTTTAATATTCATGTAACTTTCAGTATACTCATACCTCTTGTCTCTCTACTGGACCATAAGCATTTGAGCATAGAGGCCACATTTTGGTACTTTGTGATTGTGCTAACTGAATGTCAAAACAAACAAAGAATATAAGTATCATATAGTTGGCAAACTTTTCTCTAATTCAGTTCCTGGACACCACCTCCAACACGGATTCTCTTGCCTTCTTGTCTATTTCAATAAGACTCTCCTGATGGATCCTTCCTTTTCCTTCAATAACATCTCTTCCTAGTATTCATCATTAATGATGTGGCATCACTTGCCTTCTTTTTAAGATTAATTTTTATTATAGTCTAAATATTTGAATACATTTTTATAAACGTGTACTGCCATTGTAGTGGAATTACAATTTTGTGTTAAACCAATGGTCAGCTTTTGCATTATAATAACCACATATGCTAAGTGAAATAAGTCAGTCAATGAAGGAAAAATACCACATGATCTCACTCATTCCTGGATAATAAAGACCATTATAAACTTATGAACAATAATAGATACAGAGGCAGAGCTGCCTCAAACTGATTGTCAAACTGCAGCAGGAAGGCCAGGGAGGGTTGGGGGGCAGGAGGGAGGGGGGTAAGAGATCAACCGAAGGACTTGTATGCATGCATATAAGCATAACCAATGGACATAAGACACTGGGGGGTAGGGGAGGCCAGGGGATTGTCAAGGGCGGGGGAAAAAAAGGACACATATGTAATACCCTTTGTAATACTTTAAGCAATAAAACAATAAAAAGAAAATAATAATAATAACCACATATATTTTGTTCACTGATGAGTGAACAAATTCTGTCCTGTGCACATGCACCTGGAGTTAATAATTGACTTATTTTCAAATGTACCTTATCTCTATAAATTTTTTTTAATGATTCACCTGATGTCAGACACCTGCTAATGTTTTTGTAATTGTTCAAACGCCTCAGACAGTCTATCAGTTTGATTTTTTAAATTCTGGAAACCTCCCTCTGAGCACTCTTTTCCCTCCTGCTCTAGTCTGCACTGGTTATTTCCACACCTGGTGAGCCCTGTTGTCTTGGGACGACTCTTTGCTTCTCCGTTGTGTTGGGTCCCGTTTCCAGCATCCGAGTCTTCCTTGTTCTTGCTATACTTCTTTCCTTGTGGGAGTTTACTAAGAAAGATGCATGGGACACATATTTTTGTCTTGGAATGAATGAAAATATCTATGTCATAGCCTTATAATTTGATTGATGCTTGGCCAGGTAGAGATTTCTTGATGGAAAATGAGTTTCTGTTCAGATTTTTGAAGGCATTTTCCCACTAGTATTCAGCATCCAATGTTACTGTTGAGAAATCTGATGCCATTTTGATTTTTGCTCCATTATAGGAAATCATCCTTTTTTTATTTTTCGAAAATCTAACAGGATTTTAAATTCTGAAATTCTGGTTTTATAATGATTATGTTGGATACTTGATAAGCTATTTCAATCTTAAGAGTAGTGACATTTAACTCTAGGAATGTTTATAGTATTATTTCTTTAATAATTTCCTCCTCTTGCCTTCTTTGTGTTTTTTGTTTGTTTGTTTTTGGAATGCGTATTGGCCAGATGTTGGACTTCCTGGACTGAGTTTCTAATTTTTTTAATATTATATTTTCTACTTTCCATCTTGATATCTTGATCTTTCCCATTCTGCATAATCTTGACATTATTTTGTAACATTTTTATTTTCTGCTATCAGTTTTAATTTATAAAAGTTCTAAAACATTGATACTGATTTTTATATAGAGTGGAAGGGAGAGGGAGAAACATTGATGAGAGAGAAACATTGATCGGCTGCTACCTGCATGTCCCCTACTGGGAATTGATCCCTGACCAGGAATTGAACAGGTGACCTCTTGGTACATGGGATGATGCCCAACCAACTGAGCCACACCTGCCAGGCCTTTCTGGGCTTTGTTCCTTTTCCATAGTGTATATATTCTTCCTGTTTTATGGTCACAATTTCTTCTAATAACTTCTTTGTTGGTACTATGGTTTTTCATTTAAAAAATGTTTTTTCCTGGTACCTGCTTTATTGCTGCTTCCTGAGTGTGTGTGTTTGCTTGTATACTCATGTTTGTCTTACTCAAATATCTGGTAATACTTGGCTGTCCATTTCATATTTAAGCTTAAGTGGGCTTGTTGACTAAGGACCTTCATATTAGGGTTATCAAACAGTGAGCCTTTTAATTGCCGTCCCCCAGGGCCAGTGTCTGATGGCTTTTCTCTTGCCTGCTTGGCATGCGAACCCTTCAGTGAAGGTGCCCATGTGTTTGGCACCCAGGGAGCCAAGTGAGGGAAGGAGGCTGACAGTTCTGCAGCTCATCATGAACACTTGTACTTGCTCCCTGTTTTCAGCCCCAAGATTCACCTTTTCCCCCCTGTGCCTGGATTTCGTGAATCTGACACCTGTCGGGTTCAATGTCTCCAGAGAATAAACTCCTGTTCTCCTGTGAGGGGGTGGGTGTGCAGGGTGGGATAGCAGCCCTGGGTCCTGGCACTTTCTAGCCCGAGGCTCTCCAGGTCTCGGGACTCATCCCCTTTGCAGGCCCACAGTGTAAGCGCCTCCACGCAGGCCAGTCAGGATTGAGCCATTTCCTTACCGTCATTCTGGTGGAGACTCGGGAGGTGAGATAAATGCCACGTTGAATGACTGGTCTGCCTTCTACTTCTAGGCTGAAGCTCCACGGAAGAGCAACTGGAGACAGAAGCATGAATCCTTCATCCGTACCCTCCGCCAGGCTCGAGAGGTCCAGCGGGTGATTGCCAGAGGTGGAAACCCCTCAGACTTGCCTCCCATCCCACCTGCAGAAAATCCAGACTATATTCAGTGTCCTCACTGTAGCCGTCACTTTGCTCCCAAGGTGGCTGAGCGGCACATTCCCAAGTGCAAGACCATCAAGAACCGTCCTCTGCCTCCAAGGAAGCATTCCAGTTGAGCAGACAACAGCGGAAACCTCCTCAGTCGTTCCAGGAAGCTCGGCTTCTCTTGAGCAGTAGGTAGGAGTAGAATGATTTGATGCAAAGCAGGAAGAACTAGATTTTATACATCTCCCAGATCAGCCTGCAGAGCTGAAATCAGGGAGGAGAAACCCATTGCTAGCAGCAGGAGGCAGAAGGAAGTCTCAGCCTCCCACCTCAGGCTGGTGTGCCTGTTACTGCCCTAAGAACTGATGGGTGAAGACAGTTAAGAGTGGCGAGCAGGCCACATTAAAGCTGTCTTCTCACGAGCTGGCTTGTGGTTTGTGCTAGCTAAGTGCCTGCATCTGCTTGGCCTTCTTGCCACTGCCTCTGCATGTTTGTCTGTGGCTCCTGTTAACTCTTCTCATTCTTGCGAGAAGTTGGCTCATTCAGATGAGTTGGTGTCAGAGGACCTAGGTCACCCAGATGATATCTCATAAAAGATAATACGATTTTGTTGTAAGGCAAATGGAAGTCTGTCCGTGACCTCCCTGGTGCATGGTCCTGGCTAAAAACCAATACAAGTATGTAAGGTTAAGGTGCCAATACATCCTAAACCAGGGGTGGGCAAACTTTTTGACTCTGAGGGCCACAATGGGTTCTTAAACTGGACCGGAGGGCCGGAACGAAAGCATGGATGGAGTGTTTGTGTGAACTAATATAAATTCAAAGTAAACATCATTACATAAAAGGGTACGGTCTTTTTTTTTTTATTTTTTTAGTTTTATTCATTTCAAACGGGCCGTAGTTTGCCCACGGCTGCCCTAAACCCTCCCTATGGTGTACTGTGTCGTAAAGGGAACCTCATTTTCATCTACGTCACAGGTAGGGATGGGGGAAAACACACTGTATGTCTCTGTAGTTGTTCTTTTCCAGTGTCAAAAGGGAGGAAACTTCAGCTTCAGCTATTGCTAGCACTCTGCTTTCAAATGAGGTTGGTAAGTTGGATGGATGGCATTTCAAATGAAGCAGCAAAATGTACCATCAAAGCAAGCTGTACATTGCTATGTACTTGTCCCCGCTGACAATACTACCCACAGGCAACTTCTTTTTTAGAAAGCAAACTTTGAAGGAAAAGGTACCAGATGTTTTTCATTTTCTCTGTGCAGAATCATGCCTAGTGCAAGGAACCTTTATAATTAGACCCTCGATAAATGGGTTTGTGGGATTTAAAATTAAACAAATGAGCCCTCAACTTGCCAAGTGGGAGCAGTGATGAGGTGTATCTGACAGAGTAGTATCAGCTCTGATAGGATGAAGCTAGTATAATAGACCTGAAATACCAGTAGGGTTATTGTCCTGAGAGCATTCACTCCAATTATTAGTTTAAAATACTGTAAAAAAGTCACCCAACCTGACCTGGGCAGAGAGGACTAGGCACACAACAAAACCGTATTTTACTTAAACAACAGATGGCCACTCACTCCTGTTTCATCTCCACTGCAGCTTCCGCTGCGTGGCGGGGCTAACAGATCAAATCCCTTTGAAATGTGAGTTTAAGACTCTAGCTGTGAAGCTACAGGACATTAGGCTGGAAAAAAAATCACATATTTTAAAAATAGCATATATTGACTTGTTTTATGCTTTTAACTGTTGCAAAGAAAAAAGTATCACGTAACAGGGCTTTCAGTTGGCCACTTAAAGAAGCCTCACATACACAGTGGATATTTAATCCAACTATGACATTCCCCAGGCAAGTTTAACAAGGTCCACTTTGTTTCATACTTGATGGTAAAAACAATAGATGGCAAAAATGGGCCGTGGCCAACGTTACTAAGTGGTGGCCTGTGGACTGCTTGCCCCACAGTTTATTTGCTGGCACAGCACTAACGATATAACCTGGCATTTACAAACTGGGATATGGAGCATCTCTTACATAACTAGAAGTTCTGGAAAGACCAGGCCAGCCACACTGCATGGCACTAATTGAATGAGGCTCAGAACCAATTGCTCCTTGACAGGGGAGAGCATTCAGATCACCACAGGCCCACTTATGTGCCTTATCTGCCTGGCCCCACAGGCACTGGGCTGGGGATCCCTGCATGATTATTAAGGTCACAGATCAGGGCCCTCCGGGGAGAATAAAGTGTGTTTGTGTGTAGGGGGCAGGGTGCTGTCTAGAGACACAGGAAGCAGTTATTCACTATGTTGCTAGAGAAATAAAACAATAGTCAATGTCTTAATGTTCCCTTCAATCGCAACATGCTTAGGCCTTGATTATGTCAGTCTTTTAAATTTAGCTTGAACTGATCTTTGGGAAGAGGTTGGCAACCTTTTTCTAAGTCTCTTCCTGGGTAGCAGAGAATGATGCGTGGAGAAATCAATGCTGCTTGTTAGTCTATGTATTATACTACTTCATCCAAGAACCTTTAGTGCATGTAAATGTTATAAAGTTCAAAGGTTAAGCAGTGGGAAAAATCTCATAGTTAACTCACTGTGTGCAGACATGGTAACACAGTGCTGCTTAACAGTGGTGTATTTAAGGCAGCATAGTACCTTTGGGCCAGCATTTTTTTTTTTTTTGTCATCAATTTACCACTTCACAACTGCACAGGAGGTAGCTGAGATGTGATAGCGTTTTTCTCCCAAATGTTACGACTCTATGAAGTTTAGTGATCAGTATGTTTATTTCCATAGTTAGTTATCGAAGCAATAAGTGATTTTTGGCTTTGCAGTAGGGAGGAACATGTTTTGTAGCCCTGGCTACGGCCCACTCTGCCCTGACACTATCATGAATAATACTTTATAGGCCCAGGGATACTTTTTTGAAAGAATTTATTTACATCTTTGCTCCAGAGTTGGTCTATTATGAATGTTTCCAAATACATGGCAAACCAAATGAAATGTGAGTTTAAGGCTGCTTTTGCTTTACTCTAGTGAAATGCTCAGCCAAGAGAAGTTGTAACGTGGCTGTGCTATGCCAGGGAGACCAAAATACAGTTCACCCTCTTTGAGGGAAACCAGTTTTATAAACATAAATGGCATTATCACTTGAAAAAGCCACTGTGATCAGGGAGGCAAGTACAAGAAGTGATTCTTCCTCCTCTAATGGCTTATTTTATTCTCCCTCTGCACTTTAGCACAGTATTTCAGAAGGTTTTTTTGGGGTAGGGGGTGGGGTTGGGGGTGGAAGGGGAGCTGTAATAGCAGAAATGGTTCTGTTAGCAAGGAATTGGAAGGAGGAAAAGATTATTTCTGTGCAAATGTCCCTTGCATTGTTTCTGTTACCACTGAATTAAAAGTTTCACAAAGGCCTGGAATCTGAGTGTTTTATCCCCAGTGACAATGTCCATGCACAGACTTACTAAGGCATAGCACTGATTGACAGTTTAAATGTTTATTTAAAATAGAAATGCCAAACCACTCCACCCTCAGCCTTTCAAACATCGGGCCAACAATAAGCTAGTTCTTCAGCAACAATGTCAGAGCAGAGGAATAACTCAGGTTATACTGTAACTCAAAAGCAATACTACGGAAAACTTAAAACACCTAGCACTGTATAGAGAAGTAGAGAATTACAGAAAACCATTCAAAGACATTTCTGCTACCTCACTTTTCACTTTTTATCTAAGCATGGCTGCCACCTTTGAACTGGTTTCTGTTTGCATAGCTGTTTGGTGGAGAAAATACGGCTGTCCCAGGCACAATTTGGGAAAGTGCAAATTGTTTCTAAGGCACAGAATTTAGATTCTCAGCCAGATTCATAGCAAACCTAGGTTTCCCAAGGGAACACGCTAGAGAAAATGACCACAGCATTCCACTGCTAGAGAGTAACTCCGGAACAAGGACAGGGGTCTTACCCTCTCTTCAATGCTCACTTCCATCCCCCAGTCTCAGCAACATCCCATGTTCCTCAGATCCATAGCAGAAGCAACACTCATGATTAACACCCAAACTGACCCTGCCTCTCAGGCCTGCTGAGATGATAAGCATGAGGGACACAAGAATGTGAAAGGCCAGTCAGTCCTTTAAAAAAATCAAAGTTGCGTTTACATGGTGAACCAAACCCATTATTAGGGTGTATAGCAAACCCCCAAGTCCCTAGAATTTGTAGCTTAATCCAGGGTTGGCCCCTTCCCTTATTTTAAGAAAAGGCTTCAGTGATTACATTAGTGCCATTGCACTAGGCTTCCCAGAACTGAGAAAACAATGGGAACATCAGACCAAAGAAGATCCCATTGGACAGAGTTGCCCATCCCAGCTATGGGGTTTTCCTGGAACATCAGCCTTTCCATCATCAGTTTCAGGGAAATGACAACATTTCCATTGCACAGATCCTTCCAAAATATTAAATAGACATCAAACATTTATGTTTTGGTTTAGGGAAAAGGAAATAAAACAATGTAGCTGTTTCTAGGAAGGTAGGATGTGAAACTCTTCAAGGCGGTCCAAGGCGGCCCGTGAACCTTTCACAAGGCTAGGTGGAGATACCAAGCTCACACCCTACGGAAAATCATCGAACGCTCTAGGGCACCTTCTTTGGGAAAGCCAGCTTGCTCCGGTCTATAAGGACATGACTACAGGATTAGAAGGGAGCTCAGCCAAATTCCTTTCACTTGGCAGGCTCTACCTGTTCTGTTAGGCTTCAGGGACTACCAGGTTTGGGGGCTGGCTTTGGGCCACTTAAGTATGAAAGGTGATACAGATTCACTGATAACGGCGTCATAAACACCAAAGGGGAGAAAATACTGACTAGACATATAGAAAAGGAGTGGATGGGGCTGCTGATGTCAAGATCAGAACCGTAAGAGCCATGAAGGCAGAGGCATAAGAGGCCGCCTGGACGGAAGACTGTCACTGCTGGCCTCTCAAACATGCAAGCAGAGGCAGCTAGAGGACTTCCTGTCCCTCATGGTTTTCTCTTAAGGCCACTCCTACTGCCCGACTGGCTCAATTCTCTACAAGCCACCTCATCTCTCAGAGGCATCTTCCAAAGCTAGGAAAGCCCACCCTGCACTGGCCACAGCTGGACACTCCAGCTGTGTGATGAGGAGGGACCTGCCCTTCTTTCTCTACTCCTCACCAAAGAAATTCCAATCAACCTCAGAGGAAAAGCAATTGAAGCCCATTTTTCCTCCTAAAGCACTGAGCTGCACGATGTAACTGAACTTTCTGAAAACTGGCCCAAGAGACTGACTCCACCAGTCTTTCCTGGACTCAGGACTCCTGAGAGGGCTCAGAGCACTTCACCTCTCTACAGATGACCCTGGGGGGGCCCCACCTGGTTCCAGCCCACTCCAGCTTCACACTTTTCCCTCCTCCACCCAGAGGTGCAATGCCTGGTATTGAATTTCCAAGGCAGCTTCCAATTAACGGTGAAAATGATAAATGGGATGTAAGCTGCTACCAGCAAAATTAAGGTGAGCATTGTGTCTCCTCTTCAAAGGTGGGATCACCAGATGAGGTACAGAGCTGCTGTTGCTATGGCAGTCACTGAGGACCAAGCCAGGGCCACGGGGCCCTTCCATTCTCCAAAACAAAACCACTCCTAGATCCTATCTAATAGGCAATGCCACTCTCCAAGTGTATGTGGAAAGTGCTTCAGAGCCTCCGCCTTCGCTCCTTGTCTGCAAGTGAACAAAGCCAGGAAAGCGCGCTCTGCATTCAGTAAGTGTGCTGTGAAGTTCTCTGGATCCCAGTTTCCTGGAGGCTACATAGGCTCAGGAGACTAGAGGCTGGGTGGTCGACAGGAATCTGTTCCCAGGAGGCACCAGGAATCTGAATCTAAGTCAGGCTTTGGATCCATTTCCATCTCTTCCTTTGCCGTCTGAGTTCCTTTGGAATGCATTCCCATCTGTCCAGATAAAACACAGTTCCACATTAACACTACTGCTACCTATCATGGCAGTTCAGGACTAGATTTTCAATGTCAAACTCTAGGGATTTGTGGCCAGAGTATTGTGAGAAGTTCACAGAACTCCCTTAGGTAAAGGCTACCCTTTACATTTGCTGCAGGTAGGAGGCAAACTGTCCTGGTTTGTTGCAGACAGCAGGATTTTCTGGGATTCAGAACTCTCAGTTTAAAAACGGAGAAGGCCTAGGCAAACCACCCTCCAGTCGGCTATAGCTGCCAATCCCCCCATGCTTATCTCTAGTAAGCATTACTTTCCAAAGCATTTTCATAGACATTATTTCATTTAATCCTCAAAACAACCATACAAACTAGGTGGTATTATTTTCTTAGGTGAGAAACTAGGGCTTATTAAAACAAAGTAATTTGTCCAAACACAAAAAGTTGTTAAATAGCAAAGCCACGGACTGAACCATATTTCCCTATCCTAGTTCACGCTGTACTATGGCTCATTAAAAACAATGCATGCAGCATCACCTGTGAGGGAGGGATTTTTACAAAAAATGTTTAACTTAAGCTCTGGCTGGTGTGGCTCAGTTGGTTGAAGCATCATCCTGCATACCAAAAGGTTGCGGGTTAAGTTTAACTTAAATTTAATTGTGTCTTGCACCTAACTTCCAGTTTACAGAAATGACAGGATGACAAAAGAACAAGTTAAGCAATGCCCCAAGAAAACAAGACAAATCCAGAAATGTGGGACATTCTGTTAAACAACTGACCCTGTTTCTTCAAGTCGCCATGGGGGGGAAAAAAGTGATGGTGGTGAAGGGAATTCTCTAGATTAAGAGAAACAAGAGACATAACAATGTGATGTGGGGTTTTTGACTGGATTCTGGTCTGATAAAAACAGTTAAGGACACTTCTGTGGGAAAACTGGAAAAATTTGAGTATCAATTGGATACTGAATAAGAATTGAGATAATTAGTGTTAATTTTGTTAAGTGTGATAATGGTATTGTGGTTATCCAAGAGAATGAATGTCTTCATTTTTGGATACGTTTAAGAAAGAATTTAGGCTATCTCATGACTTTTATAATTTACTTGAAAATGATTTATCAAAATCAAAATAAATACATACACATTCTAAACACACACACACACACACACACACACACACACGAAACTAATAAGGCAACATGTTAACTATTGTTGAATCTAGATGGTGAATATATGGGTGTTCACTGAACTGTCATATTTAAAAATTTTCATAAGAAGGAAAAGAAAAAACAAAGACTAACAAAAAACACTGGAAGTTAGGTGATAAAAAATCATTCAATCCAGGTGCTTGAACCAGGCTCAGGGCTTCTGGAATTCATTCAAAAAGTTACATCATTAAAAGGTAAGCACTTACAAAAGAGTAAGTATATGTTGGCCCTTGGAATTTTGTTTCTGTGATTCTTCAAAAACAGACTCTGAAATTGAATTATTCTTTTAATGCTTTTACCTGTTGCCCTCCTTCCAACTTCTTGTTCAGCTTCTGTAGCTGGGTAAAAATCTGGAGGTTTTCTTGCTGGAGCTTCTGTTGTTCAGCCAGACACTTTAACACCAGACCCTGCAATCTCTCAACCTCTACCTGCAGAGTGCTGCAGGCACAGGGAGGAGGAATCAACGGTGTTCCCTTCCCAGCACATGTTCCTGCAGGATTCAGCCGAGGTGGCTAAAGAGTGGAGAGAGAGAGGTCACAGGAGGTTCTGCCTGGATGCCACAGCTCCCCAATCTAAATTTCCTCTAAGTGCTACCAGATTTTACTTTAAAAATAATAAGATAAGGCCCGGCTGGTGTGGCTCAGTGGTTGAACATCGGCCCATGAACCAGGAGGTCACGGTTCGATTCATGCTGGGGTACATGCCCGGGTCTCGGGCTTGATCACCAGAGCGGGGTGTGAAAGAGGCAGCTGATCAATGATTCTTTCTCATCATTGATGTTTCCATCTCTCTCTCCCTCTCTCTTTCTCTCTCTGAAATCAATAAAAAGATATTTAAAAATATATAATAAAACATATACACATGAAGTTCATGCAAGAGAAACAGAAAACAGCCAGGATTACAAGAGCACCTGGCCCTAACATAGTAGGGCAAGAGAACTCTGCCTCAGTCTCCATTATGCTAAGGTAAAAAAAACCAATCATCTATTTTGGAAGACTTTGTGAAAATGTTTTAAAGTGTACTGATATCTTCCCATTTAAAATGCTGGAATGGGGCTTGGTCAGTGTGGCTCAGTTGGTTGGAGCGCCGTGCCATACTGAAAAGGGTGCTGTTTTGATTCCCATTCAGGGCACATACCCAGGTTGTGGGTTCGATCTCTAGTCAGGGTGCATACGGGAGGCAACCAATCTATGTTTCTCTTTCACATCGATGTTTCTCTCTTTTTCTAAAATATCCTTGGGTGAGGATTAAAAATAAACAAACAAATAAAATGCTGAGGTGGGGAAGCATAATTTAGTTTGGAACAAGTCTTTCGAATCACAGTGAGGAAACTGTGATCCAAAGGGTCAATATGCATGAAATGTAGCGGATCACACTTAGAAGAGATGTGAGAGGTGTTCAGTAAACAGGATTCCTAAAACAATTCAAGACTAACTGACAGAGGTTTACCTTAAAGTTTCAAAGGTTGCATTACCTCTTTTGGGGAGCTTTTCAATTTTGCTAGTCTCAACTTTTCTCCCTTCTTCTATTGTACCCTGTTTATAGCATAAGACAGTCCATAGGCCAAATCACTACTACTGCCTGTTTTTGTAAAGTTTATTGGAATACAAGCATACTCATTATGTATTATCTATGGTTGCTAATGTCAGAGTGGCATAGCTGCTAAAGAGACTACATATGGTCACAAAGCCTTAAATAATTACAGTGTGGCCCAAAATGTTTGATGACCCCTGGTTTACAGTTTTACTGAGGTATTTACCACAATTTAATTTCTATCAAGGTTAGGTATTCATGACATGTGTTGGACCTAAGCATTATTTCTTATACAGGGTTGGGCAAAAATAGGCTTACAGTTGTTTGTATGGAAAATAATACAATAACTATTAAATATTTCAAGAACATACTCTGTGCTTCACGTACTCACAACTATAAATCTACTTTTGCCCAACCTTGTATTTAAAGCCTCCAACCAACCCTACCAGTATCGTGAAAAATTGGATTTGAATTTTGGAATTTCAATGTTGGTACTTTTGAGGCAGAAAGAAAAGAAAGACAGTTCTCTGCTATAGAAAAGTGTCTGTCTGTCAGCAATGTGAAAGAGTGAACATTTTTTCCAAGACAACTCAGTTTACCCTTCAGTAGAGGCTTTAAACACTATCAAATAGACAGCATCATGAACTGATACAGAGCAGCCGGAGACCAAAGAAACCAGAGGAGGAGACAGTGAGGCCAAGAGAGCTGGGTGGAGCTTGCAGCCACTGTACCTAGTTGAGATTCAAAGGCAAAAAGCTCAGTTACCCAGGCACCTACTGGGGGCTTGTGTTCTGAAGGCGCCTCAGAGGCCACTTTGAGTCCTTGCAGCTCTTCATAGGGCAGGGTATCTTTCTCAGATTCTGGAAAAACTGCACTTAGGGGAGACGGGCTGTCAGGCATGGGGATGAATTCTGCATTTTCCAGCTCCTATGTATATAGAGAGAATCTCATCAGTTCTGTCTGAGCCATTTACTTTATCTCAAACTTCCTTCTTGCTATAAGCTTTCACTCTATTGTGACATCAGCACCCTCTAGTGGGCCAGGACACTTGTGGTTATGACACAGCTCTCCCTACCTGTCCACAACCTGTCAGCCCTTCCTCAGAGGAGTTACAGTGATAGGAATTTAACTTCAAGAACAGAGTCTGGAGTGCCTGACATGCTTCCCCAACACACTTATTCTGTGTAGGCGAGTCAGTGACTTGGGACGCTCTAAGGTGATGGTAGCGAGGCCAATTGCCAGGCTTCTAAAGGCTGAGGCTGATGCTTCAGATAGTACAGTGTACTGCTTCCTCCATTCAGACTCCCTGTACAGCTATCAAGTTATTATAAAGGGAGCTGTAAATATATAGATTTGATCATTTTGGTAAAATAATTTAAAATTTCACAAACTATAAATGTTCACTGTAGAAAATGAGAAAATACAGATGGGCAAAGGGGGATGATAAAAATCACCAGCAATTCCATCACTCACAGATAACTGCTGTTAAAATAATTAGTATAGTCTTCACAGTAGACATTTTTCTATGCATTACATATTTGCTAAAAGAATGGGATCTTACTGCACAGGTGTTACTCCATCTTTCTATGCACAGCCATATGCTATAACCAACTTTTCCATATAAATAAATTTACTCCAACATTTTTACTGTCTGCACTTCAACTTGCATAATCCATTTCTCTATTGTAAGCATTCCAATTGTCCCAAATCACAGTACAAAACCATAAGCTTAATCTTTGCACACATGTATTACAAAAACTGCCTGTATTAATTTACATTCATTTAAGTAATACAGGTATGAGAACATTTTGCATCTGTTCTTGTCAGGAAGAAAAAATGATTCAAGATTTGGTGATTCTGTTCCAGGTAGAAATGAGAAACCCAGGTGCCTGCTACAAAACACTCGAACAGGACATGGGAAACTGAAAGATTCTGACAACTCCTTTCCAGTCCCTGCAAAGGATCTAATATTTTATTTAAGGTACCTCTACCAAAGGAATTACCTTTCGAAGCCAGCCAGGACAGGAGCTGCTGGCCCCACTACTGATCCCCATGGCCTCCGTGGGACTGACTAAACCTTCCATTCCTCGGTCTGCTTCCATTGTTCCTCGGAAGCCTCCACTTGGATCGGGAGTTTCAGATTCCTGCTGACTGTCCTCCTCTTCTCCCCCACCGCCGCCGCCTCCTCCTCCCGGGCTAGAGCTCTGAACCACTGACAGATACACAGCACAGAAACAGACAACTTGGCTATGCAGCAAGAAAGATTTACCACCTTCGAGCCCCACTGACTTAGGAAGAGGTGACTAGAGTTGCATGAAGTAGAATAGCAACAGTGTAAGTCAAGTATTTGGAACTAAATTTTTTAGTTTTTACACAAGGTACTGTATGTCAGTTTCTTCATAATGATAATTTACTTCTTCCCAAACTTGCTTTTCCCTATGTTCATAGCAAATGATGAGTGTTCTAAACCATAACTGAACAATCACCCCAAGCACAGCTCAGCAATCTAGCATCCACGCTTTAAAAGATACATCCAGACTCCAGCATCTTCCACAAAGGTTCATCTTCTATACAAAGCTCTTTCACATTTGAGCCAAAACCCACTTAAAGTTGCCAGATAAACTCACCACCAACTCCCTTTCTGGGGAAACATCTGAATGGAGAAGTCTTCAACTATTAAAGTCATTGAATTCTTTGATGACTATTTGTAAGAATTTAAAAAATAGGATTGCTGGTTCTTTCTATATCATGAAGCATATTCCAAGTTACCTTAATGAAGACTGGCTGATGTGTGGTCAAGAAATGAAACTGAATTTTACTATGGGCCAAAGGAAAAGATAATTGAAAAAGTAAATTTTGCCAAAGCTAAAAAAAGATAATTTGCATGGTCTATTCTAAAGTTAAATGTAAAGGACTGTTTATGACTACCAACTATACTAACCAGTGCAGTCCTACTAAACCAGTAGAACTATAGATGCTGAAATAATTCTGAAGCTTGCTTTTTGTTTTAAATTATTTTTAAAAATTATGTTACATCTGAGATATACATAAGACGATTTTTAAATTATGTGTAAGTTTTGGTGCCTAATAAAACACATATGAATCTACCACTTGAAGAATTAGAATTATACTTTACAATATGGTAGCCAAATATGGGTATTTAAACAGAATTAAATATTCAGTTCCTCAGTCAGTCTCCACTTTTCAAGGGCCCAACAGCCACATGTGGCTAGTGGCTGTTCACTGGCCAGCACACATACAGAACATTGTTACTGCTGCAGAAAGAGCGATGGCACAGTGCTGAACTAGAACATTACCTATATCACTCGGCCTGCTTTGTGAAGTCCTTCTCTCGCCTCCTACCTAGATGTAAGCACTTTTTAATTTTGCATTTATCATTTCTTCTTTGAAAAACAACTTTATCACATACGTATGTATCCTTAAGCAGTATGTTATTTATTTTCCTTGGTTTTGAACTTTATATAAGACATGTAGTCTGCTGTAACTTGCTTTTTACATTTTACATTATGGAAACATTTGTAGATGTTCATTTTCACTCTTATATAACATGCTATTGGCTGATCATAACACATTCAACTAACAACTACTTACTGGGCACTTGCCATTTGCCAGGCATTCTTCTAGGCAATGTGGATACAATTAATGAATAAAAATAGACAAAAATGCCCTAGCTGGTTTAGCTCAGGGAATAGAGCGTCAGCCTGGGGACTGAAGGGTCCCAGGTTTGATTCCGGTCAAGGGCACATGCCCGGATTGCAGCTCGATCCCTAGTAGGGGGCATACAGAAGGCAGCCAATCGATGATTCTCTCTCATCATTGATGTTTCTCTCTCTTCTTCTCTGAAAAAAAAAAAAAAAAAAAAAAAAGACAAAAATCCCTGCCATTGTGTAGTTTACATTTTCTAGCCAATGGACATGTGCTTTTAATCTTATGTTTTTCCTTTAAATACCATTCCAGCAAAACAAAGCTCTAAGAGAACAGCTGTGCTTTGCAAAAAGAGATTTTATCATTTGTGACAGGTAGTAATATGCACAAATATATGCTGAGCAATGAATTACTAAATAAGTCTAATAAGAGGTATAATGTACGTGCATGTGTCTGTAAACTAAAGTTCAACAACTCTAGATCAGATTTTCAACTACTTCTTTTTGGAGAATTAATCTGCTTTTATTCTGGGTTTTTATCTGTTTGGTTCCACAAAATATCAGAACCCAGGTTCTGAGACATCAAAGACTGCAGGTAGTCTAGCAAATGGAAAACCAAAAAGAAACACATATCCAGTTTCCTGGCATGATCCCAAATAACACAGCACTAAGAACAAAGGAGCCAAAGGAAAACCACCAGAGAGCTTTAAGCTAGTTTTCCTAACCACCTGGAAGTCTAGCCAACTTTTAATTTTGAGGGCCTGTTTGGAAGAACTCTATAGTTTCTATAGAGTAGAATACCCCTAGAAATACCATGGAAATACAGGGTAGACAGACTCTGTAGCCCCTAAGCATCGTCAGGAAAAAGACAACACATAAGTCACATTACAATATTGGGCAAGCCACATAATTACTTCCATATGTGTGGGGGGCAAAGATGTACTCTTCCTCTGACCACAATGTAAAAGTCATAACTTACTGTGAAAGCCACCCAAATATGATCCTCCCTCTTGAGCACTGTATTCCTCGTTCCCAAAAGATATTTCCTTTTTTGGGGAGAGACTGTATGGATTCCAACCCAAAGTTCCACACTTCACAAAACTACTGGTACCTAAGACATTGCTACTTACCAGTTCCAATGGATAAGCCACTGCTATTGGAACGGATGGTCTTAGAATTCAATACTTTCTCTGAGGAAAAAAATTCAGTAGTTAAGCATTATATACAGCTATAGGCAGGAAAAAGTGAGAAGGACTAGGATAGGGAGTTGATCTAGGAGATAACTGCTATCCCTCACTCCAAATAAACTAAAATTAATTACTGTTTTAGATATTAATAACATAAGCCAAGCACCACTAGCTATATTCTATATTCACTATATAAAGTATATTCACTATGTAAAGTAGCAATTCTCCTTAACTGTTCTCTGGAATCATCTGGGAAGCTTTAGAGATTTGGTTTAATTGGACAGGGATTTCTAAAAGCTCCTCAGGAGACTAATGTGCAGCCAAGGTAGTGAACCACTGATCTAAAAGAATGAACTTATAAATCCTCACAGAGGGCCTTTATATAATTTGGTTCATAACAAAGTACTCTTTCTGCAGAAAGCAGTTATGCTTTAGTTTGTTTTTAAAGGTGTACTAAATGTTTCTCAAAACAGCATAAACACAGACAACAAATGCTACTTAGTAGAGAACTAGAAGTAACAAATTCAATGGCAAGGGAGGCAGAGAACAAAGTTATATTAAAAAATGCCCAGTTGGTGTGGCTCAGAGGTTGAGTGTCAACCTATGAACCAGGAGGTCATGGTTCAATTTTTGGTCAGGGCACATGCACGGTTGCTGGCTCTATTCCCAGTGGGGGGTGTACAGGAGGCGGCTGATCTATGATTCTCACACATCATTGATGTTTCTCTCTCTTTCCCTTCCTCTCTGAAAGCAGTAAAAAAAAATTTATTTTAAAATGGTCAAGAGGTGGCAAATGATAAAGCTCAGGAAGTGACAATGCTCTGTTTCTACCTCTAGGCATGGCATCCTGACATGGTAAGACTTACAGAAGTAGCCTCTTTCCTTCAGGACACTTTTGTTTCCAATAATGTAGCCACCAGCATCTTAAGTAGAGGTCTATCCTCGGTCAAAGCCACCTCAATCCACACATGTGAAACCCTTACCAACAATGAGAATGGTGTGCCAGCCACGGCAAGACAGATCTGGGACATGATGCAGAGATCCAAAAATAGGCCGAGGCCAGGAGGTACAGATATCAGAGCCATGAGGTCTCTCTGTAGGGGTCATTGCCAGGCGACCATTACCACCATTGCCCCAGGCAAAAATGTGATTATCTAGAAAAAACACACACATTAAACAGCAGATAGTTTAATAGAATGCTGGCTTCCCAACTCTGGGTTTCCCGTCTTTATGCCCTAGAGCTAGAAAGTTTCCCACTATGTACAAAACAAGGGAAAGCTGTTTACTCCCCTATATATAAGCCTAAACAATTCCTATATTCCCCAGGTAAGAATGACTACTGTTCCTACACTGCCATCCAGTCATTTATTCATTCTACTCATTCAACAACTTTTTTTGGTCATTCCTTCAAATATTTACCGGGCACATGAAAGGCATTGCTTGAGGTGCTGGGGACAGAGCAGTGAACAAAATAGTCGCTGCCCTCTGGAAGTGACATACTAGTTGGGGAAGACTGATAAATAGAAAAGCAGTGGAAATAAAAAAGTGAGGTATTATTATTTTAGACTAGAGGCCTGGTACATCCATGCACCAGTGGGGTCCCTCGGCCTGGCCTGCGGGGATTGGGCTGAAACTGGCTCTCTGACATCCCCGAGGGGTCCTGGATTGTGAGAGGCAGTTCTCGCGTGACACACCCAGGAATCAGGCTCCCTCCTCTCTGGTTCTGGATACATCACCTGAGAACCACAGCTGCCAAGTCACCGTAGCTCAGCAGCTCCTGTGTTGAGTGTCTGCCCCCTGGTGGTCATTGTGCATCATAGCTACTGGTCAGATGGTCAGACAGTCATTTAGGCTTTTATATATATAGATTAGAGGCCCAGTGCACGCAATTTGTGCACTTGGGAGGGGGGTCCCTAAGCCCACCTGTGCTCTCTTGCAGTCTGGGAGCCATCAGGGGATGTCCAACTGACGGGGAGCGGGCCTAAGCCATCAGTTGGACATCCTTAGAGGCTCCCACCACCGCTGCTGCACTCACCAGCCATGAGCCCAGCTTTTGGCACACTGACCACCAGGGGGCAGCTCCTGCGTTGAGCAGCGGTCCCCTGGTAGTCAGTGCGCATCATAGCGACCAGTAGTTCTGCCGTTCGGTCGATTTGCATATTAGCCTCTTATTATATAGGATAGGGTAGTCAGAGAAATACTTGTTGATTGTTGGCAGAGGCCTGATTGAAGGAAGAGAGAGCCATGTGGCTATCTAGGGGAAGAGCTTTCCAGGCAGTGGAAACAGTAAGTGCAAAGGTCCTGTAGGTAACGTAAGCACCTCACACAGGGAACAAGAAAGACCCTGCAGCTGGAGCAAAGAAAGAGGGGACGGTGGTCAGAGAAGAGATCAGGAGATGGCTGGGGTTTTGGTCATGTAGGACCTATACAGGCCATTGTAATGACTTTAATTTTTATTGATCAAGATAGGACACTATTAGAAGTTCTGAACAGTAGGTATTTAAAAAATGAGGAGAAACTATAAGGGACCAAGGACGGAAGCAGGGAAACCAGTTGTAGTGAAGCTGCTAAGAAGCGGTTGGACATATTCAGAAGATAATTAGTAGGTTTGCTGATGGATGAGATATGGGGTGTAGGGTGGAACTGCCATTTACTGAGACAGGAAGGCTACAGGTGAAACAGGTTTGTACAGAAAATAAGAAGTTTGATTTTGAATATAGTAAGTTTCTTTATCCAAATCAGGACAGTTTTGAATTAAAAGGGGGTGTGATTAATGATTAAGCCAGGACAATAGGCATGAATCAGGACTGACCCAGGAAAACCAGGCTATAGAGCCCCCTTATCTTTAGACATCTAAGTCGAGAGGCTGTTGACTGAGTGTGGAGATAAGGGGTGTTGTATAAAGCTATCTGCATACAGGGGAGATTTAAGACAATGAGCTCACTTAGAGAGTAAAGGAAGACAGTGGAGAGACAGAAGGACTGAGCCCCAGGCACTCCAGGGCTTAGGAGTTTGAAACTGCCATGGCACCTGACCTAATTGCCTGAACTACTCTGTTTATATGGGTATCTCTCCTACCCTCCTAGAATGTGAGTTCCTTGAGGACAGGGCCTTCCTGAGACACATTTCTCTATTCCCAGAGCCTAAAAGAGGACCTGGAGCACAGCAGGCACTGAGTTTGTTTGCTGTGTGAATGAGGCAATCAAGTACATTTTAGAAGAGTACAGCAATGCTGGTCAAGAGGTACTATGCCTAGCCACAGAATCCAATTCTACTCCCTCATTCTGAAGTTTAACTCATGAAGTACAAAGAGCTACTGAAGAAACATTGAGGCCCTGTGAACTTGCTGCACTAAATTTAATCCTTAGAGACATCTTGACTCTGTCTTTCTAGGTAACATTTCCACTTATCTAGTTTGACTAAACAGGTTTCTTTCTAAAAATCCCTTGTTTTAGGACAAGCAGAGAAGGTTCATATGCCACTCTGATAGCTGGTTCACTTAATATGGTGATAACAGATAACTACTTTGACACTATCCCTGGATCCTTTATGTATATACACCGGGTAGACTAGAAGAAAACAAGGACATCTCAGGGCATGAGCAACATAAAAAAAAAAAAAAGCTGAAATGAGTGAAAAAACAAAAAGATGCAATGTGACTTGTTTACCAGTCACAAGAAAGAAGTAGCTACAAAAATTAAAAAAAGTTCAAAAGGTGCTATAGGAAGTCAGAAAAAAAGAGAAGAAAAAGAAAGCAGAAGAAAGAGGAAAGGAAATGAAGACTAGCAGAAGTGGTAGTACAAAAGAGAAGTGGTTATAACAGCAAGAAGAAAGCTATGAGAGGAAGGAAGAAAATTCAGTTAGACAGTTCAGAAAGCTGAGAGATACAGTATACAGTCCTTCAGTATGTCACTGCAGTGGCAGCTGACCCCAATGTCAAGGAGTAAGGTCAAATTAGTTGTTCTCTTCTCCAGTCCCCTAGCCAACATTTACTGAAACCCATATGGTGCTGGACAAGGTATATATAACTATTTAAAAATTCTTAAAACATTTTATCAAAATTGTTAAAGTAAAAAAAGCAGGGACTTCGAATATTAACCTGACATTATCCAGAAATCTGATCTTTTAAAACAATCACTATGTTGAACACATGAAAACTTAATGACACTCCACATGCACAACAACTGGTCACTAATTCAACACAAATTAAAAGGTTAACATATGATCCAACTTCACAAATAACTAGTCCACCTCTTTCCCAACCCAAAATTTAAACATTGCCATCCGTCCAGAAAGCTTGGAAGGTGTGTCCAGCCTCACCGTCAGTGGCAGCGATGGTAAACTCATCACCGCAGGAGACCCTGATCACTTGCTTCCCACCGAGGGGTCCCCCCAACAGGTTGATTCCTAGACGCTTTTTATAATTCCCAACACCCAGCTGTCCACATTTGTTGCAGCCAAAGGTCAGCAGCCGGCCTCGCTCTGCAAGAGAAGCAAAAATAAATAACCAGGCACTAATGGGTCAATGGAAGAGAGAGAAAAAGAAGCCAATAGAGAGTTCCAAGGATTAGCTTCTGGTTGTTAAGAGTACATACACAAATTACAAAGCTAGCCACACAGTCCTGGACCTAGGGAGCTAGGGTATATAGAACTATCACCAATTAGAGCCAGGAAGTGACTCAATATTCTATTTTTCTCTCTAATATTGGATTTAAAATGTAGAAAATGTGTACTAACTAACTTAGAAAATTTACACATGGCTGTTGTCTGCATTGTAAGTGTGACATTCTCATTAAGGCATGTATTGATTATGCATTTATAATTACCAATAAATATCTACTTGAATGCCTTAATTTGTTAATGAGAATATACTAGGTGCCAGTGGAAAATCAGGAGAATGTATATATAGTTTACAAAAACTTATACTGATTAGTGGCCAGGTGCACGAAATTCATGCACATTAAAAGGGGATTAATTAGAGGAAATATTTTAATATTGCTATTTGCCCTTTCTCTATAATAGAAGTGTCAGAGATGAAAGAAAATTAGTAAAATGTATATGAAAATCTTCCTCCTGTCAGAGTCTGGTGCGCACCAAGGGACCCAGAGTCCAGTCCCCGCCCACGCATGTACGCCTCAAAATCGCATGAGACCCAGACCCAGCCAGCCTCCTCGCATTGGGCTAGATCCAGACCCAGCTGGTCCCACCCTTGTCAAGACCCGCCGGGTGGGGGGGGCGCAGCCTCAAGTCCCCTGGCCTGGCATCAGGGTGGGGGGCGCGGCCTGAGGTCTCCCAGCTTGGGCCAGGGCGGGGGGGCGTGCCTTGAGGTCCCCTGTCAAGCCCCGCTGCGTGAGGGATGTGGCCTGAGATCCCCTGTCAAGCCCCGTCGGGTGGGGGGGCACACCTTGAGGTCCCCCATCAAGCCTCGCCAGGTGGGGGGTGCAGCCTCAGGTCCCCCGGCCCAATGCTGGGACGGGGCGCAGAGCCTCAGGTCCTCTGTCAAGCCCCACCGGGACGGGGGGTGCAGCCTCAGGTCCCCCATCAAGCCCTGCCGGGTGGGGAGGCGCAACCTGAGGTCCCCTGTCAAGCCCCACGGGGGGTGGGGCGCAGCCTCAGGTCCCTGCTGATTGCTCGTTATGGGAACTCGGCCTCTGCTGTGGGTGCAGCCATCTTGTGTTACGGAAACCCCACCTCTGCTGTGGGCGCTGCCATCTTTGTGGTGGAGTGACAGTCAATTTGCATATTCCCTCTTTATTATAGGATAGCCTGAGCTACTAAGGCCTGTATGTACAGTTGTAAATCAACTCACCATCAATAGCAGCTGTGTGAGTCTTGCCTGGGGCAATTGTTCGGATCTTATAAAAGGACAACTGTTTGGCCAATGTAAAGGAGGTTGTGTAGGGAACTTCATGGTATGCCTGAAATAAGATAAAACAAAAGTGGAGACTCATGAGGTAAAAAATGGAGGGGTAACAGGTTGAAAATGTCACAATGACCAAAAGGCCTTTCAGGCAAACTGGGGAAACGCACAATTTCATCATGCTCCTCAGAACAGTGGGCAATTTAAAATTTATGAATTACTTATTTCTGGAATTTTCCATTTAATATTTTTGGACTGTGGCTGACTGTGGGTAACTAAAACCTCAGAAAGCAAGACAGCGGATAAAGGGGAACTACTGTAATGGTAATTTTGAATATGCCTTTTCAAACCACACAGACACCCTCCCTAGACTGGCCCTGAATTTGAGAATCACTACTCCAGAGACTGCTTTAAAAATTAATTCTTATCTTTTCCATTGAATCAGAAAACTTTTGTCTCTTATTTTTGATTCTTTAGAAAATAATAAAAATTCATCATACTAAAACAAAGAGGAGACTAAAAATTAGCATCAGTGGTGAATTTCATGACATCCTTGAAGGAGGTAAATGGTAATTACATGTAATAAGCCTGTACAGGATCAATGATTTGGGAACAATAAATCTAAAAACTCTCCAGAGATGTGGCACATGGAAATATGATTTTCATAATGTTAATTTTCCTATGCCTATTTCAGTGATAAGACAGAACCTGAATTCCATCACTTGATTCTTTGTAATCAATTTATTTATTGAGGTATAACAAACTAAAAATGTTAGACAGCTGGATACATTTTTCTGTATGCATACAAATGTAAAACTATCACCCTGATCAAGATATAGACCATTCACCACCTTATAATCCAGCGGTTCTCAACCTGTGGGTTGCAACCCCTTTAGGGGTCGAACGACCCTTTCACAGGGGTCACCTAAGACCATCGGAAAACACATATGTAATTACATATTGTTTTTGTGATTAATCACTATGCTTTAATTATGGTCAATTTGTAACAATGAAATTGGGGGTCACCACCACATGAGGAACTGTATTAAAGGGTCGTGGCATTAGGAAGGTTGAGAACCACTGTTTATAATCTCTTCCACCCCTTCTGTTAATACCCATTATCCTCCTCCTAGAAGTAACCACTGTTTTAGCTTCTGCCATCATCAGTTAATTTACCTGTTCTTAAACTTCACATAATTGGAATTATATAGTATGTACTCTTTTGTGGCTGGCTTCTTTTGCCAAACAGGTCTGTGAGATCCTCACTTTATTCTTAAGTCAAATTCCATGGTCACTAACCAATAATAGCATTCCCAAAGAGATTCTGACAATGTGGCTAGGACACTAAAGGAGATACTCACTTCATGGTTGATGATACCAGACATACACTGATTCAGACCCAGTTTGTTGAATTCATTGAGTCCACAGGCCAGCACTTTGCCTGACTGGGTCAGCAGAAATGTCCCATCACAGCCACATTGAACAGCAACAATAATCAAGGCCTTCGGAACATCCACCTGCAAGGGGAAAAAAAAATCCCTCAAATGTAGCTTGTATTAGGAAAAAGCCCTGAGATTCTTTCAAAAAAATGTCCTACATTTAACAGAATGACTACAGGGAAGTAAAGATTGCTCTAAGCTCTTCAAGTCTGCACAGCAGCTTAGAGGTTACTGTTTTCAACAAGAAGCTCAGGTTTTATAATAAAGTAAAAGGCAGTTCCAGGTCAGCTAAACAGACAGCCCCTGTCAAAGCTTGTTTTCCGGACAATCCTCCTTAGGAAGACTTCTCAGAAAAATTGGGAAAGGAGAGACTTTGCTCATTGCTGATGCCGCCCTCTAAGACAGGAAGCTCAGGACAGTTATAAAGAAACTCAGCAGCCCTGTGGGGTCCCAGGCTGGTCATGTTATAAGTGAGGAGACAGAGTACTGAGGTACCAGCCAGGACTTCCGAATGCTCACATCCCTCTGCAGCTAACCAGATAGGGCTGGAGAATGGAGGTGGGGGAGGGGGGAGGAGGGGGAGCCACATGATGGATGTCTTTGAAACCTGAAAACTCAAACCTCAAAGTTCCGACTACAGCCTTTTCAGAAGAAGAGGAACAGCCGATAATCCCACTGAGAATGGCCCCACAAATATATGTTAATTTTTTAAGTGTAAATAAACACTTGCAGTGAATGGGATAGTGGATTACAGCCAACCTTCGAATGGGCAAGCCTGTGCCCTAGGGTGCGTGTGAGAGGTGACCGTGCTCTTCCCTCAGCTGGTTTCAGCTCCTGTGCAAGCTCTTAAAGTGCCAGCTCTTGCAGTGATGGGGGTAATTAGATATTATGTTTTATACAATGTGACCCCTAAATACAAAAACTAGTTCAACTGGGGAAATAGGAGGGAGGAGGATTGTGTTGGGCTAAAAGACAGTATGTTGTTTTCCAATATCTTTCCAAGGAGTTTTCCAGGGTATATTTAGCTCAATGTGACTTTTTCACTGTACAAGCTAATTTTAGCTCTCATCCCGAGTAAGATGTGACTCCACAGTGTCTACAGAGGCTGTATCCTCTGTGTTAATTTTTTATGATTTAGTCAGATGACAAGACCACACAGTGCTAAATCTGGAATCCTGGATTGTCAGTGTCCCAGATAGGAAATATTTCAGAAATAAACACCTTGATATGAGGAGTCAGAGAAAGAGGACATATTAATGCAGTCTGTGTGACCTAGATAGACTTTAGGAAGCAGCTGCTTCTGATTTTACCTTTTGTGGTGTATAATAATCCTCTTCCGAATCCAAACCCAGTCGCCCTGAGACACACGTAAGAAAGAAAATCATTAAAATGAGGGCATTCTCCCATGGACATAGACAAGGGGGTGGTGAGGACCTGGGGCGGGGGTGGGCTGGAGGGGGTCAATGGGGGAAAAAAGGGGACATATATAATACTTTCAATAATAAAGAATTATTTGTTAAAAATGAGGGCCTCCTTCCCAATGAAAATGTCCCATAAGATTCTCCTTTACTGAATTAACACTTCTCAAGTAGAGGCTACAAGATGTGTTTATGCACACAAGCCTGAAAGCAGGTTGTGTGCCTGGGAATAAGCGGACAGAGTCAGGGCTACACCTACCATATTCACCACAGCCCCAAGAATAGACTTCTTTGTTGCGTGTCAAAACCACCACATGATTATCTCCACAGGAGACCTGCTCCACTGGATTGTTCAGGAAGAAGTTCAGCGGTATGGGCTCTAGTACTTCGGGGCCAGCAACCTTGTCCACCCCCATGCAGCCATAATAATCAGATCCAAAGGCATAGAGCTGACCCTCATCTGTAAAGGGAAGGAAAGCACAACTCATCAAAAGAATGACTTATTTCGTCCAATCAGAAAGCTGGGCAGGACTAAAATGAGGACTACCCCAGCCAATGAGCTCACATGAGATTATTACATCAGAGAAATCTGAAGGATAGGCTGTGCAAGTCTAAAGTTGTTTGTATTTACAGGATCACTTGTACTGTTACAATAACAGTTTTAAAAAGTGGTAGTATCCTCATGTTAAAGGCTTACATTTTTACTGGAGTCATCTCTATTTTATAGAGAAAAAGAGAAGTACTAACGAATCATAAAATGAGTACTGATAAGACCAAATTTAATTTTAGCTCTTAATTCTTGATTTAGTGTTATCCACACCTGACTAGGTGGTGAAGTTATTTTTCTCCATACCTGGGACATTCCACATCCCACCTCTTCTCTCTTACCCACCTGCTTTCTCCTTGCTCATCACCCCCCTAATGTTATAGCAAATTGAGCATGTTGTTATTGTGTATATCTGCTCATTGTCTTTGGTTCTGTGAATATTGTCTTTTATTATAAAATCCCAACTAAAACTGCACAGTATAATACCCCACATTAAATATACTTGGATGCTTTCTGCTGATGGCTTACCTGTCACACAGACAGTGAAATCATCACCACATGACACCTGATGAATAGCTTTGCCTTGCAACTTTTCCACATGCTTGGGCTGTCGGTAGGAGGCTTTGTCTCCATGGCCCAGCTGACCATGGAGTTTAGTGCCCCCTTGCATATTCTGTGAAGTAAAGAGGTCTTGTGAAGTTTTAACTTTTCATGCCAAAAAGCTAATCTTCAATATAACTTTTTATAAAGAAAAACAATAGGAAAAACATGAGCTGGAAATTTGGAAATGAAAAAAAAATGGATAAGGAGATTAAACTGTTATTTATTTATTTATTTGATTAAACCTTTTAATCGTAGGTAGTAAAAAACTCCTGCCAGCAGGTAAAGATTTAAAAGTATCCAAATTGATATCCACCAGGTCTTAAAAGGACACAGTTCCAATTTTGCCTTTTTCTTTTAATTCTAAGGTGAACCATATATTTAACTAGAGACCTGGTGCACGACATTCGTGTACTGGGGTGGGGGGATGTCCCTCAGCCGAGCCTGCACCCTTTTTCAGTCTGGGACACCTGGGGGGATGTCCGACTGCCAGCTTAGGCCTGCTCCCCATGGGAGCAGCTCCAGCCACCGCTGCTGCACTTGCCAGCCATGAGCCCGGCTTCTGGCTGAGTGGCGCACCCCCTGTGGGAGCACACTGACCACCAGGGGGCAGCTCCTGCATTGAGCGTCTGCGCCCTGGTGGTCAGTGCATATCATAGTGACCGGTCATTCCGCCGTTGAGTCGATTTGCATATTAGGGTTTTATTATATAGAATTATGGGTGATGATAAAAAAATTCTTTTATATAGTCTAATTTATTTTCTACTGGAGTACATTCTTTTGGATAGTCTCACTAGAAGTTTTACAAATTTGGTCACAGTTTCCCTGAAATATACAAGAGTTATAAAGAATCTGGCTACATCAAAGAGGCTGCTATACAGTACAGAGAATAGTCCTAAATGACTTTCCAATATTTTAGTAGAGATAAGTAATTCTTTTCATTCAATAACTCAACTCTAAATTCTTATATAAATTCTTTATTTTTATATTTCTAGAGAGAAAGGAAGGGAGAGGGAGAGAGAGAAATAGCAATGTGAGAGTGAAACATCCATCAGCTGCCTCCTGCACGCTTCCTACCAGGCATTAAGCCTGCAACCCAGGCATGTGCCGTGAGAGGGAATTGAACTGGCAACCTTTTGCTGCCCAGCTAACTGAGCCACACCAGCCAGAGCAAGACTTTATATAAATGTTTTTTTTAAGGCACTAATTTCACTCTACTTTTGGCAGCACACACAGGGGCTAGTTCTTTCAGGGATAGTGTTTTATGAAATAACAAGTTACCACTCTATAATAGATGCCATATCATTCATTCTTTCTTTCTATCCCTCAATAGTTGAGTTTCTCTATTATGCCACCCATTTAAAGCCTGTCCTCCTAAAGCCTACAGAAAATTACCGGAAAAAATGACCTCCCTCAGGAAGAGGAGGAAGAGTGAGAACCAAGGGCCCAAGACAAGATCAGGTAAAGGAAAAGCAGTCTAAAACGAGCCTGAGAAGGCATAGCTGAAGAAACAGGAGGAAAGCAAAGGGAACATGCTCTCATGGAAGCCAAGGGAAGACAAAGCTTCAAGAAGAGAGTGGTCAACTTCAACTGTATCACATACTGCTGGGAGATCAAGTAAGTAAGGACTTGCTTACAAAAAGCATCTGTTTTATTTTCACAATTTACAAGTTACTTTGTTAAGAGTAGTTTCAATCAAATGACAGAGATGAAAGTTGCATTGTTGGTGAATGAGGAACGAGTGGGAGATAAAGAAATAACAATACAGGTGATCTGTTCAAGAAGGTGAGAGATAGGATGGAATCTAGAGGGGAACAAAGGAAAATCCTACTTAAGATATACCTAGCCATCTTCAATCACTGATGGAGGTCTTGGAATTTTCCTGCCACGGCACACCGCTTCATTTGTTTACAAAGCTATTTCACAGATACTAGTTGCTCTGAATCTCACCATAATAGAACAGGGTAATTAAATGACTTTCTTAAATGAGAGTCCAGTTTCCTAAGTCCAAACCTAGAGCTCTTAAAAAAAAAATTCAGAGAGGAAGGGAGAAGGAGAGATAAAAACATCAATGATGAGAGGGAATCATTGATTGGCTGCCTCCTGTACACTGCACACTGGGGACTGAGTCCGCAACCCAGACAAGCGCCCTAACCAGGAATGGAACTGTGACCTCATGGTTCATGCCAGCCGGGCCAAACCTCTGGTTCTTTTAATTCTTTCTCTCACCCATTCATTCATTAAAAAAAAAAAAAAATTTACAAGAGACCTAATATGTACTAGGCTTTGGGCATACATCAGTGAGTTCTAAAAAGACAAAATCAATGTTCTTTATATTCCATCAGCCCATGCTGCTACTCCTGCAGCACATGTTCAACTTAGACATCTGGGTCCAGTAAACAATTATGCTTACAACACTGTTCTAAAGTACTGAGCTTTCACTTACCACCCAGGTGTACAGTTCCTTCTCCACTGTGACCACAGCAAAGTGGGTGTTCCCTGCACACACCTGCCGAGCACTACAGCCACTCCTGATGACATCCAGTTTTTGGGGAGTGGATTTTCCACCACCCCAAACATAGACTTCACTGGTTCGTGAGGTGACCACAGCAATGGGTGCTTCACTCACAGTGCTTGACCTGCCAACAACCCCAGAACAAAGGCACATTTAACATAAAAACTGTATCATAGAAAAATGCTTCCAGTCTGTTCCCTGCGAAGAACTGCCAATTATGGTATGAGAAAGTATGTTCTTTCTTGACAACCTATTTTAACCTTCTATCATTGCAGGCTTTGCAATTCCTGCCTCAGGGCTTCATCACAGCTCGGCCAGATCAGATTCCAGTCTGATCCAGAACACCTACACTTTTCAACTTTTCAACATTCATCATGGTAATGATGTCCACTTTAGCATGAGGGTGAAATTATAGCTTTCCTTTTCTCAGAAATGACTATCTGACATTTAAGCAGATGTTGGCTTCTGAAAGGAGGCCAAAGGCTAATTACTGGGATCAAACAATGCACAGACCCAACAAAGAAAGACACCCTGGTGGTAATTTAAGATATATTACTTTTCAAGAGTCTCTTGAACATTTACCTTGGTCTCTTTGTAGGTGCATTAAGCAGTGTGACTTTTTCTTCCATCTCTCTACCAAAAGAAAAGCAAAGATAGATGAGCACCAGTGTCTCTTTAATATATTTCACAGATTTAATCCTCTATAAATTGTATGTGTCCTACAACATTATAGTACTTTTAGGAAAGAACCCTGATACAACTCAAACAGTTAGATAGGCCTGGCTTTAGACAATTCATGAAATACAAGGGGGGCAGCAGTTTGGGGTCATTTGTTTTCTATCTCTGAGAAATGTTCCAGGCTGGAACAGAGAACCTTGAGACCTCTGATGCACATTTTTAAGTACCTGCCAACATCTCCATCTAGTGTGCCCACTGACTCCTCAAACTCAACATCTCTAAATCTCAGCTCATTATCTCTCTCCCATACAGCTTTTCTTTCTGACTTTCCTATTTCTAAAACTGCTAACCCCATTCTCCTAGTCAACAAGTTCTATAGACTCTACCTATACGATGTCCTCTATACTCACCCCTCTATTCCAGTCTCACCACCTTAGTTCTAGGTATCTTTACTTCCCACCTGGAATATGATAGTACTTACTAATTGGTCTCACCACAGCTCCAATCCACTTTACCCAGCCCTATACTGATGTAACACTGACATTATTACTGTTAAGTAATTCTTAGGCTGTCTCTCATCACATGAACTGTCCTCTCATACACATCCAATACTTCTGTACTTATCTTGAACTAAGCACAAATTCCTTTGTCTGGCACTCAAAATTTTCTACCTACCTTTCCAGCCTTCCTTCCCTTTATTTACTGCCCATGTTTTAGCTCAGGGTTCTCATTCTGATTAAACTGATTATAGCTGAATTCCTGGGATGGTCTTAGGCATCAATATTCTTTGAATGCTTCGGAAATGTTGCTCTTGAGAGCCCTGTGAGTATAACCACCACTAATCTAGCCAAACAGGACTTAGGGTTTCCTGAATACTTCCCACAACTTCCTGTGTCTGTGATTCATCTGGAAAGCTCTTGTCTTACATTTTTCCATCAAAGTACAAAGTTTTATACAATATATGTATGTAAATCTACAATTATCTCAATAAAAATTGCAATTAAAAATTATAAATAGAAATAATAAGAGATTAAAATAGTGCTAATACTATTGGGAAATAAATCAGATAAAAAATTTAAATATTAAGCAGCCCCAAAGAGTGACAATGCTTGAATATACACAGGACATAAATGTAAGGTCACACTGCTGCACCTGGAGTATCACACATAATTCTAGGCACTAAAACACTGTTTTGGAAAAGAAGCATAAAAGATTAATTAAATGACATAACAGAATAAAGGCACTGACCAAACAGAAAAGATTGTGGAATTAAGTATATACTTAATGTATCTAAAGGGTAAGCTTGAAAAAGAGCGTAGTAAATGCCTGAATATTGGGAAGATATAGAAACAAAGAGCTGGAAGGGGAGAAAAAAGGGTAGTAAGGCAAAATAATATAATAGGATGAAATACAGACTAGAACATTTAATAAGGATAAAGAATACCTCTTCCTTTAAGTAAGGGTTTGAAGCCTCCTGCAGGAGGTGAGGCATAAAGGCCCTCTTTCTTACCACTAGAGCCCTCTAATAGAATAAATCTCAGCAAACAACCTGTTAGGAATCAATCAAGCTTGACTTTAGGAAATGGGCAAAAGGTATCCTCCAACTCTAACCTACCATCTAAAGGAATGTACTTAAAAAAAAAAAAGGGTCAGGTCCAAATCCATGCTCCTATCCAACAATTATTGAGCACCTTGTGCCAGGCCTTCCTTTAATCCTCACCCTACCTCACTTTATGGAGGAAAAAAGTAAGGAACAGAGATGTTAAATAACTTGACAAATATAATGACAGAACTCAGATACAAACCTAAGGATGTCTTCCCTTAATTACTAAACTCTAACCCCTAACTCTAGATTAAAACTCATAGATGGGGTGGGGGGTCCTAGGGTCTCATCAGTATAAATTTAGAACAAAATAGCACAGGCTAAGGAGGTAAAAGTCAGGAGCTACCCCCAAATAATGAAGGCAGAGATGTTGGTAATAAATAGCACCAGAGCGGCTAAGTCAGGAAACACCACCCTCTTTGTGGTATTCTGATCAGATCACTAACAGTCAATCACCTACGGAAAGACAACAGAGTGACTTTTTTGTACTTTACCTCCTACGTTTCCTGAGAAGGGGACGATCTAGCAGTTCATCTGCAGTGGGTCTCTGCTCAGGATCCTACACAGTACAAATGGAGCTAGTTTTAATATAAAGGGAATGGGCAAAATGGGATCTAAAGAGGCTTTTTATTTCCTTTTAGAAGGCTATTGGTTAATTATTCAAAGACCACTGTATATTATCCTTTGGTTTTTAAAAACATAATTTATTATGTCACACTCCATGCTTCATGTTTATCTCATTAACATCAACACTGGTATATGAGTGAAAATGAGACTTCCTCACTTAAATTTCAATATATTTAGAACATAAGAATCTTGAGTGCTTGTTACAAATAAAGATTTCTGGGCTTTATCCATAGAGATTCTGATCCAGTTGGTCTGGGTTGGGGCCCAGGAATCTTCACATTTTGCTTGTAAATGCTCCCCCATGTCTGTGGTTCATGAACCATACTTTGAATAATACTGACCCAGAGCGACACTGAAAGACAAACTGTGAGATACTAGAACTATATATATTCTGTACATTAGGAACTCTAAATTACCTCTGACTATACTTTTATAAAAGCAAGTTACAAAAATCCTGATCATAAAAATGGAGCACTGCCCTGTCCGGTTTGGCTCAGTGGATAGAGCGTCGGCCTGCGGACTCAAGGGTCCCAGGTTCGATTCCGGTCAAGGGCATGTACCTTGGTTGTGGGCACATCCCCAGTGGGGGGTGTGCAGGAGGCAGCTGATCGATGTTTCTCTCTCATCGATGTTTCTGGCTTTCTGTCCCTCTCCATTCCTCTCTGTGGAAAATCAATAAAAATGTATTTAAAAAAAAAAAAATGGAGCACTACCTTGGCCAGGTTGCTCAGTTGATAAGAGCATTGTTCCATACACCAAAAGGTTGTGGGTTCGATCCCTGGTTGGGGCACGTACAAGAGGCAACTGATTGATGTTTCTCTCTCACGTTGATGTTCCTCTTTCTTTCTCTCTCAAAAACATATCCTCAGGTGAGGATTAAAAAAAAAAAAAGAATAAGGAAATCCCTTTAAAAAAAAAGGGAGCACAATTTCATAAAGTAATAAAGAACAAAGCAGAACAAAATACTAATTTGTTGGCTGAAGCACACAACTATCAGTAATTTCCCATACCTATCCTTCTGGGTCTAGCTACAAATACATCCTACCTGGGAAAGAAGATGTGGTTTTGTGCAGGTTCACCTATGTCATACCTCAAACACTAAAGCTGGGAGGAAAAATACTAAACTGAAATCACTATGTAAGTCACACTTACCTGGTCAAGGCATGCATGGACCATTTGGATCAGTTCCAAAGAGTACTGACTAGAATCAACTTCCATGGCCCGGATTCCTTGTACAATCTTCACACACAAGTTGAGTGGATTCTATAAGAAAATCATTATTGCATTGTTCTTGGTTTTATAAAGATGGCATTATAAAATACCAGTAGGGACTCTGAGATGTCTGTGCCTATTATTTAAAGGAGTGGCAATAGTTTTGCATTAGGTCTGACTTCTTTTTATAACTATTACTATGCATCAACAAGAAATGGTTAGGGATGCACTGCTGCTATCAGATGGAATGAAGCCAACTGGCCAACATGGAGATATGACTATGTGGCCAATAGCATTAATATTCAGACTGTATTATAATCTGACCCTTCAATTAAATCCCCTGAAAAAGGAAAGCAAGGCTAGCTATGCTTCTTGGCTTTAAATTCCTTTGCCAATTAATTTGCCTCTTAATTTATATGTCCTAATAATGGGTATACAGGTAATAGTATGCTCCAACAGACAAGGTAGTGAATGATAATAATAAGCTGATAATTATAATATTACTATTATAATATCACCACCATGTTTATAGAGACCAGTATGTACTAGGCAGGCATGTTATGTATTTGATCTTTTTTAAGCCTTGCAAACACTACACAAGGAGGCTATTATCCTTACCAATTTAGAGATGTCACTTTCCCAAGACTACATAGTAAAAAATAGAGCCATAATTCCAAACAAAGTCTATCTGACTCCAAACCTCATTTTCCTTCCACTATAATATCTAGAATTAGATGATACACCAGAATAAGTTTCAGAATTTAAAAAAATAAATAAGTCTCATGAAAAGCCAATGAATTTGCATCAACTAACACTTGCATTTTTCATATACACTAACCAGAGCATTTCTGTGAGAGGAATATATATTTTTTATTTGTTACAGATAATAAAATAGAGGATCAAAGAGATGAAGTGATTTGCCTAAGTTCTCACACCTGGTTTGTAAAAGTGATTAGATGTGAACTCACTTTTGTTACTCAAATTGTGGTCCATAGACAAGTAGCATCAGTAGCATCTGGAAGCTATCAGCCCTGCCCCAGACTTACTCAAACGGTCTGCATTTTAACAAGATGCCCAGGTGATTTCCTATGTTCTCATGTGTATTAACATTTGAGAAGCACTGGCTTGCAATGGGCTTTACTTAAGAACTGTTATCCATAAGATGATAACAATCTTTAATAAGAGTCAGTGAATAATTTTTCATAAAAAAGATCGAAACACTTTAATGAGTATTATATAATTTGCCTTAGCTTTTTTAAAAAAATGTAGCTGAAGCATAAGAAATGAAATGGCTTATCTAAACTGTAGCATTACATAGTCGATCCTAGAGCCAGTTTTGAAATTATAGTTAACAAATTCAAGCACAGCATTCGATCTACTTGATGATTATTCAATGGGGAATTCAAATTGGGGATAAATCTGGTCTACAGTATTATAACAATACACTACTAAGCCCGTGCCAGGATACTAGTTGTTATTTTTGCCTACAGTTGATTTCTGTTCTAGAAATCAGAAGCTCAGCCCTAACCAGTTTGGCTCAGTGGATAGAGTGTCGGCCTTCGGACTGAAGGGTCGAGGGCTTGATTCTGGTCAAGGGCATGTACCTCAGTTGCAGGCTCAATCCCTGGCCCCTTGTCAGAGTGCAGGTGGGAGGCAACCAATCGATGTGGCTCTCTCACATTGCTCTGTCTCCTCCCCTCCCTTCTACTCTCTCTAAAAAAATCAATGGAAGAATATCCTCAGGTGAGGATTAACAAAAAAAGCTCAGGGACAAATGAAGTTGATTATCTCAATCAAGTGGTACCATTTGCAAGGACAATGTGGAGATAGTACATCAACTTACTGTAGCATCAAATGTTCTCTTTAGCGTAAGCAGTTCAAAGATGACGCAGCCTACTGCCCAGATATCAGACTTGAAATTGTATTTTACTCCTTGGCAGAGCTCTGGAGACATGTAATATGGAGTTCCGACAAGCTGAACAACAAAGAAAACAATCAAATAATAATTTCTTTTCTGGGGTAACCATATTAATATTTCAACAACTAAATTAAATTTCCTAGGAACTAGTGATAACAACCATACGACATTCATCAGCATATCCCATTATGGTTTTTGTGAGATGATGTCATTATGCGGAGAAATCTTACTCACATCGAATCTCTTGAGCCAATTATAAAGGAATAATCTCTGTAGTAAAGGCACTGTGGTAATTTGGGAGCCACAACAGCTCTGTGATTTCTGGATCATAGAGGCTTGTAGGCATTCAAGGCCCACTAAGATTTCATACAGATAAAGACATACTTAGTAAAAGCTCACCAAGCGGGGAGGAAGCTGGCAGTGGGGAGAAGGTAAATGAATAAAGAGGTAAAAGTTGTGACTGAAATGCATAGCAATGAAGTTTTTTAAATGGCTCAATTTGACATTTGTAATACTAATATAGTTAGTAAATTTCTTTTAAATTTGAAAAAGATTTCTTGAATTCAAGAATGAATTTGAAAATAAAAATGTCCTGAATAAAGGTCATGTCTTTCCCAAGATGAGAGATAATAAGTGCCCTATCTTTAATCAGCAAAGCAAAGAAATTTTCAGATGGCTTACACAGCATTTATAATGTTCTTATCATTCCTTCTTTGCATTAACTGGCTAAGAAAAATCAAATCTTGGTTTTATCAGATTATTCTTGATGCAAAAAAATCTACTTAAGACATGATTGCTTCCAGAAGCTCAATATGGCACCACTATACAAGCAGACTGAATCCCTGAAGCAGAGAATTCCAATCCTGGCTATCAGCATCCTTGGATGTCTCTATATTGTTTGCAGGCATATCGCAACATTATCGAAAAATATCATCAGAGCAAGATTAATTTTTATTAAACTTACATTTTCAAGTTCCTTTTAGGACAGAGCATTGTGAAACCAGTAGAGTAATAATTGGGTTCTATAATTCCTTAAAGGATGAGATCACTGTCCTTAAAGGTCAACTTATGTCTATGCTTTACTAATGGTCTTTCTTAAGATCAGGTGAGACGGGAACCCTGCAGTTCAGACTGTGTACAATATTAAAGATCAAATTGTTCTCTGGGCATCAGCCTTTTCTGTAATATATGGCTTCTGAACCAGAAAAATTCAAAGGAAACACAAAAAGAGATGTGTAAAATCATAAGCTCAAATGTTAAGAGATAAAGTGAAATCTATTAAAGATCCTAGGCTGGAAAAAGCAGTATTTTGTTGTTTTTTAGAAAAGTCTCTAGTAAGCGTCAGAAAGGGATCTGAGGTCATACAGACAATGCAGACAATAAATAACTCTTGAAAGAACACCTGAGCATGTAAATGCCAGTTAGTGAGCCCAGGAAAAAGACTCCTGTAGATTTGTTTTAAAAGTATGGAGAATCTGCAAGACTATTGAGAAAAGGATGCAGATTTAGGGGGAATAGTTATATCTCATGGTGCTAGAAAGGAAAAGAAAAAAAATAAGACAAGGCAACATGCACTTACCGTCTCAGCCATGGAATATTCAGAATTAAGTTTCTTTGCTAGGCCATAATCTCCAAGTTTTATCAGGTTTGCCTTGGTCAGAAAAATATTTAATGTCTTTATATCTCTGGGGGAAAAAAAAGAAAGATGCTGGATAGCAAGGCCATATAGTTGATTGTTTTAATCTCATCTACCACACCCAGGATTAGAGAATAAAAATGAGCGTGTCACCATTGCTCAGACTGTTATGAATCCAAACGGTCATCACTTTCACACTGAAAAGGGGCTTGGTAGACTGAAGTAGAAAATTAAACTTCATCCTCCAGGGCTTCATGGCACAGGCATGCCTCCCATACCACTACAGCCAATAAGAAAAGCTGAGAGGGTAAGACAAAAAAATCGTGTCCCAGGTAATTACAAGGTATACTACTTCTTCGATTACCATGTATGCTTTGAGTGAAGTAATATCAAGGCAATTTTAACACTTGGTTGGTGTCAAAGTTTCAAATCTGTTAAGGCAAGAGAAGAGGCTGCCTATCCCCGTAGCAACATGACTAGGCTGTGTAGAGCACCTAAATAAAGTCACTGGCTATTTTTCTAAAGAAGAATTGACCACATGTTAAACAAACTGTGTACCTGGTTTACATTCTAGCTTCCTTTACTGAAAAATGCAAAAAAAGCAGAACAATATTCTTTGTAACTTTTGAAAAGAAAATAATATGCAGTAGTCATTCAATAGCTATCAAGAAGTGTAAGTCAACAATTAATAAACCAACAAAAAAGAAATACTGGTGTAGATACACTAATCTCTGGCAATGGTTAATGACTCAAGGAGGATATAATGACTTTTGACAATAAAGATAAATTTTAAAAAACAGGACATGTGGCAATGTTCATAATGGCTCTCTCTTATAGCTAGAAATGAACAGAAAACTGTTCCTCCACCCAACGATCTAGTATAAGTGTACAATTAATTATACAAAATAAACAGGCTTTTTATTCAAATTAAAGGAATTGTAGAATTAAAAACAATGGCCAATTATTGTTCAGAGAAAACATTTACTGTGAATTCCAACCAATCTAATACCACTTCTCATAGTGGCTTCTAGGCTTTACTGATGAATTAATGAAATGAACCCTAAAAGCTCTCTTAAAAAATGACTGAGCAGCCGGAACCGGTTTGGCTCAGTGGATAGAGCGTCGGCCTGCGGACTGAAGTGTCCCGGGTTCGATTCCGGTCAAGGGCATGTACCTGGGTTGTGGGCACCTCCCCAGTGGGAGATGTGCAGGAGGCAGCTGATCGATGTTTCTCTCTCGTTGATGTTTCTAACTCTCTATCTCTCTCCCTTCCTCTCTGTAAAAAAATCAATAAAAATATATTTAAAAAAAAAAAATGACTGAGCAGTACTTAGCTATTAAGGAAATTCTTCCTATATCACAGACATGGTTTAATTTCAGGAAGAAAATATAACACCCTTTGTTATTCACTTTCGTTTCTAAAAAATATCAGTGTGCCCTGGCTGGGTAGCTCAGTTGGTTAGAAGCATCGTCCTGAAATACCAAGGTTGAGGGTTTGATTCCCGGTCAGGGCACGTACAAGAATCAACCACTGAATGCATAAATAAGTAGAATAACAAATCGATGTCTCTCTCTCTCCCATATCCCTCTAAAATCAATAAATAAAGATTTAAAAATATATAGATGTAAAAGCCCTGCCTGCTTAATCAAGTACTGATGGGAGGCACCCAAGGTAGGGGTTGGATTGGTGGGGAGGAATCAATCCCATATTCTTTCACTCATTACCTATGAAGGATTCCAGCTTTATGGATACAGCTCACTGCTGAAACAATCTGAAACAGGTACCACACCACCATCTGCAGAGAAAAAATAAATTATATTTGGACTGGAAACAAACAAAAATTCGATTTAAATACTCTTTCTCAAACAAATAAAATGAAGGAAGCTGCAACCAGAAGTTACGATTTAACATGACTTGACACCTCTTGCTTGCAGGTTGAACAGGCAAAGAAAGAAAAGTGGTAAGGGGTAAAAAGAAAAAGCAGGTCATCATAAAGTAGTTCCAATGTCAGTATAAAGTATAGTATGGTGAAGCAGACTTGTGGAAAGAAATCTGGGAAGAATGCAAAGATATAGAAAACTGGGCATACCAGTATGCAGTAACAGAACCGGAAAAGAAAGCCCATAGAGAATCATGATGTGGAGGTAAACCATTTAGGAAGCAGCTATAGACAGCTTCCTTGTTACAGGTTTCCTTTCTCATGAATGTCAACCAGAGCCTGGAAGAAGCGTGAACAAAAGGAAAAAAAATACTCTTCATTGTTGGAAGAGTTAATACAGAACCAGAATACAACACATTCCAATTCTAGCTTCCTACCATCAAAATATGAATTACCTCTTCCTCAAACAACTTGTCCTTCTGACGAAGGATTTTGTCATACAGGTTTCCTCCTGCAATTAAACAAGAGACAGGTTTGAATTGCTTAATAGAGATCAAAGCTTGGTTCCTGTATCTACTAGGATTTTCACAGGTAACACAAATGAAGGATTCTGCTTCCTCTCCAAAAGAAATCCCTTCTTCCCTCTTGACTTTTCCATCTCTCAAGTACTGTATCAAAATATTCTTCAGAGATTCCCTTCTCTAATGGAAGAGGCTCAATACAAAAACAGGAAGTAAGACATTTTGAAAAGAGAGTAAAAACCATTCCTATAGTACCCCAATTAGTGACAATATCTTGAATATCTTCAAAATCAGGTGATTTTCTTCTCTAGAACTTCTTTTAAAAGAATCTGCAACATTTTTGTAACATCTCTCTCAGTATGACTACGAGAACATTTGGGTTACACCAGTGATAAAATGTTTTGTATTTACAGGTATATATATACTTCTTTTTCTTTCCACTGAAAATATTTCCCAAAGTTTAGGGAATACCCTAGACCAGCAATTTTCAACCAGTGTGGAGCGGTACCCTGACATGCCACAGAGGCACGCTGGTGTGCTGCAAGAACTTCTAAAACATGCATTACCTGACTATTTAGTCAGGGGCACTAACCTCTTTTCCCTTAGGTTGTCAAATAAAAAAATGACAACAGCCAACACAATAGTATCTGGTGTTTGTGGATCGAAATTATACCTTTTTTTTTTTGTCAGATCTGCAAAAAAATGTATTTTTTGGTGTGCCACAGAATTTTGTAATTAATTTATTTGTGCCATGAGATAAAAAAGAATGAAAATCGTTTCCCTAGATTGTTTCTAATCATTACTCCCTTTACTAACTCATTACTGCAGAATAAGTCTGAATTTGCTTCTCCCTTTCTTTCATCAAGTAATCCTATATAATTAAGAGCTAATATGGTAATTAGATTGGACAGCAGAATGACCTTCTGGAATGACCTTCCAGAACAACCTTCTGGAACGACCAGTGGGTGGGGCTGAGGGGCCATGAGGCAGCTGGGGCTGCAAGGGCCAAGCCCCTTGCACGAATTTCATGCATCGGGCCTCTAGTACAGACTATAAATGATCATGGGTCATTTTACTTCTACCTGCAACTATAACTTACGCTTTAGCCCTGGCTAAGTTTCACAACTTTCTCTCCCTCCCTAACCCCGTAATTTAGTAACTAGAAGTTTCAATACAGGTACCATTTGTTCTAGATCTCCTAACCACAAAGGAAGTTAACTACTTGAGGCTTCTGCTACTTCAGAAATCTCTATTATAATCTTGTGCATGTAGGGTTGAACAGAACCAGGACAACCATGATATACAGGAGTCTAGACAAGAAAGTTAGAATCGAGGAGCTTTCTTTTAGAGATTTAAGTGAAGAATATGGTGAGACCACTATAGCATGCAGCTCAAAAAAGGACTGGGGAGATTCTCTTATGTAATAAGGGTAATACTTAGTTCATTATAAATCAAACATTTGCTATATATCAAGTACAATGCTAGGGTCTTTACACAGTCATTTAATACAATAACCCTAAGATGTATGTTATGAACTGTTATCAACAAACTTGTAAGCTGAGACACAGAAAAGTTTCTTGTGCAAGGTTACAGAGCTAAAGTCATGAAGCTTGGGATGTGGGTTCAGAGTCTATTTTCTTAACAACTAGACCATACTGCAATCTTACAAGCAAAATGGTCCCAAGAAATCGGAGACCAGATAAATAAAGCCAAGCTTTACTATATTATCATTTTCATTCAGTTATGACCTTTGGACCACTTTTTAATAGGATAGCTCTCACTGAAGTCAACATAAATCAGTTATCACTTGTAAGATTTCATTAAATATTTTACCAAGCCACAGTATGTCTCTAATGCCTAACTCATGTCATTTTGTGAGGGAAAAAAAAAACCTTGAAAAATGAATGCAAAATCCAACTGAACACGTGATTTGAAGATGAAACTGTAATCACAAGGCAGAATTTGAGAATGCAGGGAAAAGTCCCTCCCTTTATTTTGTGCATCACTTCAAAACTAATTCTCTAAACTCAAGAAACCCATTTAAAGTTCTGATCACTGTATTTGTCTTTTCGTTTTTAATCCACTCCAAGGTAAGAATGAACAGACTGTCTTGCTGAAGGAAGTCCCACTGAATTCTACCTTACCGTTACAATATTCCAGCTCAATCAGCAGGGTGGTGTTGTCCATGAAGTGATTGTAATAGGCAATAATGTTGTCATGCTGCAGCAGTGCCAGGATAACAATCTCGTTCAAGGCATCCCGTCTTTCCTTCTCCGACAGTCGGGTCAAATCAACTTCCTTCCACACAACCAATGAATCATCCTACAACACAGCAATAGTTAACAGTGTTTTCCTCTTGCCTGGTAGCAAATAAATCCACACATGGATCTGTAAACCTAGGAAAAAACTTCCTAGATGGGAAGAGACCGACTGCTTCTATTTCTTCCTTTAAACAAAAATCATGAACAGACTTTCAAGGTTCCGCATACAATTGAGCATCATAATTTGCTGCAGGACCTTATTGCTACACTTAATTTACATGATATCAATTCCATGTAAAAATATGGGATGGAAGTAATTTCAAAGATTCTGTTGAGTGACATATGACAGACTGTTAGTCATGATGAGCATTGTAGTAGGGGCTAGAATATTGGAGAAATAGAGAACTGGAGAGTAGTTATCTATGGGTGACCAGTTTCTTGTAAAACGGAAATTAAACTTGCCTCTAATATTATCAATTTAGATTTCTCTTAGTGATTTTTATTTACTCTTTCTGGATAAGAAGTCATAGTTAAGCCCTTTGAGTTCATTTAACTCATGCTGCCCATTTTGCAACTCTATCTCCTGTCTCTGTTATGTATTACATGTTCTTCTCTACTCATGAAAACTTACCTGCAGCTCCCAATATCCTCTCTTTTATAATATCTCTAATTCTTTCTTGACACTGCTCTCCAGCCTAAACAACCCTTCCCAGACTTTAGCATGGCTCTGCCAGCCATTAAACCTTTTTGGGAAGGTCCTAATGAACCTTCTGCTGTACATTTAATCAATGCAACCATTCCCTTAATTTTCAGAGGTCATACACTGAAATGATTTGTCCATTCTTTTCATATATACATACAACCTAAATGTTATTTGTTTACAAACTGGTCTTTCCATTGAAATAGAAGCTTCTTGAAGGAAAGAGCTGCTTCTAATTAAATTTTTGTAAATACACAGATCTAATAAATATTTGGTGATATGGATAATATTACATAGCTTTTGGGAAGTGTAATCAAATTTAACTTAAAACAACCTCGGTAATTAAGTTCAACATGATAATAATGAAAGGCATGGGGCAAAGAGGTATAGAACTTTGTTCAGCCGAAGATTTACTTCTAATTTAAGTGAGCAAGTCATTTAAATATACTTTTAGTTTAACTATAGATAGGTACACTAACGCTCATCTCCTCTTTCTCATATTGTGAGTACAAATAAGAAAACAGAATACTGCCTGGCTGATGTGGTTCAGGGGTTGAGCATTCACCTGTGAGCCAGGAAGGTCAGGGTAGGATTCTTGTCAGGGCACACGCCCCCTTGGGCTCCATCCCCAGTAGGGGGCGTGCAGGAGGCAGCCGATCAATGATTCTCATCACTGATGTTTCTCTCTCCCTCGCCCTGAATCAATAAAAACATCTTAAAAAAAAAAAAGAAAAGAAACTAGAACACTAACAGTAACTCTAACACCATACATTAATGTGAATTAGGGTGAAAAAGAACACGTAAAGATACTCTCCTGCAACCACCTCTCCCCATCTTTGAGCCTTAAAACTAGGTTAGCTTGGAACACACACAACCACAGATGGATGACTCAGCTTCAGTAACCAGCAAGTTCTCATTCAACGCTTACCTATCCTAAAGCTTAGGCTTGGAGGCTTTGTTGATCAAAGTCAGTTCATGGTTAGTTTTTTGTAAAGTGGAGTCACCACTTCGGGGCTTTCGTTAATACACATTGTGAACTTAGGGGTCAGTGACCCACGGATCTCTTCGAAGAAAACGTAGGGGTGCAAATGTGGATGGGGCGATTGTGTTTCCCTAGATTCTCAAAGGAGCCCTCGTGCCCCCCAAAGTTAAGGCTTACTGGCTTAGGATATAACCAAGAAGTATTACCCAGGCATAAAGCTGCTGGGTAAACACTGATGAAGAAGCCAACACACCCCGGCCTCCCAACGATCTTCAAGAAAAATCTCCAACTGGGTGTTCACCTCGGAACTTACAGGCACCGGCCAAGACATCGGAGCTGCCCCCGCCGCAGGAACTCGGGGCCCTGCGCTCCTCCCCACCCCGACCTCGGAGAGCCGTACAGCGGGGGAGGAAGTGCAGTCTGGACAACGCCTCACACTCACACATCACTTCGGTTTTACACTTGGTAAAGCATCGTCGCTTAATTCTCAACGTGACCTTTAAAGTTTATTCTAAAGGTGGTTCTAACCCCATTTTACAGATGGGGAAACTAAGGCTACGAGGAGGTTCCAGGCCTTGCTCCGTCCCCGGGCTACACGGAAACGACCAGCCGGGAAGGCGGCGACCTAACCCATTCCCAGCGCGGGCCGGCGGCGGGCAGGGGGCCGGGCCGCTACCTCGGTGCGGCGGTACAGCGTGGCCTCCCCGAAGGCGCCGCGGCCCAGGACGCGGATGGGGAAGTAGTGCAGCTCCTCCTGCTCCGCCGCGCCGCCCGCTCGCGGCCCCGGACCGGCGCTGGGCGCCGGGCCCGAGTCGCCGCCACCCCCGGACTCGCTCCCAAAGTCCGAGTTGATGGAATCGCAGTGTCGCTCGTACTCGCCCAGCACCGACATGGCGGCGGCCGCGGGACCGGCCTGCGTGTCACCCGGGGCGCTGGCCGCGCGGCGCTTCGGTCGCTTCAAAAGCCAGCCCGCGGCTCCGGCGGCCCCGCCACCCAGCGAGGTTCCATGGGGGCCCCTGCCTCCTGACCCGGAAGCAGTTGTGGGTGCTTCCGGCCCGGCGGCGTTTCCTCCGCCCTCGCTGGCCCGCTGCTGAGTCCGGGACCAGGGCTTTCCTTCCTCCGGGCTGGCGGGGAGCGTGGGGCCTCGCGCCGGGGGTGGCGGGCGCGTGGTAGGGCCCGCGTGGAACCCACGGGCTCCGGCAGGAGCGAGGGGTCACCGCCGGGTCTGTAGACCACCTCCCCGACCCCTGGCCGGTCCGAGACAGCTTCGAAGTCCGGAGTTCGCCCGGGCTCATCTTGGCGCCCGGCCTCTCTCCGGGGCAGTGACTGGGGGAAGCAGTCCCTTCCGAGGTTGCACCGCGCCCCTTGTTTAGACTCTACCTTCCTAATGCCGCGACCCTTTAATACAGTTCCTCATGTTGTGGTGACCCCCAACCATAAAATTATTTTCATTGCTACTTCATAACTGTAATGTTGCTGCTGTTATGAATCGTAATGTAACTGATATGCTGGATGTATTTTCATTGTTACAAATTGAACATAAAGCATGGTGATTAATCATGAAAACAATATGTAATTATATAGGTGTTTTCCGATGGCCTTAGGCGACCCCTATGAAAGGGTCGTTCGACCTCATGGGTCGCGACCCACAGGCTGAGAACCGCTGGTTTAGAGAGATACTGTAGTAGGCGGACTTACGTACTTGTCTCCTGTCATCTTAAGAGTCAGTGGGTCGACTTATTTCTCCCAGTACCACCCTAGGTCCCTCCCTCATACACAACTCCAAAAAATTGTTAAGCCAATTCTTCTGACACCCTTCTTACCTTTTTTCCCCATATTTAGCGTTCTTTCGTCTTGGACCATCTGAACTCCATGCAGCATTCTTTGAGAGCTAGGTGTCACTGGGGGTGGGGGATCTCCCTGGCCTCCGGCTACTCAGGGAATTGCAATGCCTGGGTGAACCTGTTCCATCAGTTATGTGACCGGGGGCAACTTCACACCTCCAAGCCTGTTTTTTGATCTGTAAAGTTGGTAATATGATCTACATCAGAGAGATAACAGCTAACGTTTATAGAGTTTCTAGCACCATTCTAAGTGGGTTTTTTTTTTCCATGTGCCATCCCCCTTAATCCTATTATTCCCATTCTACAGAAGGAACCAAGATACAGAGAGGTTAAGTAACCTGCTCAATGTTACAGTAAGGGGAGCTGGGAGCCAAACCAAGCAATCTGGCTCCAGAGCTCTTCCCCGAGCAGGATGTGTTGGAGCTAAGAGAAAGGTGACCTGGCTGGAGGACAGGGTGCGTGCGGGGTAGAAGAAGGAGACAGGGCCTCAAATACGGTTTTATAGTTTGGCTTTTCCTGTGGGCAATGGAAAATGATTGGAGATTTTTAAGGAAGTATATGATTAGTATGACTGTATGTCCCTAGTTGCTGGGTAAGTCCCAGCGTAATAGAGCCTTCTTCTGCTCAAGTGCCCAGCTCAGAGAATAAACAATACAGTCACCTTACATAAGATCCAAATTATATTTTACAAAGAACTCTGATGACAATGTGGAAGACAAAGACTGGAGGCAGGAAGACCAGTTAAGAGGCTATTTATATTCTAAGAAAAGAAGAGGCACTAAGGTGCTATCAGTGTTGAGTGGAGGTGGAGAGAGGTCCAGGTTGAAGAAATCCATCCAGGGAACATTTAAACTTGGTGATCAGTCAGGAGGGATATGGCTGTTGAGGTAAATGTGAGAGTCCAGGAGACACTCCCAGGTTTTTAACTAGGTGATAGTGATAGTGACGGCGAATTAGAGGAAGAAGCTCTAACCGGTTTGGCTCAGTGGATAGAGCGTCGGCCTGCGGACTGAAGGATCCCAAGTTCGGTTCCGGTCAAGGGCATGTACCTTGGTTGCGGGCACATCCCCAGTGTGGGGGTTGCAGGAGGCAGCTGGTCGATGTTTCTCATCGATGCGTCTACCTCTCTATCCCTCTCCCTTCCTCTCTGTAAAAAAAAATGAATAAAATATATTTTAAAAAAATTAGAGAAAGAAAATTGGTATAATGGGGTGAGGGCTAAGTAATCCTTTCACATTCCTCTGATCTCTTTACAGTTCATCCACATTCCTTTTAAAGTACCTTACACTCTGCATAGCATTGGGTCTGAATAGGAGAGTAAAGGGGTCTTCGGTCTCCTTTGACCTAGATCCAATGTTTCTGTTCTATTAGCGTACCAGCCTTTATAATGATGGTTTGCTTACACTGTGACTGCACTTAACTAAACCTTTTTCATATCCAGTCAATCTGAAGTAGCACAGCTCCATGGGTAGACCGTTGGCCTGTGTACTGAAGGGTCTCAGGTTTGATTCTATCTAGTCAAGGGCATGTCCCTCAGTTGTAGGCTCGATGCCTGGTCAGGGTTGGGATGCCTGTCAGAGGCAACTAATTGGTTCTCACATTAATGTTTCTGTCTGTCTCTCTCCCTCCCTTCCACTCTCTCTAAAAATCAAGAGAGAAAAAAATATTCTCAGGTGAGGGTTAACAAAAGAAATACATAAAGTACCACGCCCCCCCCCCACCAGATCACATCACTCCTTATTTTCTTCACAATACTTATCTATAAAATACTGATGTCTTGTTTATTATGTTTACTTTATTGGCTATCTTCATTCATTAGAATATAAGCTCCATGAAAGGATTTTGCGCTCTTGTCCACAGCTATATACCATCAGTGCCTTGAAAAGTGCTTGATAATATAGGCTTAAAAATTATTTGTTGGGTATCATGTATGCATATAACATTTTTTAACCTAAATGCAAGACTGACTGATAACCCATTACATTTTATTTTGTTGGTTCCATTCCAGAATTCTATATTATACAGATAATTTTTGAATTTTCAGTTTATTCATTCAACAAACACTGAGTACCAACTTGTGCCAGATGATGGGTTACAAGAGAGAACAAAATAAACATGGTCTCACAGTCCATGTATCAGACAGATAATGAAGTAATTATAAGGATAATTGTATATCAGTTCTAGTGTTATAAGACTTCTAGAAAGGCATTTAGAAGGGGCATTTTTCCAAGACAAACTTAATGGGTTAGTGAAGGCTTCCTGTCAGTATTGGCTAAACAAAGTAGTAAAATAATTCTGGGTAGAGACCATCCCAATTACCACCTCCTATTAATTAGAAGGCACTTTGAGGATGGGTATTGCTTATTTATCGAGTCTACTCCAAAGTTTAGCTCAACACATTAAACAGGATATTCAAAAAATGTCTTCTTGAGTAAAAAGAATGGGGGGAAAAATCACTTAAAACCAGAATTGTTGACTTTCACTTTAGAGAAACTGAATAGGGTTCAGCCAAAGCTTAAAGCTTCATTTTTCTGGCATCTCTGCAATGATAATTTCTATAATTTGGTTAGCCTGATATTGTGCATTGTTCTACTTATAATGCATTAATACAAGCTTAACAGACAAATATAAGCACTCATGCTCATTTCTTCTTCAAAATGGGTATAAATAAAACTAAATTACCTGACCTTTGAATATTCATAAGTCCAGAAAAACTCAACATTCTGAAGGTATAACTGATTTTAAAGTGCCTTTGGTCAAAAACAGGTATTTCCATGTTATATTTTAACAAGTGAACAGTTAGGATGCTATGTAGCAGAAGCTCTCACTTATGAATGCAGATCCCCAGGGGCCACAGAGTTACTGTAAAGATTAAAGAAAAAATTAAAGAATCTACCAAAGTACCAAGCAAAATCTATACCTCCATGGTCTGATATGACAGCCACTAGCTACATGCAGCCATTGAACACCTGAAGTAGGACTAGTCTGAGTGGAGGAGTGCTGTAGCTATCAAATGCATACTGGATTTCAAAGAATTTATATGAAAAGATAATATATTAATATTGACTACAGCCGAAACCGGTTTGGCTCAGTGGATAGAGCGTCGGCCTGCGGACTGAAAGGTCCCAGGTTCGATTCCGGTCAAGGGCATGTACCTGGGTTGCGGGCGCATCCCCAGTAGGAGATGTGCAGGAGGCGGCTGATCTATGTTTCTCTCCCATCGATGTTTCTAACTCTCTATCTCTCTCTCCCTTCCTCTCTGTAAAAAATCAATAAAATATATTTAAAAAAAATATTGACTACACATTAAATGCTAGTTTGGATATATTAAACTAAATACATTAATTTTACTTTAAAAAAATATATTTCTTTATTGGTTTCAGAGAGGAAGGGAGAGAGAGAGAGAGAAACATCAATGATGAGAGAGAATCATTGATCGGCTGCCTCCTGCACACCCCGACTGGGGATTGAGCCCGCAACCCAGGCATGTGCCCTTGGCTGGAATCAAACCTGGGACCCTTCAGTCCGCAGGCTGACGCTCTATCCACTGAGCCAAGCCGGCTAAGGCTAATTTTACTTTTTTAATGGGGTTCTACAAATTTAAAATTATACATGGGGCTCATGTGGGACACCACTGCAGCAGAGTGAATAATTTGCAAAAAGTACTACCATTTAACAAGTATATACTTTTCAGACTATTAAATTTAAATTCGTTGGTAAGTTCTGCTGTATGTATTATGTTCTCTAAAAGTAAAACTTCAGTGAGAAAGAAGACATTTCTGATGTTAAATTACTTATACTCAGATATTGGTAACTACTACTTTGTATAAATTCACTGGCAAATTACCCATTTTTCTGGGTACTGGAAGTGGAGGGTCAGCCAGTGAGCATGCAAAGCACTTCAGGTTGCTCTTGGAAAGAAGCTTTATGAAAAACTAGAGGCCCGATGCCCGGAATTCTTGCAGGGGGGCTCGGCCCTCGCAGCCCCGGCTTCGTCCTGAAGGTTGTTCTGATGGTCGTTCCACTGTTCAGCCGTCCGGTCTAATTAGCATATTACAATTTTATTATTATAGATGTTCAACTGCAAATAAAAGGAGAAAATGGCCTTTACTTGCTGGAGTGAGGTTTTGCATAGATGTGATGGGCCAAAATAAGCAAGTTCTGAGGGGTTCTAAATTGGGAGAGGTGTTTTAAGGAAGGAGGGCAAGGTGAAGGTTCTCTATCGCAGGGGTGGGAACATCCAGCCCATGGGCCATACGAGGCCTGTGAAATCATTTGTTTCGGCCCTGCCAAGGCATTAGGGGTGAGTTAATTAAATATTTGATAAAATATGGCAGGCTAGTTTTTACATTGATAATTTTGTATGGCCCTCGAATGATGTTATATCCAAATGGGCCCAGCTGGTGTAGCTCAGTGGTTATACATTGACCTATGAACCAGGAGGTCACAGTTCGATTTCTGGTCAGGGCACATGCCTAGGTTGCGGGCTTGATCTCTAGTGGAGGGCTTGCAGGAGGCAGCTGATCAGTGATTCTCTCTCTCTCACCCTTCCTCTCTGAAATCAATAAAAACATATTTTTAAAAATCCAAATGGCCCTTGGCAGAATAAAAGTTCCCCACTCCTGCTCTAAAGGAATTAATTCCAGTAGCAGTTTCTAAAAGAGAGAATGCCTGGCTTTCAGAACCCTATTTGGTCTTTCTGAAGATGTATAATTATTTTCATATACATTTATAATTTATATATAAAATATAATAAACTTTTGCTAGCTCACATAAACTTTATCTATCTGGAGTAAATTATGGATAATTATATTTTTTCTTTATCACATATAGCTTGCCATATGTTAAAACTAAGGAATGTGAAGGAATACTGCCAATCCAAACAAAGAGGTACTCAAGAGTAACAGCAGAAAAATACACCTACAATGGTTTCTGCTAGCCTTTATTTGAGAAAATTTACACAAAAATCCCCATCCAACACAAGTGAATCTGTATAAATCCCACATGCTTCTTTCCATTCAACAAACAGAAAAATGGCTTATGACAATGGTGTAACAAAGCTTACTTAAACCACATCACTCTCATCTATATTTTATACAACCTGTTGAAAAATAGGTTCAAAACGGAGAAAACAGATAACATCCTCATTTTAAAATCTAATTTGCTCTTGCACTAGCCATTTATCGAAGGCAAATAAATTTACTTTTTTGATAACACCAAGGTGTAATACCAATGAACTTTAAACCAAAAATACAAACGTTCTCGTTGGTAGTTTTGGCATGAGTAAAAGGAAAGGACATGAAAGAATTTTAGTTTCATAAATCACATTTGGGGACAAAAACATCAGCAAAATAAAATATTTGCCTATTCTATTTTCTTCGACATTTTGTCAGAGCAGGGTACTATAACCAACTAAGTAGCTTTCATTGCTTGTAAAAAGAGGAAAGGCACCAGTCAGAAATATGAAAGCATATCTTATTAGACCAACGGTACAAAACTTCACCTTTAAACATCTAAGGAAATCTTAACCCACAAATTTGGTCATTCTCTTCACTTGGATGTATCTTCTGTCGTCGAGTAATGTAATATCACAGATTTTCTCTACATCTGCAGCCTTTATGACAAGGATTCCGCTGCCAGGTCCTCAAAAGTAGTTCCTATCAATACTTAACAGCAGATGGCGATGTTGCACAAGTTAATGAACCACTTTTATCCCACACCAGATAAATTCATACATACATGGAGTCAAAAGGGGGGTGGGGGGTGGGGGGGGGGGGAGGCTTTTGGGTTCACTATAGCTGAAATATTAACAGAACTGCCTGAGATTTTAACAACATAACTCACTCCCTCTTCCATCTTTGGACTTTACCCAGGTCAGCACAGCAGTGTCCTCTGTTAATTCTAACATGCTGCTGCTTAGCTGCAAGCTGCATGGCCCTAAGTCCTGTAATTCTTGCCACTGCGATTAGACAAGCCCTGTAACAACAGTTAGCAAGGTTTTAAAAAGAGATTACAGAAAGGATGAACCCCTAGCTCCTTTCCTGAGAGAAGTGGGGAAAATGTCAAGTGATAGTATTTTTCATAATTGTTTACAAACATGGTCATTTGTATCCACATTCTCTATTTATATCAGTATTGCCTTTAGGTGCCTCATACTCATAGTGATTCTTGGCTTTGCTTTCACAACATGTATTCTCAAGTATTTACTGTATTCATGATGATCCTTTCAGTGTTGTTGTTTTTTAATATATCGTATGTCTCAGGGGGACATATAAGGTCAGGAATTAAATCACTGGCTGGTCATGTAAGAAGATTTGGTAAGTTTTCTAATTTTTTCCTTGGTACATGTTATGTTAAAAACTCAAGCAACCACATATCTGACAAAGGAGCCATATGTAGGCTATATAAGGAATGCTCAAAAGTCATTAGTATAAAGAATAATCTAATTAGAAAATGGGCAAAGAACATGAACAGATATTTCACTGAGGAAGATATATATGGCAAATAAGCTCATGAAAAGATGTCCATCATCATTAGCCATTAGAAAAATGCAAGTAAAATCATAATGAGGTCTCATTACATACATTTATCAGAATGACTAAAATAAAAATAACAGCAAATACCAGTGAGGATGTGGAGAAACCTGATTGGTCATACATTGCTGGTGGGAACATAAAATGGCACTCACTCTAGAAAAAGAGTAGGGTGGTTTCTTAAAAAAAATTAAACATGCTTACCATACAACCCAGCAATTGCCCTCGAGAGCATTTATCCCAGATAAATGAAAATTTATGTTCACATAAAAACCTGTACATGAATGTTCACAGAAGATTAGTAATGGCCAAAAACTGAAAATGACCCCAATGTCCTTCAATGGGTAAATGGATAAACAAACTGTGGTACATCAATACCATAAAATACAACTACACAATAAAAAGGAACCAACTATTGATCCATGCAACAACTTGCATGGACATCAAGGGCATTATGCTGAGTGAAAAAAGTTAATCTCGCCCTGGTCGGTATTGCTCAATGGTTAGAATGTCAGCCCACACACGAAGGGTCGTGGGTTTGAGTCCTGGTCAAGGGCATGTACCTGGGTCACAGGTTTGATCCCTGGCCCCAGTTGGGGCAACATGTGGGAGGCAACCAATCAAGGTGTCTCACTCACATCAATGTTTCTCTCTTTCCCCCTTCTTGCATCCCTTCCACGCTCTCTAAAATCAATGGAAAAAATATCCTTAGGTGAGAAAAAAAACAAACAAGAGAAGTTAATCTGGAAAGATTACATAATATATAATATATAATTCCATTTATATCAGCAGTTGCCAACCAGTGGTCCTCAGACCACTGGTGGTCCATGAGGTCCGAAAGGTTGGCGATTGCTGATTTATATAACATTCTTGAAATGACAAAATTAGAGAGATGGAGAACAGATTAGTGGTTGCCAGAGGTTGGGGCTTGGGAGTCAGGAAGGGAGGTGGCTGTAGCTATAAAAGGGTAGCAAGGGTTCCCTGTGATGGAACTGTTTTGCATTTTGTGATGGTGGTCACATGAATTTACATATGTAATAAAACTGCATAGAACTAAACACACATAACTACACAAAAAGGAAATTCAAGCAATTGAGCACAAATGTTTTAATTCTCTAAAATGAAAAATTTTAAAAAGAGTTATCTATAGTTCAAAGCTCATTTCTATGAGGTGTCACATCCATCACCCTTTTATGAGACATAAAATTAAGAAAGGATACCTCCAGAAGCTATCTAAACATTTCAGCTAATGGTTAAGATAAAGTTAAGGGTGTTTTCACACAGAAATCCAAAGAGGACAATGAGAATAAAACAAGTTCCACATGGTCATTCAAATCTTGGTAAAGGAACTAGAGTGGAAGCCCGAGCTGGTGAGCAAGTGGGAGAAGGAAAGAAAACATGGTTTAAACAGATCACATGAGGAAACCCAGTACAAATGCTGGCTTTGGCATTATCTAGGTCGCCCCTATTTTTTGTCACCGGTGACTCTATTAAGTCCTATTGTTGCAAAACCAGTCCAAATCCTATCAAGTTAAAAAGAAGTCCCTCAATGACTTGTTGGGTGTAGGTGGTAACCCATGTCCTCCCACACCAAGAGACATCAGTTCTGGCCAGGAAGTTCCAACGTGCCTTTATGGTGCTGTTGATAGGATGCCTTAGGCCAGGCACGTCCCAGTGATGTTCTGCTGGCTGAGATACAAGGTGGGAGGAGAGTAGGCCTTATTACTCAATCAACTTCTTGGCCTTGAAGAAGCGGCGAAGGTAGAAGACCTGCCAAGTGGCTAGTCCAATGAGACAGAACATTGAAAAGATGCTGAAGTATAGGACCCGAGTGTTTGTTGATTCTAAAAAAATCAAAACAAAAACATTGTAAATGTAATGAAATGAGGCTCAGCAGGCTAAACGATGGCCAGGGAGGAAAGGCAATTAATTAACTTCACTTTGTCCCTAGGCCTAAGAGTAGGATTTCAGTTAGCTTTTTCTTAAATTTTCATTATTCTATATATAAATGTTAAAATTTGCAAAGATTAGTCCTATCAATTTGATACATGGTAAGCAAACTGAGAATATGGTCAACTACGTATGGAAGTGATTTCTATTTCCTTGAAAATCTAACAAGGCTCATTTACCTGCAGCAGCAACACTGAAGTTAGCAATTATCTTTCCACACACCCCCCCTCCCCCCACCCTTGGCAAAACAGAGAAAAGGGTACACCAGAATTTAAAGTCTGGTGATCTGATTCCTTTATGGTTCTCTTATAGAGAAACAAGAGCTGCCCTCCCCTCACCATTGGTATCGCGCATCTCCTCCTCTCGCTTCTTCATGTAGGCAAAATCATTAACGATAGATTCTGACAGGTCTTCCAGGCGTCGTAGCTCTACCTCTAAAGGTTTGAGCTTCTCAACTTTTGCAATCTGGAAAAGAAAGGAATCATGAACCCATTCCCTGAAAAAATCGCTCTGGTCAAGAACACAAGACAACGAGTCTTTTAAAATATTTCACCAAACTTAAAAACTCTTCGATCATTCTAAAGTTAGCACTTCTTCCCTTCCCTACAAATGTTTGTTTCCATCTCAGACTTTTTTATACTTTAATTTTGATTAAAACCTCAGAAGTATTATAATGTGGTAGGCTATAAAGTAAGATATACTATTTTCGCAAGATTTCTGACTTTAATTAAGTACTTTACCCTTCCAATAATGTCTATGAAATAAACAATATTATTAGCATAGTAAGTGTGAGTCAAAATATTAGTCAAACGTGTTTTTATTTTTTTTTAAAATATATTTTATTGATTTTCTTACAGAGAGGAAGGGAGAGAGATAGAGAGCCAGAAACATCGATGAGAGACAAACATTGATCAGCTGCCTCCTGCACACTCCCCACTAGGGATGTGCCCACAACCAAGGCACATGCCCCTGACCGGAATCGAACCCGGGACCCTTCAGTCTGCAGGCCAACGCTCCATCCACTGAGCCAAACTGGCTAGGGCAGTCAAACGTGTTTTTAGAAGAAAAACCACCAAGTTCCCAATAGGGAATGAACAGGAATGAGAGAGTAGGCATAACTATAGCATTAAGATAATTAACCCAGACTACAAAATTAGAGAATTCTGGTTTGCTCATTTAAATACCATAATTTTCGATTTAGTGATCCAGAGCCCAGATGAATCCGAAGTCTGCTAAAAAAAAATTGTTTTTATTTTTTTATTGATTTCAGGACGGGAGAGGGAGAGAGAGAAACATCAATGATGAGAGAGAATCATTAATCGGCTGCCTCCTGCACACCCCACACTGGGGATCCAGCCCGCAATCCGAGCACGTGCCCTTGGCCATAATGGAACCTGGGATCCTTCAGTCAGCGGGCCGATGCTCTATCTACTGAGCCAAACCGGCTAGGGTTGCATTCGTTTTTAGAATGACACTGCTTGTTATCAAAAGAAATCTCCAGGGACTTCCAGGTAGACTAAAGAATGAGGAATGTGAGAAAGAAATGAACTGTTTTTCCTTCTCAACCTAGACATCTGAAATCCCCAAGATTTGACAAAAGCAAGGTTTTTGTTATTCTAATTGTTTTTCTTACCAATTTTTAAATTATCGTTTGCTTTAAAATGGGGATACTCCGATCTTTAAACTCAATACCAGCTGCTCTTAAATTTTTCTATATAAAGAATTCTTTAAAAATTCTTTTTCTACATCTGCTGCTTTACTCCCTATTCAATATACATTATATCTAGAACTCCTTACTTTTTTTTCTCTCTTGTCCAATTTGCCTTCCTTGTTCTTCTTCTCTGTTAAATGTTAATAGCTGTTAATATGGAATGCATGGGAAGAGTTTAAGAGTGTTCTAATGTTCCCTTTGCATATCTGTAATCTTCACTTAACTAGAAAACTGCTGTTAAGATAAGGATATAAAAATTGAGTTGATATTAAAGTACTTAAAATGTAGTGATAGATTTGCAATGACCCACCTAAGTTGTTTTTTTACTGGATGTACACTGTTTTACATTTGTAAAATGTTTGCTAGAGTTAATGGTGTGACTGACACCTGCAGAAGAGAGCTAGGCTAACTGGGTATAAGATCTAACTCTCCTAGCTGAAACCCCAAATGCCAGGTTTTGCCATTAACATAGAATATATGTCTGCTGATTGATTTCATCCAGAGCTACAGAGCAAGGAAAATTCCCCAGGAAAAAGATACCAATACAAGAGACATATAATAAGCTGAACCTTAATCTGTTTACCATTTTGTTTTCCCTCCTGGTCTATAGTTCCCTCTCCAAAGCTTCCTGAATGAGATAGTATAAAAGCAATGGCGTGATACTTCTTTAGAGATAAGTGACTTAAAGTTCCCTAAATAGTAACTTGCAAAAAGAACTGGAAGTGAAACTATGGCTGTGCCTCTGCCAGCTGAAAACAGTACCTGTAAAAATTACTCTGAAGACTACTTCTAAGCTCCTCCCCCACTGTGTGTGTGTGTGTGTGTGTGTGTGTGTGTGTGTGTGTGTTTCAAATGGCAATAGCCTGCGGTATAAAACCTGAAATGGATGATGGAATTAAAATTAATTTGGTACAAAAGTTTAGAGTCCAAGAAACCTGTCCCCAATGCTGTTCCTTTCTGGTGTTTCATTTATTTTTTAATTGTACAAGCAACACCTAAATATGTTCTCCTGCTAAAGAATTTAAAATATTCAGAAGCAAAGGAAACAAAAACGGCAAGTCCACTTTCATAGATCCTCAATTCTCACATCCACATATTCCCTCTTAGTGGTAACCATGATTATGAACTTGGTGTATACCTTTCCAGACCTTGTTAGAAGATACACACTATTTATGCTTTTGTATGAACATAAATGTGCCCTGAAAAATGTAATTTAAAACTATTTACAAATAGGATCATAATGTATGTATACACTGTTGTATTTGCTTTTCTTTTCCCCACTTATGATCTTTCCAAAACTCCAGTGCTTGGGATTCACCTCCCTCTTAACTGCTGCACAGTATTCCATACTGCATCCAGGCCATTGTCTATTTGGCCAATTTCCCAACCCCTTTTCAAGTATAGGTCTTACTGAAGACTCTATTCATAACCAAACAGCCCAGTTCCTATCATCCAAGTCAATTTTATTACCTCCATGAAATCCCTACTCAATCCTGTCCTTAATTCTAGTAAATTATTTTCAGACTTCTATGGGTGGGATAAAGATCTCTTTTCCTAAAAAAACCTCTCTGCCTAATAACTACCTTTATTCTTTTTTTTTTTAATTGATTTTTTACAGAGAAGAAGGGAGAGGGATAGAGAGTCAGAAACATCGATGAGAGAGATCGATCAGCTGCCTCCTGCACGCCCCCCACTGGGGATGTGCCCGCAACCAAGGTACATGCCCTTGACCAGAATCGAACCTGGGACCCTTCAGTCCACAGGCTGATGCTCTAGCCACTGAGCCAAACCGGTTCGGCTACCTTTATTCTTATATTAATTTAATATCTGGGAAGCTTAAAGAATCTAAATATTGAAAACCAACTTGCTATTTCAATCATCTAACATATGGATACTCAATAGGAAAATCCAACAATAATGATATATATTTGTATGCTTAATCTAAATCTAGAAATCAAAACAAATGTAAAGAGGGTTTTTTTTTAACATTTAAGACCCTAACAACAATGCCTTTTTTAGTGCTTACTGTGTGCAAGGCACCAAATTAAATGATGACCTCTGCTCCTCAGAAGCCCACGGTCTGGTGGAGAGGCTCACATAAAAAGCTGTAACTGTAATATAGGGCATTATATATTAACTTCTACAACAAAGGCACACATTAAAAGTGGAACAGGAATAAAGTAGCATGAGATTATATAGCTGAAAGAGTAAAGGAAAACTTAATAGAAGTGGGAAGTTGGGTCTCACAAGTTGTGTAGAATTTGAAAAAAGGTGAGAAGGAAAGACATTCAAGGCTGAGGGGAACCTGCAAATCAAAACACAGAGGGAGAAAAGTGTAGGTCATGCTTAAAAGACCATGAGTAGTCTAATTATGAGTAGTCTGATGTGCATGGATGTGTATGTTTATGCATGCACTCATGTCAATACACACATGTGCTAAGGAGATGGTGGTGGGTAATAGCAAATATAAGTCTCAAAAGTTAGGTTGGAGCGAAGATGATGAAGAAGGTAGTATAATGAATTAGACCTATTAGTATATACCCAGGATGTGATATGATATGTATTTTAGAGCGTGTAACCTCACTTAATCCTCATAACCCTATACAAGGTGAATATTATTATCCTTAAATTTTTCACATGAAAAAATTAAGGCTCAGAGTATTAAATAACTTTCCCAAGATCTCAGAACCTCGTGGAGCTGAAATTGGAATCCATGTCTGACTATACATTGTATTCGGTAGGCACTGAAATTTGATGAAGAAAACCCGATGACCACACTGTTTTCTGGATCAAAGGTGAAGTGAATGAGCTATATTAGGTCAGAAGGATCTGGGTAGTTGTCCAGTTTATTAGTCAAATTTCCTAGGTTTCAGGCTGTTATTCTAATTTTTACAGACTAAGAGAATAAAATTTTAAAACAAATTATCACAAGTGTTCTCAGAAAAACCCTCTTTGCTTGCCCAGGACTAAGCATTCAATGAATATCATCAATACTTAATATCACAGTCAGTACAAGCTAACAAAGAAACATCTATCAAAATCCCCACCGACTTCTATGCTCTTCTAAAAATCTGTTTAATGTTAAAAATATCTGTAAGAATGTTAAATTATACATGTTTCATAAAGGCAGGCCATTTTTCTAGTGTATCTTCTCTCTTCCACAGCTGGAAGGATGGTAGGTATTTTGCCAACAGCTTGCTACAAGCAAGGCCTATTTTATTTGACAGTGTGTGGACCATAGGTTTTCCACTAGGGGGTAGCATTCCCTTTGCAGGCTGCATTTAGCTGTTAAGTAATCAAAAAAATATTAGTACAAGGGACTTCATTTTACAAATGAGGAAACTAAAGATATTATAAAGTTACTAAGTCCTTTGGGTAGAAGACTATGACTAGCAGATCCATGGTCTTTCGACTTCCTACCCATGATTACCAAAGCATTTATTCAGCATCAAAACTGCAAAGCTCTGCTGTAAAATGCAAGTAAAACCAAATCCCTGACCTGCAAAAATACACACACTTAGTATATTCAAACCCTACCTATCTTTCAAACCTTAATCATGAAGACTCCTTTAGCCATTCCTGTCCACACTGATTCCCTCTTCCCTAAAGCCCTACAGAACTTACACTAGCCACACAATTAAGATTCAATCATACATTGTCATATTTACATTGTTTTTATTTTTATCCTTTCCCCCTACACTAGTTTGGCCCTGAACTCAAGGAAACTTTTAAAATGTATACTTTGTTGCCTCGAACAGACTGTCAAACTACAGCAGGAAGGCCGGGGAGGGTGGGAGGGCAGGAGAGGGGTGGGTAAGAGATCAACCAAAGGACTTGTATGCATGCATATAAGCATAACCAATGGACATAAGACACTGGGGGGTAGGGGAAGCCAGGGGATTGTCATGGGCGGGGGGGGGGGGGGGGAAGGAGACCTATGTAATACTTTTTGTAATACTTTAAGCAATAAAAAAAAAATAATAAAATAAAAATAAAATGTATACTTTGTATAGACCCACACACCTGATACATGGCAAACACTTATAAATTGCCTGTTCTGACCATTCCATGAATTCTTCAAAGGAGCCAACTTTCTTATAGCAGGTAAGTGCAGCTGGTCCCCTGAAGCAAGCGTTTCCTGAATGCTGAGCACTCTACACCTACTTTCAGGAGGCCCACTGTCTAGGAGAAAGCTCTCACTATCACACTCATTGGTAGTGTTTGGAAATGTTACAAGTTATAAAGTCTTTCCCTACATATCTACACCTCCAAAATAACTGTAAAACTACTCTTGTTAACCCATTCCAAATCTTGCACTCCTCAAATGATGATTTGAATCTGAAGAGTACAGTTATATGCAATTGTACCAAAGAAAGGTGTTAACTCTAAAAAACTGCTTCATAAAAACACATGTGAAACCAGCCTCTAGATCAGGGGTGGGGAACCTTTTTCTGCCAAGGGCCATTTGGATATTTATAACATCATTCGAGGGCCATACAAAATTATCATCTTAAAAATGAGCCTGCTCTATATGGTCAGACATTTAATTAACTCACCCCTCGTGCCAAATGATTTCATGGGCCTTCTACGGCCCGAGGGCTGGACATTCCCCACCCTGGTCTCGAGAATCATTGGATTATTTTCCTTGGTGGAGCACGAGACTCAGAAGAGAAGCTTCTTGTGGTAAAGCCAGATTCAGTCAAATTACTTTGCTACCTCCACACCCACTGAAAATTTGAGAAGCATGGCAATAAATTTGAATAGCATCCAATTTAACACAATGAAGATAAAGAAGACAGAATCACATTCAAGGACAAGTCTACTTGCATGTGGGGCATGTGAATCACAGGCCTCTTCACAGAAGCTGAAAAGGTCAATGTGCCAAAATAAGTCCAGATAATACTGCCAAACTTAGGACTAAATGAAATTTATTACGATCTTATTTACTCTCTCATAGCCATTTGGCAGTTTCCAGAAAGGGTAGGAGAAGGAAGCTTTTAAAATCTACTGAATTGACTATGCGTCAGGTGCCTTACCCATGTTATTTCATTTAACTTATATCAACAAAGGGATTTTGGTTCTAATACACAGAACCAGAGTTCCTCCTTCCTGAGGGCATTCAGAAAAATAGACATTCTGGAAAGTCTTTAGCTGTTGCTCTAATGAGGGAAACTGTTTTTTTGGTGTATCTGTTGATAGCAAATGACTAAAAGAACCCCTGGGCAAAACAGGATTTATTTTGTAAATCATCACCCAAAAATATGTTTTGTTAAAAATTGATTTTTAGAGAGAAAGGAAGAGAGCCCCAGCTGGTGTGGCTCAGTGGATTTAGCGTCATCCCACGCACCAAGAGGTCATTGGTTTGATTCCTGGTCAGGGTACATGACCAGGCTGTGGGCTCATTCCCAGTGGGGCTGTGGGCTCATTCCCAGTGGGGGACGTGCATGAAGCAACTGATGAATGATTTTTTCTCATCATTGATGCTTCTATTTCTCTCTCCCCCCTCACTTCCTTTCTGAAATCAATAAAAACATATTGAAAAAAATAAAATAAATACTGATGCCAAAGGGCCCAAATCCACTGGAGACAAAGCCTCTCCATTATCTCAAGGGCCTAAAATTAAATGTCTCAAAACCTCTACATATGCTCAGTGCTCCCTGGTAATTAACCAGGGAACAAGTGGTTCTAGTGTCCATTTTCTTGTCACAGTCATTAGCCCAGAGACAACTAACAGCTATATCTAAGCAAAGTTCAAGGGAGCCTAGCCATACATTGAGAAAAGAACTGGTCTTTGGCTTGTGTCATAACTACTTTTCCTCTTCCATCTCAATTTGATCTGCTTTTTTTTTTTGGGGGGGGGGGAGGGGTGACATTGCCAAAGAAAGTAGTGGGAGTTTTTTTGGTTAAGAAACAGAATTCAGAGCTATGTTGTAATCATGTGCGTAAAGAAAAGCTTAGGACGTGCCAGACTTCCACATCAGGAAACGGCGCAAAGGAAGAGCTGTGGTTTGCTTTCTGCTAGGGATTCCCCTCTTGGGTTAAGCAAAAGGTCAGGAAAGATAATGAATGGCTCTTTCCCGGTGTCAACAAAGTCCAAGGAAATTCTAGGAGGTATAGGGGTTCAAAAGTGCTATATGCCAGTGATGTCCACATTATTCTATATGTAAACTCACAATACCATCTGTTTTAGAGAACAAGGTAAGTCTAATAAGTGGCCCATTTAATATATACCACCTACTGATAGCCTTCACATGGGGGGGGAGAGTTACAAGAGATAAAATCCCACATAGGAATTCAATGAATGCTTGCTTACAGAATGGTCTGAGGTTGAGGATACAGCAGCAGTAACCAAAACCTGAAAATCATTTTACCTATTCTTCCACCTCATAATAACTATAACTTTTTATTATTGTTTTATACCTTACAACAGCACTCTAATATATGTAATCTTATTTAAATATAATTAAGATTCTTCTAAATCATGAAAGTTTAAAAGGATTTTTCACTTTACTTTTTTTTTTTTTTGGCATGGTTCTTTTCAGTTTATTGCATGAATGAGTTAAATTAGTCCAAGTTAAAAGCAGACCCCAAATGGTTACATTATATAAGCTGTGAGGTTTTTTTAACTTGTGACAAGGGAGAGAAGGGAAATTCTACCCATTGCAAGGAAATCCTCACTTTAGTTTCAGAGAGGCAAAAGCACATAAAACCCATGAAACTTCAGCTGGTGGTCTTTAGCCAACCGAACTCTACTAGGAACTGGTGGATGTTCCTGCGCTGGTCATCTTGTAGCTGAATGACTTCTCCATATTCTGGATGCTCAATTACAGTACCATTGCAGACAAATTTCTTCTTAAACACCTTCACTAGTTTCTTTTGATTGCAATCATCAGAGATCCCTTGGACAGTAGAAAGGGTTTTCCTGCTACTTCTCTGTTAAATTTTTGTATGGATACTAGAGGCCCGGTGCACAAAAATTTGTGCACTTGGGGGGGGGGGAGGGGGGGTCCCTCAGCCCGGCCTGTGCCCCCTCGCAGTCTGGGACCCCTCGGGAGATAACGACCTGCTGGCTTAGGCCTGCTCCCGGGTGGCAGAGGGCAGGCCTAATCCCTAGGTGCAGCCCCTGGTCGGGCTCAGAGCAGGGCCGATTGGGGAGTTGGGGTGCTGCCCCCTGTCATGCAATGCACAGAGCAGGGCGATCGGGAGGTTGTGATGCCACCCTCAGTCACGCTCAGGGTAGGGCCGATTGGGGGGTTGGGGCACCGGCCCCTGTCACACTCAAGGCAGGGTCGATGGGGAGGTTGTGGCGCCACCCCCGTCACGCACAGAGCAGGGCCAATCAGGGGGTTGGGGCACTGCCCCTTGTCACTCACAGAGCAGGGCCCATCAGGGGGGTTGGGGCTCTGTACCCTGTCACATACAAGAGCAGGGCCGATCAGGGGGTTGGGGCGCCGCCACTCTCACACTCAGGGCAGGGCCGATGGGGAGGTTATGGCTCTACCCCGTCACACACAGAGCAGGGTCCATGTGTGTGTGTGTGTGTGGGGGGGGGGGGGGGTTGGGGCACCGCACCCTGTCACACACAGAGCCGCAGGGTGATCAGGGGGTTGGGGAGCTCCCCCCTATCAGGCACAGAGCAGGGCTGATCAGCGGGTTGGGGCGCCTTCCCCTGTCACAAACAGAGCAGGGTGGATAGGGAGGTTGTGGCCCCGCCCCCTGTCACACACAGAGCCGCAGGGCAATCAGGAGGTTTGGGCGCTACCCCGTCATGCTGATCCCGGCGCGGGAGGCCTCGCGGCTCTGCTGATCCCGGTGCTGGGAGGCATATTACCCTTTTACTATATAGGGTAGAGGCCTGGTGCATGGGTGGGGGCCGGCTGGTTTGCCCTGAAGGGTGTCCTGGATCAGGGTGGAGGTCCCCACTGGGGTCCCTGGCCAGCCTGGGTGAGGGGATGATGGCTGTTTGCAGCTGGTCACACACCCTTCAGGGTGGGGGTCCCCACTGGGGTGCCTGGCCAGTCTGGGTGAAGGGCTGAGGGCTGTTTTCAGGCTGGTAGTGACTGAAGCTCCCAACCGCTCCTTTTTTTCTTTTTTTATTCTGGGCCAGCTTTAGCTTTGAGGCTTGGCTCCAGCTCTTAGGCCTCCGCTGCTGAAAGTAGGTTTCTGGCTTACAATGCTGCGATCCTGCTGGCTGAAGCCCGGCGGACTAAAGCAGGTTTCTGGGGTTTTGTTTAGCTTCTATATTTGTTACATAGTTGCTTAGAGTTGCAGCTCAGAGGCCTGCAGTGGCAGGCAGGGAACGTTGGAGTCCTCTGTCACTGAAGCAAGTAAGCCTCATGTTAGTTTCAAGCTGCCTGGCTGCCGGCCGCCATCTTGGCTGGCAGTTAATTTGCATATCGCCATGATTAGCCAATGGGAAGGGTATCGGTCGTACGCCAATTATCATATTTCTCTTTTATTAGGATAATCCTCAGTGCCGGCAGAAAGCAGATCATCACCTTTACTTACATCAGCAAAGGAATTGAAAGAGTGTAGGTTCTGGTTAGCGAACATTCGATAATACCATAGGATGATTCCTTTACCTCTGGCACATAGAAAGGTGGGTGGGTGGAGGGATCTGGTGGGGGCAGAGCTTCAGGAAGCGAGGTGAGGCTCAAAGGGAGTCCTTGGTGGCAGCAGCTCAGTGACTGGGGTCTCTCTTTACTCTAAGTTCATCAAACAAAGAGTCTCTCTTGCTTTGTTTCTTTGAACTAAACTAGCTTGGAGACAGAAACAAGCAAATCGAAGTCTCTATCAGGAATTGTCTTCCATTCACTATTGGATACTTGCTACTGTTTACCACCTACACATAACTCGATCTAGTTTTGTTCAGTTGAACACTTGAACTAGGAAAAAGAGAAAAGACCTGAAGCCCTGCAACTGTTGTACTACTACTTCCTGTTGCAGAATCAGTCACTTCCAATCTTCTTCCATTTTAGGATATTCTGTTCCAAATCCTGACGAAAGCTAGAGCAATTTTCTGGTTCTATCCCTCCTAGAAAATTCTCTTAAATCACTTAAAGCAACTTAGCCTGTTTATTTCAGTTTACATTCTTCAAAAGCTATTTACATTTCCTGTACCCCACCTCTTCTTCATGCCCACAGATACTGTTTGTAAAGACTCTGATCTGGGTAAAAATACTCTTATCTTACTGTAAAGATCAATCCTCCATTCTTAAAGAGTTCTTGTGGTTTTTCAAAAGTGCTCTTGATTTGAAGAACCATTTTGTGCTGCCCCCAAAGTCTCTCGTAATAGAGATGAAAAAGGCTCAGTTCCCCTTCCCCTTGTTTTATACATACCTCTACTTCCCTACTATCCAAATAAATATCAGTTTTTATTCTCTATAATACTTCCTGTCAGCAAAAATTTCTCATTATCACTACTCCTAGTCCCTTGCAGTTTTTTCTTCTTTATTTCTCTCTTCCTTAGTCTGAAATAATTTTACCTAAAAGCTACTTATGGCTATTGTTGTTTTTCAAATGTAGCACAGTTGCTCAAGTCTAAACAGTGCTGAATCCATGCCCTAGATATAATATAAGGTGAGGCAAAAGAAGGTTTACAGTAGTTTTTATGAAAAATACAGTAATCAATAAATAATGGGGGGCGTGTGGGGCAGGGTGGAAGGGTCAGTGGGGGGGGGGAAGGAGACATCTGTAATACTTTCAACAATAAAGATAAATTAAAAATAAATAATAATAAAGAAGAAACTCTGTTTTGGGTACGCACAACTACTTTTGTCCCACCCTGTATAGAGTTGTCAGTCTGGGAATAAAAGCCTTAGCTTTTAAAAACAAATCACTTTTCTTAACCTTGGACATTAACATTTAAATAAATTCCAGCTTTTAAAAATTATAAATATATATATCTATTTGCTGTCTCAAGAGTGCTAATGGCATATGCTTGAGTGTTTTATCACACCAACATTGCTATGGGACAGCTGGTTTAGTTAGTCATTTGGCTGACGACACAGCTAGAGTTATTGTTTAGGGCTGTTAATACAACTTTTTGTATCAGTAAAATTGTAGCTTGGCTGTCACATGACTGCTGAGAAAACCATAGCCTTCTGGTCAAAGCACAGCCTGTTGGCCTGAATAGGTCACAGAAACCTCACGGCCCAGCACACGACTGCCTCCTCTGGCTGTTACAGTGGGACATACCTCTTCATAATTTTTCGCCTCCACTCCATGCTTCATGTCTAGGATCACGAGTTGGTCAGGTAACCGCCCTGTTCCTGAGAAAGAAATCAAAGGATTCATTGTGCGGAATATTTAAAATTCCGGGAAATCACCCACCCAGCCTCCCTCTCCCTAAACCTCCCCCCTCAATAGAGGGAAACAGCCGCAAACTCCTCCCCCTACTCAGCTGCAGAAAATTCCTGGCTCTGGCTAAAATCACAAGCATTCCAGACAAAGCCTCTGTCTGTGCGGGGTGCCGGAAAGCAAATAGAACATGCTGCTGCCAAACATCTCTAAGCAGGCAGGACAGAGACTGCAGCTGGAACTACAGAGGAACAGAAAGGAGAGAAAACACGTAGGCTTATTGGGCGAGGAAATAAAACTCAAAAGTCAAAATAGTATACAACAGAGTGGCATATTTAGACCAACAGGTAATGGGGACCAACTTAGGTTGAAAAGATACATTTCCAAACCTGAAAAGGTTGTCCTGTCAAATTTTGAGAAAAGGATTATTGGGCATATACTAAGCTTGGATTTACTTAATATAACCAGTACTGAAAAGAACAAAGGATTTATCTAAGATTTCACTTTAATTTAAACATTCTGTTAAATGCACGGCCATTTCAATAAATGAACAAAATGTTATAGAATTATTCCCACAGAGCCAAGAAAACACTTGATAATAAGAAGCATCTCAGGATGCTTCTTAGAAAGAGAAATGTCTATCTGGTATAGTAAGGCCAACAGAACCATGTTCATATTTAAAAAGGTAATCTGACTCAGCTTGATCAAAAAGGAATTCTAATCTTATATCATCAAGTAAAAGAAATGGAGACTTCATCAGCCCCAGAAAATTGCTCAGTCCTTTGGAATTCAATCCCCTGGAATTCACCTGATTATTTATAAAATAAAAACTGCCTACATGAAATTAGGACTTTGGGGAAACAGGGCCACATAAGCATTGGGACTCCTGAGACCAAAAGCCACAGAGAATGGTACTGTACCTTCTGCAGCCTGAGAGGCACTGGAGATTTTCTGAAACAGGCTGAAGTCAATGCAATAACTACTCATTGAGAGCTCACTGGCTGCTACAACTGTCCTGGAGACTACAGTCTTTGCCTTCCAATAATTCGATGGGGATCTAACACATGAACATGAGTAACAGTTACAGTGAAAATGCAAACCAGTATAAAATTTTAAGAGGAAAAACCCCAAACTGGTTCAGATAATCCCAGTTATGGAGCAAAGGTTAGAGGAGGGAAGAGATTAGTTGTAGATGGACCTCATTGAAGAGGGAGCACCTGAAGGCAGGACAAAGTATTCTAGGCAGAAGACAAGCATGGGCAAAGGCTCAGATATTGAAATGAGTAGGGCATGTTTAAATGACAGTAAAGAAGTTCTTTTGGATAGACTAGAAACATCAATTTAAAAGCAATAGAAATAAGACTGAACAGGTAGGATTGGGAAACGATAACAAGCCACCGATGTCTTCTAAGCATTTCAGCCAGTAAGTCTCCAAAACAAAACAACAAAAAGCTGCATCCAGACAAGCCTCTTCTCCCCACTCCAATGTGTAATCCTGATTTCAGCATTGCCCACAGAGATGCATGCAAATTTTTGCTTCTCCTTTCTCATTTAAAAAGTTGTGAAATCCAAGCAGCTCATAGTCCTACCTGGTCCAAATGATCAAGATATTCTCTTCCTAAGACTCTTCCCACTTTCCTTTGCCACAGCATAGCATTAGCATTATTCAAACACAAGTGAAACCACAAAGCCACTCAGGCTGGTCTGAGTCCAGACTACACAATCTCTTGCACAAAACAGCCAACCTAATTCCCCATCAGGGGTTCTCAACCTGTGGGTTGCGACCCCTGAAAATACATCCTGCATATCAGATATTTACATTACGATTCATAACAGTAGCAAAATTACAGTTATGAAGTAGCAATGAAAATAATTTTATGGTTGGGGGTCACCACAACATGAGGAACTGTATTAAAGGGTCGCGGCATTAGGAAAGTTGAGAACCACTGCGTGATATCAAGACCATAAAGGGTCTCCATTGTAAAAAGACTCATTTATTTCTCTCTATATTTTCCTGGAAAAAAACCAACCTTTTAAAAAGTGTTCCCAAGACTACAAGTTCTCCATATCAGAATAAACAGAGAACACGTGTAAACTAGAAATTGAGTGCTTATTATGTGTCTGTGTGTGTGCATGTATATATCATATATTTTAAAAATTAGTTCCCAGGCATCTGCATGCACAGCATCAGCAGCATATAAGAAAGAAATTCAGAACAAAAGATATATTTAGGGTTATGGGTAGGTTTAGTGTTAGGATTAGGGTAACGTTTAGGGTTAGAATTAGAATAGGTTAATGGCTAGGTTTAGGTTTAGGGTTAGGGTTAATTTTAAACTTTTTAAACAAGTTTATGTACATGAGACACATATCTATATAGATATATAGGATGTCCCAATAAATGTGTACATGCTTTAACAGCTGATAACTTAATTTTCCCTCCTTTTCAGGTTTGATTGATTTAAAATAATGGGTGAAGCCAGACTAAGCTTTGAACAAAGAAAATTTATCCTAAAGTGCCATTAAACTTTTTTTTAATTGGGACACATAAAAGATAAAAGTTTATGGTACAGAGCCAGCAACAGTCGATGAATTGAGGACACACAAGTACCAAACAAAATGATGCTTGATGTTTGCGATTTCATTGCTTCATGTTATCAGCAGTGCCTGGACTGTAGAATGGTCATCAGTTTGAAAATAGGCATTGACAAAAAAAACTTATTTCTGTAGATTTTTTTAAATTTTGAAAATGAACTGTATGTTAAACACTGACTTTACAATCATTCAAAGTGTGCATAGATTTTTTGGGGCACCCTGTATATATTTAAATACTTAAATTTACATATATATCTTCAAATGTCTACATAACTAGTAAGTGATGTACTATTAGAAGAAGCCACATTAACCTCTTTGCTATTTCTGAGAGATGCTCAGCGTCTCAAAGTGTTTTTTCTCCAAAGACCTCATTACCACCTGACTTTATTTTTATTGTCTGCTCCAATGAAAATGTAATGTCCAAGAGAGGAGAGACTTCCGTTTTATTCATTGCTATATCCCTAACACCTAGAACAGTACTTAATACATAGGGCACTTGGAGAGGATGTGGAGAAAAAGGAACACTTGTGCACTGCTGGTGGGAATGCAGACTGGTGCAGCCACTATGGAAGACAGTATGGAGTTTCCTTAAAAAACTGAAAATGGAACTCCCATTTGACCCTGTGATCCCACTTCTAGGAATATATCCCAAGAAACCAGAAACACCAATCAGAAAGGATATATGCACCCCTATGTTCATAGCAGCACAATTCACCATAGCTAAGATCTGGAAACAGCCTAAGTGCCCATCAGTAGATGAATGGATTAGAAAACTGTGGTACATCTACACGATGGAATACTATGCTGCTGTAAAAAGGAAGGAACTCTTACCATTTGCAACGTCATGGATGGAACTGGAGAGCATTATGCTAAGTGAAATAAGCCAGTCAATAAAGGAAAAATACCACATGATCTCACTCATTCATGGACAATAGAGACCATTATAAACTTTTGAACAATAATAGATACAGAGGCAGAGCTGCCTCAAACAGATTGTCAAACTGCAGTGGGAAGGCCGGGGAGGGTTGGGGGGCAGGAGGTAGGGGGGTAAGAGATCAACTAAAGGACTTGTATGCATGCATATAAGCATAACCAATGGACATAAGACACTGGGTGATAGGGGAGGCTAGGGGACTGTCTAGGGCGGGGGGATAAAATGGATACATATGTAATACCCTTTGTAATACTTTAAGCAATAAAAAAAAAAAAAAGTAAAAAAAAAAAATACATAGGGCACTTAATAATTATTTGCTAAATGAATCAACTGACTGAGAAATTAAGAAGGCTAGACTGTTGAGGAAAGTACTCTAAAAGAACTAAAGTTAAACTCATGTTTAAATGGGAAAAGAGCATTCCAGTAAATGAGTACATGTGACATGTTTAGAGGGCAAAGCAAACCAGACTGGCTGGGGGTCTGATGAGTAGTGGAAGCTAAGACTGGAGTGAGAGTATAAGGCAGTGGTTCTCAACCTTGGCTGCACATTAGAATCACCTGGGAATCTTTTTAAAATCCTGATTTCTGGGCCTCATCTTCTGGAAATTCTGTTTCTTTGTTATGGGGTGAGGCCAAAACATTAGTAACAAAGAAACAGAATTTCCAGAGGATGAGGCCCAGAAATCAGGATTTTTAAAAGATTCCCAGGTGATTCTAATGTGCAGCCAAGGTTGAGAACCACTGGTAATAAGGACTATTAAATACCATGATACCTAAAGTCCGGTCCAGCTCAAAAATTGTACGATTCAGGTTTCATTCTACAGATCAGGAATATTATTGCTACTACCAAAAAGGGAGGTGCCATTTTGGGGCTCAGCCCATCTGGTTTCCAGATGATCTAATAAATTTACAATTCTTTACCAAAAAAAGAAAAAGAAAAGGGAAAGCTTTTGAAAAAGGACTATCATAATGAAAGATATGTTTTAGGAGATAAATCTGGTACCAGTATTTGGATATATTAAAAACAGGGGTATTAGTTACAAGGCTAATGACATAATTCATGATTTAAAAGATTAGAGTTCAGATTTGTGTGGTGACAGATACAGAAGAAATTTTGAAAGAAGTATCAGCATAACTGATGACAGACTGGAAAAGACAAAAATAATTTCAAAAATATGAGCTCAAGTAACTGGAAGGACGGTGGTAATACTGATGAGAGAGGGGAACTAGTTTGAAAGTTCATGACATCTTAGTTTTGAGGTAAGAGTAGCACAACCATGTCGAAATATCTCGACTATTGTTGAGACATCTTGGAACTGATTGGGGTGGGGGGCAGGGAAAAGGATATCAATCATGAAATCGCTATTAAAGTATTGAATTTTTTATTAATCTATTATTCCATTTACTTCAGGCAAACACTCTTACCTTTAGGCTCACTTGACCCATTTTAGATCAAAGGAGTCAATTCTTGGTTAACTGTCAAAAGCACCAAGTTGATCTGCTATTCCTGGGACTCTACTAGAGCCGTTGGCCAAAGTGCTTGCTTTTCTGCTAGGATCGGATACTCTGAACATTCTTTAAATGTGAAACTGCCAGAAGTCCTTTTGCTACCATACACAGAGAAAGCCTGAGAATAAAGTCAAATGGAGGGAAGGAAAGGTAGAGTTCCAACAATCCTGTTAAAACCCCAATATCCAGTCTAGCCTGAGGTCAGCACCACCATTAAGACTTCCCAGTTCAGAGAGTCAAATGGTCTTCCTCTTCTTTCTCTTTTTAAAAATATATATTTTTATTGATTTCAGAGAGGAAGGGAGAGGGTGAGAGAGATAGAAACATCAATGATGAGAGAGAACCATTGATCGGCTGCCTCGTGCATGCCCTATACTGGGGATTGAGCCCGCAACCTGGGCATGTGCCCTGACCAGGAATCAAACCGTGACCTCCTGGTTCACAGGTCGGCACTCAACACTGAGCCATGCAGCTGGGCCTCTTCTTTCTATTTATACCAGTTTGAGTTATGTTTTTTGTATCTTGTAGCCCAAAAGGGTCCCAAATAATATAACAAGTATAAGTACAGACAGCTTTTAGAATCTAGTGTCCTTAAGAGTGAAAGAATAGGAAGTAAAGGGGAATCTACCTTTTCACCCACCACTGATAATCAGAAAGCATCGGGTAATCAGCTTAAAGGTTACTATGGGATCTTGGTCTTGAGATGCACAGAAGATTCCATAGCAAGATATTAGGACTAGAAATTAACAAGTGCTCTGAAGACCAAAACTGCTTTGGACTTTGGAGGATACTGAAAACATTCCATTAATGTTACTTTGTGATAATGTTGATGAGATGCCATAGGATCTTAACTCTTGTTTATATCAATTAGCCCAAAGTAAAACTGGTTTCATTATATGTCGTTTCACTTAAAGCTGCAGAACCTATCTACAACATTAGTCCTAGCTGGTTTGGCTCAGTGGGTAGAGTGTTGGCCTGGGGACTGAAGGGTCCTGGGTTTGATTCCAGTCCAGAGCACATGCCTGGGGTTGTAAGCTTGATCTCCAGTAGGGGGCATGCAGGAGGCAGCCTATCAATGGTTCTCTATCATCATTGATGTTTGTCTCTCTCTCCCTCTCCCTTCCTCTCTGAAATCAATAAAAATGTATTTTAAAAAAACCAAAAACAACATTAAGTGATGACTTACTATGTTTTCTAGCATCTATACCAAATTAAACTCTTTTCATTCAAGCCCAGTGTATCACAGCATTTAAAAAATGCCTACTCCTGCACATGAAGAATGATACTTTAACTTGTACGTGTGTGCACCCCAGCAAGTGTAGTTTTCATTTCCTCTTCCTTCTGGCCTAAGAGAGAAAGTTCATGCTCTTTCTTACTTGAGAGAAGATACTTAATTCAGGGACAAACACTCTGATTACTTACCCTTGCTCTCAAAACACACTTCAAACATGTCATAATCTTCAGTGGTAAAGGCAAATTTCCCCTTGGTTGCATCCTCCTTGGAGTACAGAATATGGCCAGCAGAATCTGTGATCTAAAATAAAAAAGTAAGTAAGAGCAGGCAGCAAATAACACTCAGGAAGAAAACTGATAGAAACTGGAGAAATAGAAAGAAACACTGTCTATAAAAGACATTTATCATAATGATGACCATGTTCCAACTATTCCCAAAGACAGGAATAGGATGAGAGGATGAAGCCCAAATACAACAAATTTCATTCATTCAAGCAGCCTATCCACACTGTAGGTTAAAATCTGTTGGCACTATAGAATGACAGTTGAGATATAAATTGGGTTTAATAGCAAAGGTTCACTTTATAGAATGTAGAACAGTATTTCCCAGAAAGGGATATGTCACAAAAATGGAAGTGGACGATTACCAAAAAAAATATACTACAAAAAGGATAAAGATACATAAGAACACATCTCTTCTGTAAAATAATTCTTGATAGGGTTGAGAGGTGGGGAGTGGAATAGAATATCTGATATAAGGAGAGAAGGAAAAGAAGGCACGCACAGAAAAGAAAATCTGGTAGCTGTGTTCCTCCAAATGTCATGCTAATTTGTCAGTGGCTACCTGGGATGGGAAAGAAGCCCAGGGATAAACAAAAAGTTCTCCTGAAGAAGGCATCCTCGGCTTCCACAAACGATAATGCCTTTCTTATAGGTTGTTAGCTTTAGGTCTCCAAACTTAAACTGCTCCATTCCTAGAGAATGGCTTGTAAAGAAGGGAATTACATGGTGACATGACAGGTTGGATCTCAGGCTTCTTTTCTAGAGCGTATGGCTGTCTTAGCAGAAGGCAATTTCATTATCTAAGGCAGAAGCTACTTGCAATATGCAACACAAAAGTAGTGGCTTCATTATATTAAACTGGATATTCTAACGCTGTTTTTAAAACAAGATTCATTTATAAGTGAGATTTTAAATTTAAAAACTGAGTAGCACACATATACGCCTATCTATTTAAAGCACTTCACTAGTTATTTCTGAGTAGTGAGTTTTCTTTATACTTTTCGTTTTCTCTCAATTTTCTACAAAGGCACATATCACTTATAGTCAGAAACAAAGTTATTTCATTTTTTGGGGAAAAACATAATAACTAAAGAATAGTTATCACAGATAAGACAAATTTTAAATGATGGGTTAATTAAAAAGGTTTTATGACATCTTCTAAATTCCCTAAAAATAGCCCTAACCGGTTTGGCTAGGTGGATAGAGCGTCAGCCTGTGGACTGAAGGGTCCCAGGTTCGATTTCGGTCAAGGGCATGTACCTTGGTTGCGGGCACATCCCCAGTAAGGGGTGGGGGTGTGTGCAGGAGGCAGCTGATTGATGTTTCTCTCTCATCGATGCTTCTAACTCTCTATCCCTCTCCCTTCTTCTCTGTAAAAAATCAATAAGATATATTTTAAAAAATAATAAAAACAAATACCCTAAAAATAACAGCAGTAATAGTAATCAAGTATCTTCTGCCATGAATGATGCTGATCATTCATGACAGTCAAGCATTTAAGATCCCTCAATCTGCATTGGTCACTGGGGATACAAGGATGTGTAAGATAGCTCCTATCTTTAAAGGGCTTAAGAATCTAAATGAGGAGAGGGATAAGAAAGGAGACCACTGCATTGTGAAAAGTGTATTACTAGAGGTATGCACAGGTGCCCCGGGATTATGGAAGGTCAGGGAGTGTATCATGAAAGAGATGACACATGAACTGAGTCTTCAAGGATGAGTTGCAATCTAGAGAAGAATTGGGGAAAAGGCATTCAGGATACAAGAGACAGCAAATATGAATGCCTAGGGTCCAGGAAAAAAACAAAATAAAACATGGTATCATCATAATACCAATAAGTGGTGCTTATTGAACACTTACTAAGTGTCAAGTTCTATGCCAGGTGCTTTATACGCATTTTAATTTAATCTTTACTATAACTCTATAGGTAAGAACTATTATTTCCCCCATAATCCACAGGAGAAAAGTGAGGTTCAGAAAGACTAAGAGGCTGGAGAGGTACTGACACGATCATGTAGAACTGTAACAACATGTTAAGAAGTTTAAATTTCACTTAGTACAAAGTGGAAAGGCAATGAAACAAGAGAGTGCTGCGATTCAATTAGCAATTCAGAAAACATGAATCTGATACTACTAGGAAGACAGACTCAAGAGGGACAATACTAACGATAAGAAGATGGGTTAGGACACTATTCTGGTACTCCAGATTAAAAATAATGAGGGCTGGCCAGGCTGGGGTAGCTGAGTGGTTGAGCATCAACCTATGAACCAGGAGGTCATGGTTCAATTCCCGGTCAGGAAATATGCCCGGTTTGCAGGCTCAAACCCCAGTGTGGGATGTGCAGATTCTCTCTCATCATTGATATTTCATCTCTCTCCCCCTCTCCCTTCCTCTCTGAAATCAATAAAAATATTAAAAATAAAATAAAATAAAAACGATTAGGGCGACTTTGAATATAGAGAAAGGGTGACAGATTTGAGGGATTTTAAGGAGGAAAGGATCACAGGACAAGACCAAAAAATAAATGCCCTGAAGGATCAAGTGAGCAACATAACAGAGTCTAATGGACCAGTATAAGTCCACAGGGTGTGGTTGACAATGTGGAAAACTGGATGGGTCTGTCTTAAGGAAGAAAACAGTGACATGCCAGGTTTTCAAATCATCCAATTTTTCAAAAGAAGTTGTGAACATTTTAACTTTTATTTGAAATCTCCTAATTTTTAAATCCTCACAACAAATCCCAACATTTGAAAAACTATTTCAAGGCCAAACAAAAGATGTCAATAGAACCGAGTTCTTCTGATCCACCAATTTCTGATCTTTGCATAGGACAGGAAGAAAACTGACTAAAATTACATAAAAGAACTGGGGGACAACACTAAGGTCTCAGCTGAGATCGTGGACCATAGCTTTCTAGCAGCCAGGATGCAAAAGCAGAGAAAAGTATTAAGTGATTTAGGCTTGGAGTTCTGCAACTGAATGGTTTTGAAGGCTAAGGGGATAAAGGAATTATGCTATAAACTTTTTATACATATTCTTTAATCCTCACAATCACCCCGTAAAAGCCAGTCTTATTATCCTCATTTTACTGAGGAGGAAACTTAGTAACTTATCCATATCACAGAGTTAATAAATTGTGTATGTGCATTTGAAGCAGTCTAAAACCCATGTTCTTTTCACATTCCATGTTGCATCCCCACAAAAGGAATGTCTGAAATAGCTGGTATGCAAAGATGCCAAGAAAGACTAACAGAATCTGATGAAGTATTTGGGTCAGTGCATGTCAGAGAACCTGTGAGTCTTCTTGAGTGGGACACAGCACTTTTCAGTCTGTATTCTCCTCCTTAGAGATTAGCAGGCAGCCACAAGGTAAAGTCCTTGATGTCAGCAATAACTAATAGATAATCTGCAAGCAAATACATAGCCCTAAAGATTCCAAAAGACCTCAACTAGAAGAAAAGTCCGAATAAAGAACTACTTTAGAACCTGGGATACACAGATTATAGGGCAAACAGGTCTGGGAATGAGTAAAATCCCAGTGATGTGTAGTCATCCGTGTGGTGCCACTCTTCCTTTCTTCAGAATCTATTCATCCATCAGATATTCACACTTCCCCACTTTCCAGCCCCAAAAGCACAATGACAATTCTTAAAAGTAAAGAGGAAGCTCAAAAAGACAGACTCTAGGAATAACAGATTTTCACATTCGAAGCTGATCTAAAAACTCGAATTTGGATTTGGCTTCTATGTATAAAGTTACAGAAAATGTAGAACTTCTCCAAGACACACCTGGATAAAAATAAGTTTCTGAATTTGCTCAATGTACTAGCTTAGTTTTTAAGGGAAAAAGGAAAGGATTACAGGCTGCTAGAAATGTTTAAATGTAAATGAAACCAGTAGAGGACAGCAAGAACTAAACATCAAGGGTATAAGTACTGAACAGTCATCACAGAAGTCATCATCTTCAGTCAGGCAGGGAAAGAGGCTAGGTCACTGGCCTACAACAAACAACCCAACTTAATTGGGCTTACAAGATTTGGCACACATTTGCCATCTTATGTCCTAGAATAATAGCTTATGATCTCTTTGTATTCTCCTAAGATATTAAAAGGGTTCTTTAAAAAAGTTATTAATTTAAGGAAACTCTATAGATGATAAAAGAATCTAGATGCAGGTCAAAACACTCTTAAGGTATTGGCAAAAATCCTTTATCGAGTAACTTGCAAAATGAATCAAGAAGTCTGTCATGTTTTTCTGAAAGGCTCTGATACAGTCCACTCCTCCAACTGGTACTTGGAGCGATAAAAACTGTTAAAATTTTCCTCTACTTTGTACTGAGGAACTATAATCATGGTAGAACATCTTGCTTTGTTGTTTCTTTCTATCATATCTGAAACTGTATTAAAAGTTCATTATAGGGCACAAACTCAAATACTTTATAAGAGGCTGAAGACAAAGGACCCATCACTGCATGTACCTTCTTCAACATGAAATTTACCTCCCAGAATAGTGTGTGATAATGATCACAATTCTCTTGGCGCCTCCACATTTCTATAGTCCTTATAATATTGAGTTGACAGAATTATATATGAGGGTATTTGTCTAGAAATTTGGAAATCCATGCAGACAACTTGACAACTTAACCTTCAGGTCAGGCTCTAACAGATCCTAGAATTTTTCTGAAAATCAATCGATTTTCCATGTAGTTCATAACTGTGCAGCTATTTTAGGAGCCCAGTCACTGATCTTAAGGGTAAAAAAAAAAAAAAAAAAAAATCACATGACCCCAACATAATTACATAAATCAGCAGGTAGCTAAAATTAGGGAATAGAAAACTGGGCCAAGCTAAATGACTAGCCAGAACTGGCAAAGTCTATTAGGCCAAAATGATGGTTTTAAATTTCCTTTAATTAAGATGTTCTAATTATAGATCACCTTAAAAAATCACCTGCTTTCTCAAGAATTTAGACTTTACTTTTTTCTTCTTCTTCTTAAATTTTACAAGAGAGCCATCTTGGTAGTGTTAAATAACTGCCACTTTCATCTACCATAGCAGCAATCCCTTAAAGGATTCCTTTCTTCACTTTTAACAATAAAAACATGTATAATACATATTGTAAAGTTCTTAATTAAACAAGGGTAATATCAAGCTATAAAATTTGCCCATATAACATCAAAGGATAGGAAGTAATAAAGATTTGTTTCCAGATAACACCTTCTGGAGAAAAGCAAACCAAAGGTCCCAACTTAAAAAGTACTGGAAAAGCTGTTAATTGTATGTGCAGAGTAGCTGATGTCAAGAATATGTGAATATTCTCACACTGAAACTGTCAAGTATGTAAGAATACAGGCCACTGGGAATATAAACTCATTTAGAACTAAATTTTCTTGGACCATTCTAGGCAGTGGCTGGAAAACAGGTTCTTGAGCAGGTCCTGCTTCTGAAGCCTGCTCCTATTCCTTTACCAAACAGTCAAGATAATAAATACCTGCTTACTTCAAAAGGATTTTAAAGTAGCTTAGGCCCAAACACTAGGCAAATAAAGCAATTAGGAATAAAAAAGAATAGAGTTCTCCTGGAAGAAGAAAACAAAAAGGCACCATCAAGAACCTAAACTGAGCAAATGAAATCTGCACTATCAATTTGACTCAAGTTTTCTGGAAGCCAAGATTAAAAGATTAAGAGAAACACAAGTTGGGTTACATATAATTTATTTTCTAATGAAATCTCACAAATTTATCTTCAAAGATAATTTTCCTGGAACTAAACAGCAAGAACAACTTATCAGGAAGGTTCTTGCAAAAGGACTGTGACCAATAGACTCTCCATTTTCAACCATGGCCTTCCTACAGTTCCAATGGGAGCGTTTAGTGACCTTCCTTCCGTATGATCTGCCTGACCTAATGTAGAGGGACCTGAAGGAACTAGATGAATGCTCCTGTGCTCTGCTTCTCTGTCCTTCAGCACTTCTCTCCCTATTCTACCTCCTCTTGCAGCTCATAGACTTCCCAGTCTTTCTCTAAAATTGCAAGAAAGCTGAGACTACTTTTGGCCACTCGCTGTTACCAGTCTGTTTAAAAAAAAAAAAAGTGCCAGGAAAAGATGTCTTAAAAATAGTACTATCCACCCAGATCTCATATCCTAATGAGATTCTTCAATAAAAAGAACTAGGTCTCCTTGGAGAAATGGCTGATCCTGAGATTGAGGCAGGAAAAATACAAGATGAGCCTGGAGCTTGTAGTGCCAAAAAGTAAGGAAGTGCTCAAAAACAAAATAAAACAGGAAAACAAGAATGGAGATATGTCAACGGGATATAGGAACCACATGAAAGCACTCCCAATCGTCAAAGCTGAAATAATTTGAGTGCCCAGACAGCATGGCTCAGTGGTTGAACATAGACTATAAACCAGGAGGTCACCTTTTGATTCCCGGTCAGGACTCATGCCTAGGCTGCAAGCTCAATTCCTACTCTGGGGCGTGCAGGAGGCAGCCAATCACTGATTCTCTCTCATCACTGATGTTTCTATCTCTCTCTCCCTCTCCCTTCCTCTATGAAATCAATAAAAATGTATTTTCTTTAAAATGAAATAATTTGAGCAACAAAAAAGTAGCATTTGGATTATAATCAAAAGTATAAAATAAATATCCATGAATCCACACTATTATAAATTAAACAAACAAACAAACAAGGGAGAAGAGACAGATCTCCTGTGCAGAAGACTCTCAAATAATTTACGTAGAAACAGCGCCCTCAAGAAAGTTAAGAATAACTCCCGACTGCCCATAGTGACTTCCCTGCAAAGAGTACAGTATGGAAAAGGGAAAGAAGTGATCTGACAATGGAGAAACCTGACAAACACAACCTCAGCCAGGTGATCACGGTCAATATCAACAGTGATAAATCATGTTGATGGCAAGTTCCCTTGATGTGATGTGATGAAAATGACATTTTACCTCTACAATCTTCCTCCCCCAGAACCATAATCCCAACAGAGGGGCATCCTATAAAATACTTGACTAATACACCTCAAAACTCACAAGGTAGTCACAAACAAGAAAATTCTGAGAAACTGTCATAATCTAGAGGAGCCCAAAGAGACACGACTAACTGTAATATATCCAGGATAGGATCTTGGAACAGAAAAAATGACAATAGGCACAATTAAGGAAATAAGAATAAAGTACGGACTTTAGATAATAATAATGTGTCAATACTGGTTCACTTGGTGTGACAAATGTACACACCAATGTAAGATGTTAATAGGGGAAACTGAATGTGGGGTATATGGGAACTGTACTATCTGCACTGTTTTTCTGTAAATCTAAAACTGTCCTAAAATAAAAAGTTTATTTAAAAAAATTGTGTACTATCCAAAAGAATAAAGTCAAGAACACATATATATATACACACATATCTCCAGAGTCTCAAGAAATTCTTAGTCTACTCAGAGCCAAGCAAGCAAACATTTTCACATATTTTTTATGAGGTATATTATAAATAATTTGAACAAGTCTAAACCTACTCCTGGAAAAATGACATATGATCCATGGATGAGGTGGCAAGTATGTGTCTTCCTGCTAGTATAGGTCACACAGTATTTTCATTTGTTGAATCAGCTTCATATCGTACAGTCCAAGACTATGGTAGTGTTTTTTTGTTTTGTTTTTTAAACCTTCTTTTCCTGGAGTGCTACCATAGCAGCAGAGGTCAATCAGCTTGTGGCTTTGCTGTAGTTGGTGAAAATCTGATGGTGTAATCTCCTTCAAATAGGCTCCTACCTGTACTCCATCAGGTTTATGATCAGTCTATAGTATAATACTGAATATAAAATGTGTACATATTATTTTAAAGAAAACCATCAACTTTGTAGCTCCTTAATGACAAACTCTGGAATTTAGAATCAGCAAGTCCCTTGTAGAGCTCTATACATTGAATAATAATGAACTGAAACAGAGATACCTACCCTTTTCTTTCTGAGACAGTAAAGCATAGCAGTTAGACTAAAGATTCTAGAGTCAGACCTCAGGTTTGTGTTCAAATAAGAATTGTGCCACTTACTAGCTATAAGGCCTTGGGTATGTTCCTTAACCTCTCTGTGCCTCATATGTAAAATAAGGACAACAGTATGAACTTCATGAGGCTATTGTGAGGATTAAATTTAACACAAAGGCCCTGGAACAGTGTCTGGCACATGGCAAGCACTCAATAATGTTATCATTGTCATTATTCGAATTATTATAATTGTTAGAGATAACTAAGAACTCCATAAACATTTAGAACACCAACCACAGTTCCAACCTAAGAGTGCAAATGGATGGCAAAGTAAATGAAGTTTGCTACATTGATTAAATCCCGGGATGGTTAGGTCCCAAACGGGTATTGCATGAAAACAGAAAAAGACAGACAGGTAAACTCTTAAGGAAGTAGCAGCAAGATTTAGAACCTGAAGAGGTACCAAAATGCCTAACAGAGCAGGTATTCAACAAAACCTTTAGCTAACAGGGATAGCAAGAAATACAAGATCATTCCAGCATTTTCTGCACGTATTTTTTAACCTGATGAGTAATAAACTACCTGGGGGAGGGAAGAGAGGATGGTGTGCATTTATAATGATCAGAGGTTGTGGGTCTACACTCTTCATTTACTCTTAGATATAAAAAAAGCAGAAAGAACTACCAATCATTGAATATGCTGTCGCCTTAGACTAGAAAAATAGTATGAGAAATACCTTCAAAAGACTACCACAAGTTACCACTGTTCTCTAACATGAGGAATATGGACAACTCTAACAGCCTAGAACAGTGATGGCAAACCTTTTGAGCTCGGTGTGTCAGCATTTTGAAAAACCCTAAATTAACTCTGGTGCTGTGTCACATATAGAAATTTTTTGATATTTGCAACCATAGTAAAACAAAGACTTATATTTTTGATATTTATTTTATATATTTAAATGCCATTTAACAAAGAAAAATCAACCAAAAAATGAGTTTGCGTGTCACTTCTGACACGTGTGTCATAGGTTCGCCATCACTGGCCTAGAAGCTATATTTAATGGCATAAAATGAATTTATCCTGATCTTTTAACAAGAGCAAATACCAACTCTACGCCTGAGTCCCTGAAATCAAAGAATCACGTCTAGAGCTCACCCAGAAAAAAGTCAAACTTGAGGCACAAACAGCATTTAGCAACACTAAATTCTTTAAAATTTCCAACACAAGTCAGTGATGGCATAGCACAGCAAAGAAGTATTGCTTGCCCTAGCCGGCTTGGCTCAGTGGATAGAGCGTCAGCTTGCGGACTGAAGGGTCGCGGGTTTGATTCCGGTCAAGGGCATATGCCTGGGTTGCGGGCTCGATCCCCAATAGGGGGCGTGCAGGAGGCAGCTGATCAATGATTCTCTCTCATCATTGATGTTTCTATCTCTCCCTCTACCTTCCTCTCTGAAATCAATAAAAATATATATTGAAGAAAAAAAAAGAAGTATTGCCTTAAGGAGGCTTGTCCAAGTGTTGAAAACTAGAAATGGAAAATTTCCAGGCACTGGTATGATTATGGATAGATAGATGGTCTCTTCCTGCTTCTATCAGCATTTGCTCCTAACTCAACATGGGCAATATGTCATGCTTGACTGAGGAGGGGGAGGGGCAGTTGGGGGAAGAGAAGAAGGGAGAAAGAGGAAGGGAGAAGGAAAAACCAGTTACTGCCCTAACAATACTACTGCGTGGGTGAAGCCAGATAAAATGTTTTTTTTCATACTGTTCCAAAGTTATTTACGGTAAAAACCTCCAGTGTGTCCCTTTTAGGCACAAACAAAGCTTTGTTCTTTCTTAACAACTAGTCCCTTGACTTCCCACACGTTATGTAGAACAATGAGGTCCAGCACAGGATAAAGCAGATGACATCAACCTCCCTCAAGTCAGAGATTTGTTTGGGAGCCCAAATTCTGGTTTGTGGCCAGCTGGCTCATTTTACAGAGGGCTCTACTGTCCAAGCTGCTGGGTTGCGTAAGCGTATGGGGGCAATGGCTCAGGATCAACCACCAGTCAGCAGTTCACACAAGAAACAGCATAGAAGACACCGCACCCCACTAGATTACCTCTATAAATCTACTCCATTTCCCTAGAAACTGGATTCAGTGTTCAGATGTCATAAAAAAAGATATGGCATACAATTTCAAATTCTAAGCAGCTCCCTTTCTCTAGATTGGTTCAAAACAGATATGACTGTGGATAACTAACTGTTCACTGAATAGGAGAGATTTATTTATTTATTTATTATTTTTTTAAAAAATATATTTTATTGATTTTTTACAGAGAGGAAGGGAGAGAGATAGAGAGTTAGAAACATCGATGAGAGAGAAACATCGATCAGCTGCCTCCTGCACACCCCCTACTGGGGATATGCCCGCAACCCAGGTACATGCCCTTGACCGGAATCGAACCTGGGACCTTTCAGTCCGCAGGCCGACGCTCTATCCACTGAGCCAAACCACTGAGCCAAACCGGTTTCGGCAAATAGGAGAGATTTAAATGATGTATCATACCATGTAGTTTTTATGGAGAAGAAAACACAGTCAGGTTTTAATTTAAAACTAGACATTTTGGATACAGTACGGAAAGAAACTAGATTTTAATACTATTGAATGCTAATGTACCAATCACCCTTCTGTACTAAACCACCGATTTATTGACCTGTTTCTAACCCACTGGACAACAGTCACAGCAAATATAAAGTTGAAAGAGACATAGCTTTCCCAACAGAAAAAGATCAGCCCTCAGTAGACACCGATAGTAATAAGCTGAAATATAACTGTTCCAAATAAAATCATCTCAAAATTATAGTGCATGCGCACACACAAACGTCTTTTATCTTTTCATACAGATTTTAGCAGAGGGACAGGGGCTTATTAAGCCAATGGTTTCTCAACTGCCAAGAAGCTTCTTGATAATTTTTAGGCTTAAATTGTGATAGGCCTGTAACTCAAGGCTGAACTCTTCAAATGATCTATTTAGCTTTCTCATCTATAAGCTAGTTAGGAAAGACAGGGACCATAATTGAGTAAATATCCAAACTTAAAAATCCCATTTAGCAAAGTGAATTGTTATAATTTTCTCTCTTGAAAAATGACAATAAAAAAAATGTAGACCAATTAGATTATTTGGAAGAGGCTGAACAAGTATAAATGACTTAAATTATTACCATTGGGCTTTTCTTTCCTTTCTGGTGATGATTATGACAACTCCTCACAGTTGCCTTTTCTCTTTCTGTAATTTATTTCCAAAATATAAATCACCCTTAGACAACAACTCATTTCATCCCCTAAAATTAATTCATCCTCCATTTTCCACTATTAACAAGCACCCTAAATAATAAATGGTACTGGAGCCTATTAAACTATGATGGCATCATCTAGTCTTAATGAAATGTGATTTCCAATTCAAAATCAAAAGAGATGAGATTCTGACCACACAAAAATACTCTTTATGCCATCAATCATTCCCTAGCTCTATCACTTGATTTTTCAGTATAGTACTTAATCACTACCTATTATGTGTATTTGTTAAGTTGTTTTTCTCTCTGTTCTCCACCAGAGTTCAAGGAACTTGTTCGATGTTCATTTCCATATCCCCAGCTAGGTCTGGAATATACTAAATATCAAATATTTACTGAGTGAATGGAAGAATTACAAACAAAATACTCAGAATTCCTCCCATTAAAATACTCTTTAACTGGCCACTACAATGATATATGACTGGGAAGTCAGATTAGCAAGTCAATTATCATTCAAGAGAGAAGAGTACTAATATCTATGGCTACCATAATGAGCCCTGTGCAATAAAGAACACATCTCAATAAGTCCTTCTATCAATTCTTTGAGATCTAGCATCCCCATCTTATAGATAAGGGCCCAAGGAAAGGGTTAAGTAATTCCCCCAAGACCATGCACCCTGTAAGTGATGAACTGCTGGGATTTAAACCCGAAACTGTCTGACTCCAGGTCCAGTCTCTTTCCAATGTACCACATAGCTCCTCAGTAACACTAAGATATTTAACTTAGTTGTACAATAATGCATATATAATACATTAAACTGAGGACTCAAAGGTGAATAATACATTAAGGAGTTCACAAAGTAAGCACCATACTACATGAAAAGTGCCTTACCAAACAGGATGTAATGGGAGCAAACAGGAGGGGAGTATGGGCAAAGACTGGTCCCAATTAAGAGAACATTGTATTCAAATAACTGTAAGGTGTTCAGTACGGCTAGAGTTGGGAGTGGGAGGAGGAAGTGAAGAGAAAGGGAGAAGGAAAGATCAGAGATGAGGCTAGGATAGTGACAATTCATTTATGTTCATTTACCCCTTACACTGAAGCCCTAATATATGCCAGGCACTGTATTAGACACAAGCATTTCAATGATGAATGAGATAGTTTCTGCTCAAGGAGCTTTTAGTCTATGTCATAGACTCTATGAGGAGATGGGTAAACACACAGTACAACATAGAGTGACATATGGTAACACTGATGTATTTATTGGACATTAAGGTGCTCTTTGACAGGAAGAAAGTGGATTAGACAGCTCAATCAAGGCACTATATTCTTCTAAGAGAGGCTGCTTCATTCAGAGCAACAGCTAAATGCCAATCCCAGTTGACCAGGTTTTGCACTACACAAAGTCTCCAGTTCTCCTAACCTCAACCCAAACTCCTGCTGCTTGAACCACAGATGGACATATGACCAAAGAGAAGACCCAGAATGTGGCCTGGCATAAAAGGAGCCGAACCAATCAGATTTTTACGTTCAGGGGCTGCATTTCAGAAGTTGAATGATGCACAGAGAGAATCACTGAGGCAGAGTCTGGTCCACAAGTGGTCAAAATTTAAGAGAAAGCACAACTGAGCGAACAGATACTATGAAAAAGGTGGCAAACTGTGATAAAGAGCTGGATCAAACACACAAATGTATTCTGTGGCCTACATAGTATATTAAAATTTTAAAAATAATACCCAGCTTGTGGTCTCTAAAATACCACTCCTCACAAAAAGGAACCAGAACTCCTTGGAGGAAAAGCTGCCTCCAGATCAGGGGCCGGACATACAAAAGATGCGCCTAGGACACCTCACTGTCCCACAAAACAGTGAAGCTATCAACACTTTATGCCAGGGATTGTGTCAAAAGGATAAAGGAGCCAGAGACATAACGAATGCAACTGACTAAACCAATGACTCTAAAAACTGAAACAAACAACAAAAAATAATTTCAGAATAATAGTTAACCCTCTGGACTACACTGGAAATGACAAGGGCAAGAATGCCTTACTGTGAAAAATGTCAATTAAAAGAACTGAATTCTGCCCTGGCCCATTGCTCAATGGTTAGAGCATCAGCCAGTGTACAGATCTTGGGTTCAATTCCCAGCCAAGGGCATGTACCTCAGTTGCAGGTTCGATCCCCAGGCCTGGTGGTGGTGGTGGTGGTGGGGGGCGGGCAAGCGGAAGGCAACCAATTAATGTGTCTCTCTCACATCAATGTTTCTCTCTCTCCCCTCTCCCTTCTATTCTCTCTAAAAAAGAAATATCTTTGGATGAGGATTAAAAAAAAGAAAAAAAGAAATGAAGTCTATTTTTCCTACCTTTCCTATATGAATTATAAATTTTTGGCTAACCAAGTGGTCTTAAATTCTTTAAGAATAATTCCAGCCAATAAATATGGAAGGAATAACAGAATTAGAAAATAATTTTGTAACTTTAATGAAACAATAAATTCATACAAGTCATCAATGGACTCATAAGAGAAAAATTAATGGGAAGCTTTATAATGGAGGCTTCAGGGCACTACCATCTCAGTAGGCAGAATAATGGCATCCCCTGCCCTCCCACACCACCCAAAATGTCCACATCTGCCCAGTCAGTGTGGTTCAGTGGCTGAGCGCCAACCTATGAACCAGCAGGTCACACAGTTCGATCCCCAGTCAGGGCACATGCCTGGGTTTCCAGCTCAATCCCAGTAGGAAGCGTACAGGAAGCAGCTGATCAATGATTCTTTCTCATCATTGATGTTTCCATCTCTCTTTTCCTCTCCCTTCCTCTCTGAAATCAATAAAAATATATTTTAAAAAATCTCGTGAGGTGTGATTATAGCTGCATAACATTGTGATTTTGTTCATAGTTTTAAGAAATTCATGCAGCAGTATGCAGGACTGAAATCCATGATATCTGGGATTTATTTTTAAATAATTCAGCATAAAATGAGAATGGGGAAGCAATTACAATGAAAAAAGTGTGGCAAGATCCTATTGATTGGTGAATCTGGTTATTGGGTATATGGTCAACTGACTGTGCTCTTCTTCATAAAACTGAAAACAAATAATGCCAAAACCAATTTGAATTAAATGGTGACATTTAAAAATCAGAGGCTTGAATTTCTGACTTTGAATAATCAGATATGGCAACAAGGCCCATATCAAGAAATGAGTACTGACCACTCCAAATTAAGTTTCCAATACTCCCAATTATCCCCCAATTATCACCACTGCTGTCCTTTTTCTTATGCCTGGCTTAGTTCATGCATTTATGTTACCTACTTGACAACTCGGTTTAGGACCCCAGGAGTGATGAGATGCAAGAGAACAGAGCAGGCATGGGGAGATAAACTGCATAATGGCAAAGTGCTAGCATATAGATATACAGACTCCTACTGTTGACGTTCCTTCAGCAGCTTTGGACACAGATATAATTCCCATAAGGCCATGCTGCACCACGCTTCTTATATTTATTAAGTGCTTACTAGAAGCAAGGCAGTATGCTTGACATTCTGAAAAATACAAACATGAAAATAATTCCTGCCCTCGGGATACTAACAGTCTAACAAGGAAGACAAGGTATAAACGTAAGTGGTTACAATGTAAGATGAAAATAAGTGAGCATAGGATACTGTTCAGGGTGCCTCATGTGTAAAATGCAAAGTATGGAGTGACCAAGTATATAAAGCTTCAGGAACAGATCATGAAGTCACTATAGGGCATGTTGGAAAACTGAAACTTTATCAGATGAGCACGTGTAAGCTGCTGAAGGATTTTAAGACATAATTACAAGTCAGATGGGGCAGCACTGCAAATGAGAGGGAAGTCTCCTTCACCGTTCAAATCCTCTGATTCTAGGCACAGCATCAGTTGAAGAGCCAGAAGCATGACCCCCAAAATCTTACGCCATCATGGCTTTCTTGGCTAGACATTAGTTTGGTACCTGCGGAGACTAATAAAAGGATGGGTCTCTGAGCAGTAGCCCTGAAAACAGTTTTTCTCTCTATTACCATGACTGGGTTCCAATACCTTACACAGAAACTATGGTCCTCTTATACCTAAGTGCTATTAAAAAGTAAAAATGAGGGGAGGGTGGGGGTAAGGAGGAGAGATCAACCAAAGGACTTAAATCCAAGCATACAGGCCTAACCAATGGACACAGACAACAGGGGGGTGAGGGCACGAGTGGGGGGAGGGGGTAACGTGGGGATAAGGACACATACGTAATAATTTAATCAATAAAAAATTTTTTTAAAAAAGTAAAAATGTTTCTTACTATTCAGTCTAAGATCCATTCTGTTAAAAACAAAAATAAAACCACGTGCTTATTGTGAGTGAATAAAATGACCTCAAACGCAATCAATCTTAATACCAAATTACATGAGCGTTTCAAAGATCACACTCCGGTCACCCTAATGGCAAAACGGGACCCAACCAGCGCTGTGGCGGGAGCTGTCACCACGGGAGAGAGTGGCCGGGCCAGACTCTGGGGAGCCAGGAAGGGCAGCCCTGGAAGCCGAGACCAACGGATGGACGGTCTCAGTTTTAACCGACTAAACTGTCGTCAATGACAGGAATGACAAATAAAAAGCAAGGCGAGAACAAAATTCCAGCACTGTCCCTTCCCGTCACTTCCAAACCAAGAATCAGTTCCAGCCCGGCATCCTCTCCGGGCCTCGGTGTCCTTCGGTGGGAAATGACGCTAATGCACCCGCTTCACAGAGGAGCGCCCGGACCACACGGAGATGCACGTAAAAGCACAAGATCGGACACAGCTAACGCTCAATAAACACCCGGTTTCATTATTCCCAGGAAGCGCCAGTGCCTCCATCATCTTCCTTACAAGGGTGATACCTAATTCTACCTCCACTATCGAGCGGGCTCTGCAGGGCGCAGTGTGTCTCGGTGTCGATCCCCGCAAGAACCCAACATCTGAAGGCTTTTCTGGAGAATCGAGTTCAAGGTACCAAAGGCCAAAACAGACACGGGCCCCGACAACGACCGAAGTGGGGGTCGCCCCGGCTCGGCTGTCACCACATCCGCCAAGGCCAAGGCCTCGCGCCCTTCTCCGGGTTCCCCCGCCTTGGCGCCCAGCCCCCCTCCGCCAACGCCAACCAGCAGGGCGAGGGGGCGGACTCCACCGCCCGCCCTTTGCGCTCCGAGGAGGCCAGGCCGGACACCCCACACCCGCATCCTCGGCCTCTCCTCGCCAACGCCCGAGGTCTGCCCGTCCCGCCCCGCCCTGGGCCGCACCTTGAGGTGGGTGCGCAGGCCGCCAGCGCCCCCAGACTGGTCGGTGATCTCGTACGCGCCCGTCACCAGCAGGTCCTTGTGGATCTCCTCGCGGAGGCACTTGCGGGAGTTGATGGGCAGATGGAAGGAGATGGCGAGAACCGAAGTGGGGCCGAGCAGGAGAGGTAAAAGCAGCAATGCTAACTGGCAAGGGCCACGCTGGACTTGTAGGCCAGACAAACGAGACATGGTGCCGGAGACTGTTAACACCCGGGCCTCGGCCGCGGCGGAACCGGAGGGCCCACGTGACTCACCTCTGGCCTACCGGCGGCGCAGGCGCCATTTTGGAGACTGGCAAATAGACAAAAAATATATATAGTAAATCTTATAAAAGGGAAAAAAGGGCATGATATCACGCCACACCAATAACTTAGAGTGGCTAAGTAAAATTTTCTAGAAAACTTCCGGGAAATTTACTTGTGTTGAGTTCAGTGACTGTTCAGTCAGCCATAACAAGTAAGGGCAGACCCGGAAGTAATTCTCCTTCAACTGGCGGAAGCAGTGCTTGCAAGTTTTAAGGCGGGTGCGATACCATAGCAACCAAGGCCCAATAGGAAACAGCCACAAGGCCCTTTGCTGGGCCGGTCGGGCTGCCACCGGGGCGCGCGGGGCGGAGCGGAGGCGGAGGGTGCGCAGTCGCAGTGCAAAGCCGCCTGAATGACAACCGGGACATTGACCGCTTGAGAGGAAAACTTGGGGAGGCTGAGCGGAAAGACTCCGTGGCTCCGAGGCGAGCGGGGGCCGGCGCCTCGGAGAAGGTCTGGCGGTCACCCGGTAGCTGTGAACCGGGCGGGCGGCCCGTTCAGGCTCCTGAGCGGGATATTTGGGCTGGCGTAACTGTTTGCTTTCTGAATGTGCATCTTATTTAGCAAACGTTGAGCGCCTGCTAGACTAGGTAATGTTCAAACTGACTTTGGGTTTTGTATTTCAATGGAATAAAACACTGTTTTAATCCAGGCTCAGAGCAGGACCTAATTCGGTTTACCAGAGGAGCATTGTCAAGGGAAGGCAAGAAGAATTTGTGTGTTTTAAACGCACACACGTTTTAGGGATCCAAGTGGCTAGTGTCTGTCGTAAGCAAATTTACACAGTAATCGTGCGTTTGTTTCACAGTTATTTACTGAGTACCTGCTATGTGCCAGACGCCATATCCCCTGCGGTGTATACCAATATGTTTATTGGTTGAACAAACCACTGTTGGGATGCTACCAGACATTCAGGACCAAAGAAAATACAAAAAGGAAAAAGGAATACACGCCAGTCTGTGTTTGAAATCATCTACTTTGGTTAGTGTTTACTGAGTATCTACAGAAATACCCAGAGCATGGACTATCTGCTCTTGGTAATTTAAAATAGATATATATTTTTTATTGACTTCTTACAGAGAGGAGGGGAGAGGGATAGAGAGTTAGAAACATGGATCAGCTGCCTCCTGCACACTCCCCACTGGGGATGTGCCCGCAACCTGGGTACATGCCCTTGACCAGAATCGAACCCGGGACCCTTCAGTCCGCAGGCCGACGCTCCATCCACTGAGCCAAACCGGCCAGGGCTGCTCTTGGTAATTTAAATGATTATTCTTTATTTATAACTGCTTGCAATCATGTAGTTCTTTTCCTGGAACCGAAGTCCCACAAACAAAACAAGAACAAACATAAAGGAGCAATAAAGCATTTTAAAATCTGACAAATAACATGCTACCACGATTTGATGAGGTGTCCACTTAGAACATTTAGTTTATTTTATTCCTGATCTAAGATAAGATTGCTAGTCTACTGGTACGTCCTGCTAATCTTCTGATAATTTTCGTTGGCCTTTTCCCTGCAGTGTAGGGAATCGGTACCAAGCAGCTATGTAGTTCGTGTTTGGAATCAGTCCTGAGGCTCTGCTGACCATCAGCAAGAGATTCGCAGCCCATAAACTAGCTGTGTGGTTTTTTTCCTTTAAATTTCTATCTGACATTTAGATAAGAGCATCTACATTTTCAGCTGTTTTCACAGATCTCATTTGATATTTTCAAAAACCATGTGACATAGACTGGACAAGTCTGTTCATGTCATAGATAAGAAAACAGGTTCAGAGAAGCCAAAGAAATTCTGAGTGGCTCAAAGTTTAAAAGTGACAAAGTCAGTCTAAGGGCCTGAGCCTTCTTCGGGAAGGCGCTATTATTTATTGTGTTACAGATGAAGAAATTGAGACTTAGAGAAATTCTTACTTTCCTAAATCACAGGTCTCAAATCCTTTCTTGTCCTGTATTCTCCCTCATCCGCCAGTCCCTAACTCTTTCCTACCCTCCTTCCCTCATTTATATTTTTCTCCTTAGCGCTCACCACTATCTAATATAATATACATTCTACATATCATGTTTATGAATCTGTTTTCCTAGCTAGGTTATCTGTTTTGTGAGGGGCGGGTATTTTTATCTATTTTGTTCATTGCTTTACCTTCTGAATCTAAAATAGTGCCTGGCATTTAGAAGGCAAAATGAACAGTGGTTCAATGAATGCAAGATTGATTCCTTAGCTCCTAGCACAGTGATGGCGAACCTATGACGCATGTCAGAGGTGACACGCGAAATCATTTTTTTGGTTGATTTTTCTTTGTTAGATGGCATTTAAATATATAAAATAAGTATCAAAAATATAAGTCTTTGTTTTACTATGGTTGCAAATATCAAAAAATTTCTTTATGTGACACGGCACCAGAGTTAGTTTAGGGTTTTTCAAAATGCTGACACGCCAAGCTCAAAAGGTTTGCCATCACTGTCCTAGCAGAAGGCCTAACAGCGAATTCCTTACATTATTCCTTAGCTGTTTTCACACAAATCTGTAATGTATATAAAGTGAGGTTTCAGTTTCATCAACAACATGCGTATCTTGTATTTGAATTGAAAAATGTGTTCTTGTTTTCATATAAAGACAGAAAAAATAAATCTCCCCTCTATGCTGTGGAACTACAAGGCTAAGTAGATACTCCTGGGGAACCCACATTTTTAAATTGCATCTGCATGAAAAATGTACCATTTTACATCACTGTGGAGAAACGGCCTCATTCTGAATTGAAGAGCAAACGGAAAGTGTCCCAACACATTTCTTCCTGGCCTGAGAGTCCCCCTTCCATCCCCTCATCCTGAAACTTCCCCAATTAGACCCAGATTCCTGAAGCCCTGAGCCTCTGGAAGTAAAGAAACGTCACGAGGACACACCCTCCGCCCAATCTAGCCCTAATCCACCGATTTCTCAACCTTCTGTTTGTATGAGAGGGAGCGTTTTTAAAACACACCTCACCCCAGACAATGAATTCAAAGCTCTTAGTAAAAATCTGCATTTGTCATGAGCTTGCTGGGTGATCCTGTGGTTGGGAATCCTGAAGCACTTCCTCCCTCTCAACACCTCCTTTAGCCAGCCTAATCCTCACTGTGGCTTGATGCTCCCCGGCTCCAAGGCAAAAATAGCCAAGGATTCCTAATTTCGGTGTCCCTGCTCATCCGCGTGTACAGCCCCACTCACAGCGTGCTTTTAAGTAGCTAAAACAAGATGGGCAGCAATTGGGCAGCATTGGTCACGTGACATACTCTTTGACCCAGAGAGTGATTCCAAGGACCTCTTTTATGGGTCCTTAAATTCCAGAACCCCCTCTGCACTGCACTCTGGGTGATCTCATGCAGTCCCACGTCTTGTTTTTTTAATGTATTTTTATTGATTTCAGAGAGGGAGGGGTAGGGAGAGAAACAGAAACATCAATGATGAGAGAGAATCATTGATTGGCTGCTTCCTGCACGCAGGATTGAGCCCAAAACCCAAGTATGTGCCCTAACCAGGAATCAAACCGTGACTCCCTGGTTCATAGGTTGGTGCTCAACTATTGAGCCACACTGGCTAGGCCAGTCCCATGACTTGAAATGCATCCATAGGTGATAACTCCCAAATGTGGATCTCCAGCTTTGACCTCTTCCCTAAACTCCAGAGTCTATATCAGGCTCCTTATTTGACATCTCCACTTGGATGACTAATTGGCAACTCATACTTAACCCTTAATTTCCTCTTCCCCCCCATCCCAAATCTGCTTCTTCCTCATCTCAGTAAATTACACCACCTTCTGCTTCTTCACTGAGGCCATCCTTGTTTCCTCTTTCTCTTACCCCCTCCCCACACAGCCAGTTCATCAGCAAATCCTACCAGTTCTGTGTCCTAAATTTATGGCAATCCGTTACTACTTCTCTCTGAACTAGGGGTTGGCAAACTACTGCCCAGTGAAGCAGACAAATCCAGCATGCAACGGCCTGTTTCTGTATCGCCCAAGGGCTAAGAAGGATTTTTACATTTTTAGAGGCTTCAAAAGAAGGAGGAAGAGGTGCCCGGCAGAGGGGAAGAAAAGGAGGTGCCTTAGAGAGTTTATGTGGCTCACCCAACCTGAAATATTTATCTGATCCTTTACCAAAAAATTTGCTTTTCTCACCTAGACAACTTCCCTGTAATCATGCTCCTTACTATACCTTGACTGTAAATACTTTTAAAATGTAAATCAGGCCCTAGCAGGTTTGGCTCAGTGGTTAATTAAGAGTGTCGGCCTGCGGACTGAAGGTCCCAGGTTCGATTCCAGTTGAGCACATACCTCAGTTGCAGACTCAATCCTGGCCCTGGTCAGGGAGTGTGTGGGAGGCAACCAATTGATGTTTCTCTCTCTGTCTCTCCCCCTCCCTTCCACTCTCTCTAAAAATCAATGGAAAAAGATCCTCAGGTGAGGATTAACAACAACAACAAAATAATAAATCAGACCAATCAAAATAAAGCCCAAATACCTTACCACAGTCCAAAAGGCAACAGTGGTCTGGCTCCTGCTCTAATCTCAGTGACCACTTCCTCCCACCGCACCCAGCCGTTCAATCTCCAGGCTTTCCAAACAGCTTAAATGTCTACATGCATCAGGGCCTTTGCACTTACTGTCTACTTGGAGTTCTCTTGCCCAGATCTTGTCCCATGGACTCTGGACTCTGCAGGCTGCTCCTCCTCATTCAGGCTCCAACTCCCAATATCACCTCTTAGAGAGCCCACCCTGTGTAAGTAAGCCTGTCCCCAGGTTACCCTCTATCACATGATCTGGTTTTATTATCTAAATAGCACTGGTCACTATTTGAGAGTATCTTGTTATTTATTTTCTTGTTTATTACACCCAGTCCCACTGGAATTTAATCTCCAAGGGAGCAAGGTCTTTGTTTTGTGCCAGATAGATCCCTGAGACCAGACACAATCTGTAGTGGGTGTTCAAAAAATATTTGCCGAGTGAATAAATGAAATGATACAACATATAAACCACTTAGCACATCAACATAGAGCTGTTGCCCAATAAATGCTAGTTCCTCTATCTAGTATTTTAATTGCCATTTTTTCACGTGGAGAAGCTGAGATCCAAAGCTGTTAAGTGACTTAGCTCAAACCATACTATGAGTCAGGGTTAGAGCTGAGAATAGAAACGAGAGCTCTTAACTGCAGACTAGTTTTCAGACATAATTGTCATTACATTTGATAAAACACAATGCTTATTATTTAGTTCCCACTCTATTAAGAAGTTTGATATTTCAAGGCAATATTTTTCTACCCTCATTCACATTTATAATTCAGCTTTTTTGGATTTTAAGTGAATATAAGTCTTTTAGAACATTTATGAAGATGTTAATAATGTAAAACTTGTAGCATCTACTAGTATCTCCCCTGAATTCACTTTCCTTAAAAAAACAAGATGTATCTTTCTCTCCAGATTTCCATGGTGCTAAATTTTTGTCTTCCTGGGTGGGAAACATGAACTCCAGTACTAACTCTCCATGACAATTAATGTCCTTCATCAATGTCGCCAAGATAAACTATCAAGACCCTGCCTCATATTCTATAGCCTGTAAATCCTGACTGCTAGGATCAAAGTTATTCTAGTGATGTAGTAGGTGAGCTGAGAGCACAAAGGAGTCTGGATTTAGATTTAACAAACATTTCACTAGGAGCAACTTTAGAGGTGATGCAAGCAAAAGATAAAAAATGTGTCCCAAAAGAGTAAGTTTGGGCCATGACCGGTTTGGCTCATGGACTGAAGGTTTGGCTCAGTGGATAGAGCATTGGCCTGCGGACTGAAGGGTCCCAGGTTTGATTCCGGTCAAGGGCATGTACCTTGGTTGCGGGCACATCCCCAGTAGGGGGTGTGCAGGAGGCAGCTGATTGATGATTCTCTCTCATCGATGTTTCTAACTCTCTATCCCTTTCTCTTCCTCTCTGTAAAAAATCAATAAAATATATTTTTTTTAAAAAAGAATAAGTTTGGGAAAACATCGGAACCATCACCACTACCCACATGCTTTGAGAGCAAAACAAAGTTGAAAAGGACAGGATGAGAAGGGAGGCATCCCCCCTGCCCCATAAGCACTGTCTGCTTATGGAGAACACCAGCCCTTATGCAGAGAGAGAAAGCCCAGGAAGGCAAAATTCCAAGGTGGAAATGAGATGGGGGAGGAAGCCACTGGACCAGTTGACGTGGAGGAACCAAGGGACAAAAAAAGAAGAGTTGCGAAGATGGGACTCGGGGGGGAGAAGGAAGTAGGGTCAGGTAGGAAAGAAATGGGAAAATTGTCTAGTACTTTGTGAAGTAGCCCCTGAGTTGAGGCTTTCCAAAGGAGAGTTAATAGTCAAATGGCATCTACCCTCAAGCATGTGGCTGTATTGCACTCCACACCTGGACACAGCCATGCCTGGAGACTATACACGTACAGACCCTCATAGTTTGAGATTCTTTCAAAAGTGCTCGGAGACCTTAAAGTTTGCTAGAGCAGAAAACTACACTGTTGTCAGCCTTCACTCCTGGTTCTAGGAAAGTTTTGGGTTTCCTCTCCAATGCTTTTTTCCCCTTGATAGGCAGTATCTGGTGTCCAGCAGTCTCTGAGATCCACCAAAACTCATTCTCCTTCAACAAAAACTCCATCTTGTGAGAGCTGTGGACCATGCAGATGGAAAGAGCACTAGCTGCAGACACCTTGATAATGCTGTCTTTCTCTTTATTAGCTACATGAATCACCTCTGCAAGCTAGAATCCTCTGAGCAGCCTTAAAAAATTGCCAATGCCCACCAGTGGTTCCCTAACTTTGCTGCACATTGGGATCATCTGGGGATCATTTTAAAAAGTACAGAAAGTCCCCCAGACTTTCTGAGGTAAATGGTATGGGGTACAACCAGGGCATCAGAGTTTTTTAAATCTCTCCTGTGATCCAATATGCATCCAGGTTTGAAAACGAATGCTCCAACCTAACCCTTGCCCACTCGTATCTTAGCACCAAGCCTTTCAATGCCTTTCAAGTGGCATGTGCTCAGTAGATATTTCTCAATTTGATTTACATTCCTGTTTCTCCTGCTGAAACTCTGTTGCCCTTTCTCCTAGAACCTGACATGAAATTAGTCCTCTAGTAACTAGAGTACTTGGAACACCAGCTTAGGGACAAGGTTCATTCCTCTGCTGGCTGTGTTCTCAGCTCCAGTGTTAGCCACGAGGGAGGAAGGGGAAGCGAGGGCTTCAGATGAGGAGGGCGCTCTCTCTGCAGGCACATGAGGGAGCCTTTTCTTGTCCCTTGCCGAAAGTCATTGTGGCACATGGACAGAGGAAGTATTAATAAGCTTTCTAAAGAGGTACTTCTCCAAGATTTTGGTGTTTCACAGACCACAAGCAGTGCTGTCAGTTCTACAGATGGCCAACTTCTGCATTTTGGAGAGCAGCTTCCGAAGATAGATCAACTTGCATCCCTAAAGCAGAAGACACAGCTGTGGGGAAGGGAATCATCGGAGTCTCTAGGCCAGATGTCAAAAGGCACTACCCACACGTTGGTCAGGGACAAGAAAGACCGGTCCACCAAGAAGTCATTAGAGACAATCGACCCTTTGGAATGAAATTAAAGTGACGACATTACAGACATTATAATAGCCAGGGCTTCATGGCAAACCCGCGCTGAGCGCCGTGGACTGGCATTCCAATGATGTATGCTCTAGACAGCGGTCCTGGCTCTGCCCTGCTGCCCACTTACTGGGTCACTTTGAGCTGGAAATGATACTTTCTAGGTGTTGGCATCTTCTTTGTAAAATGCAAACTCAACAACTAAAGACAGAGCCTTTCTTTGACTTCTTACAAGCCTACATCCAAAGAGAAGTCGCAAGTTTGCAAAGGTGATGCCACTACCTCATTACCAGCTGTGCTCCGCCACCTCCTTTAAGGTCTGCTGTCCTGGCCGGGGATTTGGCCATCATAGCTGAGCTGTCTGCAGGCTGTGACCTCCACAACACCGTGTCTAATTGCAAAGACCTTCCCAGGACAAATGGTGTGACTGAGATGAAAGCCTCTGTATTCGTTTCTTAGTGCTGCCCTTGTAAGTTAGCATGAACTTAATAGCTTAAAACAACAGAAATATGTTTTGTCAGTCTGGAAGCCAGAAATCTAAAATCAAGGTGGCAGCAGGGACGTGCTTCATCCAAAGGCTCTAAAGGAGAATATTTCCTTGCCTCTTCCAGCTTCTGTTGGCTCCAGGTAGTCCTTGGCTTGTGGCTACATAGCACCAGTTTTTGCCTCTGTCTTCAAGTAGACTTCTTTTCTCTCTGTCTCCTCTCCTCCTGTAAGGACACTTGTCATCAGATTTAGGTCCCACCCAGATAATTTAGGACAGTGATGGCGAACCTTTTGAGCTCAGCGTGTCAGCATTTTGAAAAACCCTAACTTAACTCTGGTGCGTGTCACATATTGAAATTTTTTGATATTTGCAACCATAGTAAAACAAAGATTTATATTTTTGATATTTATTTTATATATTTAAATGCCATTTAACAAAAAAAAACAACCAAAAAAATGAGTTCGAGTGTCACCTCTGACACGCGTGTCATAGGTTTGCCATCACTGATCTAGGATGATCTCATCTCAAAATCTTTAATTTTCATCTTTTTCCAAATAAGGTCACATTTACAGGTTACAAGGGGTAGGATTTCAATCTATCTTCTGTGAAGACACAGTTCAACCCAATAAAACCTCCAAATAGAGAAGGGTAGAGGGATGTACAAAATCCTGTCCATCCTTAAACCCCAGACAAATGTCACCGATTATCTAGGAGACATTGCTACTTCACATTACCTACATACCTCCACTGGGCCATCAAGTTATTCCTGAACTGCCCATATGTCCCCCCGCCCTCCACTTCTAGATCACCTACATCAGAATCCCCTAAAGATCTTGTTAAAAATATGGACTTCTGAGGCCCTTTGGGAGGCATGGGTGTCGGTGCAGACATGGCCAAGTCCAAAAACCACACCATGTACAACCGGTCCTGAAAATGATACAGGAAGAGCAACAAGAAACCCCAGTCACAAAGATATGAATCTCTTAAGGGAATGGACCTCAGGTTCCTGAGGAACATGTGCTTTCCCAAGAAGCAAACAAGAAGGGCCTGAAGAAGATGCGGGCCAACAACGCCAAGGCCATGAGTGCATGTGCCGAGGCTATCAAGGCCCTCGTCAAGCCCAAGGAGGTCGAACCCAGGATCCCAAAGAACGGCAATCACAAGTCCAATCAAGTTGCTTACATCTCTCACCCCACGCTTGGGAAAAGTGTTTGTGCCCACATCACAGGTTCTCAGGCTCTGCCAGCCGAAGTCTAAGGCTCAAATCAAGACCCAGACTACTGCCCTAACCGGTTTGGCTCAGGGGATAGAGCCTTGGCCTGCAGACTGAAGGGTCCCAGGTTCGATTCCGGTCAAGGGCATGTACCTTGGTTGTGGGCACATCCCCAATAGGAGGTTTGTAGGAGGCAGCTGATCGATGTTTCTCTCTCATCGATGTTTCTAACTCTCTATTCCTCTCCCTTCCTCTCTGTAAAAAATTCAATAAAATAAATAAATTATATATATATATATATATATATATATATATATATATATATATATATATATATATGACCCAGACTACAGCTGTGGCTGTATCTACAGCTCTGACTCCAGCTCAGGCTCCCAAAGGTGCTCAGACCCCTACCAAGGCTCCAGAGTAGAGGCCTCTGTCTGATGATGTGAGGACAGAACTGGTGTGAACCCTGGGCTGCTCTCTGCACGGGGCTGGTGTCCTTCTATGCTGTTTGTACAAATAAACTGGAGGCACTGTCAGGCAAAGAAAAAGAAACAAACAACAAATTTCTGTCCTCCTTGCTGCAGCCCCTACTACTGTCACTGCTACCAGAATCAGGCTCCTTGGGCGTGGGGCCCTGGAGCATGCATTTTAGATCATCTCCCTGGGACATTCTGATACACCAGAGGTTTGGGAAGCCCTGTGCCATGCTGTGAGTCCATGACCAGTTCTCTGATGTACCTCAGGATGTCTTACATGTATTTAACTGATGAGAGGCAGCAATGTACGTGTGTGGCCCTAGAGTCAGAATGCCCGAGTTCTGCTATCCAGTAACTGTGACTCCAGGCTATTACATACACTCTCTGTGCCTCTGCTTCCTTGTGTAAATGAGAATAATTATAGTGCCTGCCTCGTGAAGTTATAGTTAAGATTAAATGAAATAAAACATAAAACACTGAGAACAGGATCTGGCAGGAGAAATAGGAATGCAAATCAGTACATTTAAGCTGAACTTATGAAATAGAACAGATGGGCAGTTGCTTATTTTTTTCTCTATATTCCTGGAAACTTCCCTCCCAGGAACATATCTTGATCTTTCCATCATCATCAGTTATTGCTATCTGAACATTGATTGAATATTTTTTTGTCTGACTACTGTGCTAGTATGTGCTTTATCTCATTTTGCCCTCACAATGGTATAAGGCAGATGATGTTATGATCTCCCACTTTATGGACAAGGAAACTGAGGGTCAGACAGGTTAAGTAACTTGCCCCAAGTCCTTCAGGCAGTGAAAGGTGAGGTGGGGATATGAAGTATCGGTTTGGGTTTGGGTCCCCGCTGTCTCTGCTGCCTGGTACTTCCACTCTCACCCCCCGAAGGCATTCCGTGTACCCTTATCAGGCCCAGCCATCCCTGAACCAGCTTTCTAAACCTCCCCACACAGCTTCCCCACATCAAGTTCCATCTTTCCTGAACCTTTCAAACCATGCTTCCCTGTGCTTTGCCTTCTTAGTGTGGCGCCCTCCAAGATGTTCTGTTTTTAGAGGTGTTGAATCAAGCTTCATTTCTCTTCCATCTTCCTTGGGAGCGTCTTCACATCCTACATCTGTCCCCAGGGACTCCCAGAACCAAAATCTCCTCCTCACACACAGCCACTCTGGTGGGTTTCTCCTACAACCCCAGGTGGCCCTTGTGTCCATTGAGAACCTGCCTTCCTCTACCTTCAGGTCTGTAGCTCCTTCAGGTGAGGACCCCAGTCGGCCTGGAGGCCAGAGAAGCCAACAACCAGTCAACCCTTATCAGTGATGGCGAACCTATGACACGCGTGTCAGAGGTGACACTCAAATTCATTTTTTTGGTTGATTTTTCTTTGTTAAATGGCATTTAAATATATAAAATAAATATCAAAAATATAAGTCTTTGTTTTACTGTGGTTGCAAATATCAAAAAATTTCTATATGTGACACGGCACCAGAGTTAAGTTAGGGTTTTTCAAAATGCTGACATGCCGAGCTCAAAAGGTTCGCCATCACTGCCTTAGATGCTGCTCCCATCCTCCCTAAATCCCAGGTCTCTGGCCACTCCTACCCTTCCCTCAGCCCCTGTCAGGGCGGGACCTCTCACCCTGTGCCATTCTGCTGTCCACCCTCCCCCTTCATGTCCTGGCCCAGAGCATGGGACCACCACCAGGCACACAAGCCTTATCACTACACAAACACTTCCTCTTTCTCCCAGTACTAGTTCTCACACAATAGGTAATCAGGGTAAACTTCCTCTGACAATTTACTGAGCAAACACTCACTGTGCCCCTGCCATAGACTAAGACCCATGGGGAGCCCAAACCTGGCTCCACCTTGAGAAATCTTGACCCTGGTGGAGCTGAAACACAGAAATGAGTGTCAGGTGTCCTGATGCTCCGTGGCCCTGCACACCTGCTCCTTACTAACTGTCGGTGCCTTGGAGCAAGTTACCCTTTCTGATCCCGAGTTTCAGGAGCTATAAAACGAGAATAATGCTTGTTGTGAGAATTAACTAAGATAAGATCCGAGGAGGGTCTGGTAGAGTACCTGAGTTCCTGGGGGAGGGGAGGGAGGACGGGGAAGGACCTGCCAGGAGCCGAAAGAGACTTCCTTCAGGTGGGAGAGGAATGTGGTTACAGGAGTGGCTTCCTCCAGGGACTGAATTTTGCCTTGAGAGCACAATGCCATAAAGAATGGCTTATTCTCTATTCCCCACTCCTTTGAAGTCTAGGAGTAGGTGTGGTGCCACCTTTCAAATAAAAATTGGTCCTTGCATATGACAGGGTCAGCCCATGAGGGTGTTGAGGAACACAAATGTGGGGTGGTGACCATGGTTAGTCATACATGTCCATATGCAACAGCAAGAGAACATTACAGGATACATTGATTTCCTAGACAAGTGCTAACTCTGCAGACACAGCCTACAAAGGAGAGATCACGGGAGGCCTGGAGTAGTTGGAAATTCCTCACTCTTGAGGAATCAGTATGCAAAACCACAGCAACCCAGGCAAAGCAACCAGCGACATGTCAAGACACAGGGGTAAAAACAGTTCCCTCCCTACGCCCCTTCATCAGAACGTGCAGGTAGTGCCCAGTTGCCGTGGCCCAGTTGGTTGGGCGTTGGCCTGTGCACTGAAAGGTTTGGGGTTTGATTCCCAGTCAGGACCCCGATCAATGATTCTCTCTCTTTCCCTTCCCCTCTCTCTAAAAGCAATAAAAACATTATTTCAAAACAAAACAAAACAAAACGTGCAAGTAAAAAGGACAGCCTTTCAACCTCCATGTTTGATCCTTTCTTAACACTTTAGGGCTGCTTTGTGCCCTGGCTTGGGTTTGTAGGAAACATGGGGGAGGAAGAGGAGAGAGGGGCCAGCAGGGCTGGGCACTGGGAGAGGGAACTTGGGGGCATGGGAAGGGGGGAGAGAGAATGATGGGCAAGGAATAGCAAAAATTCAAGAACTGGCTCAGGCACCCTCCTGACCTCAAATGGGGTGACAAGAGGAAAGTGAGGTGCTGACCATCCCTCCACTGAAGGAAGATTCTAGAAAAGGATACCAAGAGGACACAAGCTTTAGTGCGAGGACAACACAGCCTTCATGGGGCCTCAGCAGGACCTTGGTTAAGTTACTTTACCTCTTTGAACCTCAGTTGCCTAATCCCTAAATGAAAATAACAACATTTGTTTTATGGAGCTTTTGTGAGGACTGCAAATTACAGAACACAGAGCCTGCCAGAAAGTGGGTGGTAAGTTCTCTTACCCGCTCTCAGGCTTCTAGGAATACCTTAGAAATACAAGATTGACTATATTTAGGGCCTGGCTCCCTCCCCTGCCAACCCATGGTTAAATTAGAATTAAACTACTTATGCTGAAGCTTTTTCCAGTTTTCGAATTCTCCATGTGGAGTGGGTAGGGGAGGACTGTCATCAATCAATTCATCTCCTGCAAACTTCTTGCCGACTCGGAGCAGCACATGCAGTGCCCCTGGGTGCCAGAGCCTTTTAGATGGCGCCCATAGGAGAGTGGGGGGAATTCCCAGAAGCCTGACAATTCCTTTCCTACCCAGGGTTCCTATTTCTGGGTTCCTTCATTTCCCTTTGCTGGGATTTGCCTTGGGTGTGGCAATGGGGTGAAGGGAGGGTAACTTTAGTAGGAAAAAGAGAGTTGCTGGTTGGCTCCACTAAGTAGGTGTCCAGGGGAGCTACCCGAGGCTGATTTCAGCTCACCTTGAAAAAGGGCGCTATAGTAACAGGATGTTGGACCCTGGAATGGTGTCTGGGGCAGCAGTGAGAGCTTGGGCCCTGTCGAGTTTACCCAGACACAGCGATTCTCAATTCTGAATGCATATACAAGGGCCCAGGGGCTTTTGTAAAAAATCCCATTAGCCCGCCTCCATCTATGAGATTCTGAACCTCTTGGCCTGTGGTGGTGGCTGTGGACCCTTGGAATTTTGCTAAGAGTGCCCCCAGGGGATGGTGCTGGGCAGGTGGGGATGAGGACCCGGGTTCCCAGGCTCCTTGGTGTTTTCTAACTCTGGGAGTCCACACATCTGGGAGGATGGGTGTGTGGTCATCACAGAGACTCGCTTCCACCCTGGCTCCTTGCAATCCATTCTGAGACACAGCAGCCAGAGCGATGCTTGTAAAACATAAATCAGGGCCCTGGCTGGCTGGGTAGTTCAGTTGGTTAGGGCATTGACTGGATATACCAAGGTTGCGGGTTCGATCCCTGGTCAGGGCATATACAGGACTCAACCAATGAATGCATAATTAAATGGAACAACAAATTGATGTTTCTCTCTCTCTCTCTCCCTCTTTCTTTCTCTCTCCCCTCTTTCCTCTTTCTCTCTAAAGTTAATAAATAAAAAACAACAAGAGAAAACCAACCATAAATCAGATTCCATCCCTTCCTCACCTTAGCATCTCTGTGTCCCATTTCAACCCCAACTCCTCACCGTGACCCACAGGGGCCTACCATCTCCTCTCACCCTCATCACTCTTGGCACTAGGCCAGGGGTGGGCAACCCCTGGCACGCGTGCCAAACATGGCACGCCAGTAACTTTTGCTGGCACGCTTTCGAAACCCTCTCTTATAATCTTCCATTTACATTTTTTTCTTAATATCGACTTTTATATTTTTCAGATAAATTCAGTGTAGGTGCATCTTAGATAAATAATTTTACATAACATGTATACATTAAAAAATAAATATTTTTCATCATCATATACTGTGTTTTTGTCGCTCGAATGAATTTTATTATTTCTTCAAGGTTTTTCACATATGTACACCTTAAGAGATATCAAGTAGGTGTAACATGTTCTCAAAAAATTAGGGTTGGCACGCAGAAGAATTTTGAGTCAGAGATTTTGCTGGTTTTGGCACGCACTCACAAAAAGGTTGCCCACCCCTGCACTAGACCCTTTCTGTTCCTCAAACACACCTCGCTATTCCTGCCTGGGGCTTTGCCCTTGCTGTGCCCTCTGCCTGGGGTGCTGTTCCCCAGCCTGGTTTGTGGCTGGCTCCTCCTCATCCTCTGGGTCCCACAGGCCCCCTAGTCAGAGAAGCTTCCCGCACATGCCTAGTCCACGTGGCGCTCCTCCCAGACATGGTGCCTCCTTATCACATCGCCAGGGATACTCCCCTATTAGAGAGTAAGAGCCTTGAGAACAGGCAACCTGTCTAACTGGTTTATCACAGTGCCAACACAAATGGCTCCTCAATGACTGTTTGCTGAACCAATGAGTGAATGTGTACCTAGTATATGTTTATCTATTAACATTGTATGTTATGTGTATATACCTGTATATCATATGATTCGAAGTCTGGAGTGGAAAAGAACAGATGGTATTAGGGAAGAGGGCACCAGAACAGAAGGGAAAGGAACACGTTTCGAGCACTGACCATTCTAGGGCTTTTCAGACATTTGATCCTCACGACAACCCACTGTTAACAAAATTCCAACGACCTACAGCCACCATGGTCCAACAGGATGAGAATCTTGGAGATGGGGGCCAGCGTTATTATCCCCATTCTACAGATAAAGAAACTGAGACCTAGAGAGGGGAAATGATTTGCTTGAAGTTAAACTATAAACAAGTGCCAGAGCAGGATATAAACCCAAGTTTATTGGACTCCAAGGCTGCCTCGTTCGTTGAATCATTCTTGAAGGAGGAATTACCTTAATCATTACCTCTCTCCACTATCAGGGAATAAAACAACCTCTGGTGAATGGGGCCCCAGATAGCAATGGCTAATTGTGACTAGAGCTAATCACAGAGGAAGCAGGGCAGATAAGGAAGGGACAGAGAGTTTACTAATAGCCCTGCTGCCAGGTCAATTTAAAATCAACCTTGTTTCTTGATTTTATTTGTGATCAGTTAAGAACTTGCACTCCTCTACTTATTTAAGTTCCCAGAACTCAATACTTATAAGTAAGATTTCCCGGGTAATCAGGATGGCTCCAGGATACAAATAATCTTTCGGGACACTAACATGCTTAACCCAGAGGGTTATAGCATATGAATCCAAAGGAGTTTGGCTTCATTGAACGTCAGTGGGCTAGTTCTACTGGGCCTCCTATCTTAAACTTTGAAATCTAATTTCTAGCCAAATAATAGAGCATACCCTTAATAATATAATTTAAGAATATCCCAGAACTTGCTTTCACCCGCAGGGTCTCTGTAATCCTAGTCTCTGGGAAGCTTTTCTGCTCTGAGCCACAGAATGCCTTTTCTTCTTTTAAATGTTCTCTCCTTGCCCATAAAAATGCAAATAGACTAATAACTGGCTCTCATGGGATTGTTACATGAGGGAGGGGCCATTCAGTGAAATATAAACACAATGTGGAAAATCTGTACAACAGAATGAGGAGTTTGTAACCTTCATTCTGTAGACAGTGGGGAGCTGTATCAGTTAGGGCTCCTTGGTTTTAGAAAACAGGAACCATTTCTGCGTTAACAAAAGAAAAAGGGGGCAACCTGTTAGAAGGATATTGGGGAGTTTACAGAATTGAAGGAAGAACTGACCAGGCAAGAGGGGATCTCCAGAGGATGAACATATGACTCAACTTCAAAACTCTCATAAAACACACACAAAAAACAGAATAATTAATAAACTAGTTTTAAAATTTAAAAACAAATAAACAAACCTCCAAACCTCTCATCCTGGATCCCCACTCAACATTCAAATTTTCAGGAAAGAATCTGATTGGCTTAGCTTAGGTCATGTGCCTACCTCAGAGTATCTGTAATTGGTTGTCCACCAGAATCTTGCAGAACAGGGAAAGGGAAACAGTTTCCAAAGGAAGAGATGCTGTCTAAACAGACAAGACATGTCTGCTCTAGTAGCCCTATATGCTTCCGGGCAGAGGAATGATGTGATTAACTTAGATCACATGTCATAGGTGCTTGAATCAATAGTTTTGTTTGATCCTTTCAATAACCCTTCAACATTAATAATGTGGGCACATTTATTAATCCCTATTTTTAAAAATGAGGAAAACTGCAGTTTTGAGAAGTTACATGACTTTTTCCTAAGAGTAAAGCTCTTTTTGGACAGGATGTGATTTTCCTGTCCTTTAGAATCATTGGTTTGGCTCTAAAGTGTTTAAAGCAGTGGTTCTCAACCTGTGGGTCGCGACCCCTTTGGGGGTCGAACGACCCTTTCACAGGGGTTGCCTAAGACCATCGGAAAACACATATATAATTACATATTTTTTTTGTGATTAATCACTATGCTTTAATTATGTTCAATTTGTAACAATGAAATTGGGGGTCACCACAACATGAGGAACTGTATTAAAGGGTCACGGTATTAGGAAGGTTGAGAACCACTGGTTTAAAGAAAGAAAGAGGCGGGAGATGGGTTAGCAAGCTGTTAGAGTTAACCAACACAGAAGGAATGAACTAGGTGGGGCCAGTGGGGAATGGGAGGAAGCAACGAGACGTGAGGCACAAGGGCTCAAAAAGTAGTTTGCAAACTAGACTATTATAACTATTGGGCTAGCTTATTAAAAACACGTATCCTGAGAGTCTATCATTGACCCGAACCAGAATTTTCTCTGGGTGGTGACTGGGAATCTATAATTTTAAAACACACACCTATCCTATAGTTGTAGTCATTTTGCAATATGGAAGCACATCAAATCAACATATTGTACACCTTAAGTTTACACACTGTTATATGTCAATTATATCTCAATAAAGTTGAAAATAAATTAAAACACACGCACACACACACCCAACTCCTAGATAGGTGATTATTCTGTAGCCAGCTGGACACTGATCTGTAGATGGACATTTGGAAATCATTGACCTATTAGACTCTTTTTTTTTCTAAATGTCCTCTAGTCCAGTGTCTTGTCTTATCTCTCTGCTGTTGCAGTTAAGCATTATCAAGGTATATATTTTGAGTAGTTGCAATTTGTACTCATTACATTTAGAGTCATATATCTGCAGTATCTCTTCTGAGGTCTGAGGGATGAAAACAAGGACAGAAAGGTCGGGTGGCTCCTCGCTGTCCCCTGATTTTGTTAGTGTGTCTGGGGCTAGTGGCCTTGGATAGGGACTCTGGGGAGATGACTTTGCCAGCTTTCCCTTTGAGGGGAATAATCCTGGATTCTTATCCTCCCTTTCGCTATACTAAGTCTCCATAACAAACACACCCAAGTCTGGTATTTCTGAACTTATGGCTCTGTGCTGAACACATGCCGTTCCTAGAGCCAGACTCATTTTGCAGTTTCTCCTCCCTACCCCACCCTTTGGTCCCGCTGATGAGCTGACCCAGCCTTGGTGCGTGATAACTCCCAGGTCCTGGGTGTTCTCTCCTCAGCATTGCAGAGCAGTGCAGACTTTCAGTACAATCTGGAGCTAAAAAGAACGCTGGTCTTTGGGAATGGGGTGCAGGTCGGAGAACAGAATGTATGGTCTCACATTTCTCCCCTGCATTTGTATAGGGAGGGGACTCATAAGAATGAGTAACTAGAAAGAGGGTTTCCCTAACCTCAGCCATTTAAATACCATCCTCCTGGTTTTTTGCCAGGTCTGTGTGCCATCTACCTGTTATTTACTTAACATTTTTTCATTAGATTAATTATCATGTTGTGCTGGAGTACTCACCACCCATTCTAGCCTTGCCATAAACAACATTTATGAAGTCAACGATTCATGAATTCAGGTCTGATATGCTGCCTGTAAGTTTTCTTCTAGTACGCATTAACATAAATACAGACCTATTAAAATTATATAAATGTCCACCTGCGTGCTATTTAAAATCCTCCCATAGAGGGAGGGATATGTATCATTAGAGAAACATATTTGTAACTCTATGGAACATAATGTATCATTTGGAAACATTATCTCAGAAAAGCCCACATGCTAAGAGGCATGTGGTTCCAGACCCTCTATTCATCACAGTTTGGATATCAACCCTAAACATTTTTTTTTTTTGAGAGTCTATTTAGTGAAAAACTATGCTTTTATAACCTTTTGCTGTAGAAGTTAAAGTTCTGAGCTGGAAACAAAGCCACCCAAGATCTTTTAATCAAGAAGGAAATTAATGATTTTACAATTATCAGAAAGGCTGGAAGACTTAGCACCTTCTTGGAATGAATATCACAACAGTGCAAAACTGATCTTCCAGGGGAACTGCAACTCCTCCATAATTAGGAGGCAACTAATGAGATGGCTCAGTTTAAGAATTCACTATCACAGTTGTAATCCAAGGATCTGGTACCTCCACCCCCTCCTCTGCCTCTAGGTCCACTTGACACGCATGGATCTGGAAATGGAACACTGGACTACCGCTGTAGATGTCCACGTGGCCTTGACATTGCTTATCAGCAGAACATTGCCAAAGCATCAGGAAGGTGACCCCTGACTCTCTTCTGTCTTTTATCTCTCGTAACTGCATCTAATTGATGGACCCTACTTTGCACCACCCAGAGCCCTAGTGGCAAGGGAGTCTGAGAAACATAGTTTATTACTTTCTAGCTTTTAAGAAAGCCCAGTAATAGCGGGACTGGATGCTAAGAGGCAATTTATTGTATTCAACACATTGCCTGTCAGGGGCAGTTCTGCTGCTGATTCCTCTGTGAACTAAGGAAACACTAAGCCAAATGAAGAAAACAAGATCAACGCAGGCTCTCATATTACCCACCAGTTGCTCTTCTGTGAACTGGAGGGGTGTGTGTGTGTACAGGTAGGTTTTGTGTAATCTGAAGGTATACGTTCGCAAACTTCACTGCCTGTAGAAGGGAAGCCCAGCAGCAGCCTTGTGATCTATGCCTTTTAGAAGTTGGCCCTAACACCCAGCATGTTCTGCATGTTCTGCGATGGCCCTCCACCCCAGTCAACGAGGTCTAGTAATTGATGAGAAGCAGCCAAATAGTCCTCCTCCCTGCCTTTCCTGTCAACAGGGCCCTGAAAAGCTGTTTCCTCTTCTCCTCTGACTTGAATCTTAAGCTTCCTTTAAGGCCCAGTCCTGTGCCCCTTCCTCACTTCCTAAAGCAGGCATTGCGCTCTCACTCTCGGCTCCCTCTGTTAGTAAAATCTCTTCCCTTCAGTTGGGACCTGGTTTCCATCCTCCTAGTCACCCTCTCAGGTCTTTGCTTCCCTGTGCTTCCGTTTTACTCGACTCTTGTATGCACAGCAGGTGAGACGGGAAGAAGGAAACCACCTTCACCCTTACTGCCCGGGAAAGACAAAGACTTGGCAGGAGGGTTGTCTTCACACTGGACTGAATCTGGTAGCAGTGATGCCAAAGTTTTAGCCAAATCATCAGCTGTGCAATGGAAGGTCTGGAGCTGGGGCAATGGACTTGTTCTGCATGTGATAAAGGGAGAAATGGGGTTGGCTTCCGAGTGTCAGGAAGAGGTCAAGACGTGTGAGAAAAGTTGGAGAGGGAGAGACGAGTGAGAAATACACACCATATAGACCTCTAAGGGGAGGATGCTTGGTGCTGTGGGGGTAGAGAGACAAATAGGATGCATATCCCAAACCTTAGTAAGGTCTGCTGCTCCCATCCAAGGCAGAATGGAACTGAATTCCAGATCCGGGCTGCTGTGGGACAGAACAGGGGTCCTTTGTAGTGATGGGGGGAAGATTCACAAATTGACCTAATTCAGGGGAAGGAGGAACTTGACCCCAGAAATAACTGTGATCACCAGAATCTCCCAAGAGATCAGGTAAGTCATGGACCGGCTGTGAGATCTTCTTTGTGTGCAATCATAATAGTGCAAAGGCACACCTCCTAGGAAGCCATCAGAATGCAGACCTCACTTCCATCTTCACCATAAGTCTCATGTGGAACTTTGGCTGCTGACCAAAGCCAGCCAGTTAGGATTCCAAATCTCCCTTTTGATCCCTAGTTCCTATAGTAGATAGGATGTCTAAAGTGGTCTCCCACTGCCATCCCCAAAGATGTCCTAATCCCCGGAACCTCCGAATATATCACTCCCGTGGTTGTGGTATGTTATTGACCTTAAGATAGGGAGATTATCCAGGCAGGTCTAATCTAATCCTATGGGCCCTTAGGAGCTGAGAGCTTTCTCTGGCTGACAGCAGAAGAGAGAGTTGGAGATCCAGAGCATGTGGGGGATTCAATGCACTGTGGTGAGCTTTGGCGGTGGAGGAAGTCACTTGAGGAATGTGGGCAGCATCTAGGAGCAGAGAACAGTCCCTGGCTGGCAGCCAGGAGGAAAACAGGCACTACAGTCCTACAGCCACATGGAACTGGGTTTTGCCAATATCTGAATGAATTTGGAAGTGGGTTCTTCCACAGGGCCTCCAGATAAAGCCCAACCTGGTTGATAAGACCTTGACTTCAGCTTTGTGAGAACCTACTAGTAAGCAGAGAGCCCAACTAAATCCGCTGGACTTCTGACCTACAGAACTGTCTGCTAACATGGGTGGCTTTCTAAGCTACTAAATGTGTGGTGATTTGTTAGGCAGCAGTAGGAAACTATACCTCCCATTTCCTGCACACTGTTGACGTTGGCATCACCTCCTGGTTCTATGGAACTCATGTACCCTTTCATTGTAGGATGCTTTAGCCAGGACCCCTTTCCTTTGCCCCTCAACATTTGTCACACTCTATTAACCTTATCTGAACCCAGGCCTGGCCTCCCTTGGATTGTTCCATCTGAGGATTCATTCCCCTAATGCAGTGGTTCTCAACCTTCCTAATGCCGCGACCCTTTAATACAGTTCCTCATGTTGTGGTGACCCCCAACCATAACGTTATTTTCGTGGCTACTTCATAACTGTAATGTTGCTACTGTTATGAATCGTAATGTAAATATCTGATATGCAGGATGTATTTTCATTGTTACAAATTGAACATAATTAAAGCATAGTGATTAATTACAAAAACAATATGTAATTATATATGTGTTTTCCGATGGTCTTAGGCGACCCCTGTGAAAGGGTCGTTCGACCCCCAGGTTGAGAACCGCTGATCTAATGTGTCGTGTACTTCTTCCCTCCAGTTGTTTGGGTAATTACAACATTCTATGACTGGGCTTGAAGTTCCATAACTAATGGGACTGTGACACTTATTATCCATATCCCCAACACTTAGCACGGTGCCTAGCATATAGATGGTGCTCAATAATATGTGCTGACGATGCTGATGAATACACAGAGAAGAAAATCTCTGGATGATCCCCAGTGTTGGCATTTAACATTCTAGCCATCTTGCACTATGAACAGTTCCCAGGAGACAACATGGTCTCCTACCTCTGAGTTCCTTCACCCCTAACCTGTTTTCCTCCACCTTCATCCCTGTACCTTCCTCGCTTTCCACTGGCTAAATCTTATTCAGGTCTCAGCTCAAATATGACATTCTCTGAAGAGGCTGCTCTGGTCCCCCAGTTGAAACTTAGGCTCTCTTTTATTCTCTGGCAGGAACCCATCACCACAACTGCCTTTTTTAAAAAAAAAAATTAAATTTATTGGGCTGACATTGGTTAAGAAGCTTACATAAGTTTCAAGTACAGAAGTCTATAATACATCATCCTTATATTGCATTGTGTGTTAACCACTCAAACTTTACTCTCTTTCTACCACCATATATTTACCCCCTTTACCCTCTTCAACTTCTCCTCACTACTTTCCCCTCTGGTAACCATCATACTATTGTGTATGCCCATGAGTTCTTTATATATATGTATTTCAAAGAGGAAGGGAGAGGGAGAGAGATAGAAACATCTATGATGAGAGAGAATCATTGATTGGCTGCCTCCTGCACACCCCCTACTGGGAATCGAGCCCACAGCCCAAGCATGTGCCCATGACCGGAATCAAATCTGGGACCCTTCAGTCCGAAGGCCAACGCTCTATTCACTGAGCCAAACCGGCTGGGGCATGAGTTCTTTTTTTTTGTCAGTTTCTTTCTTTCTTTCTGTTTTATATCCTATATGTAAGTGAAATTATACGGTTCTTGTCTTTTTCCATCAGACTTATTTCGTTTAGCATGATATCCTCAAGATCCATCAATGTTGTCACAAATGGCAGTCTTTCATCTTTTCTTATGGCTGAATAGTATTCTATTGTGTATATGTATCACATCCTCACAATTGCCTTTGTAATTGTATTGTCATTTTGTTTGTCTAGAATCCCTACTAGACAGATGGTATGCTCTATGATGGCAAGATTTTATTTTATTTTTTCCTTTTGAAACTCAGCACCCCACACAGGGTAGGTTCTCAATAAACTTTGAATGAATGGTCATGCTTTTAATCACCTAGCAGATTCTGATTCTTAGATCTGGAGGGGCACCTGCAATTCTGCATTTCTAACAGGATCTAGATGATGCTGATGTTGCTAGTCTATGAACCATACTCTGAGTATCCAGGTAACAGGGTAGGCACTCCCACCATTACCCCATTGTGGCAAAGTCTGCATTGAAGAAAAGCTGGACAGGGTTTAGGGTGCAAATAATGGCCAGAGGACAAAATGTCCTCCGTCATTGCTGGGCTAGCTGCTTCTTTATAGAGATGAAACCAATAACCTTGGCCTTATTACCAACTGAGCTAACTGCCACAAACCAATAAATAACAACACTTGGCTAATTTGCATTTCAATATTGTTTCCTTCCCTTGCTTACCCTCTAGAGCAGGTGCTAACGAACCATGAAATGTCTAAAGCATTGGCAGGAAGGAGGAAAAGAGGCAGAGGTGACCCATGCCTGAAGAAAACGTCCTTAAAAATCAAGAGTTACAAAATGTAATGTGGCATCCTGGGTTGGATCTTAGAATAGAAAAAGGACATTAGTAGAAAAAGTGGTGAAATCAGAATAAAGCAGGGAGTTTAGTTAATAGTAAGGTACCAATGTTGCTTTCTTAGTTTTGACAAATGTACTATTAGGAGAAACAGAGTGAGGAGAATATGGGAACTCTCTGTATTATTCATTGCAACTTTTCTGTAAATCTAAATCCCCCCCCCCCAATAAAAAGCTTATTAAAAGAATCCAGAGCTAGACTGTATAGGTTTTATTTACTTTGTGTAATAGTATTACATTTGTTGAAAATGTAAAACAACTGTCATTGACCTAATAAAAAATTGATAGAGTGTGTTCATGGGGAAAAATTTCCAAATAAAACTCAGTAGCAATGGATTTTCTCCATAGGGCAGGGAAGGTGGCCGGCAGCTGCCCTTGCATCACATTCTCCCAATGCCACACTCTCAAATGGCATGCTGGGAGTCCAATGCTGGTCCAATGGCATACTGGCAAGGTAGCATACTCTGAAGTGCTTTGCCATACATCATGAATTTGCTCCTGATCCCTAACTTTATTTCTTCAGCAGATCAATAATTTCCTCCATTCTTGAAAATCTCGTGATTGTATATTCAAGATTCAAAGTGTCTTATGTTTGTGAAACAATATTGTAAAGACTTCCTCCTGATATTACATTTTGCCTTGACTGTGTTTCCTTATATTTTAGAGACTCTAAACCTGGTGAGGCCATGGACTTGAACTTATCCATCACTGTATGTGCAGTACCTGACTGCAAACTGGACACATTACAGATTCTTAAGAACTATTTGTTAGATGGATGAATATAGGAGGTACTTCAGCATCTGAAGTAAATTCCTGCCTGAAAAATATGAATTTTCCAATAATATTTTATTATGTAAATATATCACTTTGATGGAACTTACAAGATATTCAGGTCTTATATAAACTTATCAACAGGCTTTCTCCAATTCTGGTGAATTCATAGAAATTCATGAAGATCCTAGTAAGTCTCATGGAAACCATGGCTCCAGTGCAGAGTGAATGTGCTCTGGTCTCAGGAGGCTGCTCACCAGGATGTACACTGAGGTCCGGGGTCTGGGCTGGCCTCAGAGGTATGGTCAGAGGTTGCGTGGTCAACCAACTGTGTATTCAGTGCTTTGGCTGCCTCCTTGGTAGAATTGTGACTTCTGCCAGGTCAACCAGAACCTTTTCTGTAGTTTTTAAAGCTTGGAGCTAGAGGAGAAGGGGCCTTTTCTTTCGAGAGTGTGGCATTGGGAGGATGTGATGCAAGGGCAGCTATCAGCCACCTTCCCTGCCTTATGGCAAGTGGGGAATAAGAGCACAGACAGATACAAAGTGAGAGCAAACCAAGTGGGATGCCTGTGTCTTGGTCTTATGGCTGCTAACAGCATGGAACATGGGGTGGGTCTCCCTGGCTTAGAGGGGCAGGGACAGGAAGCACAGGTAACCTAGGGGAATGGTGCCAGATGTTTCACCAAGGGGATGAGTCGAATCCACAAACAGGAAATCAATAATGACATCAGAACCTCCACGCTTGGGAACATGTTGGGATGTAGAACAGGAAACAGGTCAAGGCAAGTGGTTTAGAACTAATGACTGAGGTATTTGGGAGCTTCATTCTCTGTGGAGTCTTGGGATGGGGCTAGCAGGTAAAGTAGCAGGTCAGTGGGGATGGGGCATAGGGAAGGCCACATGCCTGGTCCAAAGAAGGCAGCTGCTGCTCAGTTCCTGTGGATTATTGCCATCTGTACACCCAGCCCCAGTGTCCCTGGATCTTCCAATTTTTCAAGAAAAGCAGGAAATCTGGATTTTTTTTTTGGTAAAATGTCCTGTTTTTTAAATGCTGGCAACTAATTCAAATTTTTAAAAAACACCCTGTAGGCCAAACAAAACACTTCCACAGGCTGAGTTGGCCCACTGAGTTGCCAGCTTCTGGCCTCCAGCTTAAAGGAAATGGGCAGAACCAGAAGCATGTATAAAACAAAACCAAAAAACATGAAAATCATTCACAGTTTCCTCTGACTTCCAAGCATCGCAAGATATGCCTGGAAAAAGAGCTTTGCAACATCGCTCACAAAAACACAATACATTTGGTTTTCAGAAAAGCTATGGGCTTTTGGAAGTTGCCAGAGATGTACAGCCTTGTAGTTCCCCAAATCAGTTTGTTTCCTTAAAATTGAATCTGTAGCTTTGATAGAGTGAACTAATTTTCTTTAATCGTTCTATCAGTTGCATCAGTTTTTAGGCATATTTCCTTTTCTGAAAGGTCGTCAACTCTCTCTTGACAGATGAGTTTCCAGTAAAATCAATCACTTGAGTGGAGGCAATTCGGAGAAACAGTACTTGAGCCAAATAAGAGTTTGGCTAACTAAATTTTATGATAGGAAATGCTTGCAGGCCAAAAACCTCAAAAAGTGATCAAAGGTTTTCAAAGACCGTTTCCAACGAGTTCAATTTATTAACCTTGGCCTGTGTCTGAGCCAGGGCCACGCTCAGAGGATGTGGCAAATGCAGAATCTGATTTTTTAATAATGTGGTCTCTTACAAGGTATGTATTGACATGACTGGCTGCTGACCTACTCATTTTTGGTGCCCCAACTTAGTGGCTAGCTCCAGGCTTTGCACATCCCAAGTATCCAGTTTGCCCAGGACTGAAATGTTTCTGGGATGTGGGACTTTCATTACTAAAACCAGGACAGCCTTGGGGTCACCCTATATCCCAGGGTCCTTTTCTCAGGGTTCACGCTAAGAATCTTGGACATTTTTTGACTGTCCCTTAAAAACACAAAACAAAAATACTCCCGCTCCTCAACTGCAAAAGTGCTGTGCTCTCTTGGTTTTCTTCCTGTTTTTCTAATTGTTCTTAGTCATCTTCTTTGCTGCATTCTCTTCCTCCTCCGACCCCTCAACTATGAATTACACCTCAAGGTCCAGCCTTTGGGCTTCTGTTCCATTTTCTGCCTATCTCAATGGACTCATTGTTACGTGGGGGATTTCCAAAATTAGATCTTGAGCTCATGTTCTTACCTGAGATTCAACCTTCCAAGTCCAACAGCTTCATGAACATATTTTCCACTGGGATGTCCTTGATCATCTTGTGTCCTGAGTCATTATCTTCCAGCCCAATCCAGCTCCCACTCTCTCACCTAGTATCTCTTCCATCAGAAGCAACACATTCCTTTCAAGTTTTAAGTCTCAAAATTCTAGACTAGTCCCAATGAGCACCCATGCACCTGCATATATCCACAGCGGCTACCATACTGTTGGGCCTACTAGGGGAGGAGGGGTACAGTAAATTCTTGTTGAATAAAATTAGATCTTGGGAAAGGACTCCAAGGAGGAGGACACACAGCAGCATCCGACCAGAGGCTCACGATATCTAAGCAAGTACCAAAGATTTGTAGAGAGAAGCAAAGCGAAGATGTGGCAGATATGATCATTCCAGATATAGTTAATTCAAACCTTCACTGATGCAACTTCAACCGCAGACGTTTGACCACCTATTAGTTAACTCAGTGTTATTATATTTCTAGCTCAGTTTATATCGAGTTGGTACACATTCAGGCATGGTCAAAGACATTTCCAAGATTCCAGACAATTATAAAGCTTAAGACAAATAAGGATCTCACTCTTTTGCTTTATTTGCTGGGTTCTTGACAAAGTCTTTAATCATCAAATGCTCAGAATCAGAGCAAAGCTAGTGGCCAGAATCCAAGCCTTTTTTCTTCCTGTCCACTACCCTTTCCCACATTCTTTTTTTTTTTTTTAAGTACTTATAAGACAATCACTTAAAAATACTTTTGAGCCTGGCCAGTATGGCTCAGTGGTTGAGCGTTGATCTATGACCCAGGATGTCATGGTTCAATTCCCGATTAGGGCACATGCTGGGCCCCGATCCCTAGTAGGAGGTATGCAGGAGGCAGCAATCAATGATTCTCATTATTGATGTTTCTATCTCTCTCTCCCTCTCCCTTCCTCTTTCTGAAATCAATAAAAACATATTTTTTAAATATATTTTTATTGATTTCAGAGAGGAAGAGAGAGATAGAAACATCAATGACGAGAGGGAATCATTGATTGGCTGCCTCCTGCATGCCCCCTACTGGGGATTGAGCCTGCAACCCCAGCATGAGCCCTTGACTAGAATCAAACCTGGAACACTTCAGTCTGCAGGCTGACGCTCTATCCACTGAGCCAAACCGGCTAGGGCAAAAACATATTAAAAAAATGCTTTTGAAATAGAGTTATATTATTTTTTTGGCGGGGGCTGACAGCTTGGAAACATTCCTCTTACCTTTGGGAAGATCCTCCTCCCAGTGGGTCTTCCTTTGCCGATATCCCCACACCTGGGGATTTCCCCAGGTCTCCTTTCTTTACGTTTCTAAAGCTTAGAACACACCTTAGATCCCAGTTTCACAACCTCCAGCACTATTGACATTTGGGGCTGGATAATTCTTTGACAAGGGAGGGTGCTATCCTTTATATTGTGGGGTGTTTCCTATCACCGTAGGCCTCTACTCCCTGCATGCCAGCAGCACACAAAACCCCCTCCACTTATGTACACCAAAAATATCACCAGACATTGTCAAATGTTTCCTGGGGCACATTGCCCATAGTCAGGAATCACTGCACATGATTCTTTTACTCAGAAACTAAAATGGGGCCTGTTTGCCTGCATTCCTGAAATGTCTCTGTTATTTGAGTCCCTTCAGGCCATTCCAGTCTGTTTTGTGTTTTGTTTTGTTTATAAAATATATTTGTATTGATATCAGAGAGGAAGGGAGGGAGAGAGATACAGAAACATCAATGATGACAGAGAATCACTGATTGGCTGCCTCCTGCATGCCCCACACTGGGGATTGAGCCTGCAACCTGGACATGTGCCCTGACGGAGAATTGAACCATGACTTCCTGCTTCATAGGTCAATGCTCAACCACTGAGGCACACCGGCTGGATGCGTGTTGTTTGTTGTTATTGTTGTTTTCAGAGCCTGGCAGGGGAGAATTATCTCTAGGCAAGACCCAAGGCTGAACTTGACAGGCCATCAATCAAGGAGGCCATAATTGGACCTATTACCTTATCTGAGCAAATTCTCCTTTGAAAGGCCACCCTGCCTCTCATGGCTCTGGAATAATTTGCCTTTCCTTAGGGAAGGACAGCTGGCATCGAAGGCACCATCCGAATGGGTGGCCTGAGTCAGCAGAGCTGGGGGATTTCCAGGGGGAACTGCGAGGACAGAATTCCCCCTGGATGATGGTCTAGACAGGCTCACCCTTCCCTCTGCTCACCAGGGGCTTCTGCTTCCCCTTTAGGAAGAGGAAACACCCCGGGTGTTTATTTTGGGGCTGAGGATCTGTTGAGAATAAGCCCCAGAATGGGCAGCAGGGTGAGTCTTCCCACATGTGGGACACTGCAGGAAGCTGGCAGCACCGGCAGCATCCTTCCTCATAGAGCTCTAAGGGGTGTTAGATCAAATAGGAAAATGAAGGACGGTCTAGGCCAGAGATTAATTCCAGTAAATAAACAAATGTGATTTAAAAGCAGATTCGAATTCTTGCAAATGTTCCCAATCTTAAAAAATATCTATTGCTAATTATATATGTGTATATGTGTATATGTATATATGTATATATATTGCTAAAAATATATAATCCCATAGCCATTGATAACCATCATTGACATGCCTTCCATGTGCAAATTAACAAAGTGCTGGACTCATATTATGCATACTATTATGTATTTTTTTCCCACTTAAAATGTCTTCCAAACCCTATTTCATGTTAATAATTACATAGGCTCTTTCTCATTTTAAGGGCTAAAAGTTTTTCTATGGTCCAAATATGCCATAATTATTTTAACTAAAATCTAGACCTAAACATTTTGGGTGTTCCCATTTTTGCCATTATAAACTATGGCTACAAACAAGCATATTTGTACATAGCTATGCTTTTCCCAACTGTGTTCTCTAAAACTTTTCTTTCTTTCTTTCTTTCTTTCTTTCTTTCTTTCTTTCTTTCTTTCTTTCTTTCTTTCTTTCTTTCTTCTTTCACCACCTTCCTTCTTTATTTATTTATTTTTTTTTGAAGCTTTCACCATCCAAACAAACCTTTCTCTATGCCCAAGCAGTGAGTCTACCTACATACCCACAAAGAGCTGGTTTATTTGTTTGATCATTTGTTTGTGAGTAACAGAATGCTGCTCCATATTTCTAGTGACTTGGTTTTCTCCATTCATGAGAAACCCTCTGTCTCTAGCCACAGGTTCTTTCCCAGGTGTGAGCACCCTCGGGGTCAGGAGATCTGAGAACTTTCTCCTTCTGTGTCTCCCATTGTTACGTTGGACAGAAGTCATAATCCCCTCAGACTTTTACTTTCCTCACCTGTGAAATGGGAGCATGCTTCTGACCCATCTACTTTACTGGATTACTCTGAGCAAATTCTTGAGTGAGTGTACATATATATTCTATATAATAAAAGCCTAATATGCAAATTGACCAAAATGGGGAAATACCAGTCGCTGTGACATGCACTGACCACCAGGGGGGCAAATGCTCAACACAGGAGCTGTCCTGAGCCCACAGGCCCCAGGCCAGCCAAGGTGGGTGCCAGCAGAGGTCAGGGGGACCAGTCACTCAGCCGGTCACCCCATAGATTGGCCCTGTTAGCTGCCCAGGCCTAGGGACCCTACCCGTTCACGAATTTTGTGCACCCAGGCATCTAGTTTATACATAATAAACCTTGTGACCATGGCAGCCAAGAGACAGTCTTTTATTTGCTATTTTGCATGCACCCCTGATATGTCCCTGCCTCTGTGCCATCCACCTTGTCTGGAATGCCCTCCCACTTGTTCCACTTACCCAAGTCCGCCCCGCCCCTCAGGTCCAGTTCAAACCCCGTTTCTTGCATGTAATTATCCACTATGCCTCCAGCTGGAAGCCATCTCATTCTCCTCAGGACCCTTTATTTTTTGCATTACTCATTCATTTTCTTGCAGTATTCTGCTTTATTGTTTAAAAATTGGAATTTAAAAGCTCCTGCGGACAGGAACTGTATCTTACGTGTCTTGTATTGCCGTAGAGTCTGGCAATAATACCCATTATGCACTCAAATGTTTGTCAGATAAAACAGTGAATGAAATAAGTGAGTGAACGAATGAATGCTCTCTGCTATCACTTTCTCACATGCGTTCCCGAGGAAGACTGTTTCAGGAACAGATTAGAATCATGGAACATTGTGTGCACTTAGGAAACGCTGCATTGTGGAAAATACAGGAAAGCACAAAGATAAAGGAAAACCTCTCATAGTTTAGCCACCCAGAGAAAATTCACCTTTAACATTTTAGTGTCTGTCTCTTTTGTCTTTCTATGCATATACATACTTATAAAGTGTGATACATGTGTGTGCATATACATGCATGTGTGTATGTAGAAACATACATATGTAACTTAAAAAGAAAAAAGATTAGCATATGTGCTCCATTGGGGGAGGGGGAAACTAGGAGGAACAACTTTTGGATGCCCTGGCCCCTGCTCATGGGTTCTGGTTCGAGGAGGTCCAGATGCATGTCCCTAAGGGCTGGTCAAGGAAAGTTCACTGAGTCATTGAGGGGTGGAGAGGAACCCCGAGCAGAGAGCAGCAGGTCCCTAGGGGGTCCTATGTCCCTGGGCCCCACATGGGACTAAGGGGCAGTACCTAGTCTCCTTCTCTTCCCGCCCCCTCTCATTCCTACCCCTCTGTGGGGAAGTCCAGGTCCCCCAGGAATTCTGAATCTCACTCATCCAAGAGAACTTTAGCCCTGGGGAAAGCATTTCCCTGTTGTCCCAGCCCTTCTTATCGGAAGCACCCAAAGTACAAGAATTACCCAACAAGTGAGTGGGTGATTCGGTTCTCCCCGGGAATTGTAACACTTCCAGAGAAGGGACGGAAGTACACCCACTCCGCAGGATGAATCCCCAGGCAGACGGAGGCTGATGGGCCGAGGGGAGTGTTTGGGGTGGGACAGGAGATAAGAACTCTCAGTCCTTGTGTGCTGGCTCTGTGCCAGGCTCTGCCGGCCTTTTACACACTTTCTCATTTAACCTTCAAAATAAACCCTCACGGTGGTATCACCATGCCCAATGGACAGAAGAGGAAACGGAGGCTGGTGTGGAAGCCTCTAAAATAAAACTGTGTGAATGTAGTTGACCCCACCTGGTGTCACGTGTGGCCACGCTGCTGTTCACTCGCAGGCACTTCCTGGTCACGGTCTCCCCTGCCAGGTGCTCAGTGACCCTCTTCCTCCCAGGAACCCTTCCCTCGTCTCCACCGATCCAGTTCCTCGGCAAGATCAGTCGACTCGGATTCCAAAACGCCCGAGTCCTCCACATCTGCCCACCATCACTGCTTCTTAGCTGGTCTGAAGCACCCTCGTTCTCTCCTCAGCTGTTGCAGTTGTGGCTTATTGTCCACACCACAGCCAAAAATATCTTTTACACAGATCATATCACTCCCCAGCTTAGCAAACCTTCAACAAAACCCAAACTCCTTGCCTTGGCTTATCAAGCCCTATAGGATGTGACCTGCCTGCTCCTCAGCCCCCGCTCCTGTCACTTCCCCAGCCTCCTCAGCCCACCGCACTGCCCTGCGGTCTGTGTCTCCAACACTCAAGTCAGGCCCGCCTCAGGACACTGCAGTTGCTATTCTTTTTTTGTTTTTTTTTTTAAAAATATATTTTATTGATTTTTTACAGAGAGGAAGGGAGACGGATAGAGAGTTAGAAACATCGATGAGAGAGAAACATTGATCAGCTGCCTCCTGCACACCCCCTACTGGGGATGTGCCCACAACCCAGGTACATGCCCTTGATCGGAATCGAACCTGGGACCTTTCAGTCCGCAGGACGATGCTCTATCTGCTGAGCCAAACCGGTTAGGGCTGCAGTTGCTATTCTTTACGCCTGCACCGCTTTCTCTCTCTCCTCAGCTCCCATTCTGGTTCCTTCTTGTCATTAAGCACTCAGTGTAAAAGTCCCCTCCTCAGAGAGGTTCTCCCTAACCACCTGTTCTAAGTAGCCATTTAGTTGCTTTCGTCACATCATCCAATTTAATGACCTGCATAGAACTTACCACTATGGGGGTACTTTTTAAATGTCATCATTCATTCACTCACTCACTCATTTATTCCCTGTGTCCTCTCACTAGAAATCTATCCCCAATGTCAACAGTGTCTGGCATAGATTGGCTGCTCAGTAAGTCTTTGTCAAATGAATTTGTGAATGAATGAATAAATGAATGAATGATGCTTTTTCTAATTAATTCATAAACATTTATTATCTATTAGGGGCCAGATGTTAAGCTAAGGGTTATATGAAAAGTAAAGATGAACAAGGTACATCAACCTTTAAGAAGTGTTTATGATGCTGAGATGTGCTTTGAAATAATCTAGGGGGAAAAAGGGAGAACAGGTGAAAGAAGGCTGGCTAACTCTTGATGGCTGTCGAGGCAGCATGATGAGAAAAGGAGGTTTATTATATTACTAGAGGCCTCGTGCATGGATGGATTCATGCACCAGTGGGGTCCCTCGGCCTGGCCTGAGGGGATTGGGCCGAAACCGGCTCTCTGACATCCCCTGAGGGGTCCCAGATTGCAGATTGTGAGAGGGGACAAGCCAGGACAAGGGACCCCACTGGTGCATGATCGGGTCTGGGAAGGGACCGCAGGAGTGCTCCAGGGCATGTCCGACCCATCTTGCCCAGTCCCCATCGGCTGGACCCCAGCAGCAAGCTAACCTACCGGTCGGAGTGTCTGCCCCCTGGTGGTCAGTGTGCATCATAGCGACTGGTTGAATGAACGGTCAGACACTTAGCATATTAGGCTTTTATTATATAGGATTCTTTTGACTTTTGTGTATCTTTGAAGATGTCCAAAGCAAAAAGGTGGGTTTTTCTGTTTGTTTAAAGAAGTTTATTATCCAGATGGGGAGACATGTACAAAAATAACTACTTTGCTGCAGACTGCTCAGAATGCTATAAATGAGGGAGCTTGTTAGTGAATAAACCTTTATTACATTGATTGAACATCTAGTGTGAGCCAGGCACTGGATACTGCCAGGGATATAATGATAAATGAGACACACACAAGGCCTGCTTTCATGCAGTGTATAATCTAGCCTATAGATACAGGGACAGTCGCTGAGTAAAAGGACAACACAAGGTGCTAGGAGAGTGTGTAACAGAGAACTCACTTGGTCTGGGGTTCAGGAAAGTGAGGGGGGTAAAGGGACAACAGGCACAGCCTCCCTGGCAGAGGGAACAGCTTGTGCCACGGCTCAGCAGTGTGAAAGGGCATGGCATGTCCCAGCAACTGGCGCAGGCCAGCATTCCAGGGCAGACAGAGCAAGGAGGAAAGTGGAAAGTGATAAGGCTGGACCAGTGAGCAGGGGCCAGACGCCACAGGGATGTGAAAGTCCTGTTGAGCATTTGGACTTTATCTCCCATCATTAAGGGAGGATGCAGGAAGGTTGCTTGAAGTAGACGACCTATGAACTAGGCTTTGAAGGTTGGGGAGAATTGCAGCAGGCAAAGGGAGCCCCGGAAGGTAACAGCATGAACTCTGATCCGGAGGGAAAGAGTCCAAGGCATTGAGGAACTAGTGGGTGGCTCGTCATGGGAGGGGCGCATGGTACATGCAGGGGTGTAGAGGGCAATAAGCCAAGATAGGAAGGTCAGAGACAAGCGCCAGACGTGGTATGCTCAGGAGTTTGGACTTTATTCCTCAGACAATGGGGAGCCACGGAAGACTTTTGATCAGTGGACAGACATGATCAGAGAGCTGCCCTTAGGGAGGATGGACTTGACGGGGAAAGCAGGTGGGGGAGGTTCTTTGCACGAGAGGCAATGTGGGTCTAACTTTGACATTAAACCACTTATTGAGCACATACTATGTGCCAGGCATTGTGCTGAAAGCTGGGGATACAAAGAGGACAAAGGGACGGCTCTGTCCTGCCCCAATGCAGCTCAGAGATGGTTAAAATGACAATAACAACACAGTGTGATGACCCAACCAGGAAGTTATGGGAACCCTTAAGAACGGGGGCCACTGAACTCTGCCTGCGGTGGGGGCAGTGGACAGGAAAGCAGGAAAGCCTTTCTGAATGATACGAAGCCTTGCTGAGCCCTTCCTGAGGGATGAGTTAGCAGGAAAGGGTGAGAGCAGCATTTCAGATGCTCAGTACAGGGAGAGAAGCTTGGAGGATTGAAAGCAGAGTGACTGCAGACTTGAGCTGGGGCTGGGGAAGCTGGTGTGTGTCTGCAGAAAAGCCGGGGAAATAAGCAGGAGACAGTGAGGGCTCTGCATGTCAAACTAGTTTGTTTCCTTATTATGAAGGTAATGGGAATTAATTATCCCACTTCTTCCCTGTGTGCCCTGGGGGTGAGGGGTGAGTGGGACAGCCTTTCTATAGTTGCTACCTCAGCGATACCTTAGCATTCTCTTTGTCTTTTCACTTTCCTCAGTTGGCAACGTTAGATTTAGTCAATAATTGATCCGACATCAATCTTAACTCTGAAATGAGCTCTGTTAGAGTAACTGGTGTGATTCTAGCTCTCTGGCTGGACCCTGACTGATAGAAAGGGCTTGAGGGACTTTAACAGGAGGTGTACATTTTATTTATTATTTTTAAAAATTAAATCTGTATTGTCAAAAGTATTACATATGTCCCCCATTTCCTCCCATTGACCCCTTCTCTCCCGCCCCCACCCCCACCCCAGACCTTCACCACCCTATTGTCTGTGTCCATGGGTTATGCATAAAGCATACAAGTTCTTTGGTTGATATCTTCCCACCCACCCACCTACTTCCCCTGCCTTCCCTCTGAGATTTTACAGTCTGTTCCATGCTTATATGAGGAGACTTACATTTGAGAAAGCTCTCCTTAGGGGCAATTATGGAGAATGAAGCACAGTCAGGGAGTCCATTTGGGCAGGGGTTGCAATATTCCAAGGGAGATAAGATGATGGCCTGCATGTAGGCTGCGGGATGGAGGTGGAAAGGAGGGGATACAGTCAAGAGGGACTAAGGAAATAGAATTGACAGAAGATTGAGACCAATTAGGAGTTTTGTATGGCGGTGTTGTTGAGATTGAGGGGCTGTGGAGCCACTGGGTAGAAATGTTCTGGAGGCAGCTGTATAAACAACCTGTGGTCAGGAGTGTGAATCGGACAGATGGACTAGCAAGTCAACAGAGAATGGCAGTGGCTGAAGTTCTGGATGAGAGATCACCTGGACAGCTTGTGGGGGAGGGCGAGAGAAGAAGAATCGTTGTGGAACCCTGGAATCCCAACATAGGAGATGGGCTGAGGAAGAGGAACCCATAGAGTGTCCTGAAGAGAATCCTGGGAACCACAAAAATGGTGGAGGAAAGACTAGGCAGGGCATTCACAGGGAGGATGGAGCCAGGGCACCCTAAAGAGGTAAACTTGCCCTGACCGGTTTGGCTCAGTGGACAGAGCATCAGCCTGCAGACTGAAGGGTCCCAGGTTCGATTCCAGTCAAGGGCATGTACCTTGGTTGTGGGCACATCCCCAGTAGGGGGTGTGCAGGAGGCAGCTGATTGATGTTTCTCTCTCATCGATGTTTCTAACTCTCTATCCCTCTCCCTTCCTCCCTGTAAAAATCAATAAAATATATTAAAAAAAAAAGAGGTAAACTTGTCAAGGGGTGTGTGTTATAGGTTCAGAGATACATCTGCAGTTTTAAAAAAATATATTTTATTGATTTTTTACAGAGAGAAAAGGAGAGGGATAGAGAGTTAGAAACATCGATGAGAGAGAAACATCGATCAGCTGCCTCCTGCACACCCCCTACTGGGGATGTGCCCGCAACCAAGGTACATGCCCTTGACTGGAATCGAACCTGGGACCCATCAGTCCACAGGCCGACGCTCTAGCCACTGAACCAAACTAGTTAGGGATACATCTGCATTTTTAAAGTAATTCCTTCCCATAGGTTTGGAATATTAAGCAAAAGCTTTTTCAAATCAATCCTGGTGCCACCAGGTGACCTGGCCCAACCCTTCATCATTGTCTAAGTGCGTCAAGAGAAACCGCCTGGCAGGAAGGAGCCAGGTAGAGAAGAGAGCAGCCGGGCTTACAGTCAATAACCAGTGATAAGGCCAGATATGTGGCAATATCAAATAATTAAGAACCAGCGTCATCTCAGACATCATAGTCGACTGTCTTTAGCTGGGAGACAAGGACAGGGTGGAGGGGTGTCCCAGACACCTGGGAGGGGAATGGGAGGGGTGCACATTTATGGAGTGGGTCAGGTGCCGTGCTAGGTTCTTTGCATGTAATTCCAATGAACCCTCCCAACAGCCCTACCCCTTTCAAAGATAAGGAAGCTGAGGCTCAGAAAGGTTGAATAATCTACCCAAGGTCACATAACAACTGGGAGACTGCACACTTGAACCCAGAAGGCCAAAGCCTGTGCTGTCTCAAACCTTCCCTTGGCCCCCAACTCAGTCTCTTTCCCTGGTGACCTGAAGGGCAATGTTCTTTAAATTTTGGGCCCTGGTATCAACCTTCCCATTGAAGCTTGAGCTGAGTGATGGCTCAGCACCCAATCAGCAGCCTGACTTAGGTGTTCTGCATGAGTGGTTTTCTGCTGGTGCTTGCTTCCAAACCAAACTTCCTGTTTTATTCACACCTATTGTCTCACTCCTGGGTTTCTTGCCAAACGCCTTCCTTGCCACTCCCAGGACAGGACGGGGGGTGAGGTGACTGGGGAACAGGCTGTAATGAGGAGTCTGTCAGACCTACTTACCTTCCAGAGACCCTAAGACTGATGAGCAACCAGCAACTCTGGGGGCGGGCAATTTCTCAGACCCTAAAAGACCCCCTTTGAACCCGGTTCCAGGTCAAATAATGGTAAGAGCTAAAGGGCACGGAGTGGCTTTTTGTATGCCAAGCTCTGAGAACTGTCTGCCTTGCATACATTGTTTTATATAATCCTTAAAACAACCCCATGATGTCAGTGTGATGGTTACGCCCATTCTGCATGCAAGGGAATAGGCTTGGAGAAAGGTGTCGGCACCCAGTGAGCACCAGGAATGTCTGAATCAAAGGCACAGAGAGGTGCCTGTCATGCACCCTCACTTCCTCTTCTGTCCCTGCCCCCAAGGATAGATTCCCTGATCCATGAGAAATCCCTCCTCCTTTTTGTCTAAGGCCAAAGGAAATTCTGAGCAGTGTTGCAAAATGGTGGCAAAGAAACATGTGCCATTTGGGAGCTTTAATTCCATACTTATTTTTTACACACAGAGAAATAAAATGCTCTGTTCCCTGCTAGAGGTGTTTATATTATCTGTGGAGCCAATGAAGAAGGCGTGTGTGTGTGTGTGTGTGTGTGTGTGTGCAGCCTGTGCCTATGTATGTGACACACGTGTTTATGAAGGTGGGGAAGAAATTAGGCAAACCAACCTCATAGACTTGTCCCCTATTTTTAGGGTCATATGTAGCTTTAGTGACTGTATTTTCTAAACCAAAGTCAGGCGTCATGGACTGGCCATTACAATTGCCTTTGAGGGGACAATATAGCAATAGTGACACTGGTACCACCACATGAGATACATAGGCTATTGGCTAACAGTTCAGCAGAGATGCCCTGGTGTGCTCTGGGGGATGTCCTCGGGCTCTGGGAGAGACAATATTTGGCTAAGAGTGGAGGCCTCGTTATGGGAGCATAGATTTGCCAACTGCTCACAGCCCACTAAGGATCAGCATTATTATGTGTGGTTTTAAAGATGCTGTTGTAAAAGATCTGATGATATTCCTGGAACATCCAAGAGAAATGTTATAGCCTCTAGCTAGAGGAGAGATCTGAAACGATATCTTGTTTTAGGGGCTATTATCGAATCTGTTTATATATGTACAAAATGTCATGGAGAAGTGAGCCAACCCTGCCCACATATGAGGTCAACAAGATGACCTCTGCTTAAAATTTCTAGGAAGTGAAGATTAAAGTGCTTTTTGTTTTTGTGTGACATGAATTCAACAAACATGTGTTACTTCTGACTGTTAGTACCTACTAGCTTCCAGATACTGAGGGCCAGGCCCAGAGAAGGCTGAGACTAGGATTGCAATGATAATGGGGATGACAGATGTGCAGGGAATAATTATGACATGGTGTGATATTGGCAAGTACAATATGCTGTGGAGTCCAGAGGATGATAAATTCATTCTTGGAAAGGGGTTGGTATGAGTTTTCTATTGCTGCATAACAAATTACCACAGCCTCAGTGGCTTAAAACAAGACACATTTTATTATCTCATAGTTTTGTGTGTCAGGAGTCCAGGCATGGTGCAGGGTCTCATGAGGCTGCAATCCAGGTACCTGTTTGGCTGCATTCCTTTCTAAAGTTCAGGTCCTCTTCCAAGCTCACAGGATTAGTTCCTTGAGCCCATACAACTGATGTTCCTATTTTCCTTCTAGCTGCCAGTGGGAACCATTCTCCAAGACCTCTGCTGTTCTCAAGTCTTTGTTACATGGCCCTTCCATAGGCCCCCTCACAACATGCACCTTACTTCTTCAAGGCCAGCAGGAGAACCTAATTTCAGGGGAGTGTGTGTGTGTGTGTGTGTGTGTGTGTGTGTCCCGATTTCTCTTTTGAAGGGCTTATCTGATTAGCTCAGACCTACCCAAGGTAATATTTCTTTTAATTAACTCAAAATCAATAGATCAGGAGCCTTAGTTACATCGGCAAAATCCCTTTTGCCATAATCAAGGGAGTGATATCATATCATATATTCACAGATCCTACCCACACTCAAGGGTATACAAGGATATATGAGACATGTACACCAGAGGGCAGGAATCTTGGGTCCCATTTTAGAATTCTGCCTACCAAAAGTGGGATAGGGTAGGGTAGGGTAGGGCAGGGAGAAGGGAGAGGAAGGTACCAGGCTAGGTAACCTTTGAGATGAGTGTTGAAAAATGAATTTAAGTGCTCTAGGTTGCCAGGGAAGGGTGGTGGTTTGGTAGGGAAGATGGAAGTATGGAAAGGATGTTCTGGAAAGACAGAAGACCATAAACAAAGGCACAAGAGCATGAAGATACCTGTTCAATGGCCATAGAGTTGTTCAGTGGGACCATAGGTGGGGATGGGACTAACAAAAGAGAGACATATTAAGTCATGAACACCATGTTTTTTTGAATGAATTCTTGGCCTGGTGACAGTACAGGGTAAGCTAGAGACAAAAACTGTCAAACAATAATAATTTCACTTTGGAGCTCCCTCCACTTGCCTTTCTCCATTCCTCCATCCCATCTCCTTTAGGAAGGTCCTTTCCTGGGAAGTCTCTCTCCAGGGATACCTGACCTCACCCACCAGTGCATCACAGCTCTGCTGGTCTAAGAAGATGAATGTCCACACTCTTCCTGAGACCTTATGCCCAGGCTTCTAAGAAGGAACAGATTTCTGCTTCTGAGTCATCTTCTGGATGCTCTTTGTGTATGTGTGTGGAGAAGCCAAACAGTGGGAAGATTGGAGAGGACCAGAAGGAGCCAGAGAGCTAGTTAATCTACACGAAAAGAGAGAAGAAGTTGGGGGAGAGAGAGAAATATTCACAAGGCCTGGGTATCTGGAAGTTTTAGGGGCTCAGAGCAGCTGTAAGGTTTAGAGAGGAGAGGAAAGGGGAGGTTCGGAGTGTGGCTATGTTTACTGATTAGATACTTCTTTTTAATTTTATTTTTGCTCCTCTCAATATTTAAATAAAAATGGGACAAAAATCACAATGAGTTTTTAGTTTAGATTATTTGGGCTGTGAATGTATGATTTTATTTTTTGGAAGATGATGCTATGCAGATCCTGGGCCACCTGGGAGCTCCAGGATTTATTCGGGTTACCTTAAAAGGAAATGGATTTCACAAATCACTAATGTCTCCATTTGAAATCGTTTAATATGTTACCTACTGTTCTCTGAAGTATTTACTTCAAAGAGAACTCCAAGGACAGAAACACCCCCACTCCAAAAATGAATGTGTACTAGTAGAATTTCAGAAGTAATAGCATAAGATGATGACTCTTTCTTAAAAACAAAACAAAACTTCACAGCCCAGTTTCATTCTATCTTGTCTGTGCTATTCACGTAATTTCTCTGGTCTCTGTTTCCTGGGGTCAGCTATGCTTCCTCCCTTGGAATTTATATTTGGTACCTAGTGATCAAGATAACAAACATTTAACTACATATTTTTTTGGGAGAAAATATTTTGCCCTGCCCACATTCAAGCAGAGAACGAACAGATCACCCCCCTGCCTCAGCTGGACAGCATTTCCACCTATGATACTTGTGAGCAGTGATCTTGGCTTCCAGACAAGGTCAAGGTCCTGAGACCTACAGAACAGTCAGCTAAATTCACCCAGCCTAGTCCCTCCTCTTGATGTCTTGGAACAATCTATAATAATAAAAGCATAATATGCTAATTAGACTGGACAGCTGAACAACCTTCCAGACAGCCTTCCAGACGTTGTTTCGGACGACCTTCCTGAAGAAGCCGCGGCTGCTGCGAGGGCTGAGCCCCTTGCACGAATTTCATGCACCGGGCCTCTAGTCTAATATAACAGCAGACTATGTATGTTTGGTCAGATTGAAGTAAACCTAGTAGAATTTTTATTTTGTTTTTGTTGTTTGCTTGTTTGTTTTGCAGAATGGAATCCTAAAGGGAGGACATCCCAGCCAAATTTGACCCTCTCTGGGCCAGAGAGAAGTGATGTGGAGGGCAGTGAAGAAGAACTGTGACATCCCTTTCACAGCCCCAAACAGCCAAGCTCCTTACACCATCTCCAGGTCATTCCTTTGAAATGTTCTCCTCAGAGCAGGGCTCTACATGGTGCACACGTACAGCCCACGTGCATGCACACAAACACACACACGCACACATCTCTGTCTGGTGACAGATTGGGCCTGAAGAGTCTGGCAGTCTGCATGGCCGATGGCAGAGTGTCGAGCCTGTTCTCACTGTCTCCCTGGAGTCCCAGTGCAGACGCAGGTGCGCGTCAGTGCCTGCTCTAATTTTATCCCTGCTTGATGGAGGAGACTAACTGAGCAGCAGGGAGGCTGCTATTTTGGGTCTCTCCGTGGCTCTGGGTTATATAAAGCCTATTGCCGTGACCTGCATTGCTTTGTGGCTGTGCCTCACTCTTGCGTGTTCTGTCACAATATGTCATCAGTGCAGACATTCACACACACACACACATCCCCGGGGCTCTTGGGGAACGAGAAGGGAGGCGTGCGCCGGAGGACTATGTGTGATTGCACACGTGTGTACACCTCTGCCAGCTCGCTGGGGGAGGAGGCCTGCATGTACTGCTGGGGTGGGGAATTGTACGTGAAGGAGGTTTGTTTTTGAAGGAAATGGAAAGATCTTCCTGATGGAGGAACGCGAATGAATGTGCCTTGGGCTGTAGGACAGAGTTTGTTTGTGAGATGCTGTTGTGGATCTGCTGTTGGCATGGCGATAAGAATAACTTCTATTTCAGTAGCTCTTTTCATTGGGAAGGAACCCAAGAGTTTCATAAATTATAGACAAACAGCTCTGCCTCTGAATAGAAGGAATTTTTCCACCTGGAATTAGGAGCAGCAGTTAGACAAACAAACATGAAAGTGTGAATTTAGGGCTGGACCCATGACAGAAGATGGCATTTCCTACATCGCTGGGGACAAATCTTACTTGGAAAATTTTCCTTACAGATCAAAAAGCCCTATGGTGCTGGTTTTGTGACTATTGTGTGAAGATAGGGGCTTGCTAGAGTTAGCCATGTCTGATACCTAATTTATCTTTGTCTCTCCCAGCATTAAATCTTAATAAATATTTGTAGACATGCGCATTTTGATGGATGAACACACCGCAGAATCCTAATATAATACAGCTCATTAGTTTATGAATTTGAAAGAATCAGGCTTCCCAAAACATACATTGTTCACGCAGAGCAAGCCTCAAGGAGCTTGATGAGCTGACCGTACAGGTATTTGCCTTGGCCCCCAACACAAGCAGGGGAGAGACGTTCTGTGCTCAGTGGGCCACGTGTCTCCCACATAGAATCGCCCAGGGCATATTTTGGCTGGCATGATGGAGGCCATAAGGCATCACCCAGGGGAGTGAAGGCTTGGCATGCACACACAGCTTGGCTCTCACATCCTGACAGAATGTGAGGCCTGAGACTGGCATGGCCGTTTCTCATTCGGGTTTTCTGTCATTGGCAGCTACCACAGCAATGGGGCTCTCGTTACTGGTAACTTGACTAAGGCCCTGTTTCTTAGCTGCTCTTTGAAAGGCATTGAAGACCCTTCTCCTCCACTGGCCAAAGCACTTCTGAGGGATTTTAGAGAGAAACATTCGGGAGCTTTCCATGAAGAAAACGAGGGGAATCTGGCAGCCTGCGACTAGAGCTGAAGGGAACTGGACGAGATTCAAAGACGGCTTGTAGGGGCTGGATGGGGAAATGAAGCTAGGAATGGGGAAGGTATAAATGAATCACTGTGTCTAGTTTATTACTAATTGACCAACAGAATCTTGCCACTCATGCTCCTCCCCTCCGCCCCTGGCCTGGCTGGGGGCAGGCACCTACCCCGCTGGCTCCTTGGTGGTCTCCTCCTAGTTCCCCCGAGTCCTTCCCCCTTTCCCGTCAGAGTGACCTTTCTAAAACACAAATCTGATCACCCCATTGTATAAATTTCTTCAAAGGTTCTTCATTTCTCTCTCCAGAGAAAACCCAAAATGCTTTAGCAGGCACACAAGGCTCTCTCTGATCTGGGCCTGCTTCTCTCTCTGGCATGGCTTACATAGCAACTCTCTCAACCCTCCCCAGAGCCGGTCACCTCCCACTCCCTCTCATTCCACTCCCCCCAGACACCTAAAGCTTGCCGAACCACTTGCCATTCCCTGAATTCGTTAAGCTCCCTGTCCTCTGTGTGCTAGCATGGATCCTTCCAGCTATCCGGAATGCCTTCCTTTCCCCACCTAAAGGATTAGGCCTCAACTCAAACATCACCTTCTCAAGGAGGTTGTGTTAACTCCTCCAGGCCTGGCCTGGATCAGGTGTAGATGACATCGAAGAGGCAAGGACAGGTCCTGAGAAATTTGACCTTGAAAAATACCCATGAGCCCATAATCTCTGTCTCCAAAGCCTAAGGCAGAGGGACCTGCCCTGCCCCCCACTCCTGTGGCACTGCAGGCAGGACTGCTGCTTGGGGTGTATAGTTAGTGTGACGCCCATGCCACCACAATGATCAGTTATCACTGATTAGCGTCTTTCCCACAGCCTAGACAGGGTCCACCTTTTTTGCACCCACTCTACCATCCATCTGTGGAACGAGGGGGAGGACTTGCGTACGGACTTCAATGTCCTTCTTGGAGGACCACAGACCTCCATCCATGTTGTCCCTATGGTACCATCAAGGAACCGCCGAGGCAGCTGTGATTCTGTTTCCACTACTAGAACCTGACATCTCCATCCCACAGTGCTGGCTGCTCCCTCTGCTATGCCACGCCGGGAGAGGCTGGCCGGAGGCACAGGAGGGACACCAGAGTGCTGAGCACTTCATACTTGAGCAATTTAGATTAGGCTATTGGGGTCTGGGTGTGGTGCTCGTATTTTTTGAGAAAATGAAGACAGGATTAGAGGAGGCCCTGTACTATAAATCCAATTTCAAATGTACTGAGAAAGGCTCTTTAATTAAATCCCGGATATGGCCTTCATATAGGAAATGATTTTTTAAAAGATGGTTAATCACCACTTAATTCATCTGTTTTACTATTCGCACTTTCATGTATTGGGCTTTATTAAAGTAGCGTCTATCTTTTCAACACTCTCAAGGCATCACTGCCCCAAACGTATTCACTTGATCCTGTGTTGGAAGCTGCCTACTGATCTTCCAAAGACAAATCTGTGTGCGTGTGCCCACACATGTGTTGTCTTCAGTCCTCTGTCCCTGATCTCAGCGTTGGCCCCCGATAGCAGAATAATAATGATATTCACCCAGGAATAAACTGGCTATGGGGGAGGTGGGAACCTAACTGGCATTTCTTGGGAAATTTCCAGAATTGAAACAGTGCCTGTTTTAGGCTCATAAATCCTGACAGCTACTCACCCTGCTGTGACAGAGAGGGAACAGGAGAGAGCCTGGGGGAGCCGAGAGGAAAGGAGGGTGGATGCTGGCATGCTCACAATTTTAGAACAGCTGCAGTGGTTAGAGTAGCTCCCCCTGAACGAGATGACGCTGGGCCACTTACGGGAAAGGGAGAGAAGATCCTGCAGCCCATGACCATGACAAGGAGGGAAGAGGACCCGGTTTACACGGCGGGTGGGTATTACAGGAATTATGTGTATTGGGCACTACTGCCATCGCCTAGAAAAACACATGCTTTACTGCCAAGAAACTAATAATGAATTCGAACATCTTCCAGGGATGAGAACAAGTTAAAACAATATCCTCTGTGCTCAGTATGTAAGATATTTCAAATCCTGTAGCACATTTGTCTCTCCTATTTGTCTCTCCTATTTGTCATTTATCTTTCTTTCACATAAAGGGGCTCTCGAGAGTGAGGGTCCTAACTAATGTTGATTGACCACTAACTGCACGCTTGCTCTTCTAGACATTCAACAGCCAGCAGCTCAGGCAATCTTCGCTTTAGAGGTGGGTACCCTTAATATCCTCATTTCACACATGGGGAAATGAAGCCACAGGGAGACGAGGTAACATGCCCAAGACCACACAGCTGGTGAGTGGAAGAGCAGGCAGACTGGCTCCAGATCCCAAACTTGCAACCACTACTCTACACCACTTTGTAGTAGCCCAGGTGCCTTTTTAAATCTGTCTGCTGGTGGTATGCAAGGTGTGTGCTTCAGCCCATTGCATAAGAATTAGAGAAACAATGTGGAAATCCTGTATGAACGTCAGCATGACATCATCATTTAAAAAATACTTATGAATCCAGGTCAGTCATGTCACCTTTAGGACTCAGCAGCAACTCCCCAGAGGACTCAGAGTGAGTCCCATTTCTAGACTCCCTGCCCCCAAAGACTCAACAAGTGATCCCTTCACCTATTCACTCAGTGTTTATTGAGTACTTACTTACTCTGTGCCAGCAGGCCAGGCACACTGTACTGGGCTCTGGAAATAAAACCGGGGCTAAGGCACAGTCCTCGCCCTCGGGAAGCTAGTAATACATGGGCAGGTCATAGTGAACAGGTTAGAAGCACAGCAGCAGCAGCCCACCAGCTGCACGCATTTGTTTTACCTGCCTGCCCCCCGGGCATTTGAGCTACCAGGCTTATGTTCTGCGTATCTAAAAGGCAGCCAAAGTTTTGTGACTGCACCAAATCAAAGACATGTGTCCACTTAAAGGGGCAGCTGTCACCCACTATCACCAGTCCCCTTCCCCCAAGAGAGGCCCCAATTCTATATTGAGTGTGTGTGCACAAATGTGCCAAATCTCAGTTCTTAAACATTGGCAATGAAGCAATTTTAAAATACATTATGTAGCCCTTGTTGGTGTGGCTCAGTGGTTAATTAGAGCATCGACCCATGCACCAAAGGGTCTCAGGTTTGATTCCCAGTCAAGGGTATATATCTGGGTTGCAGGTTCAATCCCTGGCCCCCATCTGGGCACATGTGGGAGGTAACCAACGGATGTGTCTCTCTTGCATTGATTTTTTGTTTTCTCTCTCTCTCTCTCTCCCCCTCTAAAATTCAATGGGAAAATATCCTCAGGTGAGGATTAACAAAGAAACAAAATACATTATGTAAGCTGGAACAAAAAAACCTGTCTGTGGGTCAGAATCTGGCTGTGGACCCCACAGTTTGGTGGAGCCACATTGTCCTATAGCAAATGAAAGTCCCGCCCTAGCCGGTTTGGCTCAGTGGATAGAGCATTGGCCTGAGGACCGAAGGGTCCCAGGTTTGATTCCGGTCAAGGGCACATGCCTGGGTTGCGGGCTTGGTCCAATGTGCAGGAGGCAGCCAATCAATGATTCCCTCTCGTCATTGATGTTTCTATCTCTTCCTTCCTCTCCCTTCCTCTCTGAAAGCAATAAAAATATATTTTTTTTAAAAAAATGCAAGTCCCTTCTCCATTTGTGCAATATCAAATCTGTGTTACTCTATGCCCAAATCAACAAATACCCAATGAGAGCCCGCTGCCCAAAGTTCAGCCCTTTCATCTGCACTATCTAACTAAAATCTGAAAAACACTGTGGGTCACAGAGGAGAGGGAACATCACTGTGAGAACTGTACTTTCATTTCCTGGCGGGGGTGTGGTTAAATTCACAACTTCGGTGTGACACGAACCGTTGGAGGGTTTTACATTCGATTTCCTGTTTCCCTTTCTTAATAAAGAAAGGAAAAGCAGGCCCCCGCAGCAACGGTATGCTGAGTTCCATAGGAAGACACCACGGGGGTTCCGACTTAGCCACAGACTTGGCCACAAGCAAAAACAAAACGTAACCCTGAAACCCGGTAAACACCACCAGGCAGAAGACGGTGGGTCATACGGCTGCTTAGCATGGTTTTGTTCACCTCGTGGGGCCATTGCCCACCTCTCACTGAGTGAGCCAAGTCCTCTATTTTTGAGTTGCTGGGATATTTCCCACGAAAGATTTAGAAAGTAATAATGGTTATAACGATGGTAGCGCTCGTGTGTTAAGGACTGTGAGAGGACACGCCTCGCATGTCTCTAAGCTCACACACACTCTCTAAGAATCATCCCCACTTTACAGAGAAGGAAACAGAGTTGGAGGAGTTCAGCTAATTTGCCCAGGTCATTCATAAGTGATGGAGAGGGAATTTCATTCTTTCTTTCGTTCCTCAAATAGTTATTTGTCACCGATGTACTGGCCCAGGCACTACAAAAAGATTTACAGTTCAAAGTAGCTGAGCTCAAAACTTTTCTCACTTGTTGAAAATAACCTCTGTGCAGAGGCCACATTTGAAACATTTATCTTGAGTTTTCTTTTGTTTGGACACTTAATGAGCATCTCCTGTGTCCACAGTTCTAGGCTGAGAGCTGGGGGAATACACGGATCCTGATTTCGGGAGCTTGTAGTTTATGCAATAAAACATTTGAATAAAAATACAAGATAATGCAGAATTAAGTGCCAAAAATAAATCATCCCAATGAAAAAGTTCAGAGGAGTGAGAGATTACTTTGCACTAGAATGGTTGGGACAGCAGAACAGAGAAGGTCTTCGAAGGGTGGAGAGAGTGGAGATGACATTCTCAATAGGTGTGCAGGAGAGAAGGGCAAAGCGCAGCAAAGCCAAAGGCGTGGAAGGAGGAAAGAATACAGCGACGGTGTGTGATTTAGTGTATAAGTACCCCGCTTTGGCAGCCACATGGCACGGTCCTGGGTGTGAATTCAGAATTGACAATTTCTACTCATGTGATTTTGGATAAGTTACTTTATTTGTATTAAGCCTCAGTTTCCTAACCTATAAAGTGGGCATTTTATGAATGAGACATAGGCCCTGGCCAGGTAGCTCAGTTGTTTAGAGCATAGTCCCGATATGCCAAGGTTGAGAGTTCGATTCCGGGTCAGGACACATACAGGTATCAACCACAGAATGCATAAATAAGTGGAACAACAAATTGATGTTTCTCTCTCCCCCCCCCCCCCGCCCCCCCAACCCTCTTCTCTAAATTCAATGAAAGAAAGAAAGAAGATACAGCAATGCCTGGCAATTGGCAACAGCTCAGTGGCAGCTACTGTTATCATTAATATGGTCTCTGTGGGAGATACCTGGCCGCTGTTCCATCTGAATAGTGGAGAGAGATGTGTGGCCAACCTGAAACCATAACGTAAGAGCTTGAAGGAGGACTGGAAACTCTATAGCCATGAACTAAGCACAGCATGTCTAAGCCCCAGAATCGGGTAACACAACCAAACCACAAGTGTGCTGCTCAGGTCTTTGAAGTACTACAGCAGGGCAAGACCCACTGTAACTTACTGTGTGTGATGGAGTCAAACCACATTTTTTCTTCTTCTCATCAGACTTCACAGGAAATATACTCCTTTGTTCAGATTTGCGATAAGGTACCTCTTTAGCTTGACCCTCCTTTGCAGCGCTAGCTCATCCATTTAGTGGCTCACTTTCTATCCTAGGCCCCTATCATCATCAGCTTATATTTAGTAGGCACTTGGGTTTGTATGGCCCTTACGTTAGATGCCCAAAAGAAATTTAAATCTATTCAGACATGGTTTGTAGTCAGGCTAAGATGATAATCTAAGAAAAGGAGGTGAGAGTCTCTAGGGGAACACAGCCAAGGGTGGGGCTGGTGGATATTTTTTTTTTTTACAGGTTGTTTATTTTGCCATTAGTAATCCCCTACATTGCTGTTGCTCAATAATTATTTCAGGTTTCCTGACTTTCAACCTAACCTCTATGAGGTGTTGACAACAATTTCTCAGCAGCTGTTATGAATTAATAGCTGCCTGCCCAAGTTGACCTATTCAAATTTTCAGGAAAATTATCTTAAAGGAATTTCCCAAAGACCCCTGACCTAATCTAAAGGATTTCTTCCCCATTCTAAGAGTACCAAATTCTGGACCTCTTCATAAAGGACTACGTAAGAATTGACAGCAGAAGAACATGGGAGGAGGAGTATGAACCATAGCCCAGCAAATGATTGCTTAGAGCCAGATTTCTACGCACTTATATCCAGAAAAAGAAGGATGCAAAGAAATAATAAACTACCACCACAAAAATGCCTAACATTTATTGAGCATTTGCCATACACATACATTATTTCATTGCCCTCCCAGCAACACTATAAGGGTGATACTATTGTTAGACCCATTTTACAGATAAGAAAACTGAGGCACAGAAAGAGTAATTAATTTGGGAGATTAAAACTTTGCAAATGAGTGGCAGAGCTGGGATTAAAAACCAGGGAGTCTGGCTCCAGGATTGGTGGTGTTAAATACTCCCAAGGTGTGTTTGTGTTTGATTGAGAGGAGGTGGAGGGAGAGGAAGTGCTATAAAAGGACCAGGAATAGAAGGGTGCCTTGTGGATTTTGACTTCGGCCTTGCATGATGCCATCCCAGCCTCAGAGCAGAACCCAAATGCAGAGGGACAGGGCATATCCAGACAAAGAGCCCAGTTTTAGACTTTAGTCTGGGATCTAGTTAGCCTGAAGCCATCTCCAGCTCATGGATCTCCGAAGTGGCCAGTGAGAGCCTGAGAATCAGATGGCGCTCTGGAGACATGGACCCAGTGGTCCCAAGGATCTCCAGGAAACTGGACTTTGGAGCCTTGATTCCTCTCCCACCCCCCCACCCCCAGTCCAGTATGGCAATGTCTCAAGGCTCCTCCCTGGTCTCCTGTCTCCACTGACCCTGAGGGAGGGGCCTCCACTTTGCTTTTAGATAGTTAAGATCATGGTCTCAGAAGTCAGTCAGTCCTGGGTTTGAATTTCGCTTACTGCCTGTGCAGACTCAGGGAAGTTAGCGTCTCTATGCCTCCATGTTTTTTTTAATGTCAAATGAGGATAATCATAGAACCCATTTCACAGTGTTGTTTTAAGGATTAAATGAATGAATCCATATCAACCACATAGAGCATGCCAAGCACTCCATAAATGTGGGCGATGGTAATTACCTACACCTTGCCTCCATTTAAGAAGTAATTCTAACTGTCTCCAGCCCACGGTGTACACTATCACATCCGGTAGGGAGCGGCCTGCTGAACAAAGCCTGGGGCCTTGCCAGGCCCTGCCAGCCGCTCTGGAAGAGGAAATGGTTTCATCACCTGGCTGTCTAGGTCAGGGCCACTTTCTTCAGGGAAGGGCTGTGGGCCCTTGCTTGCTGGACATGCTTGGTGACTCCCTGCACCCTAGCCTGGTTCTGCCACCCCCTAGAACAGTGATGGCGAACCTATGACACGCGTGTCAGAGGTGACACTCGAACTCATTTTTTTGGTTGATTTTTCTTTGTTAAATGGCATTTAAATATATAAAATAAATATCAAAAATATAAATCTTTGTTTTACTATGGTTGCAAATATCAAAAATTTTCTATATGTGACACGGCACCAGAGTTAGGTTAGGGTTTTTCAAAATGCTGAACCGCCGAGCTCAAAAGGTTCACTATCACTGGCCTAGAATGTGAAGGAACATAGAGAGAGACACACACTGCCCTGCCCAGTAGAATGCCCTTCCGAGACAGGCCCCCAGGCGTCTGGGCAAGGCTTTGTTCCTGCCCCTGCGGCAGGTGAGCGTCCCATGAAAGCTAATTGTTCTGAAGGTCATTTTTTAGGACCTGGCTGGATGCCTAGGATGTTACCTTCACTAGGAAATGCCTGAATTCACAAAAGGCTACCCCAGGGTCCAGGGCAAGGGCAAGCTTCTAGGCTTGATAGGAACGCTCTTTTCAAGTTGACTTGGGAGCCTCAGAGGTAAAGTGTGGGGACAACAGGGAGGGGACTGGGGGCTGTGAAAGGGCGAGGGCTATGCCCTCCATCTTGCCCCATACCCTCCATGTCGGGGCAGCCGCCATGTGCTCAGGAAAGTACCTTCTTCCCGGAAGCCCAGGCCTCTGCTGGCCACGCCCGGAGTCTTCTTAAACTAACCAATGACAATCAAGGGACGTGCGTGCCATAGAGATGGCCACATCCTGTGTAAGAAGACCCGACTGGTGCCTGGCCAATCGGCAGGGCCCACAGTCAGCTCCCCTCCCCTCACTCCACCCCCTATTAAAACCCCCTGTTTTTCCCACGGTGGGGGCTCTCTGCTTCCAGTCGCTGCGTCGGCCAGGAGGCGGAGCCGAGCTAGCTCAATAAAGGACCCTCTGCTTTTGCATCGGACTGGCCGGCTCCCTGGTGTGGTTTTCTTGGGGATCTTGAAATCTGGGCATAACAGCTGTATCTGCGTCTGCTCTCCACGGCATCTCTAGCCCCTGTACAGTGTTAGCTCTCTAGGAAGGGCACTTCCACCCGGTGGTTAAGCACATGGGTTCCAGAGCCAGATGACCCGCAGTGGAATCCTGGCCCTGTCTTAGCTGGGTGGCCTTTGGTAATTTCCTTAACCTCTCTGTGCCTCAGTTTCTCATCTGTCAAAGGGGATGGTAATAATATTACTCATCTACTTCACCTCTTTAAGGTTGTTTGGAAGCTCAAATGAGTTTTCATAAAAATGCTTAGAACGATGCCAGGAATGTAGCATAAGTGTTAGCTGTTATTTCCCACATGCCAGAGATTTTAGTTCTAGATGGAGGATCAGATAAATAAGGGGTCAAATCCACAGTCCTAGGCTAAGCCTGTTTGACCCTGAAGTCTGTTGTCTTTGAATGCTACCACCTTGTATGAAAAGAAGCCCTATTTTGGATGCTTTAGGAAAGTCTAGATTTCAACTTCGGGAACATGAGTCCCCCGAAGTAAAACACAATTGTCAACATGGATGTTTGCTTTGAATCTAAAAGTTAAGGTGCCCATAGGTAGTAGGGACTTAGTGTAATCCAGCCCCAATGGACATTATCAACCGTCCCGGGGTCCCAGATCCCAGGGTGACTGGAGGTCTTCTAAGCCTGCCCTTTGACCTGGATCTGGGTGAAGTTAGTAATACAGGAATAGGTGAAATGCCAGCCACACCTGGCTGGCCCACAAAAAGGAAATACTTCCCACACCTTGCTTCTGCACTCAGAGGGCCCCCAGGTGAAGGCATCCCGGTGCAAGCCTCAGGCTTTAATGCCTGGGTGTGGCTGCAGGAACCACCCAGTACAAACCAGAGTGAACCTGCTGCCCTTTCCCTGCCTGGCTGCCAAGTCAAACAGAACACAGGGAACACAAATAGAATCATCACAATAAACCGGTTGTTGGAGCCAGACACAGGAGAACCCACTCCCTGGCACTGCCACCCCCTCCACGGGTCCAGACACGATGGGGTGCTTGGAAGGCTGAGGAAGGTGTGGCCCGTGGGCATTCCTGCCCAGCAAGAAAACCTCCCGCTTGTCTGTTCTCACTGCCACCCACACAGATCTCTCCAGAAGCTGCTTGCCAAGCCTGGGATGGAGGAGGGTCTCCCCTTCCCCCAGGCGCTGGATCACCGGGAAATGCCCTCCCCACCCACTCTACTTGACTAATGCTGCGTGTCAAGGAGGGAACTCTTTAGACACATTACATTTCTAAAGGCATGTGAGGTTTGGAGGAATTCGTGCTGGACGTGCTTCTCCGCAGGGTCTGGCATGGGGGAGGAGGGAGCGGAGAAGGAGCGGCCAGTGCCGAGTACAAGCCCCAGATAAATCTGGGCAGAGTTCTCCAGGTAGCCTGCGAACTCAGCTAGTGCCTCCCTAGCCTGGGGCGGGTCAGAGGCTCCCAGAACTCGCCCAGACCTTTCTGCTGCGTGTGCTCTGGGGCATGTCTCTCTTTGTCTCTTGGATCTTGGGCCAATAAGTAAATATAGGTTAGTTCCCGGAGGCAGGGATGGATCTGTGTTTTTAACTTTGTGTGTCAGCACCTTTTCCTGACGATCTTTCTAGCAGATTTCACAAAAGATCTTCCAACTCTCCCCTCCACCTTTTCTTTTTAACGAATTTGGAAAAAGCGGCTTGAGTCTCCGTGGATGGGAAGAGATTAACCAAAGAACACATATGCATATATGATAGCCCATGGGTACGGACAATAAGGTGGTGAAGGCCTGGGGTGGGGCGGGGACTGGAGGGAGGGGGGCCAAGGGAGGAAATGAGGGACATTTGTGGTACTGTTAACAATAAAAAAGATAAAAGAAAGGAAATTTGTGAAGTGATCCAAGTAGAGGTTTTTTTTCCTGCATTCCACCTGATCGTGGGGACCTAGGACGAAAAAAAGCTCTGAGAATTGACACCTGGGTTGGAAACCTGGGCAAGTTACTTAACTCCTCAGTTTCTTTGGTTGTCAGAATGGGCATAAGAAGACCTAGCTCAGCCCGGCTCGCATGGCTCAGTGGTTGAGCGTTGACCTATGAACTAGGAGGTTGCGGTTCGTTTCCAGTCAGGGCACATGCCTGGGTTGTGGGCTCAATCCACACAATCCCCAGTGTTGAGAGTGCAGAAGGCAGCCAATCAATGATTCTCATCATTGATGCTTCTATCTCTGTCTCTCTCTCCCTTCCTCTCTGAAATCAATAAAAATATATATATTTTTAAAAAAGTAGACCTGGTTCACAGGAGTGCTGGGAGGGTATGAGAGCATAGATGAGAGCACTTTATACAGTCCTGGCACATTAAAGAGTACGGTAGATAAAATCTTGTCTTCAGTTTTTCCTTCCCCCACACTCTGTCAGCTGCTTGCTGGGTCCTTGATTGGCCTGAGAATTACAAGAGAGACCTAGAGAGAGAGATAATCTTATAGTAAACAAACTGTCTTATTCTAAGTTATGTCTGAGTTTACAGTAGGGAAGATAAGGACTGCTGCCCCACTTTTTTTTTTTTTCCTAGATGGTAAAATAGGTTATTTATGTGCCTGGAGGTAAATCAAATAAATGCCTTACTTTCCCATCAGAAACAAAACACAAACCACTGCATTCCCATGCCAAAACTGATGCAATCTAATCTACCCTTGAGCCAGACCTTCCAATTCATTTGAACTTGAGGTTTTCTCTCTTTTCAATCTGCCTTATGGTATTGGGGGAAGGGAAACTGACACTCCTATGGGGTCTAACTTGATCATCAGTTGTCAGAAAAAGTAGAAATTACCATTACTTCCCTGTAAACATCAGAATTAATATTTCGCAGCCTAGCTTATGGTCCAGTAATAAGCAGAATCGCATAATGCTTGGCTATGTGGCATGGATCGCAACCATTTTCTGGTGTGTTTTTCTTTTCTTCTTTTTAAATTCAGATGACTTGGTTCAGCTTCCTCCTGTGTTTAGTCAACATTTACAAAAGACTTCAGCTTCTATTAAGTAAGAACCAGACAGGAAAACCATTATGGTGGTGATGGGTGGATGAGGCAAATGTTGGGGGAGAGCTAGTCTAGTGGGTAGAAACCTGGGGAGTGGCCACACAGTGGGGAGCGAGTGAAGGGAGAACTGTTTAAAGAAGGGTGTCGAGGAAGTGAGTAATAGGTAGGTCAGAGGATGGGGCAAGGGAATGTTGAAAGGGAACGGATATGCTCTGGGGACAGGTGATAAAAGACCTCCTTGGGAGCCCAGGGAGGGCCAGCATGAGTGACAGGAAGGGAACCCGCAGGTTCTGGTTGGTCAAAGATGGAAAATGGGATTGGATATGTGTTGGTGGAGTAAATGAGGAATCCCAACCAATCCCTGGCGCCACTCATTTTAATGAAATCCTTCTTTATGCTCCTGCCATCAGAAAAACACGACATGCTCACCTCAACAGCTTATTTTTTTAAAAAATGTTTTTATTGATTTCAGAGAGGAAGGGAGAGGGAGAGATAGAAACATCAGTGGTGAGAGAGAATCATTGATCACTGCCTCCTGCACGCCCCACACTAGGAATCGAGCCAGCAACCCGGGCATGTGCCCTGGCTGGGAATCAAACTGTGACCTCCTGGTTCGTAGGTTGATGCTCAACCACTGAGCCACGCCAGGCAGGCAACAGCTTATTTTTAATTCCAGCAAATAATGCCCCCTCTGCTGTCCTTCACAAATAACTTTTTAAGTTGGATTTACGTTCAGCGAGGCTGGCAGATTATATTTGGAGAACATTCAAATATAATCTGGGCGCCTTAGCTGCGCCTTATCATTCAAACGTTGCCTTGCGTTCAGGGTGGTTGCTTTCATAGTCATCTCAGTCCTTCCTTCGCTCCTCTGTGACTTGATCTGGTTTTGTTTACACTCTGTTGCTGCAACTTTCCTATAACTGTTTCCAGAGCTGTGGGGAGAGAGAGGAGGCTGGCACCCAGAGATTTCTCACACTCCCCCGAGCTGGTCTAGTCAAGATGAAATCAAGCGCCTACAAATCAAAGCTTCGCTTCCTATTGGCCTAGGGTTTCAGACCTTCCCACTTTTCAGCACCACAGGCCTCGGGGGTGTCTAAATAGTCTCTCCTTTTGAGAAGAACTGTTTTTGAATGGGGTTATGAGGCACCCCTCCCTCCAGTCTTCAGCAAAGGCCGAGGGAACGAATGTCCAACGTCCTGCGGGCTCTAACGTATAAAAGACAAATACAAACTTTTCAATTCCTCCTGACCCTGGCATTCACTCCTCGAGTGGGAAAGTTTGCAGCGCTGGGCTTGGTTCCTGTCTCACGGGCAAGGCCGTTTAGTCAGTGGCTGTTCTGTGGGCTGCTGTCTGGAGGGCAGGCGGTTGGGGAGGCCCCCCTGACCATTATGGCCAGCGAGGGGTGGAGGGAGTGGGCTGGTTTGGCCCTCCGTCTGGAGTCCCAGGCAGCACAGCGATCCTGGCGCAGGACCTGGGCCGAGGCGTGTCGGGACAGCCTAGGGGTGTCCTGGATTTCCAGGGGCTGGGGAACCCTCTCTGGCCCGGGGGCGGGAGACGCTGCTCCAGCATCGGTTTTGGCTCCCCTGCCGCCTCAGCACTTTCTAATTCCAGCACCAAACAATAACAGCCACAGCTGCAGCCATAGCGACAGGCCCCGCCCCCCGGCCTGGCTCCGGACTAGCCGCACGTGACGCCGACGCCGGCGTCGCTACCTCCGCCCCTGGCGTGCGGCGGGATGACGTTTACTCTGTCGTCTCCAAGGCTCTAATGCCTAGACCTCAACGTCGCCCCGTGTTTAGTGTGTAACGTTCCTCTGTCTCCATGGCAACGTCAGGCGGCCAAACACCGGGCCCCAGCAACAGGCTTCTGATTGGCTCGGGGCTTCCAAAGGCGGTGCTTCGTCTCTCCGCCACGCCGCTGTGTTGCTGTTTTGGTTGTTTGTCTCCCACTTGTTTATTTCTCAAACAGATCTTGGAGCCTGAGGTCTTGTTCCGTCGCCAAGGATGAAATCCTGGAGAAAACGTGCTCAACGTGCAGCTTGCGCCCGCCGATCACAGTTCAGCAGATGACATAGTCCCATGGTGGCTGAGTCCCTTGTGGGAGTCAGACCCCCAGGCCGGGCGACCCTCAAGGCCCGATATGTGGTGTTAAGCCCCCGACCCCACCCCACATCACTCCTCAGAAATGCTGAGACCCTCTAAGCCTCATCCCAGAGGCGGCATTGCCTTCGCGCTTACACCTGTTCACGCCCGCAAGCGCGGTCGGGGGCCTTTGGTACCTGGCAGAGCCACGAGTCAGAGCTGTCCCCTGCAGAATTCGGCTGCACGTCCCTGCCTGGTTCTAATGCTGTTGAATGACACCATTTATTCATATTCCCACCCAGAGATACCCGGATTCCTTGTGTTCTGAGCAGATAACCAAAGAACATGGGTTGGTATTTTTATTCCGTGCCCTCATGGACTCTTCTGCTATTCTGCCTATTTTAATTCAGAAGAGGGGCCATTTGCCTTTTCCAAAAGATATAGAAATAAATTGAGGACAGAGATGTGGGTGGGATGGGGGAGACTTAAGGTCTTAAAATCCCAGATTTCTTCATATATAATAGTAATATATTGACGGAATTAAACATTCCAAGGCACAAATGATGTTTACAGAAAGCTTTAACCTTATCCCAGGCTCCCATCAGTGAAACCAAGTTAACATCTGGCAAGAGATAGTCATCTAGCAGCCTCAGGGGATTCAGACAAGCTGTGCTTAAAAGAATGCCTTAAAATCTTTAGTTATGGTGTCAAATATAATAAATCTCCACTAGCTCATGCACATACAAGTCTTAATGTTTCATAAAAGATTTAGATTAACTGATAATATGTTTTCAAAACCCAGAGAGAGAGAGAGAGAGAGACTGATGCAAACCTCAAGTTAAAAACAAGAAAGTAAAACTACTTTTATAGATTGGAGTTGATAAGGAGCGTACCTGTTCTCTCTGCTCTAATCTTACCCACTATCTCCTTTCCCCTTTATCTGCCCTGGTGGATATCCTTACTAACTGTCCTTCCCCCACCACTCAGCTAACCCCATAGCTTACAGTTTCCTTAGATGTGAGTGATAATAAATGAAATTGGGAGCCTGCTTAATGCAAATAGGACCAAAGGGCACAGCTCTTTATCAAAATTAGCTTCATTCTGATTAAGTCACCGAGACGGCAAATGCTTACTATTTACCCAGTAAATATATTAAATTGCCAGGCTAGTCCCCCTCCTGTCCTTGCACTGCCAGGGAATATTGGAAAGTCTGATATACGGTCATTTTTAGACCATCACACATCCCTTTCTAATTCTATCATCTCTCTTCACATTTCCAGGAATACAGAGTGTCATGGTCTCTGAGAGCCAATATATCTGGGTTACACCGAAACAGGAATAATGAGGCAATATTGACATTGTACACTGAAGATGACCTGAAAAGCTAGAAGAGGGGACTGAGGGAATTTTCTCAGTGTGGATGAGGAAGAGGGGAGGAAGACGGAAGATGACAGTATCTCTAAGTGCCTAGAGTTGACTGCAGCACATGAACTGGATTTTATGATTCTGTCCGAGGGCATCATTAAAACCTCAAAGCTTTCCTGTTTTCTCCATCTCTCAGACTTGTTTCTTTCTTAGTTTCTTTTCGTTGCCGTTGTTCTTTTGACCATGACCCAAACATGGTCTTGAGTTCTTAATTTAGAAAATACCAAATAGATTATAGTTCTGATGGTGCTAAAAAACAGTTTGTTTCATATGTGCTTGCACGTGCACACACACACACATGTACAGACCCTTTCTGTCCTGTGGTTTGCCCGAGCCACTCTATTTAGCTGACCACGTTCAACCTAAGATACCTTAATATCCTGCTATGCGGCTGATTTCCTCAAACCACAGGTGATGAATCTACCCAGCCCATTTCCCCTGCTATAAAATGGTGTCTGGAGAACTCAATGACCCCACATGTTTCCTGTAATGATACAGTGATTATTAGTCGATACTGTGGAATTACCAACTGGTATACAAATGCTTGATTATTATTAATGGGCTCAACTTCCCCCAACACCTCCTTGACTTAGTGTTGCATGGAGCCTTCTCCCACCAGGTTTCCACAGTAAAGAGGCCTTATCCCAGGCCAGAAGGTATAGGAGCAGTGACCTACCTGGTTTTCTAAGGGGCAAGTGCACACCATGCCTTTTCCACATCCCAGTCATAACTGAATTCTGCTTTTTTTTTTTTTTAAATTAGAGTATAGTTGACATAAAATATTGTATTTGTTTCAGGTGTATAGGAAAGTGATTCGACTTTTATATACCTTGCAATGTGATCACCATGATAAGTCAAGTAACCATCTGTCACTGTACAAAGTTATTAGAATATTGTTGACTATATTCCCTGTGCTATACATTACATCCCCATGACTTAATTTATAACTGGAAGTTTGTATCTCTTATTTCCCTTCACCTTTTTACCTATCCCTTTACCCCCATCCCCTCTGGCAACCATCAGTTTGTGCTCTGTATCTGAGTCTGTTTCTGTTTGTCTGTTTTTTAAAGTCTGTTTCTGTTTTGTCTATTTGTTTTGTTTTTTTTAGATTCCACATGTAAGTGAAATTATATGATATTGTTTCTCTGTCTGACTTAATTTCAATTAACATAATATCCTCTAGTTTATCCATGTTGTTGCAAATCACACAATTTCATTCTTTTTAAAAATAAATATATTTTTATTGATTTCAGAGAGGAAAGGAGAAGGAGAGAGAGATAGAAACATCAGTGATGAGAGAGAATCATTGATTGGCTGCCTCTTGCACACCCCACACTGGGGATCGAGTCCACAACCTGGGCATGTGCCCTGAATCAGAATCGAACCCGGGACCTTTCAGTTTGCAGGCCAACACTCTATCCACTGAGCCAAGCCGGCTAGGGCTCATTCTTCTTTTTCTTTTTCTTTTTTAAACATATATATTTTATTGATTTTTTACAGAGAGGAAGGGAGAGGGATAGAGAGTTAGAAACATCGATGAGAGAGAAACATTGATCAGCTGCCTCCTGCACACCTCCCACTGGGGATGTGCCCGCAACCAAGGTACATGCCCTTGACCAGAATTGAACCTGGGAACTTTAAGTCCGCAGGCCGATGCTCTATCCACTGAGCCAAACCAGTTAGGGCAAGGGCTCATTCTTTTTATTGATGATATTCTACCTATATACCACATCTTAATATCCATTTATCTATTGGTGGACGACTATGTTGTTTCCACATCTTGGCTATCATAAATAATGCTGCAGTGAACATAGGGGTACATATATATCTTTTTAAGTCTGTATTTTGAGTTTCTTCGGGTAAATACCCAGAAGTAGAATTGCTGGGTTCTACGGTAGTTCTATTTTTAAATTTTCAAGGAACTTCATACTGTTTTTCTTAGTGGCTGCACCAATTTACATTTACAATCCTGCCAACAGTGCATCAAGTTTCCCTTTTCTTCACATCCTCGCCAATACTTTTTATTTGTTGACTGATTTCAGCTCTTCAACTCACACTCCTCAAGTCTGGCTTTCCTGTTACATAAACGAAGGCATTGCTATCTGCCCTGCTTACCTCTCAGGACAGTTATGAGGGTCACGCTAGGTAATGCGTATGAAAGGGCTTTGGAAACCATAAAGCAGAAGGCATTTTCAAGTTTAAAAATGTTTTATAAGAAGAGGTGACCTGTAAATGAAACTATGTGTAGGTGGACTTGAGGGGTATTACTTCTTTTTTTAATCCTCACTCGAGGATATGGTTGTTTTTTTTTTAAAAAAAAATATATGTTTTTATTGATTTTTGGAGAGAAAGAAAGGGAGAGGGATGGAGAGATAGAAACATTGATGAGAGAGAAACATCAATTGTCTGCCTCTTGCATGTCCCCCACTGGGGATCAAGCCCCTAACCCATGCATGTCCCCTGACTGGGAATAGAACCTATGACTTCTTGGTTCATGAGTCGATGCTTAACCACTGAGCAACACTGGCTGGGCAAAGATAGGTTTTTTTAAAACTGATCTTGAGAGAGAGAGAGAAACATTAATCACTTGCCTCTCGTATGTGCCCCAACCAAACATGGAACCCACAACCTAGGTATGTGCCCTGACTGGAATTGAACCTCAATCTTTTTTGGTGTATGGGATGATGCTCTAACCAACTGAGTCACCCAGCCAGGGTGAGGGGCATAATTTATAGACAGGCTAGATGATTGCCCACCTAGGATTTGATACATCCTATATCTTGGTGTGCTTCCTCACTGTCCCTAAAATTCTGTTGTCAGCAATACGTGCCTTTGGGTAAGCATTTGCCACTCTCTTCAGGATTTAGTTTTTTTGTGATATATTTTACTGATTTCAGAGAGGAAGGGATAGGGAGAGGGAGAGATAGAAACATCAGTGATGAGAGAGAATCATTGCTGTGTCGTTTCCTGCATGCCCCACATGGGGGATTGAGCCTTGCAACCCAGGCAAGTGCCCTAACCAGGAATTGAACCATAACCTCCTGGTTCATAGGTCGATGCTCAACCAGTGGGCCATAGTGATCAGGCTCTTCAGATCTTACTTTTTTATTTTTTACTTTTTATTTAAAATTTTATACCATGCTGTTTGAAAACTCCCTTCCTTCAAACTAAGAATGCTGTGTAAGAAAAAATATCTTTTCTTTCCAAATTTTTACAGAGTCCCCAACATACCCATGAATTTGCTCTTTTATAACTTTCCTTTCTAAGACTGATATGCACCTGAAAAATCAATTTTGTGTTGGTCACAATTGTATTTCCTGATGGCTTGGGTAAATATTTGTCTTAATGTTTCAGAAGGATAGGAGCAAAGTGTTGAAATAAATGTATCATTTACCTTCAATGTGAATTGCCCTAGTAAATCTCAAAATGTTTGCTTTCTTGAGGCAGGGACTTCTCAGTTATGTCAGGTCAGATCTTACTTTTAAAACACAGATTCTCTTATGAATAGTAAGCTCCTAAAGTTTAGCATACATTAGGTTAGCAGACAGTTTCCTTCTCAACAGGTGAGATGGCACCACACAGGAACAATGGACTTGTGGGTAGGTCTGAGAAACAGGATGTTAGGAGCCCAGAGAGGAGTATTCATTTTATTCAAAGTCGCCCCTCACCCTCACGGTTGTGCCAGTTGCTGACAGGATGCTCAGAGCCCACACAGCAGACCTGTAGCTCTACCCACACACGAGACCGGGAGACTCCTTTCCGTCCTCGCTCAAAGCCTCCTAGGACCCTGCTGCACACTAATACAGAGGCCTGTTGGGTTTTAGGAACCAGCCAAGTTTTTAAAAAGTTGTCAAACTGATGTGGGTTGCCAACTTTTAATTTTACCAAATGACAATAATCACCTTTTATTATCAACATCATTTTATAAATGAGAAGATGCCCTAGCCGGTTTGGCTCAATGGATAGAGTGTTAGCCTGTGGACTGAAGGGTCCCAGGTTCGATTTCAGCCAAGGGCACATGCCTAGGTTGTGGGCTCGATCCCCAGAGGTGGGCGTGCAGGAGGCAGCTGATCCATGATTCTCTCTCATCATTGATGGTTCTATCTCTTTATCCCTCTCCCTTCCTCTCTGAAATCAATTAATATATATATATATATATATCAATTAAAAATATATAAAAGAGAAGATTTAAAAAATTTTTTAAAAAATGTATTTTTATTGATTTCAGAGAGGAAGGGAGAGGGAGCGAGAGAGAGAAACATCAATGATGAGAGCAAATCATTGATCAGCTGCCTCCTGCACGCCCCCTCCTGGGGATAGAGCCCACAACCCAGGCATGTGCCCTTGACCGGAATCGAACCTGGGACCCTTCAGTCCACAGGCTGATGTTCTATCCATTTAGCCACACCAGCCAGGGCGAGAAGACATTTTTAAAAAGCCAAGAGGCTATGATCTAAGACTAAAGGACAGGCTTTTGAAATTGAATATATGTGGCTTTATGAAAACTCCCTGTTTTGTTTTGATTTTTCCTATCTTCTTTTGACAGTTCTATAATTTCTTCATTCTCCATGCATAATGTTGACAATGGTGAAGAGCACACGGAGAGCCCAGCTGGCATGGCTCAGGGTTGAGCATCGACCTATGAACCAGGAGGTCACAGTTCAATTCCCAGTCAGGGCACATGCCTGAGTTGTGGGCTTGATCCCCAGTGTGGGGCATGCAGGTGGTAGCCAATCAGTGATTCTCGCTAATCATTGATGTTTCTGTCTCTCCCTCTCTCTCCGAAATCAATAAAAATATGTATATTTTAAAAAGCACATGGAGAAATTAAGGAGCGGTACCAATCTGACTCAAAAATTAATATGTGCTTGCATGCACACACACGTGTACAGACCCTTTCTGCCTTAACCAAACTGACCACTTGTTGATCTTAGCACTTCGGGTCAATTTATTTGGTGAAAGTAAATAACATAACCTCACCAGGATGGGCTCCTGGCGGTGGAAATATAACACTTGGAGTAATTTCCTTGGAACTGTTTCCGCTCTGGGGCAAATCAGTTTGTTTCTCATCGGTCTAATTCTTGCTTGGAGCAGGCTCCACCTGCTCAAACACTTCTAGTTTTACCTGGGAACGTGAGATTACTGGCTGCTCTATGCTTGGTTCAGCCAGATCAGACGGGGCTGAACAGGGGAGACTGGCAAGGTTCCCAGAGAAGGGAACTAACTTGCCTTCAGCTGGTGTCCCAGGCAGGTGCAGGAGACACTGGCAGAGCCAGTTTAACCGGCATCTTGGACAAGATCTGGCCCATATGTTTTTTTCCTGCTTCCAGCTTCCTCTGATAGAACTGGAAATGCCCAACATGTTTTGTATATGAACCCAATGCAACCAGTACAACATTCATGTCTGTCTGTCTATCTATCTATCTATCTATCTATCTATCTATCTATCTATCTATCTATCTATCCATCATCTCATATATGTAAATAGATTTAATTTAATTTAAATCTATAATTTAATTCTAAGCAATATAAGCATAATTAAGACCCATGAGACTGAGCTTCTCTCTCATCAGTCACTCTCTGGTGGAAACCTAGGGAAATAAATTCACTTATTTATTTCAGGAAGGTCACCAGGGTACTACCTACTACCCAGGAAAGAAAACTTAGCTCAATTATCCACTGCAGGTTAGAGAATTATAGGATTATGATTTTAATTCTTATTGAACCTATTCAACCACAATGGCATAATACTATACCCATTATCATTGAATATTAAATAACAGAACAATATCTATAAAGCACTCAGCATAAGCCTTGAGCCAACCAACACTCAAAAAATATTAGCTGTTGTATTTCCATTCATTCAAGAAATATTTTTGAGCAGATAGTATGTGATCAGATACTATGTCAGGGGCTAGGAAGTCAATGATGACTGAAATAGGCAAGGTTTCTGCCTTCCTGGAATGAAGAGATAGACACCAAACAAATTCAATCAACAATTAACAGCTACTAATACCTGGCCTTCTCTAGGTCCTGGAGTGGGGGGTGGTGGGGAGGGTGTCCGAGAATGAACAAAATAAAGATCCCTATCCTTGGGGAACTTATCTTTTGGATGCCAGCCCAATGGTTTTCTAAATAAATAGTGGGTGCTATGTGCCATAAATGCAAAGCTAGGGTGGAAGGAGGGCTTCTAAAGCAGCGGTTCTCAACCTGTGGGTCGCGACCCCTTTGGCGGTCGAACGACCCTATCACAGGGGTCGCCTAAGACCATCCTGCATGTCAGATATTTACATTATGATTCATAACAGTAGCAACATTACAGTTATGAAGTAGCAATGAAAATTTTATGGTTGGGCCACAACATGAGGAACTGTATTAAAGGGCCAGAAGGTGGAGAACCACTAGAAAGGGTTCCTAATTCAGCCTGGGTGCTCAGAGAAGTCTTCTATGACGATATGACCTTTTAAGTTTGAGATCTGGGTAAGAGGAGGCTTCGTTGAGGAGATGGGAGTAGAGAACATATGTACAATACTAGTAACAGATTTAATTCATCTTTCCATGTTACAGTGCCTTTCCACAAATGTTGCAGGGGCAGGAACTGCCAAAGATGGGCGACAGTTCCTGCATCAGACTGAATTTTGCAACAGACTGAATTCAGCCCTCGGCTCCAGAACGCACCACAGCGGTTGCCTATAGTTTGTTCTTTCTCAGGAATTAACTGGCAGTTGCCAGTCACGGCCTCAGCTTCCCTAATTGCTTGGAACAATTAGTACCAAATATGATAAGAATGGCCGCTGAGAACTGAACTCAGCTTCTTTCACTTGCTGTAATGAAAGTCACCCTTGTGGCCCCAGAAATGTGTCAGCATACATTTGATGCTGGATTTAAATAACCAAGCATGGGCTGAATAATCAATTTCTGAGGGTTGAGCTACCCTCTTTCCCCTAACACACCCATACATAATCCTTTAGCCACTCTTCCCTGGACTGCTGCATTTTACTCTCATTTAAGTTTTAATTTTCTTGTGTAAGACCTATTAGCAAGTTTTCACAGCCTGGTTCATATTCCAGCCATGAAATAATTCACATAGTTCTGTGTAGACATCATGTTTACAGAAACTGAGGATGGGCGGATTCGAATAATGGATTGTGAAGTAGTCTCCATACAGTCAAAATAACAAAGAATTCAAGAAACAAATACTTTGAGAGTTTAGTTCCCGTAAACTTCCCAAGTGTACTTGCTTAAACCCTGTGTAAGCAGCAGCAGCAGCACCAGGGGAGTGTTGCCCTGGGTGAGAAAGCTTTGCTTGTTCCCTGTTCTGCTGTTTTCCAGCACAGATTCTAAGCTGAGCTGTTAATTGTCAACAGCTCTCTAAGAAAAGGCAGAAATGGAATGCTCCTGTTTTCAAATTCCTTTGAAAAGGGCCCTGGAAGATCTCAAAGCCTGGTTTAGGGCAATTTACATCTATTTGTCAGTGCTTTCATTTAAGACTCTTCAGCTATTGAGTGAGATCTTATTAACCACTGATTTTAGTCCATAAGATCCATATGGGCGGTTTCTGCATGAGAATGAAATCAATACCATCCATATCCTATTTGAAGTGTAGTGAGAGCTAAGAAAGAAACTAAACTGGGAAGAGCTGGGACAGTTTCCAGTTTGGTGGCACTGATCACAAAGTTGGTTATGGTCTGGAGGAGGGAGAGATGGTCCGTTGACAACTCAGACAGTGGGGGTTGTGGTGCACCTTGCAAAGACGGAAGATCTGCTGGGTTCAGAGGTAGGGGAAGTCAGGTTGTTTCTTAGTATCTAACTTTACATTGGGAAACACTTCCTCTGCTCAGAATGCTTTGCTCCCCGTCCTTACATGGTGGGTTCCTTCTTGTCGTTCACTTCTCTCGACAAATGTCACCTCCTTCCCCTCAATCCACCGTAGCAACACAGCTACTCGCAACATATCCCTCCATTTTAATTACTAGCTCTGAGCTTCATGTCAGTAGGAAGCTTGTCTGTTTACTACCAATTCCAGTGACTGGCACATAGTAGGTGCTCAATAAAGGCACTGAATGCAGAAAAAAGAATAAAGTAATTGATTGTATAATTTGAGTTAAGAAAGAATTAACTTTGTAGAGTCCATACCCTACTGCACGTAGGTAATGGTTTTTTCTGGCTCTTATGCAAGGCAATAATAACTTGAAGTATGTGATACCTCTTTCTTCCCTGGAGGGAATTCCAAAAGCAATGGAAAAATGAAAGCAAGAGAAGGATATCTGATAAGAACACAACAAAATTAATCTCACACCAGAAGTGTGATTAAAACACCTCAGGGCTGCTCTTATCTAAACATACAATCTAAAATCACTTAATTTGAAGCTCTTTGGTTTTCTCCATTATTATTCTTTATGCACTTATCTGGTCATTTTACCATATGGGCCAGAAGTAGGTAGGAAGTGTCACAATACTCACTGTGGCTTGGAGGTGTTCGGTGAGCCTGTTGTTTTGGCAGGCCAACGAGCGAAGTGCTATTTGAAGATCATCAGATTTTCTCTATTTTCCCAGCCTGTTTCACAACCCCTTGCTTCACTCTTTTCCAAGTTCCAAGCTCAGACAGACACCAGCTGGATGGAGCCCCAGGTTCAAATAAACCTGACTCCGATGGCGAAGGACCAACTCCCAAATCCCCACCTACTGGGAAGTTCCTATTCATGGCCAACAGAGACAAGGGGAAAGCAGATTCTTCACTCACAGGTAACCCAAGACTTAAATATTCCAAACCACTTGATTAACCTGGAGAAAGGAATAGAATGGTTCTGCCAAATGATTCCAATGAAGAAGCCTGTAGACCAGTGGTTCTCAACCTGGGCTGCACATTAGAATCACCTGGGAATCTTTTTAAAATCCTGATTTCTGGGCCTCATCCTCCAGAAATTCTGTTTCTTTCTTATGGGGTGGGGCCACAAAAATTGGTAACAAAGAAAAAGAATTTCCAGAGGATGAGGCCCAGAAATCAGGATTTTAAAAAGATTCCCAGGTGATTCTAATGTGCAGCCAAAGTTGAGAACCACTGCTGTAGACTGATCCTCTCCCTCCCTCTGTGCTTAGCAATCTACACATGAGGCTGCTGTAGCCGCTGCATCTAGGTGTCAGGTGATCCTGTGATACCCCAGTCCTCCTGTCCTGTGTAAGTCAACCAATCAACAAATGCCAACCTGGCCCAGCCATGTGACCAGTCATGGCTGGTTTGCCCAAGAAGCCAAAGAAGCATTCAGGGAAGAGTTAGAAAAGCTGTGCCCATTATCCTCTTTATTGAGTGCTTGCTGTTGAGCCAGGCACTGGGGAAATAGCAATTTCCCTCTCCCACATGGTACTGACATCCTGGCGTCATTTCACCATACTTGTAAGTTTTAATTTTTTAAAATAAACATTTATTTTACAATGTAATATTGAGAATTGCTTGGGAGGGTACCATCATCATTTTAGGATTGGGGACACGTTGTTTTATTATGGCCCTACTCACGGCACTTTTAAACTAAAAAGTTGGTTAGGTTTTTATGCCCAAACATTTTCTAAAAAGTCACTGTGGGATCAGGCTGCTTGTGGAAAAGAAAGGATCTGGGAGAGAACCACTCCAGATGACATTTCTTATTGTGCTGATAGCTTCTGGTCAGGGTGATTGCAGATTTAAAACTTCGGCACTCAGCCCTGCCTGGGTAACTCTGATATACCAAGGTTGTGGGTTCAATCCTGGTCAGAGCACATACTAGAGTCAATCAATGAATGCATGCATAAATAAGTGGAAAAACATCAGTGCTGTTGTTTCTACCACCCCTGCCCGCCCACCCCCCACCCCCGTTCTCTCCACCTTACTGTCTCTTTAAAATAAATTTTAAAAACCTATTATTTAAACTACAGCACTGATATCCTCTTGTGTAGTAGTGGAAGCATTTAGACAGCAGATTTGATGGATCTAGAATTCTAAGGACGGGTGCAGCCCTTGGTTTATAAGCACCTAAATTATTATGTCTGATTAAAAAAAAAAAGAGAGAGAGAGAAAGGTTCTGATCGGGATTTTAGTTCCTTTTCCCTGAGGAGGGTACAGGTAAGAAGTTACCCATCAAACCCCTTTATCCAAAACGGGAATCCATGCTGCCTTCTCAGCCTGGACAAGAGCTGATGAGCTTTCTGTTGAACATATATTCATTCCACAAATATTTATGGAATGCTCACTAGTGTCCAGAAACCAGGCACTGAGGATAGATACCTGCTGATTCTGACAGATAAGGTCCCTGCTTTTGTGGAGCTTATGGTTTAGCAGAGGAAGACTGACAGTAGAAAAGTCTCTAAATAAACAAATAGGGTAACATAGTGTTAAGTACTAGACAGAAAATAAGACCAGGTAGTGTGACTGAAAGTGACTGAGGGGCAAGGAGGAGGGATGCAACATTGGACAGGGGAAAGCACAGGCTTCTGGGAAAAGGTGCTATTTGAGCAGATATTGATCATGAAGAAGAATCAACATGTCAAGATCTGGGGGGAAGAGGAAACAGTATGAGGGCTCAGCTACAGAGCCAACTTGGCATGTTTGAGGGGCAGACAGAAGGCCGGTGTGGGTGAAGTGGAATGAATGAGGAAGAGTGGTTTAGGATGAGATTGGAGGGTGAGGCAGGGCCAGGGGTCACCCAGGCTTGGTAGACCTCATAAGAAGTATAGGTTTTTTATTTTTCTAAACATTATTCTGTATATTGGTCACTAAAAGGTTTGGAGGCATTTATGATTTAGTGTTTAGTGTTATGATTTAATTAGAACCCCACTAAGTGGAAGAGTAGACTTTCAATGTTCGATCTGTCCCTATATGAATTGATTACTTCACAATCTTCGTGGGTCCAAGTCTAAAGGTGGAATTCTTCTTAGAGTCATTTTGGGGATTTTCACAAGTGATCTGCAGCTCATTGACACTCCAGGTAAAATGTCAGTGGAGGAAACCAAACCTCAGCTGGGAGTTGCAACTGGAAGTTCGCTTGTAGAACAAAATCAAGTAGTGAACTGAGACAAAAAATGTTCACATCTCAGGATAAAACTATGATCTATATGTAGGTCAAAAGGCAGCCTAACTGGTCAGGATTTTCCCTGCTTAGGAAAGGAGATTGTGTGTGTGTGTGTGTGTGTGTGTGTGTGTGTGTGTGTTACAATTACTAATGCCTCCTTCTTGTTGAGTAAGGCAGTGGATAAACTGGTATAAACTATGCTTGAGATGTCCTAACACTCCGGTGCACGTCATGAGCCAGTCCATTTTAGCCATCACCCCCCATTCCCGCCCCACCCATGCCGATTGTGGACGGGAGCCTGCAGTTGAGGTTTCTAGTCAGGGTGTGCTGTCCTATAGGTTTAGTGACGTAGATAGAGTTCCTTTGGCATTCCAGCAGCTAAGTCCACCAGAGCCTTGGAAGTTCAGCTCAGGACATCTGAGTTGCTGACAGCCTGGAGAAGACTTTGGCTGCCCATGGGGAGCTCTTGTTTCTGCAGCCGAGTTCATCATGGCTAACAGAATGAGGGTCCCATGCTGCTGCTTGCGGCGAAAGATGCCCCAGTTTGGGTTGAACTGTGTCCTTCTTCGACACCATAGCTGTTCCCCAGTTTCATCAGCTCCAGATGGAGCGTGTCCCGGGGACCACACAGAGCTTTGTTTAAATGCTGGCATTAGCAGCAGGCCGGGGATCCCATTGAATCATCATCTCCTGTCACCAAGCCAAGAGTTGTTCCAAATGAAAACAGTTTTTCTCAAAGAAGCTAAATCGCTAGTACTAATTAGTAGTGGTGGTGGTAGTGGGGGCTGTGTGTGTGGTGATGGTGCTGTTAATTCTGTCTTCACTCTTTTAAAATAGAGGCAGTCTTTTTACTTGCTGTCTGAGCCATAGGGTGAGTAACCTTGACCCCCAAGACCTTTAATTGGGCTCACGTGTGTGTGAGTCCTGCAGAAATTGTGGAATGCTTCTCCCCATTGGGTCCAGACATTTAGACTGAATAGATTGGAGGGTGGTGGTAGCAAAGGTCATTGTCACTGCAGACAATGTAGCATTTATGTGCAGGGCTAACTAACAAGGGCAACTTTGATGTTCTATTATGAATCACTGGGGTGTTCTTTATACACAGAGGTTGCACCAGCTAAAAATAGCCCTAGCATCTTGTTAATTTCTCTTTTCCAATTTTTGCCTATTCATACTCAAGAATGACAGATGCAGCTTGTTCAGCCTTCCCAAATATTAAAGAACATTATCTGTTTGATTTCTAAGCACCCATAAAGGACAATAATATGTATTCCCCTTGCTTGGATGACGGCATTCATCCATTCAATAGATATTTAGTGAACACTTACGTTGGGCCAGACACTGTGCTAGGTGCTAAGTGACTATCAGTACATGAAAAAGACAAGGGCAAAAGTATGTAGATGCTGAACTAAGAAGCGACTACCCCCAAGTTCCTGAAGGAGTTGCTTTTGCTACATGCGTCTTCCTGACTTCTGGTCCCGTGCTCTGACCGCAACCCTTCACCACTAGACCACACTTCCCCAAATAAATAACTACTTCTGCATGCTGGGGATGGATGTGTGGCAGCATTTACGTAGGCGGCACCGACAGCAGCCTTTCACTTAATGTTGCAATAACACCAAGCTAAACCATGTGCACTGAATTCCAGAGACGCTGAACAAATGTTCAATGTGGGTCAGGTCTCTTCATCCAGGTGCCAGAGAATGCAAAGTTGGAAAAGTCTCTATCTGATAAGGAACAACTGCTGAGGAGAAATCAAGTTGCTAGCAGTTTGGGTTAAAAATCAGATGTGAAGAGATCAACCGAAGGACTTGTATGCATGCATATAAGCATAACCAATGGACATAACACACTGGGGGGTAGGGGAGGCTAGGGGACTGTCAAGGGCGGGGGGGAAAAAGGACACATATGTAATACCCTTTGTAATACTTTAAGCAATAAAAAAAAAATCAGATGTGGGATTCTACCCTCCTTTTCACTGTTGGATCTCCAAATAGGAGGAACTCAGCACACAGGTCACAAACTATGTAAGTCTGGGTTTCATATGCTCTGCCTTGAACAGGGAACACGGAACCGCAGCCCTGCTGGGAGGCAGCACTGTGCTCACAGCGGCACACGCACATCCGTCTCAAAGTCACCCCGACCTTTGCAAATGGCAAAGATAACTTCACATGTTGGCTCTGATTTCTCTTTATTTTGAGGCGACATCATGTGTCCCCATTGAAGATGTGATTTTACAGGCCTGAAATAGATACCATGAGTAGACTGAGACGTGTGAGAGTATGTCAGAACGATCACAGGTTCAGATGTTAGGGGAAGCTTGGGATGGTATCATCTGATATGACTGCTTGGCACAGAGCACGTGCCTAGAAACTCTGGCATTCCAGTCTTTATCATGCTGCTTCCCAGAAGACAGAGGTTCCAGCTCCCAGCTCTGTATTGCAGTCACTTCCTGGGAAACCAGTCTTCCCACCCCCTTCTGTGCTCCACAGCACCCTGTTCTCCACTCTGTCAGACGGTGTACTGCTGCCCTGCAATTCTCTATGGACTTGTTGGTCTGCTCCAGGAGGCTGGCATCTCTCCGGGGGTAGGAATAGGTCCACCTTGTTCATTTCAGTAAGAGCCAGCCCTGGCAGCAGCCGCCACAGGGGGCTCTCAATAGTTCTGTGTTCAATAAATGAACGAATGAATGAATACATTCACGGATGGATTCATGGTCCTTTCCAGAGGATGAATTATTGTCTCCAACTCTCTGGTCATAGTGGTGCCAGGAAGGAAACAGTTAAACTACCCAGAGGCGACATGTTTATCCAAGGACCCTTTCCCTTTTGATTGGCAGAGGCAGGAGAAGTCACATATGAGATAAATCCTGGATATAAAATGTGGACACATCCTTTAGGTGTTGGCCTGGCCGGATTCAAGACTCTGGAGGGGAAGTGAATGAAATCATTCTAGGTTTTCTCTGAAGAGGCCCGAGATCCAGTTATGAGTGGAATGCAACGCCAGACCCAGGAATTCAAAGCTTGACCTACTTTGTCCAAAGCTACTTAGGAGAGACATGGAGTTGCCTTCATAAACTTTTGGGGAAAGGTAAGTAATCAGAGATAGTGAACGAGCCTGACTAGATGATGTAGGAGAACCGAAGGCCGCAGGATGACTTTAGGATTCGGAGCAGCTCCAGGAAGTCTGTGTTTGTTTTTATGTGTTTTCCCTTTTCCCTCCCATTCTTGAAGTGAGGAGAAATAATAAAGCGCCTAGATTCCCCCCAACATACACCAGTGACATAGAATGGTGACATTCTGTTTTCACCTCTGCCGGTGACAGGGAAGGCAAAAATAGCCAGTGGCCCGGTTCCGCGGATCCCCGCCTCCCTGCCCTCCCTGATCCCGCCGGGCTCGCATCTCTAAGAATGGAGCGCGCGCGAGCCGCACTCAGCCCACGGGCCCGGCCGATGATGTCAGGCGGCGGGAGCGGCCGCAGCGGGGCCGGGGAGGCCGAGGCCGCGGCCCCGGGGGAGCGAGGAGGGCGGGCGGCCTCGCCAGGACGACGGCGCACCCGGCCGCGCGGCGTCGCCTGGAGACGGCCCTGGCGGCGCAGTGTTGCTGTAAACAGCAGCTTCCCTGTTACTATCTATAGCAGGATCGCCCGGCTCCGGGGCGCGGCGGCGGGAGGCAGGTCGGCTGCCCCACTCCCAGTTCGTCCTGAGGGCCCGCCCCTGCCAGTCCCGCCCGCCACCTCTTCAGGTGCCCACGGTCACCCCCAGGCCCGAAGGGGGCGGGGAGGGGGGGAGGGGGGAGAAGGGGGGAAGGGGAGGACAGACAAAGGGGCTCTGCGGGTACCTACGGCTTCACCCCCTGGAGGTGGCCGGTGCTGGGAGCGAGCCGGGGCACTGTGACCCCGGCTGTCCTTTGCCGTGGAGCCGGGAGGCCGGGGGCGTCTCGGGGCGCAAGGCGCTCCTGAGCACCTGGCAGCTCCAAAGCCCCGTGTGCCGGGCACCGAGCCGCCCCCGGGTCCCAGCGCGGAGGACTCCCGCCTGGGCCCTGCTGGGAGGAAGGTCCTTTCAGCGCCCCCGGTCCTTCCCGCTCCCAGCCTCGCTGGAAAATCACCCGATGCGGGCTCCCCGCAAGCCGAGTTTCCTGGGGGACGGAATCACCCCCGCTTCCTTCCCCCGCCCCCGCTCCGCCCCCCGTTCAGTCTTTCGGTCCCCCAAGAGCAAGCTGACGACCTTGTCCACATAACACCCCCTATCCCTACCCCCCGGCCCAGGCCTCTCAGAACCCGGCAATTGAACCCCTCAGACATCCTTGCGTGGAGGCTCTGCCTGATGCGGAATGTAGCGTCTCAGGGATCGGACAGTAACACGAACATACCCATATACGACTGAGAAAAAAAAATGCGCCTTCCCCCTTCAAAACAACAAAAAAACAATAAAACTAAAATCCTTAGCATCGAAGACGAAGTCGGTTGTCCTTTTATTTTGGAGTCCCCGACTTTTTGCTTCCCAACGCAGTAACAATCCTAGTATTGCTCGAGCTTGGGGGCTTGAGGCGAGGGGGTGAGGGTCTGCCCCCCCACAGTTTGCACAGAATTTGTTAGAATTGGGGATGGGGGTAGAGGCGCCTAACTTCGCGGGCGGAGGCTGGAGCCCTCGGGCTGTATACCTGCTTCTCCCATACCTGTCTCCTAGGCTCAGAACGGCCCCTTGGTTACTGTATACCCGTAAAAAGGCGCCCCCACCCCACCCCCTACGGCGGGAACAAGGGTTCGCCTAGAACCGGGACGAATGTTCTTTGCTCGTATTGTGCCTTTCCCGCCTCCCCTCCCCCGGCTGCAGCTCCCGCCTCCCCCCGCGCTGCACCCCAGTTGTTGGCTGCAGCCGGCGAGCAGTTCCCGTCAATCCCTCCTCCCTTTTCACAGGATGTCCATATTAGGACATCTGCGTCAGCAGGTTTCCACGGCCGGTCCCTGCTGTCGTGGGGGGAGCCATCCCTGCAGACCCTCATCCTAGGGAGGGTTTAAGGGACCCCTAGCACCCAGATTGCTAAATAATCATAAAACAAGGAAACGCAACCAGACCGGAGACCGGAAAGGGAGCTGCGAGAGCGGCAGGGGCAACCAGGAGGCCGCAGAGAGGTTCAGGCTCTGGCGCCACCCCTCCAGCGCGGCAATGGTTGCGCTGTGACGTCATTGACTCATTCATAAACTGCTGCGGCTCCTCGTACTCCAACCGCATCTGCAGCGAGCAGCCCAGGAGTGGAGACAGAGCCGGCGGCGGCGCAGCAAGAGAGCAGTGACCGCGCTCCCACCCAGCTCTGCCCCAAAGCTGCTAACCTGCCTCTATCCCTTAGCCCTTCGCCTCGGCTTTGCCTAACCGCGACCATGATGTTCTCAGGCTTCAATACGGACTACGAGGCGTCCTCGTCCCGCTGTAGCAGCGCCTCCCCGGCCGGGGACAGTCTCTCTTACTACCACTCACCGGCCGATTCCTTCTCCAGCATGGGCTCCCCTGTCAATGCGCAGGTAAGGCTGGCTCCGCGCCACCGCGGGGACGGGGATTCGGGGTCACCGGGGAGGAGACACCGGACGGGAAGCGCAGTAAGATGAGTAGGGGACTCCTCTTGAGTCGGGGACTCCTTTTGGGCCGGGAGGGAGGCTGCCCCGGCTGGAGCAGCCCTATTTTGGGAGCCCTAGACTTGTTGGGAGCGCACACGCGCTTGTCAAAGTTAGAATTGGTTCTCCTTTCCCGCGGCAGGCTCTTTCTGGTCCGCCCCCGGCCCGCGCTCTCTGACTGGTCTCTGGTACCAGTTGGGGCAAACCTGTCCCAAGCAAAGACTGGCTAACTAGAGCTTGACTCCTCCAGGGAGGCGGCAAAAAGCGGCAACCCCCCCTCCGCTCCCAGCCTGAAGCAGCGACTGGGAAGGAGGGCGCAGCAGGCGGGTGTGTAAGGCAGTTTCATTGATAAAAAGCGAGTTCATTCAGGAGACTCCGGAGCGGCGCTTGCGTCAGCGCAGACGTCAGGGATATTTATAACAAACCCCCTTTCAAGCCAGTGATGCTGAAGGGATAACGGGAACGCAGCAGCGGGATGTAGGAGAAAGGCACTGCGCTGCGCCCCGGAATTCTTGGCGGAAAGGGGAAGACCTTTCATCCAGGATGAGGGGAATATAAGAAGACATGAGCAGTCCCCGGCAGGACCATGTCTCCTCCCTCTCTCTCCCTGCTGCATGCGGCACTGGGAAACTCATCTCACCTGCGTCCTGAACCTGCTCGCTCACGTCAGCTTCTCCTTCCTGTTTTGTTCTAGGACTTTTGCACGGATCTGGCGTCCTCCAGTGCCAACTTCATCCCAACTGTGACTGCCATCTCGACCAGCCCGGACCTGCAGTGGCTGGTGCAGCCCACCCTAGTCTCCTCGGTGGCCCCATCCCAGACCAGAGGCCCCCACCCCTACGGGGTGCCCGCCCCCTCAGCGGGCGCTTACTCCAGGGCTGGAGTCATGAAGACCATGACAGGAGGCAGAGCTCAGAGCATTGGCAGGAGGGGCAAGGTGGAACAGGTGAGTCCTTCCGCACCTTCTCTGTGTTTTAGGGGTAGGGAGTGGGGGGAGGGCTCCGCACTGGTGTAGATGGAGAGCACAGTGGGTAGGGGGAAGTCAATGAAGGAACTGACGACACATCCTGAACGGGGAACTCTGGCTCCAAGCCCACTCCATCTGGAGTCAGGCTCTTGATAGTCACACCCCCAGGAGTACCCTAACCATTCCTTCCCTAAGGGGTCCCTATCTCATGCTTTTACACTGGGCTCTTCTTCATTCTCTTGCTGAGCATCTTATTTGAAATGCAAGTCACAGCCAGCCTGAAGCCGCAGGTTAGAAAGACTTGGCTTCGCAGACAGAGGTGTCAGGAAGCTGGGAAGTGGCAGGAGCCAGTTCCACTGGGGCAGGTGAATGGAGCTCATGGCAGACGCTGTTACTGACTGTTGGTCTTTTTTTCCTTCCAGTTGTCCCCAGAAGAAGAAGAGAAAAGGCGAATCCGAAGGGAAAGGAATAAGATGGCTGCAGCCAAATGCCGGAATCGGAGGAGGGAGCTGACCGACACACTGCAAGCGGTAGGTAGATTTCATGGGTTGCTCCTTGTCAAAACTTAAGGGGAAAGTTGGAGAACTGGGCATCAAGGAGCAGTGTCCTTGAGCAAGACCGTGTCTCATGCGTTGCTTTATCCCGCTGTGTACAGGAGACAGACCAACTAGAAGACGAGAAGTCTGCTTTGCAGACTGAGATTGCCAACCTGCTGAAGGAGAAGGAAAAACTGGAGTTCATCCTGGCAGCTCACCGACCTGCCTGCAAGATGCCCGATGGCCTGGGCTTCCCAGAAGAGATGTCTGTGGCTTCCCTTGATCTGAGTGGAGGCCTGCCTGAGGCTGCCACCTCTGAGTCCGAGGAGGCCTTCGCCTTGCCCCTCCTCAACGACCCTGAGCCCAAGCCTGCAGTGGAGCCCAGCAAAAACATGCGCGGCGTGGAGCTGAAGGCCGAGCCCTTTGATGACTTCCTGTTCCCGGCATCGTCCAGGCCCAGCGGCTCTGAGACCTCCCGCTCTGTGCCCGACATGGACATGTCTGGTTCCTTCTATGCAGCAGACTGGGAGCCCCTGCACGGTGGCTCCCTGGGGCTGGGGCCCATGGCCACCGAGCTGGAGCCCCTGTGCACCCCGGTGGTCACCTGTACTCCCAGCTGCACTACTTACACGTCTTCCTTTGTCTTCACCTATCCCGAGGCTGACTCCTTCCCCAGCTGTGCGGCTGCCCACCGTAAGGGCAGCAGTAGCAACGAGCCCTCCTCTGATTCGCTCAGCTCACCCACGCTGCTGGCCCTGTGAGCAGGCAAGGCGGGGAGGCAGCGGCCACACACCAGTGCCGCTGTCCTGAGCTGCTGCATTACAGAGAGGAGAAACACATCTTCCCTCGAGGGTTCCCGTAGACCTAGGGAGGACCTTTTCTGTGCGTGAAACACACCAGGCTGTGGGCCTCAGAGGACTTGAAAGCATCCACGGGTGGACTCAAGTCTTGACCTCTTTCGGAGATGTAGCAAAACGCATGGCGTGTGTATTGTTCCCAGTGACACACCTGAGAGCTGGTAGTTAGTAGCATGTGGAGCCAGGCCTGGGTGTCTCTTTTTCTCTTTAGTCTTCTCATAGCATTAACTAATCTATTGGGTTCGTTATTGGAATTAACCTGGTGCTGGATATTTTCAAATTGTATCTAGTGCAGCTGATTTTAACAATAACTACTGTGTTCCTGGCAATAGTGTGTTCTGATTAGCAATGACCAATATTAAACTAAGAAAAGATAGGACTTTATTTTCTAGTAGATAGAAGTTAAATAGCGATATCCATGTACTGTAGTTTTTCTTCAACATCAATGTTCATTGTAATGTTACTGATCATGCATTGTTGAGGTGGAATGATTGTTCTGACATTAACAGTTTTCCATGAAAACGTTTTATTGTGTTTTTAATTTATTTATTAAGATGGATTCTCAGATATTTATATTTTTATTTTATTTTTTTCTACCTTGAGGTCTTTTGACATGTGGAAAGTGAATTTGAATGAAAAATTTAAGCATCGTTTGCTTATTGTTCAAAGACATTGTCAATAAAAGCATTTAAGTCGAATGCGACCAACCTCGTGCTCTTTTCATTTTGGAAGTTTGGTATAAGATTCTGAAAGTTATCGGAGACCAGTTTGTCAAGAAGGGTAGCTTCTGGAGGGGGACACACCCCTTTGTTTGATCTCTTATCAAAGAGGAGAAGGAAACTCTAGAGCTGTTGCTGGAATGTGTTATAAATACCAGGAGTCTTCACAGTGCACTACTACGATTCTCTACCTATAGCTTCTGAGGGTGGGAACCTGCTCTGAGATAGCTTTTGTGAGTACATGTCTTCCTGCTTCTTTTTCTGTTTTGAAAGTCAAAGGGATGAATATTTAAATCTAGTTATGCTAATATTAAATTTAAATGTCTTGATCTTCAAGGAACCCTTTTAACAAATAAAATTCAGCTCTGCACAAACTACTTTGACTTTTTAATCCAACACCATCATGTGAAGGGTTACCTCTACTTTTAAGGTGAGCAAACTGAAGAATGGTTAGAATGAATGACTTTCTCAATGTCTCACTATTGGGATTGGAATCATCCTCACTCATTATCCTATTGACCAGGCTGAACTACCGCCAGACACTTGATTTCAGAGAGAGGAAGGGAGAGGGAGAGAGGGATAGAAACATCAATGATAAGAATCGCCTGCCTCTTGCATGCCCCCTACTGGGGATTGAGCCTGCAACTGGGGCATGAGCACTGACTGGGATTGAAACTGTGACCTCCTGGTTCATGGGTCTACGCTCAACCGCTGAGACATACAGGTCGGGCTGAACTCTCTCTTAATACTTGGTTAAAAAAATGTTTTTTCATTTGGTTAGAACCTCCCACCCCCTGCCCCACTACCTTTTCCATCCTTAACTATAACATACATGGATTTAGTTGGATTACTTTTCTTCTCAGAAAGAAAGGAGGTTGTTGCCCTACCCCTTAGTAATAAATCCATTGTGCTTTAAAAATTTCTTTAACATCATATGCCTGCCATTTAGTTTACACTGGGGGAAGAAAAGCTGGCTCTGAGTATTTGAAAGCGATCGCAAACTGTACAAATAATGGTTGATCATTTGGTAAATGAAAGTTACATAACAGCTTAATGAGAAGTCAGCATGACTCTGAATAAGCTTTACCCTAGAAGTTTATCATCTTAAAGAAGAACATGACCTTTGTCTGGGACACCTCTGGTAATGGGGCACTTACACGCACAGGCACAGCACAAAGAACGCAGGCGGTGCCCTTCCTCCGCGGCGCTCAGGTGTCCTGTCGGCACCAGCTTGGAAGCCAGGGACCATGTTTGCACACATGCTGGGTGCAGAGCAGCTTCGGTGCCAGCCTTCTAATGCTTTGGCGATAATGAAAATCACTGGGTGGTTACGGGCGTCACACTCAGTCAAACTGAAAGTTTTAATTTAAAATGACAATTCCATTGAGGTTGATGTTCTTACCTGTCATCTCCCTGCTTTTTACATAATAATTGGCATTTAAACGCAACTTGCTTTAGGTGCCTAAGAGCACTGATATATCACACACCACTTGCATAGTATGTTTTCCTGTCTGGCAATAATAAAGACTCCCTGTTTGCTGCTCAGAGGGTAAATTTTCTGTAGCCTTTAAATATGACCTAAACTAAATACAGAATTGCTGTCTTATAACTGACACCCAGTTCTGAAATAACAAGGTGATATACCCTGTAAGGACACCAGCTGGCTCCCTTCCATGTACAATAATAACAACCCATGGAAGATTTCCCAGATGGATAAAGGAGGCTGGACCTCTAGCGCCGGACACTGAACTGCTCCCGGGCACCTGACTAATGGCCCCTGTAAGCCTCATGCTGGCTATAAAGAGAGACCATTGCTTTCCATTTGACAGCCTTGACCTCAGCCTGGACACAGACCCTTCCTCTAGTTACCATGGCCCAGCTGAGACCAGGCTGCTGCATCAACAAGACTGCACTGAAGGTCCAGGGAGAGCACCTGCACACAGGTAGTCTCTGTAACAGGCTTCTCAGGGGCCTATTGTAGGGTCCCCCATAGGGCTGACATTCCACCAAGCTCCCTGCCAACCCTCCTCACGGGATCAAGAGGAGAAAGGAATTCCCTCTCTTTCCAGCCAAAGGGCTCCTTCCAAGTCCTCCTTTCCCGACTCACGATTCAACAACTTCCATGGATGATAGACACTGGGGATGTCAACTTCCTTTTGGGAAAGACTCTGCTCCCTACCTGCGAGATATGGCCTTCCACCGGTCTCAAGAATAAACTATCCCAGGGCACCATCGTTCAATGCTGGTACAGAATAAATAAATATATTATATTAGCAGGGACGGGAATAAGGATCGGAAGGGTTGTTTCCTTCTGGGGAGAAGGTCTAGTTTAGCTCACCAATGGATCCCCAGACTTGGCCCAGTGCCTGCAACAAAGTACAGGATTAATGAGTATTTGCCAGGTGGAGGAATGAATACATTCTTCACTATTTCCACAAACAAATATATTCCTCAGATAGTCTCTAAGTTCTCCTATTCCAGGTCCTATTATGATTCTAAGCTTTGGGGATTTCACATCTTTTATGTCTGGCTTCAGACACACCCCCCACTTCTCTCTTGGCTCCTGGAATTCCTTAATGGCCTTCCCTGGGTTACCTCTGCCAGTTCACCTTCAAAGGGAATGCACAGCCATTGTGCTTCCAGCTCCAAATTAATTTTAGATGGGAAAAGGGTAGAAGAAACAAAATATTTATCTCTATAGCATAGTGGATAGTAGAGTTTACATCGTCTTTGCATCTCTCTGCATCTTATGTAATTATCAAAATTAAAGGGTAGCGTTTAACAATTTGTTTTAATAACAGTAATTTTGAATCAACAGCAACTTTCCATGTGTGAATGAAAATAAAACAACTAGGCTATCTTTAGTAGATAAAGAAGAGACAGAGGCAAAGGAAAAGTTTTCAGATGATTACTCTAAAGAAACCATCTGAAGTTTCAATGTATTTCAAACAAAAATAAATCTAAAACAAAACAAAAAAAAATCAATCCTTAACTGTTTGAGACTTCCCCCAAACACAGAATAATCAACTTCCTCAAAAAACAAAGGTGATATAAACATCACTTGAATGTAAATATCAGAGCACTTTAAGCTGTGCAGTTTTGCCATAAACATTAAGGAGCCAATTCTTTTTTTTTTTTTTAAAGATATTTTTATTGATTTCAGAGAGGAAGGGAGAGGAAGAGAGATACAGAAACATCAATGAGAGAGAAAATCATTGTCAGCTGCCTTCTGCACACCCTACACTGGGGTTCAAGTTTCAAGCCCGCAAGCCTGGGCATGTGCCCTGACCAGGAATTGAACCATGACCTCCTGGTTCACAGGCCAATGCTCAACTACTGAGCCACGCCAGCTGGGCAAGAAGCCAATTCTTGACTCCTCTCTAACTCCATCTCCTGTCCTTCTCCCTTACAGGTACTCTGCTCACGGCTATCCTTCCATCCCTGACACAGAGTGTTCCTGTTGCAGGGCCTTTGGACGGGCTGTCCCTCTGCCTGGGCCTCTTTTCCGGGTGTTAGCTCCTTTCTGTCACCCAGGACTCAGCTCAAAGGACATCCCTTCCAAGAGGGCTACCCGAGTCACTCTATCTAGAGTAACTTCCCAGGTCATCCATCCAGAGTAACTTTAGCACACACATAGTGGCCATCAGCTCTTCTGAATTAATAAGCCTTTTTTTTTTTTTAAACGTTCAGCTCACACCGACATGGCGCTTGGGTGTGGTTCCATCAGCTGATTTGGATAAGAACGCAGAGGGACTTGATCATTGGTGACTTTGGAAGCAGGCCCCCAGGAAGGGAGCCTGTTTAAGGATATGGAGCAAAAGGCCCCACCTTGATCATAAGGATAGTCATAGAGAGTCTCCATGACTCGCTACCCCACTGTCCTACTTTGTTTTTTCACAGCCCAATATCATATCTGCAACACTTAATTTATGTTTTCTTTTTTAAACAAATTTTAAATGAAGAATGGATGTGTGTTTAAATATGGGTATGTTCATCTTCAACAAACAAACAAAACTATGTTTTTCACTCTTCTTGATATAAAATTTTCAGACTACCACACTCATTTGAGTTCACTGACTCTTAGCAACTGGGTGTGTGAAATTATGAAACTTACAATATAGTGTGCAGGACAATAGAACAATAAGGGTTAGCTGCTATCACTATCTGTATCAATATCAATGTCATTACTACCATAATCGTCATTTACCGAGAATATGCCCAGACCTGAAGAAAAGCAGCTGGGAATAAGGTGTATTGACTCCTGATGAGTGAGTTCAAAGTCCCCCAGGGCTGCTGGCTGGATAGATTTCCACTTCCTTTGCACAAAGGAGAAAGCCCCAGAAGCTTAGTTGCAATGCAAGTCATTTCAATGGTTCCCCACACCCACACATGGACTAAGCTAAGCTGCCTCTCCTGTGCCCAGGAAGCACTGTTCAGCCGCCCAAGAGTACAAAGGGCAGAAAGGGCTCTGACCATTGTTCCAAGGAGGCTGCCTGGCCCAGTGGCCATCAGCGCTTCTGAATTAATAAGGCTTTTTAAAAAAAGTTTCAGCTCACACCGACGTGGTGCTTGGGTGTGGTTCCATCAGTTGATTCAGATAAGAACGCAGAGGGGCTGGATCATTGGTTACATTGGAAGCAGGTCCCCAGGAAGGGAGCCTGTTTAAGGATATGGAGCAAAAGGCCCCGCCTTGATCATAAGGGTAGATGGTGCAGGCCTCAGTTGCTGCCATATTTACACTGGGGAGCAAGCAATTTGTGGTCAGAACTACAGAAGCAATGATTCCTCCTCAGTCTTTTTAGTCAATCATGAAACTGTCATCACAGCTAAACTTATCAAAACAAGACGAGTAGTTAACCAGGGTTTGAGGAATTGGATCCAATATACCATAGACTCAGCTTGGCATCTTGGCTCCTGGGTGGGCCACCTTAGTTTCCCCATCTGTAAAGGGATCATAATTGTACCTAGCTCTTGGGGTTGTTGTGAGCATTAAAGAAGCTTCTATGTATAGAGCGCTAAATTACAGTGCCTGGGCACACAAAGGCATGATACAAGTGTTAGCTATTATGTATTATCTTTATAATTTAGGGAGGTGTGGGTTTCAGGGGAGGAAATATATACCCTCTGGAGCAAGCATGGGCTTCATTTCATTCAATAAAAGTTTCTGGGTGTCTACTATATGTCAGGTGCTGAATTCAGATGCGAGGAAGGCACAGCCCTGTCCTCAAAGAGTTCATGGTCTATGAGGGAGAAAGTCACATAAACATATCCATTATAATCTACTGCAACAATGAAAATTAACACGAGGTGCAGGTTTTGCACGAAGGAGGGAGTGGATGAACTCTAGGGAGCCTCTGAGAAGGGACCTCTGAGCTGGGCTTCAAAGGTGAATGGAGTTCGCTAGAATGAGCAAGTGAGAGTTGGAGGGGTTCCAGGGAGCAGAGGGAAAGCACTGTAAAGACACAGACTCGTAAAACAATGCACTTGGTTTTGCTGGACTATAAACTGTGGGGGTGGGGGAGGAGACGGTGGGAGATGTAAATTAAAGAGCATCCCGTACATCTGATTTCATTTGCATCAATACTGCAGCATCAAAGTGGAGGGGGCTGGAGGTAGGTCTAAAGAGATAGCTGTGGCCAGAGCATGAAACGCCTGGTATTTACTTAGTTCAGTTGTGTGTAGGCTGAACCAAGGCAGTGGTGGTGGGAATGTAGAGGGAACGAGAGGTAATTAGGGGGTAGCACTGTCTGGACTTGGTGATTGAGTCGATGTGGGAGGTGAGGGTGAGGGAGGAATTCCAGCTCACTCCCAGGTTTACCATGCTTGACACACACGGAGGCTGTGGTTTCACCAATGACTTTGTGACTGTAGGAAGAAGAGCAGGTTTGGGAGATAAGACGGTAAGTTCTGGGTTGGACATGTTGAGTTAGCGATACCTATGCAATTTCTTGGGGGGGGGGGGTAGGGGATGTAGGCAGTTGGAATGACACAAAGAGGTTCTATGATGTGAATTTATGGAGTTTGCCTGGAGGCATGTGATCGGAATAGAACCTGGAGCCCTAGAATATAATATTGATAATGGCTAACATTTTACATGTGTGCTTGCTCTGTGCCAGACTGAGCTATGCACTTCACAGGCAATGCTAAAGCAGGGACCACAGTCTCTGCTAACCATTTCACTTCTGGCAACTGGCACATAATGGGTGTGCAATACTTTTTGTTGAATGGATGCTCTCCTTTAGTCCTCACAACAACCCTGTGAGGCAGATATGATCAGGATCCTCATTTTATAGACAGGAAAACGATCTAGGAAAGGTTAAATAAGTCAACCAACGTCACACCATTGATAAACATAAGATCTGAGGTTTGAAGTCAGCTCTTTGCGACTCTAAAGTCCAAAGTGCTTACCTGCTCTGCTAGAATGTTCAAATCTGCCCCTAAATATGTATTTATGTGACCTAGGGTAAGACTCTAAGCCAGCCGTGGGCAAACTACGGCCCGTGGGCCGGATCCGGCCCGTTTGAAATGAATAAAACTAAAAAAAAAAAAGACCGTACCTTTTTATGTAATGATGTTTCCTTTGAATTTATATTAGTTCACACAAACACTCCATCCATGTTCCGGCCCTCCGGTCCAGTTTAAGAACCCATTGTGGCCTTCGAGTCAAAAAGTTTGCCCACCCCTGCTCTAAGCCCTCTGAGACTGTTTCCTCGGTCTACCAAGTCAGGAGTGGGGCCCGGCTGGTGTGGCTCAGTGGTTGAGCGTCAATCTATGAGCCAGGAGGTCACAGTTCAATTCCTGGTAAGGGCACATGCCCAGGTTGCAGGCTCGATCCCCAGAGTGGGGTGTACAGGGGGCAGCCAATCAATGATTCTCTCTCATCATTGATGTTTCTATGTCTCTCTCCCTCTCCCTTCCTCTTTGAAATCAATAAAAATATATTTAAAAAAAATCAGGAGTGTGTTTCAAAAATCTCAAAACTCCCTTTCCAGCTTTTAAACTCTGACAATATCTAATGACTTGTGAGGAAAGACACTGAAGGGCCCATAGCGCATCCCTTAGGGTGGCAGGCCTGAGCCGTGTATGGGGTGCTGCAGTGGGATGCCAAATGCCAGGAGGCAGGAGCCCGTCTGTCCCAGGTGCAGGCAGAGAGGGTGGATTTGCGTTGTATTTCTGTGTAACAGATTACCACACGCTGGGCAGCTTCACTGTCTCTGTGGGTCGGTCCTCTGTTCAAGGCCTCACAAGGCTGCAATCAAGGTGCTAGCCAAACTGCGTTCTCAGCTAGATGCTTGAACAGGGTAGAGTCTGCTTCTGAGCTCATTCTGGTTTTTGACAGACTTTATTTCCTTGTATATCTAAGGGCCTGGCTCTTTTATTTCTTAAAAAAAATTTTTGTTGTAATTCTCACCCAAGGATATTTTTTTCTATTGGTTTTGAGAGAGAGTGGGAGGGAGGGAAGGTAGGAGAGAGGAAGATTGAAAGAGAGATATTGGATGCCTCCCCATTGAGCCCCAACCAGGACCAGGGATGGAATCTGCAACCCAGGCACATGCTCCTGACTGGAAATCGAACCCGAGACTCTCCGGTGCTCAGGTTGATGATTCAACCACTGAGCCACACAAAGGCATGGACACCAGGAGGCAGGAGTTATGGGAGTCGCCCTAGGGTTGGTCATCCAAAAGGGGTCACAACACCTGCTGAGAATTTAAACGTAGTAGTAAAACACCATAAATTGGCAATTCTAGATGTTGTCAGTGACAAAACCCTTCTGAAAAAAATCTTGTTTTACGTTCTTAACAGTTGCTGGGATTACTGTTGAACTTTTTTTAAATGTATATGTAAGCTTCATTTAAAAATTACTTACCATTAAAGCAATCTATTCTACATGGAAGGAAACTCCCAGTTACACAAACAGCTGGTTCCCAACACCCGGACTTTGCTATGTGCCTTCACTTTAAAGGTCTGTAATGGTTCAGAATCGCTGTGATCATTTTGAATGCAGTGTCTGACTCTGGTAGCACCCAACACTGTGTTTAAACAGCAGATCTGAAGAGAAGACAGCACAATGGCCTGAAAGACAAAGAAACAGAAGTTGAGGTCCGTAAGTTCTGTTAGTCTATATACCATTTGGAGTTTTTGTGTTTCAAAATTAAAACCACGAAGCAGTGCAAACTGAGACAAGCCATGTTTTTATTTGGTAAGAGCCCATTTCAGTTAACACGTTAAGTATTTTATGAAACCGTAATACTAGCTTTAGAGTGGGAAGTTCTTTTAAAATTGTTCATTGTAAGACTAAAACATGTGCTAGACAGTTACACACACATCTGTATTAATGCATTAATACCACGCTAGCAGGGAAGTCCTGCTATTCCCCTTGTTTTCTAGATAAACAAGTGTAGGGGCACAGGATGGTCACCTGCTCAAGATCATCCAACCAGAGTCGGGGAGCCAGAGTTGAAGTCCGGGCACCGTGGCTCCAAAGCCACTAGTTAGAAAAAAACAAAGCAAAACCAATATCCCCAACAGCCTTGGAGGCCAATGGAAGCTCTTCGAAAACAAAACAAAACAAAACAAAACAAAACAAAACAAAACAAAACAAAACAAAACAAAACAAAAACCAGGCAGGCTTTCCATCCAGGAGCGCTCCTTTCTATTCCCGACCTGTCCCTGCTGGCTCCGGGGTTGCAACAGGTCGCGCTGACTCCCAGGGACCTCCCGGAAGGGGCGCTCGGCCCAGCTTCCGCCCGGCCCTCCCCAGCTTCTGGCCCTTTGCTCCAGGGCAGGTCGTCCGGTCAGGCCGCGTCAGGAGCTCCCGAGTCCTCTGTTTACTGTTTGGTTTCCATGGTGACACGTAGGCGCCGTCAGCGCCTCCCGTCACCCGCCCCGCCGCGCGGCCCGCACCCGGCGCCGTGACGTCTGCCCGCCGCTTCCGCTCTGCCCTTATTTGGCGCCGCCACCGCGCCGCCCAACGGGTGGAGGCTGGGAACCGACTCCCGCCCCGCCCCGCCCCGTCCGGGACACGCCCCCGTGGGGGGCTGACCTTGGCTCCGTGCCACGTGCCCCTCGCCCTCCCGGGGACCCCGGGGTCGCCGAGGGACCGGGAGGGGACGCGGGCGGCGGGGGGATGACGCTGAGGTCTCCACCGGCCCTTGACCTGGGAGGCCGCAGTCAGGGGTTGGGACTGTCTCGAATGATCCCGGTGGGTGAGCCGGGGTCACGGTGTTCACCCTCGGCGGCCAGCAATGATGGGAACAGCCACCCCTGCGCCTAACTCCGTTTCCTGTTTTATCGGCTTGAACTTCAGATTCTCGCCCTCGGCGCAGTGGAAAGCTTTGCAGAGCGAGGTTTGGGGGGGTCACTGTTGCCCCTGAGGGGGGGGATGAGTGACCTTGGGAAGGTCGTTTCCCTTCCCCCGGCGTGGGAAATGGATGGGGGGGGGGGCGGGGCGGTCAGACTTGTCCGGGGAGATCGTCTGTCGCCTTCTACCCCCCCCCCCCCCCGGACATCATGGAATGTCAGTGCAGTTCGCTGAGGACCCCTACAATTGTGACCCATAGTAACTGGATTCGTGTGTCTCTTTGCGGCTTGCCCATATTAGGCGCGTAATTAATTTTAGTTAACTGATCATTGAATTAACCACAGGCAAATTACCTTCGGATTTCATCTCCATAAATCCGGACCCCGCAATTCCTTTGACAGGCGGAAGGAGGACTATGGCGATGATTAATAATCGTGCCGCAAGGTTGCTGATGTAAAGCGATTTGCAGGGATAAAGGGCAATAAGCATTCCTGGGAGGAATCCGGCGAGATTCCAGAAGTGTCTGAGGGAGCCGTGGGCGTGTGCCGCGGGCCTGAGGGGGCGGGGGTGAGGCGGGAAGTGTCGCAGTGACCACTGCGGGAGCCGCCCCCCCACCCTCCCTCTGGGGAGCCCGCTTTGGGGGGGGGGCGTTGGGGTTAACCCTTCAAGCCGCTCAGTCGTGTGCCCCCCCCCCTTCCCTCACACCCTCAGTTCTTCTGGCCAAAAGAATGTGTTTTTCAGAAGTTCAGAGGTTATTCTCTAGTTCAGCCTTTCTGTTTCACACATGGGGAGACTAAGGGTCAGAGAAGTTGGTTCACCCATCCAAACACGCACAGCACAGCTGAAAAGACAGATAAAAGCCAGGAGTATTTGTTTATTTACTTATTAAAGCCGGGGACAGTGAAACTAGGTAGGGCTGAGGATAGAAGAAGCAACAGGAGAGAGCCTGGGTGGGGCTGCTTTGGCTCTAGAAATGGTATAAGGAAAGAAATTAGCTTTGGTGGGACCGCTGTCAGCTCACTGGAGAGTCAGAGAAAAGGGAGCTGGGAGACAGATTCAGGGCTTAGCCCGGGACAGCTCCCACTGTCCATTGCTCCCCTGGTTGCAAATCTTCACGGGGGGCCTTAGAATTTAGGAGATACTTGCCCGAGGGGGGCGGGGAGGGGGGCGAGCAGAGGGGGGAAGGCAAAGGCATGGGCGTGCTTTCTGGAGGGAGAGCGCAAGAAAAGCCAGGATCTCCGACTTCAACCTAGTGCCCCTTCCACCTCACCTAGGTGCTCTTTACCTCCGGTTTCTGTGGCTTCAGGACCCTACTGCCTGGCTGAGCTGGTGGGGGCGTATAGTAAAAATCAGTACTGACTTCGGGGCGCCTTTAGGCACCTTTGCTGTCCTACACAGCCCACAGCATAACACCAGGACGTGGGGTGATGGCCAGGAGGTGTATACCCCCAAAGCTGCAAGCATTCCTCCTTACAAGGGCTGGAATGGCCACCTTTATCCAGAGACTCAGCTGTCCTGACATCAGTCTTAGCAGCAGCTGGTCGTTTTTCACAGTTACCCAAGTCTTGCACTAAGCTTTTCTCAGCCAAGACAGCAGCAGACGGCACGCGTCGTCCGAACCCATGGAAATCCCTTTTCTCATCTTTGGAAGGTTTGTTTTTTTTAATGGTACAGAATGGTTAGAGCCTTTGGGGGAATGCCTCTGTTGTCTCTGTCTTCCTTTTCGGTCTCACTCAACTTCCTCTTACAGTCTATATTCTATTTCTTGCCTAACTTTTAGGCTGACTATGAAGACACCTCAGACTGAGAGGACTGTCTGCTGCTGCCTCGGGACATCCCAACTGGCTGATTTGAGGTGGTGTCTGGGATCCGCCACCTTCCTCTCTGATTCCAACTTAAAGCTAAAAGAGCAGAAGCAGCCGCTCTGCCCCCTGGTGGACATGTGAGGCAGAGCGCCTCGAATTTCAGAAGCCGCGTCTTGGCGGCGCAGGTTGGGGGAAAAGATTTTCTTTGTTTACTCTGTTGGAAACAGCAAAACTTGGCAGAAGATAATCTCTCTCTCTCTCTCTCTCTCATTTCTTATGATCTGGTCGATTTGGATGCAGAAAACACTTCTGTTTTTCCCCCTCCTTGTCTGGACTGCTTTTTTCCTGCCTGCTAGCCAAACCCTGCCTCCCCACACTCTCTTCAAATTCTATTTCAAATTCCACCTCCTTCATAACTCTCCTGACTCTCCTCTCCTATGTGCCTTTTGAAGTACACAGACCCAGCACACAGCTGTTTTTACTGTTGTTTCCTTGAAGCCTGGGGCCATGTCTTGTGTATCTTTTGTGTTCACAGTGCCCAGCACAGGGCTGGGGACAAAAACTGCTCTCAATAAGCTGCTTAAGTGCTTAATTAATGGGTTAATTTCTACAGAAGCAGCTCTAGGCCCTGGCTTCAGTTGACCTTCCAGAACTCGAAGTTCTTTGGGGGAATCTAGATAGTGATCTAATAAAATAGAGCCTTGCACAATCAGGAGTTTCACAGAGCAGTTTCACAAGGGAACACCACCACCACCACCCAGGGAGGGGTGAGGAAGTTTGAAGTGGACTCTCAGAGGAAGGAGGAGGAAGGTGGCGACATGGGAGATTCACAGGATGAAAAACTAGGAAAGGGAGCCTCTGCTCCAGGGATCAGAGAGGAAGCACAGGCTCTGGAGCCAGTTTTAGATCCAGATGCCACCACTCGCTGTGCGGCCTTGGGCAGGTTTCCTCTCTGTGCCTCAGTCTTCTCATCTGTAAGCACAAGTACCCATCTCATAGTGAGATGATGAGGAAAAATGGAGTTGATAATTTGCAAAGTGCCAGAATAGTGCCTGGCACATAGTAAGTGCTATATAACAGTTTGTAAATGAATTTTTCAGCTTAGTTGCCATGTAAATGGAATAGGGGGACATTATATGATCTCTCCGTTCTCTTCTGCACCGACCTCCCAGGGCAGTGCATGAGCTTTGGGGTCAGTCAGGTCTGGGTTGGCTCTTGTCTCTGTTAGCAGTTATGTGACCTTGGGCAGATCACTCTGCTTCTTGGAACCTCAATTTTCTTATCTGAGAAATGGGGATAATTGTGCCTCCCTAAAAAGACTGTCATGCGCATTACATTGCTTGTAAATGCCTGTTATAGAAGGAGCTTAACAAACAGAAGCTATAGCCAGATCGGCATGGCTCGGTGGTTAAGTGTCGACATATGAAACAGGAGGTCACGGTTTGATTCACATGCTCAGGTTGCAGGCTCAATCCCCAGTGTGGGGCATGCAGGAGGCAGCCGATCAATGATTCTCATCATTGATGTTTCTATCTCTTTCTCCCTCTCCCTTTCTCTCTGAAATCAATACAAATATATTTAAAAATAAACAGAAGCTATAGTTATTATCAATGAGAAGAGCAACATATAAAGGAGAATAGGATCTTCAAAATCTTTCATGTTTCAAGAAAGATTGAACATATTGAATAGCAATGAGACCAGCTCTAGTTACAGAGCTTTGGAGTAGGAGGGCAGGCCCTGGGTCTGGGCTTTGACGAGATATCATGGCATCTGAAGAAACCAGAAATGGTTTGACTTGCACATTAGTTCTAGGAACATTTTCTGCCCAAGGGCTGCACTGAGGGTGTGGACCCAGTGGGGCTGGTGCCAGCAGCTTTAGGCCCTTCCTGTTCTCCTTCCCAGGATGGGGGACCAAATCAGGAGAGGGTGTGGGCCTTAGAAGCCTGTTGTTGAGTGTGTGTGTGTGTGTGTGTGTGTGTGTGTGTGTGTGTGTGTATATAAATGGCCCTGAGACATCCTTCCCCCGGAGTTGGAGTCCCAGGCCTTGTGTGGCCTCCTCCATAGCAGAACCTGCCTGCAATAGCTTCTCAGAGCTGCCATTCCCAGCCCTGATGGAGGGCACCCCAGCTTGATTGCCAGCGCTTATCCAGTGGGTGAGGGGAAGGAGGGTATGACAGTCTGAAAGCCAAATTAATTCCCTTCAGCAGCACATGTGGAAAAGTACTGAATGGAATATGCAAATGCCCTATGGAGTCCTTTGAGTTCTTTCTGAAGGGGAAGGAGGGTTGCAAAACCCAAGAACAAGGTGTTGCAATCCCAAGCGTGTTGGGAGTCACTTTTATGGTCCTTCCACGTGACAGCTCTTGTCCCCTGTGACCCACGAGGAGTGGTTTGCTCCCCGCAGGTCAGGCTCTGCACTAAGTTGTTGACCAGGGATTCCAACACCTGGACTCACCTACCTGAGGACCTATTTGGGGGTCACAGAGGAATCTCGAACCCTCATTCCAAACACGTGTTTTCAGCACCTAGAACCGAACTCAAGGGTAGAATCATGGCTTAAAAAGTCATGAAGGTGCTGATATTGGTTGTCTCTGTGGAGGAGGAAATGTGTTTTTATTTTCTCTTTGTTTTACTTTCTGATTTTTTGGGGGGCAAATGCATATTGCTCTTTTAATAAGAAAAAAAATACTTTTAAAATGATCCGAGCAGAGTAGTAGCAGTGTGCAGTCCCTGATACCAATGGAAGGTAGCCGTGGCTCAACCAGTTTCTAGCTGTGTAATCTTACAGAAACTGCTCTCTCTACACAATCTCCTCAACTGCAGAACTGGAGTGATAGTAGCAATCCAATAAGACTGTTGTGAGGATTGGATGAAAAATGTGTCAAGTGGTGTCTGACACAGCACGTGATAAGCCCTTAGTCAACGGCGCTTGTTTCTGATTTACAGATTGTCGTTTTCCAGGGAAGATATCTTGAAATTGAGGTCTGGTTGCCTGGGAAAGTTGGGGGGATACCCGGGGCAGGTTTAAATGGTGAATGGGAAAGACTCTCGCTGGAGAGTGGCAGGAAGAAATGGACAAGTAACAAAGAAGGGGTTGATGGTGGGTAGGGTGAGGCAAAGTTAGCAAAGGAGAGAGTGGGCTGTGGGGGAGAACGGGAACTCAATGGACAGGGGCGAGATGTTCATGGGGGCCATTTGGAGCAGGGACCCCAGAAACAGAGCATGTGCCAGTTGCTGTGTAAGATCTGAGGTGGAGCTGTGTCCTCTGGTCCCTGGCCCTCTCCAGGCTGCGTTCTGCCTTCCTCTCAGCCTCGTGTTGCATCACTCGATGCCAGTCTTCTTTCAGTTCCTTGAGGGCGCCATGTTTCTCCCCGTTGCCTGACCTTTGCCCTGCCAGGAACTTCTCTTTTTCTGGCTAACTCCTAGTCAGCCTTCAGGTCTCAAGCTTAAAGCTCAATTCTTTACAGAGGCCTTCCCTGACCGCTCGGTATAACCCAGCCCGCTGCCTCCTGTTCCTCTCTCAGGCCCTCAGCACCCGGATATCAATGCCAGGGTTGGTAGTTGTGTATGTTTGTGATTATGCACCCTTTGGTGTCCCTCCTGGGCTGAAAGCTCCAGGGCACCAGGACCAGCACCTTTTAATTTGCTCACTATTGTGTCCTTGATGGCCAGCGCGTAGTAGGCACTCAATAAACATTTATTGAAATGGCAGAAGAATAAGCCACTTCATTTGTGACCTGTAAAATGCATTTGCACCTCTCCTCTGGCTTACCTCCGTCTTGATTGATGCTGGCTGATTGGTTGAAGGAACAGATTTGGGGACTGCGAGGGATGCCTCAGCCCGTTCCTCTCTCATCCCCCTTTTGTCCTGAGGAAGCAGGCTTCCCTTTCCAAAACTAAAAACTTTAAATCAGTGTTTCTCAAACTTAATATATATATATATATGTAAATTACTTGGGGGATATTCTTAACATGCAAATTCTGATTCTGGAGGTCTAGAGTATGGGCCAAGATTCTGCATCTCTAACAAGCACCTGGCGATTCCCATGCTGTTGGACCATTCTGAGAGCCAAGATGCTCAAACTACAACCTCTTTCTCACCTACAGGCCACTGTGATCCTCAAGCTTAAGGCTGAGTCGCTGTGCCCTCTGTCGGCCACTGAAGGGCATGACAACTGACCAAGTAGATAAAAGACAGCATGCATGAATGTTAGATTAAAACACACAATTCTTGGGGAACAAGATCTGCTAAAAGATTATGATAGCGTTAGAAAATGTACCTTTGACTCTGTAAGGGATCCCGGCCGTGTTGAGACAAGAGGAACTTGCGAAACTGGAGGATGTTAGGGTTGGGAGGAGCCTTTACACACACCTACTCAGTAATTTCCTTGTTCTTTTGCGGCTGTTTGCCCTCCCTCCCTCTTTTTATATTTTATTTTATTCCCCCCCTTTTATTTTTTAAATAGCAGAGGGCTTCCTTCATTATAATTTCCATGGGCTGTAAGCACTTTGGCCTTTGTGTGCCCCTTCCTCTATAAAAATTATATTTTATTATTATTGCATTGGCATAAAGGCGAGTATATTAAAATCTACATCATTTTTTTTGACATAAAATATATAGGGTGTCCCAAAATTCACGCAAGATTTGCAATTGAATTGAATTGCAAATCTTGTGTGAATTTTGAGATACCCTATATTTTCTTGTAATTTAAAAAAGAAAACATGTCCATTGGTTCCTAAAAATACTGTGGGCTTTAGGCCCCTTGCCTCCTATATCAGCCCTGTTTCCCACGTGGTGGCCGGGTTATATCTCCCTGTACACGTCTAAGGCTGTCCTAGATGCCTCAAGGTCTGTATTGCTTTTAAAAAAAAATGAAAAAAAACATATATGTATGTATGTATGTGTGTGTGTGTGTGTGTGTGTGTGTGTGTATATATATATATATATATATATATATATATATATATATATATATATATATAATTGATTTCAGAGAGAGAGAAAGATAGAAACATCAATGATGAGAGAGAATCATTGATCGGCTGCCTCCTGCACACCCCTCACTGGGGATGGAGTCTGCAACCAGGCATGTGCCCTGACCGGGGATCGAACCGTGACCTTCTGGTTCATAGGTTGAGGCTCAACCACCGAGCCATGCCAGCTGGGCCTGTATTGCTTTTTAAGCAAGAGACCAAGTTGAACATGTTGAATGACTTAGACATATAAGGTGCTGAGTGCTTACTTTGTGCCAAGTGCTTTAAACACATCTTTTAAGTTTCAGAACAGCCTCGTTCGGTAGGAATCACTACCATGTTATCCCCATGAGAAAATCAGAGTTGAGGGGACACCACTTTCCTCCCATCACAGTACTAGTAGGTGGCAGATCCAAGATTTGAACCCAAAGGGTTCAGTCTGATCTCCTCCGAAGGCCATGTCCCTGATGTGACAGGGTATACAGTGAGATGCCTGCCTGGATATACGTCCCCAAATGCATGTGAGGGGACCTGGGCTGCCAGAGGGCAAGATGTTGAGGAGAGTGGGAGGGTCTCAGGGAAGAGGGAGACCAGAGGCGGGCTTTGAAAGGACAGTGACTGCAGAGATGACGTGGCAGGGAGGGCATTTGGGGCCACAAGAGTGTGGAGGTGGGTTCTGTGGTTTAGGGGACCACGGAGTGATATTCCAAGCTGGAGGGAACTCAAGGTTAGGGAAGAGAGCGCGACGAGGCAGGGTATGGCTATGGAGGGTGAGAAATTTGGGCCCAATTTAATGTTTAATGAGAGGTTCTTTGTTTCCTTGAGTCCTAAGACCCAGTCCTGAATTATCAATAACAGCAGCGTTTTATCCGCGTCTCAGTTCCTTATCTATCCAACGGGAGTTATAAAGCTGGCCCAACACTCTCAGAGATGTCAGGAAGCTCAAGTGACTGTCAGCCCCTTAGGGTAGGGAGCCTGTGTCAGAGGCAGGCTGTATCCCCAGGGCCTGTGTGCTCACTACACATTTGATGAAGGAATGGACATCATATTCTACAAATCCCTTTACAAGCTGCAGCATGGCTGGAGAAAGCACCCCAAGCCAAAAGAGGGTGCTTGTCAGTGACACAAGGTTTTGTAGGAGGAACCACTGTGGGTTGAGAATTTGCACCCCTGGATTCTCCTTCAAGCTTTAGGATTTAGGAGGCCAAGACATTTAACCCTAAATTCTTATATCTAAATCTACCTTAACTCTGGCTTGCTAACTAGAAATATAGCTCATTCCTTCTATTTCATGTTTTCTTAATGTTTTAGATACTTAATACAGATGTAACTAACTTTATTTTTTGGGGTGTGTGTGTGTGTGTAAGACAGCAACCAACTTATCATATCTCATGATTTTGTGGGTCACGAATTAAGACAGGAATTGTCTGGGGAATTCTGCCCAATATGGCCAAGACTGGTGTCCTCCTTATGTTAAAAGAGTGTCAAGATCCCCAGAGAAAAGGCACAGGTGGGAGTGAACCATGATGCGAGCAGCTCACTAAGTCCAGGCCTGAGCTCCGTTGGCCGGTTGGCTGTGTTTGCCCGCTCCCTCCCCCACTTTTGACAGATGCGGAGCTGAGGATGTCCTGACACAGCTCCGAAGGACAATGAAGAAAAGCACCTTTTATATCACAAATCAGAGGATCGGGGGGTAAATCCAGGAGCCCTGGCAGCCAAGCAAGTTATTCGGGAGATAAAAGCCTGATGAAACGGCAAAAGGCTAGAAGGTCTCTTTTCCAATTAGTCACAATGTTCCAGACTCCTGCTTCAACAGTTACCCAAACAATAGGGGCAAAACCTCCCCAAGTGTTGAGCTGAAAATTCATTTGGGTGTCTGTCGCCACATTCGCTTAAACTTCCTCAAAACCCACACAGTTTCCTCCTTCTTCCTGGGCTTATTTATTTTGGATATTTCTGCACAGCTGGACTGTTCTGTCAACATCTATTGTTTCTTTTGTTTTATCAAACAACAGGCTGGCCTCTGGCCCTGAGTGTGGCATCACCAATCGAATCCAACTCGGGCTTGTGATCGTGCCCTTGATTGAAATTGCCTGCGGGGTCAGAGCATTAGCTGATTATCCGACACCCCCATTTCTTGAGGGCTCTGCTTTGCCTGAAGGGCTCTTCTAGCTCTAGGTACAGTGGCGGGGAAATACCCCAGCGTGCCAGGAAATTCCTGTCCGAGCAGGGAGCTGACTTCCTGGTATCCAGGGACTCCAAGCCCAGCCCCTGCAGCCAATCAGCAACAAAGCTGCCTCAAACTGACAAGCAACAAAAGCAGCTGGAACCCAAACAAACAGACTTGGGTGAGGCAGGGGAGGGAGTCAGTCCTGGCGTCATCCAGGCCCTGGGCCAGGCTGTTGTCATGGTGACAACCAGTCCAGTTTACCAGCAGGCAGCAGAGCCAGGTCTCTGAGGGGGAAGCCCAGAGAGGGGGCTGGGGTGCCCCGGGGCCTGAGCTTCTCCAAGTCAAAGAAACTGCACAGAGAAGGCATGGCCACTTCCACAGGCAGCAGTGCCTTCTCCCAGGAGCTGGGCAGGCGGCCTGGGGGGCAGTGGCTCAGAGGTCTGAGAGGGAGGGAGGGGGCCACTGAACCGGCAAAGGGGACTCTGGAAAAGCTGGAAGGCGTTCCGGGCAGAAAGGCTTTGCAGCTGTGTTAGCTTTCTGGGCAAAACATGAATTGAAGTGGATCACAGAGATCTTTAAAACAAAAACACCACACACACGCAGAGGCCGGTAGAGGAGACAGGGACCTTTGGGAACCTGAGAGGTGGGAATATCGTATGTCCTTCTCCAGGAGCTTTTCTTGCTTCATTTCTTGCTGATGACCACAATTCAAGCAATTATCTGGAGGAGAAGAGGAAGGGCCAGCATTCAGTGTAAAACAAAGCATTAGAAAGTACTTGCTTTGCAGGGCAGGGTCCCGACGGTGTTCATGTCCGTGGGGGCGGGTTACTTTAGGGTTAGAATAGACATCCTTTCTGGCTAATGTGCAACACCTGCCTTAACAAATGCAGCGGAGGAACAGATCTGGGAAACTTCCTCCAGAAATTTTGCTGTAAAAGTGTCTGTCACATGAAAGGACACACACTGTATGATTCCTCTTATATGAGGTTCCTGGAGTAGTCACAATTATCAAGGCAGAAAGTGGAGGGGTGCTTGCCAGGGGCTGGGGTGGGGGGTGGGGGTTGGTGTCTAATGGGTACTGAGTTTCAGTCAGGGAAGATGAAAAGAGTTCTGGAGATGGATGGTGGTGATGGTTGCACAACGTCAGGAATGCACTGAATGCCACTGAACTGTACACTTAAAAATGATTGAAATGGTAAATTCTGTTATGTATATTTTAACACAATCCTATCTAATAAAAGAGAAACATGGTAATTAGCATACGTCCGCTACCCTTCCCATTGGCTAATCAGGGCGATATGCAAATTAACTGCCAGCCAAGATGGCGGCCGGCAGCCAGGCAGCTTGAAACTAACATGAGGCTTGCTTGCTTCAGTGATGGAGGAAACCAACGTTCCCCGCCTACCTTGCCGGCCTCTGAGCTTGCAGTTTGAAACATTGTTACAAATATAGAAGCTAAACAAAACCCCAGAAACCTGCTTTCAGCGAGCCGGGATCTCAGAGCTGGAGTTGATACAGTGTTTTGATTATAGAACACAAACAAACCAGATACCTGCTTTCAGCAGCAGAGGCCTCAGAGCTGGAGTCAGAGCTAAAGCTGGCCCAGAATTAAAAAAAAAGAAAAAAAGGAGCAGTTGGGAGCTTCAGTCACCCACCAGCCTGAAAACAGCCCTCAGCCCCTCACCCAGACTGGCCAGGCACCCCAGTGGGGACCCCCACCCTAAAGGGTGTGTGACCAGCTACAAACAGCCATCATCCCCTCACCCAGGCTGGCCAGGCACCCCAGTGGGGAACCCCACCCTGAAGGGTGTGTGACCAGCTGCAAACAGCCATCATCCCCTCACCCAGACTGGCCAGGCACCCCAGTGGGGACCCCCACCCTGATCCAGGACACCCTTCAGGGCAAACCTGCCAGCCCCCACCCATGCACCAGGCCTCTATCCTATATAGTAAAAGGGTAATATGCCTCCCAGCACCAGGATCAGAGGAGCCGCAAGGCCTCCCGGCACCAGGATCAGCGTGACAGGGGGCAACGCCCAAACCCCCTGATCGCCCTGCGGCTCTGTGTGTGATGGGGTGGGGCCACAACATCCCTATCCGCCCTGCTCTGTTCGTGACAGGGGAAGGTGCCCCAACCCCCTGATCAGCCCTGCTCTGTGCGTGATAGGGGGAGCTCCCCAACCCCCTGATTGCCCTGCGGCTCTGTGTGTGACAGGGTGTGGCACCCCAGCCCCCTGATTGGCCCTGCTCTGTGCCTGATAGGGGGGAGCTCCCCAACCCCCTGATCGCCCTGCGGCTCTGTGTGTTACAGGGGGCGGGGCCACAACCTCCCTATCCGCCCTGCTCTGTTCCTGACAGGGGAAGGCGCCCCAACCCCCTGATCACCCTGCGGCTCTGTGTGTGACAGCGTGTGTTGCCCCCCCCCCCCACGGGCCCTGCTCTGTGTGTGATGGGGTAGAGCCATAACCTCCCCATCAGCCCTGCCCTGAGTGTGACAGTGGCTGTGCCCCAACCCCCTGATCGGCCCTGCTCTGTGGGTGATAGAGGGCGGTGCCCCAACCCCTTGATCCGCCCTGCTCTGTGTGTGACAGGGGGCAGTGCCCCAACTCCCCTATCGGCCCTACTCTGTGAGTGACAGGGGGGAGCTCCCCAACCCCCTGATTGACCCTGCTCTGTGCATGACAGGGTACGGAGCCCCAACCCCCCTGATGGGCCCTGCTCTGTGCATGACAGGGGGCAGCGCCCCAACCCCCTGATTGGCCCTGCTCTGTGCGTGACAGGGGGTGGCGCCGCAACCTCCCCACCGACCCTGCCTTGAGTGTGACAGAGGGCGGTGCCCCAACCCCCCAATCGGCCCTACCCTGAGCATGACTGAGGGTGGCATCACAACCTCCCAATCCGCCCTGCTCTGTGCATGACAGGGGGCGGTGCCCCAACTCCCCAATCAGCCCTGCTCTGAGCCCAACCAGGGGCTGCACCTAGGGATTGGGCCTGCCCTCTGCCACCCGGGAGCAGGCCTAAGCCAGCATGTCATTATCTCCCGAGGAGTCCCAGACTGCGAGAGGGCACAGTCCGGGCTGAGGGGCCCCCCCCCCCGAGTGCACAAATTTTTGTGCACCGGGCCTCTAGTCTATATAATAAAAGCCCAGCGACCATTATGGTGGAACGACCAGAACGACCAGTCGCTATGATGCGCATTGACCACCAGGGGGCAGATGCTTAATGCAGGAGCTGGCCCCTGGTGGTCAGTGTGCTCCCACAGCCACAGCGGGAGTGCCACTCAGCCAGAAGCTGGGCTCTCGGCTGGTAAGTGCAGTGGCAGTGGTGGGAGCCTCTCCCACCACCACAGCAGCACTAAGGAGTGGCAAGCCAAGCAGTAAGGAGCAAGCAGGAGGGCGGTTAGGAACGAGGGCTCCCAGATTGCGAGAGGGCACAGACCGGGCTGAGGCCCCCCCACCCCAGGCACGAATTTCGTGCATCGGGCCTCTAGTTTTTTATAAAAGTGTCTGTCAGTTAAAGACTCGCTTCTTGTACCAGGAGACAGTGGCATTTGCTTGAAGGCTGACATCAGGGTTTGGTTCACCATTCTGAGCCTCAATTGTGTCACCCATAACGTGGGCTATATCTTCCTTCAGTCAGACAGAAGAACAGAAGTGAATGCTCCCTAGGAATGTTCTTTCAAAAGTTAATGTTAAGGCACCCGAATGCCAAGGGGGGGGGAGGAAGGAGAAAGGGGCAGCTTTGGAGGAAGCTAAGGAAAGGATTATATTTGGCACTTAGAGGAACTGGACCAGCCCAAATACCTTAGGAGAATGTAAGAGAATTCTGGGCCCACTCTCAGGGACCAGAAGGTAAGCCCAACATGGACTATCACTACAACTTAAAATACTTCTCCCTTTTGCTCTGCCTAAATTGAGAAATGAGTTAAGCCCACCCATTAGAAGGAAATGAAATGAAATGAAACAATGTCAAAACATCACCTCTCAAATTTCATGAAGGGAAATGGTGCAGTTACAACATAATTTGGGTCGAAGTTTATGGGATCTGGAGCCCAAATGTGTGAGTGGAACGTAAGTCACCATCAGTGAGTCCCACTAACTGTCAACAATTTACTCAAAGCACTTTTTTTCCTCACTTAAAGGAATAGTCCATCATCACCACTACCACTTACCCAACATATGTTACCTTGGCATATGCTGTTAGTATGTCCCAAGCACTAATCTAAATGTGGTCCATGCCTTATCTTTTCATTCCTTAGAACCATGCTAGGTGAATCTTTTTCATAGACAACAACGTGAGGCTCATGTTTACCAGTTTGTTCTTTCTGGTTCTTTGTTTCCTCATTCATAAACCGAGAATGATGCCACAGCTAGAGAACTTTAGCAGCTTGTCCACGTCATAGAGCCCGTTAAGTCATGATGTCAGGATTTGAACCTGTGTCCTTCTGACTCCAAGGCCACCTGGTCAGAGGGTCTAGGATTGGGGAGAGAAATTGCAATTTTATTTTATTTTTTAAAAAATTAAGTTTATTCGGGAGGCACTGGGTAATAAAATTATATAGGTTTCACGTGTACAATTCTATAATATGTCATCCAAAGCTCTGCACTGGAACACCACACTGTGGTGGAGAAGACCCTATGGCTAAGAAGCTTATGGAACAAAATTGGTGGTGAATATTCTGCTCTGAGAGCAATTAGAATGAGCGGTTGGTAAATTGCTTTATGACATTGTGACATTGCATGATGTCACAATGACATACAATGGGGAAGAGCAATGAGCATCATGGGTGTATGTTATCAGGGATTTGGTTTTAAAATGGGCTGAAACCACCATCTACAGAGCATGAAACAATGCTTGACTGTGTGTCTTGGTATATTTTGTTCTGTGTGTGTTGTGTGTTGCATGTGCTGTGGATGTTGGGTGTATTTAGTTGTGTGCTTGTGTGTATGTGTATATTGTGTGTATGTGAGTGGGTTGTGTAAATGAGGGAAATTTGCATGATGACTAATTTCTTCAACATTGAAGAGCAGACATTCCAGCAGCCAGCACTTGGTGCTTACTATGAGCCAGGCACTCCTCTCAGTGCCTCACATGTAACAACTCCTTCATCTTCACAACAGCCCTGTGCAGTAGGTAGTAACAGTCTCCTCATTTATGCATGAGGAAGTGGAGGCACAGATAGATCAATCAACATGTCCTAGACCCCCAGACAGTTTAAGGTGAAGTTGGGATATGAACCCAGGCAGACGGGCTTCAACACCTGTGGTCTTTTATCCTTTTCTGAATTGATGCCTGAAGATCACCATGTGAGAAGTGATAGAATTTTTCTCTTCATTCTGTGGGTGGAGAGCCTGTGGACAATGTGAACACGTGTCAACTAAGAAAATCAGCACCTCTCCTTTTTTTTTAAAAAAAAATCTTTATTGATTTCAGAGAGGAAGGGAGATATAGAAACAATGATGAGAGAGAATCACTGATCATCTGCCTCCTGTACGTCTCCTACTGGGGATTAAGCCTACAACCCAGGCATGTGCCCTTGACTGGAATTGAACCTGGGACCTTTCAGTCTGCAGGCTGATGCTCTCTATCCATTGAGCCAAACTGGCTAGGACCAGCACCACTTAATTAAATATGAGCCAAGGTGAGCCAGCCTTTGCTTGTCTTGTGGTGCATGTGCAAATTCTATAAACGAAATGACCAGTAAGAATTAAGGATTGCTGTACTTAGGAAGAGTCATATGGCAGTGGCATGTGTTGGGAGGCAGTTGCTGGCCAGGAGAACATTGGGCCTGGGTTGGGCAGTAAGGTAGTTAAAGCGCCTTTCTTCTCCGTAGCTCTATACACTCAGAGGGCTACTTCCCAGGACCTAGCGTGCAGCCATCACCCTGGCTTCCGTCTTACAGAGTCTATGTTCTCCTAAGACCAGCCTTGTCTGGAAGGAAAAGGGACTGGCACTGCATCTCCAAGAGGGAAGCCTCACTGAGCCAGGCTGGGGGTGGGCAGGGTGGAGAGAGGTACATTGCTGAAGGCTCTTCCTCAGTGAAGAACACCTCATAAAGAGTTCAGCTGCAGATCTAGGATGGCTGCAGAGGCCCATTAATGCTGGAGCTGTACAGACTGAGCTGGCTCCAAGTGAGGTTACCTGATCTCTAAGTAACACAGAGATTTGAAACCTCTGGGTTGCACCCAACGCCCTGTGGCCACCTGGTCAGCGGCAGGCCGAAGATTCGTGGCCTCAGACCAAGCCAGCTTCCACGCAACGATTCTCCCTCAGTGCAGAGGTGTTGACTGTCAAAACCTGAAAGGCAGTGGTTCTGAAGCTCCGGCAACAAAAACACCACCCAGAGTGCTTTGGAGAAGGGCAGTTTTCTGGGCCCCACCAGCAGAGATTGGGACTCACTGGGTCTAGGATTGGGGAGAGAAATTGCAATTTTATTTTTATTTTTTAAAAATTAAGTTTATTCAGGAGGCACTGGGTAATAAAATTATATAGGTTTCACGTGTACAATTCTATAATATGCCATCTGTATACTGCATTGTGTGTTCACCACCCAAAGTCGAGTCTTCTGTCACCATATATTTGATCCTTTTTACCCTTTTCTACCTCCCTCCTATCCCCCTTTCCCTCACTGTTTCTGTGTCTATGAGTTTTAGTTTGTTCATTCGTTGCTTTCAGTTTTATATCCCACATGTAAGTGAATTCATATGGCTCTTGACTTTTTCCATCTGACTTATTTTGCTTAGTATGATGTCCTCAAGATCCATCCATATTGTTGCAAATGGGAAGAATTTGCATTTTATTTTATTTTTAAAAATATATATTTTATTGATTTTTTTACAGAGAGGAATGGAGAGGGATAGAGAGTTAGAAACATCCATGAGAGAGAAACATCGATCAGCTGCCTCTTGCACACCCCCTACTAGGGATGTGTCCGCAACCAAGGTACACGCCCTTGACTGGAATCGAACCTGGGACTCTTCAGTTCGCAGGCCAACCGACGCTATATCCACTGAGTCAAACTGGTTAGGGCAAGAATTTGCATTTTAAATAAGTACCCCGGTGACTGGGTAAGGGTCATAATTGGGGTTAGGGAAAATCCAGCACTTACTTATTCAGGAAACACAACAGCCCTGTGAGAAAGGTAATATTGTTTTCATTCGTCTCAATTTATAGATGGATAAACTTAAGCTCAAAGGGTTGGGCTAAACGGCCCAAGGCCTCAGAACTAGGAAATGTCAGAGCTGGGATTCCAACCCACTTAACTACAAACTGTACTGCTACCTGAGTTCTGGAGGAAGAATAATCGGGGATCTGGCTGACTGCAGGCAGATGCAGGCTTGCCTCCTGACACTCCCCAATATATGCTCTCTGTTTTAGCCAGGCCAGTGAAACCAGAACAGGTTGGGTTATGCTGCGGTAGCAAATGGCCATTCCAACCAGCAGGGGGCTCTATTCATTACGGTCAATCTGGGATCCAGGCTGATGGAAACTATCTTGCCATGTTTCCACTATTGGAGAGGTAGGGAAGGAGGACTAGGGCTCTTGAACCATACATTTCTGTCTGGAAATGACATGGGTGTCAGTTTTGCTCCACTTTCACTGGCCAAGTAAGTCCCATGGCCACGCCCGAGACCAGGGTGTAGAAATGTAAACAAGAATATAGTTGACCCCACCGATCCACTCATTCGACCTGAGTGTACCTTCCTGCTCATGTCTTTGCACATGCTGCTGCATCCGTCTGAAATGTCCTGTCCCTGCTTTCCAGCTAGGCTGACTCGACTCGGTGTCTAATTCTAGAATCACCTGCCACCAGCTCTGGGCAGCCCTTCCCACCGCACCCAGGCTGGATTAGGTTCTCCAGTCTCCGGAGGGCCCTGGGCTTATCTCTATTAGGGCGCATGTCATACTGCATTGCAGTGGTTGGTTTGTCCCTCTGTCCCCCAGCCCGCTGGACTGTCCCGGGAGGCAGCTCTGGCTCCTGGAAGGCAGGCGTGCAGGACCTCGGGGCAGAGGATCAGAGTGATTTGGACCTGGATTCTGGGCCCCGAGGGAGCTCTCTTCCGTTCCCACTGGAACAGGACCGCTGGGGCTTTAGAGAATGGGGAAGAGGAAGGCAAGAATTCTGTGGCTTCAGGATGAGCCAGCTGCCGATGGGGGAAGGAAAACCCCCTGCAGAGGGAGTGGGCTTTTTCCACGGCTTCATCGCCCCATCATGGAAAGACACCTCAAACCCGGCTTAGTCACTGCCCAGCGCTGGCTGTGTCACCACAGGGTGAATTTCAGGAGTCCAAGGGCAGGACGCTCTGCAGCTGGGGTGGGGGGAATTCCTGCTGTTCTCACTCTGGGCCACTGATGCCCGTTAAAGGTCACTGTTAGTACAGGGGCAGGTGTTGGTGGCCTCCTCAGAGTGAGCTTTGCCCGAGTCCTGTCACATCATGTCCTCTGGGTCCCGGGAAGGCTATTTGGGATCAAGGACAGGGGATCAAGGCCTACCCAGCAGGAGAGGCCTGACTGTCATGTGGGGTTCTGCAGGGTCTGGGTCACCTGCTGGGCCCACGCCTGGAGTAACCACAGAAGAAAGGCAAAGAGGCCCAGAACTGTGCATGAGAGTGAAGCATCAGGTGCCTTGAGCTGCACAAGGCAGGATCCAGCACTGTCCACTGGACTTCCAGGCCCCCCTTTCCCTCCCACTTCCCGCCTCACACCTTGGGCTCTGGGGGATGAGCCATTTTCAGTTCTCAGGATACCCCATGCTCTCGCACTTCTGTGCTGATGTATGTACTGACTCCGACACAAATCTCGGTCTCTACTGCATTTTCCACAAGAAATTAAACTCTTCAAGGGTTTTGCCTCTTTGCAGTGTGGCTTTTCCTGAAGTTTGAGGGAGAAAGCTGTTGTAGGGTGGGTCCCTTGTGCAGTACTCAGCTCACCCCTTCCTTTCCCTCTGCCTTGCTCCCCACTGCATCCCTGGGAGCTCTCAGTCCTCTTCCCGCCACCATGCACAGTAACTGCCCCCTTCCTTTGAAACAAAAGGCCATCAGATGCATTGGACGTAGAAGTTCAGCTTTTGCCCAAGTTTTCTTCTCTTGAATAAGAAAAGACTCTCCGCATTAGGAAGGTTGAGAACCACTGGTCTAGGAGAAGACTAATTTGCTGTTTGGTCAATGCAGTTTCAATTAACCTTTGGATAATACATGGGATGATGTAACATCCCATCACTGTAACTCCTAATCAAAGAGGTGAAAGTGGCCCGAACCGGTTTGGCTCAGTGGATAGAGCGTCGGCCTGCGGACTGAAGGGTCCCAGGTTCGATTCCGGTCAAGGGCATGTACCTTGGTTGCGGGCACATCCCCAGTGGGGGGGCGTGTGCAGGAGACAGCTGATCGATGTTTCTCTCTCATCGATGTTTCTAATTCTCTATCCCTCTCACCTTCCTCTCTGTAAAAAAAATTAATAAAATATATTAACAAAAAAAAAAAGAAAAAAAAAGAAAAGACTCTCCGAACAGCACTCTCCCTGCTCGGCTGCTGGGGTAATGTGTTCTCCACCTTGTTCCATGCTGGTTCCTTGCCTGGACACCTGGTCCCACTTGGCTTCACTAAGTCTCACGCTTTTGGTCTCAGCTGGCCTCGCCCGCTAAATAGTTGAGGTTGGTGCCTCACCAATGTGCTTCACAAGGACTGACTGTTAAATTTTGGGGAGTTTTGCAAGCTGCTTGTTAAACGTAGCCATTATTAAAAATTTAACTATGGTATTGAATACTCAAAACTTATCACTTCCTAATTACTTTACTATATTTTTCTACTACCTCTATGCTCCTGAGGTTATTTATCCCTCTTATATCCATAGGTTGGAAATACTATATATTTTGTAGGCTACCATGCATCTCTTCCTAAATCTTCATTCAGTGGTTGATATTACCTTGTGTCAGTCCATTGGGGCTGCTGTAACAAAATACCACCGACTGCATAGCTTATCAACAACAGAAGTTTGTTTCTCACACTTCTGGAGGATGGCAAGGTCAAGATCAAGGTTCCAGCATGGTCACCTTCTGGTGAGGGCCCTCTTCCTGATTCAAAGCGGGTGCCTTTTCTCTTCTCTCTGTGTCCTCACATGGTGGAAGGGTCAAGGGGCTCCTATGGAACCTCTTTTATAAGGGCACTAATCCATTCATGAAGGCTCCACCCTCATGACCTAATCACCCCCAAAAGTTCCCAAGCCCAGTGGGAAGTGTTACCTCTTCTCCAGGGGACCTGGAACTCCAGGACCCTTGTCAAGCAGCACACACAAGTGCCACCGCTAGGCAAGCCAGGCAGCCTGTCTCCAATCCAGGCAGCTCCTGAGGCCGAAGGCGCAGGTCACACTCAGCCTGAAGGGGTGTTCGGACTGACCTGCAGATGCCTTGATTTTATTTTATCTTTAAAATAAATCCAACAGTCAGAAATGGAGCTATTTTACAAAACAGTTCAAAAGATCCCGCCACAGTTGGGCCTGCATTCCATCATGGCCCATCCCCAGAGCTGAAAAGCTGGTCCCGTTTTAGCCCAGCTCTCCAATTTGCCACAGTCCTCACCTGCTGGCAACACTCGGTAGTCTTTCTCCTCACACTAGCTGTGGGACTTGAGCAAGGCTCTACCTTCCCTGAAACCCCTTCATCTGAAAGATGGAACTTCTGATGGGCCCCGGAGTCTGCGGTGAGGGTTGGTTGAGAACGTCCTTGGGAAGCAGAAGGCGCTCTGCCCTCCCCCTGTGCTGCCCCCCCCCTTCCTCTTCACGGGGCTCCCCCCCCCCCAGACCCCACTGCTTCTGTCTATGGAGCTGCTCTCCAGCGGGCCCAGGTGGGTCCCTGCTCAGAGGCTGGATCTGCCTTCCAGGTGGGGAGAGCTGGAGCAGCCCCTGGCTGCCGCTGCACCCTCGTCCGTGAGAGGTCTCTACGCAGGAAGGACGCACATGTCAAGGTGAAGGGATGACGGATTCAGGAGGGCTGAGTCCCAGCTGGGCTTGGCCTCAGAACAACAGAAACGGGTTTGAGCAGTGGCCAATCGCCTCCCTCAGGTGACAGCCGAAAAGCCGTCCCTTTCCAAGCCTAAGGTCCTTGTTCTATCACCAGGTGTCAGGGCAGCTGCTGGCGAAGTCAGCTGGGTTTGCTCAGCTTTGCTAGGAAGTGCCTCCTTCTTCCCCCCGCTGGGGCTGTTAAGCTCCTGTACCTTTTAAAAAGGTTTTAAACTTTTATGGCTTCTTTTTAAAAAAAGCGTTCTACCCATTTCAAAATGAATTGCACTTCAAACGGACTCTCCAAGACTCTCTTGTTTTGATTATAAAAGTAATCCATCCATCTTTTTTATACAAAGATTTGGGAAATAAAGACACAGAAGGAAATGAAAACCTCTCATAATAACTGTTAATATTATGTCATCCTAAACTTTTTTCCTGTATACTCCTAATCATTCATACACAGGGGTGGCAAAAGTAGGTTTACAGTTGTGAGTATGCCAAACTATTTTTGCGTTATTAATTAATTATTTTATCATTTATTATTAACCTATTTTTGCACACTCCTGTTTGCATCTCTCCATGTATGTATTTTCCACATATCATGCCAGAGTCTTATTATATACTAGAGGCCCCGTGCACAGATTCGTGCACTGGTGGGGTCCCTCGGCCTGGCCTGCGCCCTCTTGCAATCCGGGACCCCTCGAGGGACATCGGACTGCCAGTTTTGACCTGATCCCTGCAGGCCAGGCTGAGAGACCCCACTGGTGCACGAATCCATGTACGGGGCCTCTAGTATGCATATAAGATCTTTTGTTAATCTCTTCCCACTCTCCCCCCTCCCCCCTCCATCTGAGATTCATCAGTCTGTTCCATGTTTCCATGCCTGTGCATTGAGCGTCTGCCCCCAGGTGGTCAGTGCGCGTTGTAGCTAATGGTCGAACGGTCAAATGGCAGAATGGTTGCTTAGGCATATATATATATATTATTTTATAATACACAGCGTAAGGCCTGGCAAATAGTAGGTGATAAATAAATATTGTCAGAGCTACTAAGTATCACTTACTGGTTTGCTTACAATATGCCAGGCCTGGTGTTATGTGTTTTATACCCACTATCTCATTCAGTCCCAGTAACAACCCTGTGATAAGAAGCTATTGTATTCCTGTTTTACAGATGAGAAACTTGAGGCTCAGAGAAGCGATGTTACTTGTCAAAAGTTACAGAGGAAGTCAGCGAGATGGACACAACCTGTGCTTGTAGTTTTGTATGAACAAAGTGTACATTTACTGGTTTAAGAGTCTTTTGAAAATTTACGGAGTGCCCTATTGCCTCCTCAGGTGAGAATATTTACTGAGAATGATGTAGAAACACATCGTGGGGGCAGAAAATCTGGCTCTGCAACGGACTGGTTGTATGGTCTGGAACAAGTAACGTATCCTCCTTGACCCTCAGTTTCCTCATCTACAGAATGGAATTTGTGTGCAGAGATGGGTTAGCACTGTGCCTGGCATGCAGAAGTATTTGGCATGATTCGACAGCAGCGCCTTTAGGGGACAGCTGTGGCCTTAAATGGCCCTGAACTTAAGATGCTTTCCTTATTGACATAGCTGCTACTTTAACGTCCAGAGCAGTCCCTCTGGGTCCCACTAGGTAATGGGGAGGAAAAGTTAAACCAACATGAAAACAGCGAGGGAGCGGTAGAGTAAGGACCTGGCTGTAGATCATCAGCATTTGTATTTAGTTTCCCCAGCTGAGTCTAAGTCATTAAAAAGGGGAACTGTCCACCCCCCCAATTCCTCATTTATTTCTAATAGTTTACCACGAAAAGTGGGACTCACGACAAATTAAAGTAAAACAATTGTAGGGCAGAACTGAGGGCTGGCTATGCTAACTTGCCTAATTAAAGCTGCCCCTCCCATGACATCACTTCACCTATGAATACTTCAAAGAATATATCTCTAATAGACAAGGACTTTAAAGATAGAACTGCAATAACACCCAGCAAACGGAACACTAATTCAGAAGGTGGCGTTTTAAAAACCGGGGCGGTGTTTGATAAAGCCAGACTATTCCGTGACTGTGCTTCAGGTTGCTGTAGACCTGATTCCTTCAACTTGGCCACACTGGGCAAGTCCGAGGGGCCAGAGGAGAAGGAGCCTCAGTGAATTTAGGGAAACACAGGACTATGGCGAAAGAGGCTAGTTCAGAGGTCGGCGGCCAGCGGGCCAGGAGAACTTGTGATGGAGCCACGGGCACCCCCTCAGCCCTACTGGGTGTCCCTGGCAGGCAAGCAGCATCCGACCAAAAGGGAAAGTGGGAGAAGAAGGGAAGGAGCAGGACACACAGAGAGAAGGAGGTGGGAGGGGAGAGAGTGCCTTATACTGAGAAAGAAAAAGAGGAAGGGGAGAGCAGAAATAGATAACTGAACGCCCACAGCACACCAGGTGTCAGGAGGGCTCCTTCCCCTCCCCCACCTCCCCCTGCTCTGCCCACACCTGCCTGGTATGTTGCTCACCCCTTCAGTGAGCTACTCTGTTGGTGGAGCGAGGTTAGGGGCAAGTACGGGTTTATAAGGAAAGAGTGCTATGCGTCTCTGGCACAGGAGGGGAAGGTTCCCCCAGGGCCTGCCAGCCACACCTGGTTTAGTAAGAAAAGGAAGAAAGGTTTCCTTGAGTTGGGGCCCTCACGGAGCCACAGGCTCTTGCAATCCATCCTACAAGGTCCCAGAGGGAGGCACTCAGCAAATGTGCACTCAGGGCAGCGTCAAAGGGAAACAGGCCATTAAGGGGTTGACCTCTCGTCAGAGGTGGGCTGCGAGGCAGCAGTCTCCCTAGTCTTGGGTCTGTGCGGGGCTGGAGTCCATTCTAAAGGGCGGGGTAGCAGGCGCATCCTCCCTGGTTTAGGCTGCGCCAGCCCTGCAAGGAGGGGGTGGGAGCAGCGCAGGTGTGGGGAGGGTGAGCTGAGGAAGGAGGGGGTCCTGTAAGCAGGCAGGGAGAGTTTCCTGAGCCCCCTGGGGCTGGGGTGGGGGGGGGCCCAGGGTGCAGGGCGAGGCTGCGCTGGTGCTGGTCATGTCTGGCTTCCAGCTGGAAACGCTGCGGGTGACATCACCGGTGGGAAGGTGAGCTGGGAGGCCAGAGAGTGCCTTCCTTACGGGGTTTGGGGCAAAGGGTGATGGGGGCCATGCCATCCTGTACATTGGCTGCCTGGATGGGCTCCTAGCCCCTCACTGTACCCCCAACCCTGGCTCCTGAAGAAGTCCTAGGCCCCTGCCCTCCCAGAGCGTTCTAGTTCCATCTTATACAAGTGCTGTCTCAGCCTCCAAGCCAGGGTGGAGTGCCCAGAACAGTCTCCGCAGCTCCTAAGGCCAGTTTCCCTTTGACGCTGCCCCAAGGGCACAGTTGCCCAGTGCTTCCCTCTGGGACCTTGTAGGGTGGATGGCAAGAGCCCGTGGCTCCGTGAGTCCCCCAACCCAGGGAGAGCTTTCTTCCCTTTCTTACTAAACCAGGCACAGACTGGAGGTGAGCTGTGTGTGGATTAAAATTGGCACCATTGCTGGTGGCCATGAGGCCCCGGGGATGAAGTCCCCAGGAGTGTGGCTTCCTAGACAGCTGGCTGATGTTGGGGAGCACACAGCTAAAGGAGGTAGAGCAGAGTAACCAGACCTGGGGACGCGTCTTGACCTGTGAATAGTAATAATGAACTCACGGAGGTCTTCCTATGTGGCCCGCACTGTTCTGCTTAGATTGTTCTAAAGCATCCCGTGCGTGTTCTAACCACGCATCATCTAGTTTCATAACCTGATTTCTGACGTTACAGATGAAGAATCTGAGCCACTGAGAGATGACCTCACTCGGCCAAGGTCACACAGCTCCTGGGGCCAGGGTTCTGGTTTGTCTTTGTGAAGGAGAGGGAACACGCATTGCACTTTCCTGAAGGAAAAACAAGCTGAGGTCAGGGTTTCTTTCAAGAAAGCAAATTCCAGGGCGGTCGCTGAGATCAGCACCCCTTCAGCAAATGTCCCAGTCGCTGCATGCACGTCTGTGTCTCAGCACGTGCCACGGCTGATGGCCACCATAGTGACCTGCAACCACCAGGGAAAGGTTAATTTCTATGTCATGAGTTCTGTTGAATAAGGTGGGGGGAGTAACAGGCTATAAAAAGATCTCCCCCAGCCCTAACCGGTTTGGCTCAGTGGATAGAGTGTCGGCCTGCAGACTGAAGGGTCCCAGGTTCCATTCCGGTCAAGGGCATGCACCTTGGTTGTGGGCACATCCCCAAGTGGGGAGTGTGTAGGAGGCAGCTGAATCGATGTTCCTAACTCTCTATCCCTCTCCCTTTCCCTTCCTCTCTGTAAAAAGTCAATAAAATATATTTAAAAAACAAAAACATCTCCCCCAAAACCAAATCACCGAAGTTAGACACTTAGAGGAATTCACCCCTCTCTGAAAAGCTCAGCTCCTCTGGTAATTCATTCTAGAGGACTCTTAGCTTTAACCGTTGTCCCCTCTGCTCTTATGTCACCAGTGTTGCCATTGCATCTGTGAAACAGGAACGAGCAATGTCTCTCCATTATTTCCCCACAAGTCCTCCCAGAAGATGGCGGGGGGATCACGTGGGGAAGTTCTCTTTCCTCCACGGGTCTCCATCTGAAACTCCCCAAACGCTTGGGGCTGTGCAATGCTGGGCAGCAGTTGCCCTGGCATCTTGCCCCCTTTACACAAAGCAACCACTGTTGCAGAAAATGAGGGTCCTGTGTCCACTTGGCACCATCCCCTGCCTGGCTGGCATTTGCGTGGGAGAAGGAACTTTCTTTCTCCCTGACAATAGGTTCTGATCACAAACCAGGCCTTTCAGGGAAAAAGCTCCCCATGGAATGACTGCCCACAGGTAAGAGCTGAGTGGAACAACAGAAGCGAGTCCCGCGGGCAGCCTGTTACTGTCACTGAGAAGTCAGTGAAAGCCTGTGAAGGCCTCACACAGCTTTCCATGCCTGACCTCATGCCATCAACTCTCCTCAGGCTTCCCTCCTTTTCCCTGTGCCACTCCTTGAATTTGTTTCAAACGTTAGTGGCAAATCCAGTTCCTGGCCTTTGTAGTTAATGCTCTAGACTTCCAGCCTCACCCCTTAATACAGGTGTGATACTTCTTTCTTTCCCATTCTTCCTTCCTTCCTTCCTCCCTCCCTTCCTTCCTTCCTTCCTTCCTTCCCTCCCTCCCTCCCTCCTTCCTTCCTTCCTTCCTTCCTTCCTTCCTTCCTTCCTTCCTTCCTTCCTTCCTTCCTTCCTTCCTTCCTTCCTTCCTTTTCTTTGTGTGTGTGTGTGTGTGTGTGTGTGTGTGTGTGTGTGTGTGTGTGTGTGAATCCTCACCAGAGGATATTTTTCCATTGATTTTTTTAGAGAGAATGGAAGGGAGGAAGAGAGACAGAGAGAGAGAAACATTGATGTGAGAGAGACATATGGATTGGTTGTCTCCCGCATGGGCCCCAATCAGGGCCAGGGATTGAGCCTGCAACTGAGGTACATGCCCTTGACCGAAATCTAACCCTTCAGTCTTCCGGCTGATGCTCAAACTCAGCGGTTCTCAACCTGTGGGTCGCGATCCCTTTGGTGGTCGAATGACCCTTTCACAGGGGTCGCCTAAGACCATCCTGTATTAACAGATATTTACATTACGATTCATAACAGTAGCAACATTACAGTTATGAAGGAGCAACGAAAATAGTTTTATGGTTGGGTCACAACATGAGGAACTGTATTTAAAGGGCCAGAAGGTTGAGAACCACTGAGAAAACCGGCCAGGCCAATTGTACCATTATTGTTGTGCGAGGGAAGAAGTCTTGACACATAGAGGTTGATTGGCTGCCTCTGGTCACATGATCATTTGGCTCCATGATTGGAACTTGGGGCTTTGCCAGACCACACTGTCTTTCCCAGAGCTGCTGCTTGCTCGGTGGGTCTGAGCTGCAGAGACAGCTGTTATACAGATGGTCTGGCCAAAGCAGAGGGTGGAACAGGGCTGAGCAGCTTGTCTCTTCCTTGGTCAGGTAGAATCGTCAGAGGTCAGGGGGAAGGAACGGAAACTTAGAGATCCCATTGCTCAACCTACTTCCTGTATAGATGAGGACACTGAGGCTTAGAGGTGATGTGACTTGTCCAAGATGAGCTAGCTGGTTAGAGCCATAAGTGGGGATAGGAGCCAGGACTTAACACTCCCATATCTGTGTTCTTCTCACCACTCTGTGTGGGCTATAAGGTCAAAGGTCACAGGGTCTGCAGAAAAAAAAAAAAGCCCATTTCCTGAATAGAAAGGTAGACCCAGGTTCCTTCACACCTTGTGCACCCCGAAATAGGGGGTAGCTGATTAAGAAATGACTGAGGGGCCTGGGAATTTGGTCCCTACATGTCACACAGTGATGACCTCATTCAAAAGTGGTGACTTGAGGGATCTTGTGAATTTCAGAGCTACCATTTTCTATCAGTGTCATATCCTCTCTTAATTATCATCACTTACTGCCTAAAAAACTGAGAGTGGTATCTGTCCGGCTCAGACCATGGGGTTATTTCAAGGCTCCCTACCTAACTGTAAGGAAGGAATTTTTGCCTTTTTCTTTGATTTCCTAATCTCCAGCATGGTACATGGAGCACAGTAGGAATTCAATAAATACTTATTGAATGGATGAATTAAGGGTCATATGAGATGCTTCAGGTAAAAGTGCTTTGTCATCTCTGCAGCACAGTACGGAGATGAGGGATTGTTAATGGCATTAGCTAATGCTCTGACCTTGGGTGAGTTGCATAACCTCTCTGGACTTCAGTGTCCGAAATTGCAATACAAAGTGTTCCAGGTTTACCTTATATTTTGAATTAAACTAGGTGATCTCTAAGGTCCCTTTCAGATTTGTAATTCTGTAATTTCCATGTTCATTGTTATAGAATATTGTGAGGATTTCCAGACTGATTTAGGATACAAAAGCATCACAAACCATCATGGGCTATAGATTAAGGAAGATATGTTGATTTCTTTTCCTGAGTGAATTCCAGTTGACTGGTAGTGGCTACCTGGAATGCTGCAATGTTGGGACAGACTCTGGGGGTCCGTAGTATAGAGTTATAGAGTTAGTGATGTCTGTCGTGGACACAGAACACAAGGCAGTAGCAAGCATGCCAAACAAATACCATCACCCACCTAGGTGCTCAAAACAACAGCTGCTCAGGAATTTCTGAGAGCAATGTTATTTTTCTCCGATTTTGCATGACAATGGAGAGACCATTTGGATGAGGGGAAGGTTTCTTGGGGGGGGGGGGGTAAAACCAGAACTCTATAGACTTGCAATAAATCAACCTTCTGCCTTCTATTGCAACTTAAGAAATTTTTTCATGCAAGTAAAAAAAATGAACGTGATTGACTAATTGACTGTTGAGGACGGAAATCCAGACTCAGAATCTTCCTACCACCTGGAGACACAGACAGATGCAGGAGAATGTACAATGGTATAAAAATTCTACACATAAACATGAACCCGTTCACCCTCCAAGTACATGTGAAAACCTACAGTGTGCCCGGCAGGCCCAGGTACATGCATGATGCTGAAAACGCAGAGGATCTCTCCAGGAATAAGGCCTTTTCCCTTCTCCTGTTTCCTTAAGAGTGGTGGCCAAACCACTGACTGGTTAGTGTGTGTGGGTCCATGAGCTTTCTGAATGTAACCCTTATTTCCACCAGTCTACTCTGGTGATGAGGAAATGATAAGCTTTGGGTCTGAGTCCCAGAATTCCTGAAGGAAATATACAAATGAGGTTCCTTAAATCTCTCATTGCACACAGGGGACGCTAGCCAGCCAAGGAGAGACTTTCTTAGCCCTCAAGTACCCTCCTGTTGCTCCTTCTGCTTTTGAAACCCAAGGATGCTGTGATGTGAAGATGTGCCCATTCCTCCCTGCCTCCCTGGAAGTGTGGAGAGGCCTCTGCCTCTTGGTTGGGGGATCAGGAATATTGATCCCCACCTGTCATCATTTCACAGTCGTCCAATGATGTGTCACAATGGAGGAGTGACGAGACAAGTCCCTGTTCTCCCTCCAGGTGGTCTGCCTTTGCCATAACAACATCAGCTTCCGGTACCCTCCCTCAAGATTGGCCTTTCTCTACCTTCCAGGCAGTTCCTGAAAAGGCTGCACAGAGTGAGTGATTACTTCAGGACTTGGAATAGCTTTTCTCCTGCCCCAGATATGACACAGTCACTTCCCCAATAGAGCCATCACTCCAAGAGGAACAGGATGTCCTTGTAACACGGCCAAGAGAGTCACATGATCAGATAGCCAGGAGGCCTCCAGGGACCTTGTTTCCTCTGAAGCCATTGGCCCGGACTTCTCCACAAAAGCTGATCTGGCAAGCCACCCTGAACCTAACCTCTTATAGGATTTCGGTCCAGAGCAGTTTCTCCAGGAAATAATGGTTTGATGAACTAGAAAGGTCATAGGGGAGAATTCCCGTGGAGCATCTTTTGTGGCCACGTGGAAAGAAGCCCAGCGTGCACGTGCTTCTGTGCTAGAGTTGGGAGTCCCCATGACTCCTGATCCTTGTCCTTGGTGGCACCCTTCAAGGAAGCCATAAAGTTTGGACACACAGTTCAACGTGCTGATTGTGGAATTCTTGGCCTAGTCTGGAGCCAGCTGGAGTAGAGAATGGGAAGCAGAGGGAGGAAAGGTTTACCTTAGAATTCAGATCAGGCAGAAGAGAAAAGGCATTTACGAAGGATGAACCAGCCCTCACCATAGCTCCAGACCCCCAGACCTCGCAGACACATGGTCAAGTTTTATTGGGAAGTCACCAGGCACTTCAGGGGAAACTATGATTTAAGCAGCTGAGCAGGAGCAGGGTGGGGGAGCTGAAGAAGGTCTTCAAAGAGGCCCAGGAAGGGGAATTAGCTGAGTCAGAAGCCAACAAGAGGAACCTGAACTAGAGGAACTTGGTCTAGAGTCAGAGGCAGCCTCACCCTGGGAGAGAATTTTTTTTTTTTTTAATCTTGAATTTCTGGTGCCATAAAAATCTTTAAGAGACATAAAGAAAACTTACATTTCTTTAGTAAAAGCTTCTAGTCAAAAGTCACCTTTGGGGCAAATGGCAGAATCCCCAATCCGACTAGGAAAAACTTCCACAATGCCAGGAACCTAAGCAGATTTTCCAGGGCTGTCTGTCTGGTCTTGCTGCTCAACCCCTTCTCTTCTCTCCAAGAGAGAAATAGCAGATAAACCCCAAAGCTCCAAGGCTTTTGACCTGTGAAGGGATTGAAGCTGGCCACCTGCCTGGTAAGCTCCCATGACTTTGATTCACACCTGTGATGTGGGGAATGTGGGGCAAGCCATTGGCTGAGCAGCAGACATCAAGGTCCCATTGGTTAGAGAGCACAGCTGCAGACAACAGCGTTCACTCTAGCTGGTTTAAGCAGGAAGGAGTTTACCTGGGGACATCAGAAAGCTCGCAGAATTGTCAGAAGAGCTGGAGGAGCAAGTTTGAGGCTGAACTTCTATGAACAGCCCCCAGAGCCACACTGCAAGTCTGGGTTGGTAGGGCGAGGCTGCCACTGCCAACCAGAGAACCATGTTTGCCTCTGCCACAGTCAGGATGCTGCCACTGACACGTCTAACCCCAGGAACCCGCCATCCCTTGGGCCCACAAAAAATGTGCCCACACCCTCCTTCTTCCTCATGTAGCTCACTTCTAAATCAAAGTCCCATGTGGGGACATCTAAGTGGCAAAATCCAAGCCACATATCTGTACCTAGCAGCCAGGGAAGATGGGAAAGATCTACAAACACACACAATCAACCCATGTGAATGCCCTTAAAATGGGGAGAGAGGTGCAAAGCCCTTTGGGAAGTCAGGGATGACAGACACCCACGTCAAGGTGTCTGGGCTGTGGCCTAGGGTACCCAGGAACAGTTAGTGTGAGAAAGTGCCCCACTCTGATTGTCTGGTGAGCCTCCCTCAGCAGCACTGTGTTCCGTTGGTCTTAGACAAAATAGAGAAGTAAGACGTGTTTGTGTTCTAGGTTGTTCATGCAACCAACCCAAACTGTCATCACTATTTACTTCGTTTTAAGATACTTTCACAAAGAGATTTGAGTCAACCAGTGTGTTGTTTTGCATATTAAAATACTAGTCCATTCTGGGCTTTATGAAAGACACAGTTACATGTCTGGCCTCTAGTCTGAACGGGGAGCCAGGAAAACCACGGTATGAAAGCACCAAATGAATGGTACAGACAACAGCGATCAAGGAGCTCTGTTTGGGGTGGTCAGGATGGTTTTTTGGAGGAGGCAGAGCTGGAGCTGGGCTTTGAATAATGGGTAGGATTTAGGCAGGTGTTCCTGGAATGATGTGGGAATGAGGTGAACAATGCTCAGAGTGGGTGGGACGTGTGCACATAAATGAGTAGAAGAATTATAGACAATAAGAATAGAAACTTTAATCGGGACAATGTTTTGGAGAATCCTGATTGTCCTGTGTATTAGTCAGGACTGTTTTTGAAGTGATAGAAATCCAACTCATTAACTTAAGATAAAGGGAGATTTATTGTTTTATCTAATTAAAAAGCCCAAGGGCATGAGTTTGAGACATGGCTAAATTCAGGTATTCCGGTGATTTAATCAGGACTCAGTATCTCTCAGCTCTGGGTTCATCTGTGTTGGTTTCATTTTCCAGCAGGCTTTCTCTATGTGATGGTCCCTGGTTAGCCCAGGCTTACACCATCAGTTCAGTAATCTCTTGCCCAATATTTCTAGCAGAGTTCTCAGAATTCTCAGGGCTTGCTGACTGGCTTAGCCTGAGTCATGAGTAATCATGCCCTCTCCTCACTGGAACTATAACCATGGCCAGGTGAAGGTGGGAGCTCTCACTAACCAGGTCTGGACATGGCCTAAGAGTGCAAGTTTAGTTCCACCCCAACCACCGGGAGGGATGGGCACTGTAGCAGATGCTGTCAGTGCCTCATCCTCACCCCTGGACCCTTCCCATTTCAGTGGATTGGGGCTCAGCTTTCAACTGTTCACACCCACATCTCTTTGCCTGGGGGCTTTCTCTGATCACCAGAGCCCACCGGTGCACATTCAAGACAGGCCAGAAGTGCCAGGGAATAACACTTCGTAGGAGTAGGTCACACCCAACGGCTGATGGAGTTTGCAACCAGTGGCTGGTGGAGTTGGTGTATAAATGCCCCAACTCTCTTGCCTCTTGGGTGGGATAGCTCTGAGGCTCATGTTCCACAGTGTTTTGCAGAGTTTCCCAGTGGGATTGAGTTCCAGCTGCCCAGAGTGGTCACTTGACTGATAACACATTCTTTATTGGCGTCCTTTCCCCATTTTACACCCCCCCCCCCCGGCGTTTCCAGGGGTCACCTCCCAAGTAAGTCCTCACACCTGAATCTGTGTCTCAGGGTCTGCTTTTGGGGAAACCGAAACTAAGATATTCTCCAATGGAAGAGCAGGGTGCTGTGGCTAGAATAAGGGAAATGAATACTGGGTAGGCAGAAACAGTGGATATGAACTTCCCTTGGTCAAATGATTTGGAGTTTTTTGTTTTCCTGCCTATTACATGTATGCCTCCTCCTCGGAATGGGCAGTAAGCCCCTTAAGGGGAAGCCACAGCTTGCTCACTGTGGTGGTCCCAAAATCGTGTACATAGAAGATGTTAAAACAATATTTATTGTGCTGAATTGAATTTTATAGACCAGTGGTCGGCAAACTCATTAGTCAACAGAGCCAAATACCAACAGTACGATTGAAATTTCTTTTGAGAGCCAAATTTTTTAAACTTAAATTATATAGGTAGATACATTGTTATTAACTTAATTAGGGTCCTCCTAAGGCTTAGGAAGAGCCACACTCAAGGGGCCAAAGAGCCGCATGTGGCTCGCGAGCCGCAGTTTGCCGACCACTGTTATAGACAATGAAGAACCATTAAAGAATTTTGTGAACCCAGGACTAGCAGAATGTGTTTTGTTTTTCCACTAAGATTTAATGATCTGGAGGCAGTGCACAGGATACGTTGGAGGAGGGAAGCCAGGGAGATTCATTCGGTGGCAAGCATATTAGTTTAGGCTTGGGGTGGTAAGGGTCACTCACATAGAACACAGTGACTGGCACGTAAGTGCTCAATAAACATTTGTTGAACGAATGAAGGCTAGCAGTTGTTTAAAGGTTAATGTCATTAAGCTGATACTTTGGGGTCAGTTGAGTAGCTGAGGTTGTGCTACTTGGTTTAATAGAGGCTGGAATTCTTCAGGGTATTGTGGGCTGAGAGTTCTTAGTTTCAAGTCATTGCTGTGTGTTCACCATTCCCCGTTCCCTTTTCCTCTGGGGCACATAGCTAGACTACAGTGTCGGCCTCTTTTGCACTTGGGTGAGGACGTTTGACTGAGTTCTGACCAATGGGATGGGGGGAAAAGTGCCATTGACCCTCTCTAGGCCTGGCCCGGAAACCTTCTCTGTGACCTATCACGCTGTCTCTTGTCTTTCATTCCCTGACTGGACACTGCGGGAAGTAATGGAGAACTCCAAGGACTGTGGAGATGACAGAGCCACTAGGGTGACAGGCGTGGGTTTCTGTGTGGAGTGGAGTTGGACTGGCCTACTGTGTGGCCAGAAAAATCACCCAAGATGATGGCAAAACATGGGGTGAACAGGGAGAACGGTCTTGAAGTTCTCTGTGAACGAGCAGAGAATGGTTGAGAAGTTGGGCAATGAAACCAATGCTGAGAAGGTGGAACAGCATGTGCAAAGGCTGGGAGGTGAGAAAGAGCTTGTAGCGTTTGAGGAATTGAAATATATTCCGTATTATCGAAGCCTATCATGCCAGGTGGAAGGAGTAGCAAGAATTGAGGCTGGAAGTGGAACTTTGCCTTATAAAAATGTTCACATGTTCACCCAGTAGTAGAGGCATGCTGCTTTTAAAGAGGAAGAACACATTTTTGAGGCCATGATGTGTGCCAGCCTCTGTGCCAAGTGATTTCCGGGATCATCACATTTTGTTATCCTCATGACCACCCCACCCCCACAGGGGAGATGCCATTCTCATCTCAACATTGCAGAAAAGAAAACTGGGGCTCCCAGAAGTTACATAATTTTCCCACACAAGGACACAGTTCAGTAAATGTCCGACGAAGAGCTTGTCCTAAATGGTTTGGTTTTTAGACGTCTAAAGACTGATCACCCTGGGGAGACCGAGGCAGCCCTGGGGAGACGCTGGTTGTTGTGGGGAGTGGGGGGGGCACTGCCGTGTTGGCTTGAGGCACTGGGGACACTTTGTAATAGGCAGCGCTTCGGGAAAACAAATGACTCCTTCGCCACGGCCAAGGGAGAGGCTTCTGGAAAGTTCGTTCAAACCAAACCACACTCTCTTTATAGTGATGACCACCCCCTCCCGCCCGCCCCAGCACCGTTCGCTCTGTGTGAAGGCAGAGCCACGTTTCACTCTAGACTCAGCCCTCTTACCTCTGGCTATGCTGGCGCCTGTTGCCCGTGGCCTCCTTCAGGCAGGGCCTCCCTGACCCTCCAGCTTAGATAACTAAGTTTTTTCAAGGCACGTGCTATGTATCGCTGACGTGTTACCCGCCTCCCTCGGTGGAATGGAAGCTCTTACTAGAGGAACAGGATTTTATTTTGTTCAGAATTGTATCTGTAGTGCCTAGAACAGGGGTGGGCAAACTTTTTGACTCGAGGGCCACAATGGGTTCTTAAACTGGACCGGAGGGCCGGAACAAAAGCACGGATGGAGTGTTTGTGTGAACTAATATAAATTCAAAGTAAACATCATTACATAAAAGGGTACGGTCTTTTTTTTTTTTTTTTTTTTTTTTTTAGTTTTATTCATTTCAAATGGGCCGGATCCAGCCCGCGGGCCATAGTTTGCCCACGGCTGGCCTAGAACAATACTTGGCACACAGCAAACTGCTAATAAATATTTGTTGAATGCCTGCTTATTTCCCAAGCACTGCGCTAGGTCCTGACTCTGCCTAATTTCATTGGACCCTCACAAGTCCATGGTTTACCCACACTGGGCCCTAGAACCAATTTCAGCAGATAGTGAAGTAGGTATGTCGCCCCAATACATTTTCCTGCGTTCTCCTGGCAGGACCTGGGTGTAAGGAGCTCTAAGGACAGACCAGCCAGACATAGGCTGTGGAATTCACAAGGCCAGGCATTCGGGGGAGGTGGGGGTCCACCTGGCTGCTATTCACAGCATCTGGTCCCAGCACTTTCACACTTCCCTTGGTGTGAAAATCCTTGGGAGAACAGGATAATCGTAGCTCCCAGAACCCTCTTTTCATAAATTAGCAACCAGCCAGAGAACAGAGAGCTGTCTATGGGAATGGTGAAGGGACTTCAACCTCCTGTTGATGCTGGGGAGGAAGATCGCAGGACAGTGGGGGTGGGGAGAGGGCTTGGGGTAGATAAAGGGGAGCTGTTTTGGCCGCCTTCTCCTCTCCTTGTTTGTGGCTGTCCTCCACTGCCTCAGGTTCAGAGGGAATGAGGGCTTTGGCCTGGCCAGGAGTTGCTTCAAGGAGAATACACCCCCTAGCTCTCAGCTAGTAAGGGGCTCCTTTCCTAGGCTGGGTCTTTTTAGACAAAGGGGAAATGTCCCCCATTTGTCATACTCCAAAAGCTCATAGCCTGACCCCCTGTATATACTGTCTTTTTAAAAAATATATTTTTATTGATTTCAGAGAGGAAGGGAGAGGGAGAGAGAGAGAGAAACATCAGTGATGAGAGAGAATCATGGATCAGCTGCCTCCTGCATGCCCACACTGGGGTTTGAGCCCACAACCCGGGAATGTGCCCTTGACGGGGAATCAAATCGTGACCTCCTGGTTGGTAGGCCGATGCTCAACCACTGAGCTATGCCGGCCGAGTGTATATAATGTATTGATAACTTTGGGGGCAAACAGCATCCCTGGGAGAGCTCACTAAGATTTCTGGGGGTGAATGTTTATGGTTCTGGAATGCTTACAACACTGACCCAGCATGCAAAGCAGCTCCTCTCTCCATGTCACAACTTTGACTGTCGTCTCCTTTTCCCTGGCCTGCTCCTCTAGTCACTATTCATCTAAAACGAACTTCCTCTCACTCCAAGTGGACTTGCTCTTTTGGCTAATGAACAAGTGCACAACACATCTTTACTGAAGACCTATCGGATGGGAAGCCATGCCCACTTAGTGGGCAAGACAGATACCAGGTAAAACCCTGGGTTTCTTGGGGCTTGGACTCCAGTGGCAGGATAATTGAGTCAGCCCGCAATGGAGACCTAGTTGTGTGTTCTTAGCCTATCCTGGGTTAGCCTTTGGATATATGTGGCAGGAACATTCATGACTTGTTAGAATTATAAAAACATCACTCAGCCAACCAGAGGATCCCCCTCACACAGCTCCCCTCCCTTCCTATTGAATCCTGGAGGCGGCATTTCTGTGCTAAGAACACCAGGACTTAGGAGGGGTTTTGCTCTGACTGTAGTGTGGCCAAGACTGCAGCCGGCAAACATTCTTAGGGGCCGCCCAGCACTCGCTGCTCTAAGAGGGTGGAAACTGGAGACGAAATCCATCCTCACCCTCGCCCCAGGCTTACTGTCTGGCCCTCCAGGGGTGCTGAGTTGGCAGGTGGGCACGAGGAGAAGGGTTCACCTTAGTGAACACCCAGCTCCTTCTGCAGCAGGGTGAACATCACGCTGTGAATTTGCTGTGTGGGTTGGACAAGCTTCCCGGGTTTTCGGCCTGGTGTTATGATACCATCAGCTGTTTCTCATAGTTTCAGGGTCTGAGCATCCCTGCTTATACTCAGCACTACAAAGCTCTGTGAGTTTGTGTACACAGGAGGCCACCAAATGTCTGGAGAAGGAGGAGGGAGGTGACAGTGTACAGACATCTGCTTAAGTGGCAGCTAGATTCAGTTCTTACCTAGGAACCCAGTCAGAGGTCCCAGCCTTGGCACTGGTGCTCCAAGGCCTGTGTGGATACAGCGACAGCCTCAAATGACTCGGGGAAGGTCAAGGGGCAACATTGCGGACATTCAGAATGGAGGACTCTTGGATGTGAATCTGGCCTCACCTGCCCGCTCACAGCCCAGCAGACTGAGGTTCAGCGATGTGAGATAACTTACCCTCAGTCCCACAGTCAACAGAAGGCCTGGTCTGGAACTGAGAAGGCCTGTCCCTTCAGTCACTGCTCTTCCATCCCCATGGACACTTAGCCCATCAACAGAAAATTAATTTCATACAGATACATGTCTATATTTTCATGAAGAAAAGTACAAGCAAAAGTTTTCTTTTGGTAAGAGGTTTAAATATGTCCAATAGCCCCCGAAGAGAAGAATACAACTTTCCCCGAAGCCGGCGTCACTTCCCTGGCAGGACATGACCACCCCATGCTCTTAAGTAAAAAGCTTCGTCCAACCAACGTGAACGTGTTGTGGCGCACATGCTTTAATAGCGGATCCCTTTCACCCCGTGAAACCCAGGCAGGTGTGTGTGTACCTGCACGTGCACCGAAGCAGGCACACTACAACAGGGATTTTTGTTGTAATAGTTTTTGTTGCACCAATATCTCAAATGAATTTCTGGAAGAAGTGACTGTTTCTGGAAGAATCTGTCCTTTTTTATTTTATTTTATTCATTTATTTATTTTAAATCCGTACCTGAGGATATTTTTCCCATTGATTTTTTTTTTTTTTTTTTTTTTTTTAGAGAGAATGGAGGCGGGAGAGAGAGAGAGAGAAAGAGAGAGAGATCTAAGAGAGACGCATTGGTTGCTTCCCACATGCACCATGATTGAGACTGGGGATCGAGCCTGCGACTGAGGTATGTGCCCTTGACTGGGAACCAAACCTGTGACCCTTTGGTCCTCGGGCTGATCCTCTAACCGCTGAGCAACCAGCCAGGGCAGAATCGGTCCTTTTTAGATAGAAGCTCAGGCATTATTCATTGCCAGTGTGGTCAGTATTCCCAATTCTTTTTTTCTCTCTCGCATGTGTAAGTGATACTGGAAAAGAAGTAACGAACTTCCTATTCCAGAAGTTCATTTATAAAGTGGTTATGGGGACTGGAAATACATTTTCTCATAAAAAACATTATATGTGGTTTAATTAATGCTTGAAACTTGCTTCACTTCATATAGAGTTGAAATGCTGCCCATTTGGAATTAATGCAAGTATGAAACACTACTTTTTCACCATCTGTGCTTAAGTAGGAAAACTGTAAAGTCAAATAAGATTTTAAAAAACGATTGTGAATGTTGGTGGTAAGGTGTGCAGCCTGTTTGAAATGGAGGTAGATGGAGACTCTGAGGGTTCTGGATGGACCCTTTAGGTTTCCAAGGGCTTTAGGTGTTGATGATCCTGGTTCTTGGGAATGGCTTATTTGATGTGACTTTCTCTGCCTTCCTAAGGCATCATTAACCCTCTGTTTAAAGATGTGATAAGGGCTTGGGCTTTTGCTAGCAAATGGAATAATGTCAGGGAAGGGAGAAAGAGGGAAGCCCCTTTCCTCCTGAGATCACTGAGTCCAAGTCGGAAGAAAGTGGACAAAGAAACTGCCCATATGTGTGAGCAGCAACACCTTATGGTGTGTGGGTTCCCTGGCACTAAATTTTTGAGGAGAGTGAGGGGAGCAGAGAGAATTGATGCATAGCCCACTTATGTGGCTCGAGCCTAGTGTTTCATAGTCATCACTGATATCCCAGAACCCTGAACTCTCCTTGTTTCCAATATGTCACCCCAAATTAGCATGTTGACACCATTCAGGCAGCCTGGTGTCATGCGATCCTATGAAAGAAATACCCTGTTAGCCAGTAGGAGTGATATGATGCCCACCTGAAACCTGGACCCAGCCAAAGCTCCGGAACAAGTCCACAGATAGTAACTCTGGAAGCCCTCCCGGCATCTGGTCAACCCATACATTTGGGGAGTGGGAAGAAGATAGGGGAGTGGGTGAACAGAGTGATTGGAGAGCATCCCAATGAGAAGACATGGGATCCACAGAAAAAAGAGAAGGACTGAAAACATTTTGAGTGGGGCATGAGTCTCACTTGATTAGAGAGCATTACTGCGTGAGAAAGCTATTTGGAGATGGGCCCAGGCCTTGAATGGTAAAACAGAAGAAGGAGAGGACTTGACATTTCAAGTCTCCCCTGTAAGGAGAAAGAGATTGAGGGGATGAGGTGCGGTAACTTCCCTGCACCATCTACCAGGGACATTGATCCTACCCCTGGTCTGGCTCAAGTTAAAGCAAACAGAGTGATTAACTGGCATCATAGATGCTGGTCAGCGGAAAGTAATCATAAATTCATTGTGCTCATGATGCTAACTAGTGCTTGGTTTAGAGGAATAGAGGTTGATGAGAATTGTCTGAAAATTATGCAGTCTATCTATCTATTCTTTTTTAATTCTTAGAATCTGTTCTTGAATCACACCAGCTGTGGCTTAAACTACATGCTTTTGGTCTCCAGTGGAAATGCTTTGAACAAATTCAACGTTGTGAAGAAGCCATCAGCCTACATTGGGGGGTGGTTTAAGAGACAAAATTATGGGACGCCTTGTCGTATTTATGATAAGAACATTGTTTTCTTTCTAAGGATCAATGGAAGAAATTTCTCTTAGACCTTTGTTCCAAGAATAGCTATTTCTCCTAAACATCAGGCTTTTATTTTGTGGACACTGTGAACCATGTAACTGGCCATGTCTCTTATCCACTAGGATCTCACATGCAAATGTGAAGCAATGGTAAGCAATGTCAGAGCCTTACAACGTGTAGAAGTGAAATTATATTCTTTAGCATCTGCATCTGATGTTTTCTTTCTTGTTTCTCCCTTTTCTTTATTTCCTAATTCACCTATTGCTTTGCTTTCATTATAATCCATGAATTTTTTAAAATTAATCTAAAATTGTTTGGGGGATAAGGTGGTTAAATAAATACAAAGGTGGTGAAAGGGTGCTAGCTCACACAAGTCCATTTGCTGACTGTGGTTGGGTGGCTTGAACAACAGGCTATTCATAAGTACAGGAAATTTGCAAGACTGATGTTAGAAACTCTGGAAGTACCTGCACTATTTATAGTTGCATTTTTAAACAAATTCTTGAATCTGAGCTGTGAATATGTGCCATTCTAACTGGAAAGGTAATTATCAAATTCCTTAGTAGTCCATTTGGCCATGGTATAGAAGCGCCACCACACTCAGAGGAGTGAGACACTGGTGATTTCTTTCATCTAAGCAACACTGTTTTCTTTTTAAGGTCAATTCTATGTATATATCCATTCAAAGATCAAAGTCCAAATACTTAATCAAAACCACTGATTTTGCAAATCCTTAGCCAATCTTGGATCAGATTTGCAACCACCAAGTAGTGAAGAAAGCAAAGCAAAATGGAACTAGGCCCTTACAAAATACATAGTGTATTGAATATAGTCCCCCCCCCCCCCCCCCCCCCCCAGTTAGCACTTAACACTGAATGCTGTTGATCTTCAAATTATCCCTTTCCCCTCAACTGGGAGAAGAAACAAGCTGAGGCTAGAAATGTTTTAAAGGGGCAAAGAAGGGTGTTGATTTTCTGAATGCTTCTCTCCTTCTGTTTCTCCCTGTGTCATCGGGTCTCAAAAGGGAACAGAGATGAGCCTACCTGTTTCCAGATAGTACAAGTACCGGGTATGAATCTCAGGGAGGGCAGAGCGTAGGTGTGACGTATGGAAGTGATTCAATCTTCCTGGACCCACTTCCCTTCAGGACCAACCAGAGGCCAAATTGGTAGGGAGAGAGAAAGAGCTTGGTCTTTGTTTATTTGGCCTTTTTTTTCCATTGGGAGTGATTCTGACTCTCACCTGCTTAGAACCAAGGATGCCAAGGAGATTTTCTGGTATAAATACTAACAGTGCAGAAAATTAGCCCAGTCTGGATAGGAGTTCGAAAAAGAGAGAATCAAGCCCATTGTGTTCTTAAAGAAAAGACGTTGGGGGGAAATCACAACTTGTACATTTCAAAAGAACATCTTGCCAGTTTTCCCTTTTTGAGATGTGACATAATAAATACTAATTTGTACCCACTTGCCTTTAAAAAAAGCCCCTCGGCAATGCATGGTGGTTATCTCTGAGTGATGGGATTCCAGGGGGATATTTTTCTTTTGTTTGGCTCTATGCTCTGATTCCCCCTCAATGGAAGTAAATGAGGATGTGGTTGGATGTTAAGTCAGGTTCTAAATCAGTATGTAAAGAAGAAAGCCATGTCCAGTAAAACTGCCATTGAAGATAATGTCCCTATTAAAATAAGATATACATGGCTGTGTGCATCACAAAGTAGTTGCCTTGCATTTAGGGACCAAGTCATGTGAAAGAACACACATCCTTTTTCTGTTGTTGTTGTTAATCCTCACCTGAGGGTGTTTTTCCATTGATTTTTACCAGGACCCTTCAGTCTTCAGGCCGATGCTCTATCCACTGAGCAAAACTGGCCAGGGCAAGATACATATCTTTATCTGTATATCTCAGAACCCATTGAAGGTGCCAATCGGTGCTCAACTTGGTGGGACCTGAAACCAGTGCTGAGAGAGTACCTGCCATCTGTTCTTCAGTCTGTGGAGTCTATACTCACTGAGTGGAACGGCCCGAGGAAACAGCTTCACTGTCAAAGCTAGCTCACTCTCTCTCTCTTCCCCACCTACCCCCAAGGATGTGGTGTGGGGGGCCTTGTCTTAAAGCTGGGCTTGCAAGGCAAGTCATTATATTAGATTGCATATTGTAGATCAATAAAATTAGCATTTTATTCTAAGGTGAATTAATATAATTTATTGAATTCTAAGGTGAATGTGTCCACTTCTCCTAAGATTCTGAAAGCCTTAGGCAGGGGGATAGGAATGGGGAAGTTCTAGGGATAAAAACAGGGCCTTTTAGGGGTCCATGAGGGTGCCTACCTACATTTGCTTGGAAACCCAGCCCGGGAGCTCTGGGCTACAGCAAGAGTCATTTGTGAGGGTGACTCTTAACTATGGGTCATTTTTCTATTTGGGATCCTGCTCTGGTAGGCTGGGGTGGGGGACAGGAAGACAGATAACTTGGGGGGTTGGAGTGGAGTCATTTTTATTTAATCCTCTCCCTCACTCTCACCTCCCCAAATAGAAACAAGTCCTCACAAGACTGATATGCCACTGGGAAATACATGGGGTCCCACACAGAGGGAATATTCACCCAACACATACTTTCAAAATATATATGTATATTTATTGACTTCAGAGAGGAAGGGAGAGGAAGAGAGAGAGAAACATCAATGAGAGAGAATCACTGATCGGCTGCCTCCTGCAGGCCCCCTAATGGGGATCAAGCCCCAACCTGGGCATGTGCCCTGACTGGGAATCGAACTGTGACCTCCTGGTTTATAGGTTGATGCTCTACAATTGAGCCACACCGGCCGGGCACCCAACACATACTTATTGAGCACCTATTATATGTGAGGCTCCCAGGGTAAGTACTGAGTCTCCTTGGGGGCAGCCTATACACTATTTCCTCCCTCCTTGCCATTGGGGCAGGAAGAAAATGACAGAGAAGACACAATTATGGCTGCTCATTGCTGCCTCATTCAGACTTGTCCAGCCCTGCTGATCATGCGGAGCAGGACAGTGTCATTAAGACCTTGGTTTTGGAGTCAGACAGAGCTGGGTTCCAATCCTACTTCTGGCATTTGTGAGCTGCATGACTTTGCTCAAGTTATTCGGCCTTTCTGAGCCTCAAGCAAGTCATAGAATCATTCCGTCAATGGAAATGATACTAATTGAGCACCTACTATGTGAAAGTACTGGGGATAAGTACTGAGCCACGTTCTCTGCCCAAGAACCTGTAGGAAAGACCAACGTTCATACCGTGGTAAGTTCCCCCAAAGGGAAAAGGAAGAATCCTATGAGATTGTATAGCCGAGGCCCTACTTTGGGTCATTTTGGGAGAGTGGCTCTCTGAAGAACTGCTTTAAGTGGAGAACTGTGGGATGAGAAGGTGCTGGCCAGAATACAAGTGTGGGAGAGAGCATTCCAGCAGAGGGTAAAGCATTTGTCACACCTCCAGTCTATGAAGCCCCCCCGCCCCCTGAAACACCCCCCCCCAAAGCAGGGGAAGCCCTTCTTAGCTAAAAATAACTTGCTGAGCCTCTGGGGACAATCCTGCCACTGCCCAGAGTCCCCCAGAGAGCCCATTCTGTGGCTAACCCTCCGTGCCCCACCCCACAGGATGTGTGGGGTTGGTGGTCCTCAAGCTGCAGCCCCCGACCTTTCCGGCTCACTCTGCCTCCCTGAGCGTGTGTCTCCAGTGAGGCTGGGCTCCCAAGCTGGGCGTCTGCCAGTCAGTCTGGCCAGGGAAGTAACTATTTTGGGAATTTTTATGATGGAACAATATTTTTTTGGTAAACAAACGGAAAGCTGTTAAACAGGGACGCTCACCCCCTACCTCCTGGTTCACCTTCCTCCACGTGGAGGTGTTACAGAGGCGGCCCTGTCCAGTGGGGAGAATGTCCCCAGGGCTCCCCACCTTCAACACACACCCCATCATTTCTCTTGGGATCAACATCTATGGAAATCGGGGAGGCTCTCCCCTACCCATGCCCTGCCTTGAATTCCTTAAAAATAAAAGCTCTTGGTGTGGTCCGGGGGAGTGGGAGCCAGTGTCTGATGAAGGGACTCAGCCTGATGAACCCCTAGGGCAGTGGTTCTCAACCTTCTGGCCCTTTAAATACAGTTCCTCATGTTGTGACCCAACCATAAAATTATTTTCGTTGCTACTTCATCACTGTAATGTTGCTACTGTTATGAATCATAATGTAAATACCTGATATGCAGGATGGTCTTAGGCGACCCCTGTGAAAGGGTCGTTTGACCGCCAAAGGGGTCGCGACCCACAGGTTGAGAACCGCTGCCCTGGGGCTTAAGGATGCCCTGGCTCCAACATTAGCTCTGGAAGGGACCATAGAGACCACTGCCACACACCCCCTTCATCCCTCTTTACAGGAAGGTAACTAAGGCCCAGAGAGGGGAGACCCTTCTCCTAAGGTCACAGAGCTCATCCATTACAAATGAGGTCAGCATCCCAGACACCAGCCTCCTAGTCCTGTTCTCGCTCTTCAGGAAGAATAAGCCCGACTGGTGGTCAAGAAGAGGAAAGAAGCCCAGCCGGATGTGGCTCAGCGGTTGAGCGTCAACCCAGGAACCAAGAGGTTGCCGGTTTGACTCTGAGGTCAGGGCACATGCTCAGGTTGCGGGCCATCCCCAGTAGGGGGTGTGCAGGCGGCAGCCGCTGGGTGATTTTCTCTCATCATGGATGTTTCTATCTCTCTCTTCCTTCCTCTCTGAAATCAATAAAAACATATTTTAAAAGAGGAAAGAATAGATTTCAAGCCTGGTATTTTACAGAGAGCCCACACACTATATACTCACAGGAAATCATCAAAGTACTACATTCCTAAGCATTGACCCCCACCTCAACCTCACCTGGGAGAGGACTCACCTTACTTCTGAGGACCAGCCTTTCATCCTGGCCCTGGTGTGGCCTCTCCAGGGGTAGACACCTACAGTGGCACCCGCCTCTGATTGACTGCTACGGAGCCTGGGACTTCGCTACCGAGGGCCCCCTCGTTGCTGCTGAAAAACCATTCCTGCCTAACCTCCAGCCGTTCCATCATCTCTTCTACACAGTGGCTCCCAAGCATCCACAGCTGCCTGGGCCTTGTTTTCTCAGAGAAGGCCCTGGTCATTTCTAAATGCTTGAGCGCAGAGAAAGATAATTAGGGCCCCCAACTGAAAACAGGATCAGTACATTGCCTTCCCCTCCTGGCAGAGCTAGGAGGCCACTATTACTGTTTTAGTGATACTAGTAACAATAGCTACCTTTTATTGAGCCTCCACTAGAACCTTATAGATATTTAAAAAAATATTTTTATTGATTTCAGAGAGCAAGGGAGAGGGATTAAGAGATAGAAACATCAATGATGAAAGAGGGTCACTGATTGGCTGCCTCCTGCATGGCCCCCTACTGGGGATTGAGCCCACAACTCAAGCATGTGCCCTTGACCAGAATTGAACCTGGAACCCTTCAGTCCACAGGCCGACACTCTATCCACTGAGCCAAACCTACTAGGGCTGGACATCTTTTCATTTCATATAATAGCCATGCATGGTATGGATTTATGCATCCTACTTCACAGAAAAAGATACTGAGGGCCAGAGAAACCCAAGATCACATGACTATTAGAGTTGGGATTCACTCCAGCTCTGTCTGGCTCTAATCCCACAGCTCTCCCCACCAGGATTCCTCACCAGGCTGCCTCCTCCCACTACATGGCCAGAACGTGTAGCAGAGGGGACTTGGTTTACAAGCTCCAATATATCACATGTTGGGATTGAAGGAAACAGGCAAATAGAACATATCACCTAAGTTTTGAGTCTTATATTGGTCAGGCGTCTCCCATCTTGAGTGATAGAAACCCAACTCAATCTAGTTTATGTAAGAGAGGGCTAATCTTCATTTGTGTGCCTGGGAAGTCCAGGGTTACATCTGGTTTTAGGAACAGCTTGATCCAGGACAGTCTTTCTCTTTTTCCTCCTCTTGGTTCTACTTGGCTTATTCTTCAGACAGGCTTTCTCCACATGATGGTATCAGTGCTTGCTGGAGCCCCAGAATCACCCTCTCAGCAGAAAGGGACCATTTTCTTTCACAGCTTTGGTGAGAAAAATCCCAGAAGGACTCCAATTGGCTGGCTTAGGTCATGTGCCCATCTCTGAGCCAGTCACTGTAGCCAGGGGGATGGAGGATCTGAGCCTGGGGACATGTGCCACATAGAATGTGCTTTCCACAGGGAAAAGAGTCTCAGTATCTGATGAAGGGGACAAAGGTCTGGAAGGACAAAAACAACAGATATTCTTATGCTTGGGGACCGGAGGCATGTTGGCACCACTGAAAATCAGAAGGAAAACTTAGGAGGAAGGGTTACTTAGAATAACAATACTAAGTATAACAACAGCAATAAACAATATTTATTACTTTACAGCTTACAAAGCCCTTTTATACTCCTGTTTAGTCCTCATCTAACCCTGAAAGGCAGACAGAACAGGTGTTGTTTCTGACCTCATTTTACAGATGAAGGGACAGGTTGGAGAGGATAGATGATGTGCTCCCGGCTGGCGGGTGGCAGGTCTGGGACTCCCATAATGGACGCACACCCATGTTCTCTGAGATCGGGAGGGGAGACAGGTGGAGTGTGAGGTGTCTGGCATCCTAAAGGCAGATGCTACTCTCAAAGTAATAAGCACACCTGAGCATGTCACTTTGGGGTCATTCAGCCTCGTGTGGTCCCCTGCTAGGTGCACCTGGCATGTGTGCCAGGTTCTTACCTGTCTAGGTCACTGCTCTACCTGCTGAATCTTCTCTGGGGGATAGAGGGTGGGGACCAGAGCGGCAGGCCAAGGACTGAGTCTTAGGGAGCGATGCGGGGAGAGTCAAGGAGGGGAGCATGGTTGGCCCCAGCTTCAGACAACCTTTGCCAAAGGTCCCACAAGCCTTTGCATCTGCTGGGCAGACCAAGCCGGACATGTGGAACCTATAGATTCTGAAAATCCCATCAGTGCAACTGGACTGGGTTGACACCAGGTAAATTGTACCTTCTGGGGTCTGATTGCACTTCTCTTTAATTAAGTTCAACTTAAATTACTCAAACTCCATTTATTGAGTTCCCACGATATGCCAGGCATTGTGCATCTATTGTGCACCAGGTGTATGGGAAGAAGTAATTTCTGCCTTTTTAAGGGTCACTCATTCACTTAACCCCCATTACTTCCCAGACACTGTGTTGAGCACTGGGTGTACAGAATCTGGTGACATTCTTATTTTAGGTTGGGTGGAGTGACACATTTATGCCCGACGGATCATAATACATACACCTGTGATAAGTGATTTGATCAGCATATTAAAAAGTACATTGGGATTATAGAGATAAAAGTGACTAATTTTTGTTTGGGAGATTCAGGGAACTCTTGATAAAGAGATGTTATCTGAGCTAGACTAGCAGAGCAAAGGAACAAAGCTGAGTGTGCAGCACATTTAGAGGGTGAATGGGGAGCTGTGTGGAGTCGGGAGAGTCGGCCCACAGGGCGAAGTGGAGGGAAATGGAGGGTGGGAAGGGGCTAAGCTTGAAGGCCAGCCCAGGGGTATTCATTCTATCCTTTGATGCCCTGGTCCCTTGGAAGGGAGATCCTTGCCTGGTGTGTGTGTCTATGTTTTGCTTTTCAGTCACCTGCTGGTTTCATGCTTTGTTCTCTGATTAGTATGCCCTATTGTTCTCTGATTAGTTTTGCCTTGTTGCCTCTTAAAATGTAAGCTCCCAGTGGGCAAGGATTTGCCCAGTTTTCATGCATTTTTTTTAAAGTCCTGACCCTGGTACAGTGCAATGATAACCAGAACCTGGCACTGCATTGTCCAAATATATCATAGGAACAGGGTGGCCATGAGCTCTACTGTGGGCTGGGAGCAAACTCCAGGGCAATCAGAGTTGCTGGCCCTGAGCTCTCGCTGGGGTCCCTCATCTACCTTCTGGGGTTGCCCATGATGTATACGCTCAAATGTGCTGGTTGTCCACTGACCCCATTCCCCCTCATTTGATAATAGAACTCCGAGTCTGATCAGGGCACACGCCACCCAGCCTCTTTTGCTGCTTGGTATGCCCATACAACTACATTCCCCCCCCTGGGATGTGAGTAGAAGTGACCCCATTTGAGCTGCCCTCCCTTTTCTCCCTTCCCACACACGGGGAAGCCGCCTGGGACACAGCAGTGGAAGCTGTGTGTTAAAGATGAGAGTCACCTAATGGCCTAGACTGCCTCTCTGTGTCCTGCTGTCTTTTTTTTTCTTCTTAATATATTTTTATTGATTTCAGAGAGGAAGGGAGAGGAAGAGAGAGATAGAAACATCAATGATGAGAAAGAATCACTGATTGGCTGCCTCCTGCACACCCCACACTAGGGATCGAGCCCGCAACCACAGCATGTGCCCTGACCGGGCATTGAACCGTGACACCCCCCCCTCACCTCCGCCTCCCTACCCCCCAACCCTTGGTTCATAGGTTGACACTCAACCACCACTGAGCCACGCCATCTGTCTGGGCTGTCCTGGTGTCTTTTTAAGCCTCTTTATCATACTTTCGTCTGTACCTGAATCTGTTCTCATCCTTCCTAATGCCGTGACCCTTTAATACAGTTCCTCATGTTGTGGTGACCCCCAATTTCATTGTTACAAATTGAACATAATTAAAGCATAGTGATTAATCACAAAAAAATATGTAATTATATATGTGTTTTCCGATGGTCTTAGGCGACCCCTGTGAAAGGGTCATTCGATCCCCAAAGGGGTTGTGACCCACAGGTTGAGAACCGCTGGTTTCCTAGCAGGAACCTCGGACAACCAGTTCTTTGTCCCATGCTTTGGACAAACCACCTTATCTTTCTAGGCCTCCTCTGTCAGACGGGAATACTAATAACTCTCTCCTTGCTCCATGGGAAGCATGTAAGAGCTGCAGATGTGGCTGTGATTTGAAAAGCGCAGGAGCAAGGCATAGGTGCATGGGGAGCATTTTCAGGGTGAGTGAGTGTCTCTGATCATGGTTTATTACTCAACATTTCCTTTCAGGAGTGTTCCGTGGCTCAGTGAAACTGCTGGTCCAGCTAATCAGAGCCAAGGAGGGCTCTGTGGATATTCATCATCTGCCCAGAATAATTCTCCCCAATCTTTAAAGTGCTCGGAGAACACAGTTTGTTTTGGCTGTAATGGGCCAGACCTAAGGAATGATCTGGGCCGAAAAGCTTTTACACAATTGTAAGTAACGAAACGTGCTGAACCCAGCTGAACCTCATTAAACTGCCACGGTAGGGTGAGTGTTTATGTTTCATGTTCATGATGTTCGAATGTTAAATTCACATGAAAAAAGTAAGCACTGAGATGAAATAACTGGCCAAGTCTGGGCCACTATTCCAAGAGGAAAGGAACTTGATGGTGACAGCGGTGCTGACAGAACGCACTGACTGTTCTCGGAGGGCCCAGCTCAGACGCGACCCAGGCTTCCACTCTGCTGGCCCACCCATCACCTCCATCTGCCTTTTCTCATGTAACCCCATGCCGGGCTCCGGTGTTTGCTCAACACACACACGGTTGATTTATAATAAATGAGGGATAGAGAGAATCAGGCACAGAGCAGAGTTTAGGGATTAATTGGAGATGTTGAATAAAAAAGGAAGATGTGCAAGAAAGAAATGACAAGATGTTTGAAAACTTGGAAACCAGTTCCTTCCCTAAGTTACAATAGGAGAATAGTAAAACCAATCGTGGCTCAATCACACAGTCCAGGCATTAAAAAAAGTCTTAATTGTCTACTGTGCACTTAGTTCTGGGACAAGATTGCCGACTTTGTATTATGCAGCTATTTAAGATTATAGTTATGAAGCTTAGGTGACAACATGGAAAATGCATATGATATGACTCTGGCAGGAGCCGCAAGGGTCAACATGTATATACAATCGGATGGCAGCTAGATTACAAAACAGACAGGTGCCGAGGAGAGGGATGTGAGGAAAACACTGGAAGGAAGCAATGATTGTGTTTAGGGTGATGAAGTCTACTTGTCTTTCTTTTCCTAAATTTCTGTAGTAATTATATTCCATCGGTACATCTAAAAAATAAGAAGGGACATCATCTGACGCTCACACATTGGTCCAGCCAGCCCTCAAGGAGCCCTCCCCACTGGGCGAGCCCATCTTCTCATGCCAACCGACCGTTGCCATTCTCCAGGTGTCAGGCCCCGGTGCTCGGAGTCTAAATCATACCTGTTAACGTTTGGGAGGGGCCCGGATAATCAAAAAGGCACCCCTGTTTTCAGTGATGGCAGCTCAGCAGCTCTCCAGTGGAAACGGTTCCCGATCCAGCACAACTGCGGGGGCTGGTATTTCCCCCAACTCTCAGGGCCTGGGCGCCCATCCATTTGGGGCACGAGATGAAACACTTGGCCAGCCTCCCACCTTGGGAATGGATGGGCCAGGCCCCGCATGCCAAGCCATAGCCAGGCACTCACAGCTGTTCCTGCCTCCCCTGGCCAGAGCGGAGGTCCTGTCTGCCCACTGTAGGTAGGCCCGTCTGGGCATGACTCTGGGATGCAGCTCAGAATCAGACAGATCAGAATTTTGAAAAACTGTACAAATATTGAATTGAAGAACTACATGCACATGGTTAGAAAAATAAAACAATACAGAAGGGCTTACAGCAAAGAACAGACCTCGGTTCCACTCCTCTTGGATTTAGTCTTGTCTCCCGGAGGCAACGGCTTTTAACTGTTTGGGGTTTTGGCTCTGCCAGTTTACCTTCCTATCTCTAAGTGGTGGGTTAATAACTCTACTGTGTCCCGGTGGATCCTCTGGGGACTTTGTCTCCCTGCTCTGATAAAGCAGGATTTAGCTCATCTGTACTCTTGGGTAGAATCCGAGAAGTGCCTCCCAGACCCTCCCTTCAAAACCAGACTTGCTGCCCAGCTACAGGGGGTGTGGTCAACACATGGCCACCAACTGCCAGATCCTTCAGGGGCAGCCTCAGGGGTACAGAACCGCCTCGCCCCAGGTGGCACCCTTTCCGGGCCAGCCTGCATCCAGTGACAGCATAGTGAGGGACTAGGCCAGGCTATTTCCGCTCAACATGGGATTCTAACAGTGAACACTCACTTCAGTGCTCTGGGCCCAGTCATCGTGGGCTCGATAGGGTCTGCATCGTTGTTTGACTCTCCTTCTGCCACCTGCTTCCTTCCCTTTCTTTCACAGGTGTCATCCCAATAAACATCATGTGTCCCTAAGTGTCTCAGTGTCTGCTTCCAGGGAGCCTACCTGTGACAAATGCCCTCATCCCTCTCCCAGTTTTTCAGACTTTATCAATTTGTACTGTCAATGGGAACTACATCTCCTCCAATTCCCTCCCGTATGTAGTCCCAAGTTAGGTTAGCCCTGAGGGAGGTTTGTGCGAAATTTGGAAGGCAGAAGTGAAGTAACAGCCATTTTTACTCTTTAAAGGTTAGTGCAGAGCCAGGCGCCAATCTTGCCTGCTGTCTCCAACATGCGACTCACCTGGTTGGCTGCTGCCGGGGCTCCTCCAGCTCTTCTGTGTCCTGGCCAGATGCACGTGCAGCTCCACGATGGGACACCTGCTTGTCTGAAGTCCATCCGCAGGGTGGAGATTGGAGGTAGAGAGAGACAGGGTGTCCTTGTGGGTTTCAGGTTGTCCTTCCACTTCCTCACTTCCATTTTTTCTTCTCAACTGCCCATCCTGCTGGCCACAGGCCCAACACCAGACACAGAGGCAATAGTTTTACATAGGCTATTTAACCAGGACCCATAACTACATACAGTCTAATCCCCATAACGGTTTCCTTTTTCTTGGATTCTAACTGATAACAGTCACTATTTCCAGTTCTTCTATTGATAACTTTGTTTCATCAGCTCTTATATTGTACTTTATTCCTTATCTTAAAGGTAGGATATTAGTATCACCATCCTTGTCTTCCCCCCTCCCCCTCCCTCTTTTTTAAAAAATTTCATCTCTTCCATTAGGTATTTTTAAATTTCTACATTTTCCAGCACGGTAACATTACACCCCGCCCTAAAATCCCTTCTTTGTTCCTGGCCCACTCTAGAAGTTGAAGGCCAATAAACAGCAACTGGAGTGGTGTAATTTATATGGGCCAATGGGCACCGGGCCTAGTGCTGGTTTGTTATCATATTTCTTTCCCTGTATGTCACCCAAAGAACAATATTCTTGGCCCCAAGATCAAATAGATGGTCTTGTTTTATGTGCCATCATTTGCTCAAATGCATTTTACCTCTTATGTTGTTTCATTTTTGGATCCATAACTTTCTTGTTTAGTGGTTTGTTTTTCCCAGAGTTTTTGATCGCTTTCTTTTTTCTGTTTGGACAAAGAAAGCTAGGTCTTTGTCATCATGTTCTAGTTTTTTAATCATTTGATGTGTTTCTTAGAATCTATTATATTCTTCTAGAAGACTTTCTCCTTGGGACCCACTGACATTTTAATGCACATCAATTTCTTTTGAGGCTTGCAAAACAGCTGTCATCCTGAAATTTCTTTTGGATTCTAGGTTAATCCCACCATTTCTTATGTTCTCACATTATCCTTTTGTTCTCTTGATGTTCATTCGAGTTTTGCTGGGGTTCATTATCACTTAGCTTATCCACAAGGCATGCTCAAGAAGGAAATAACAAGTACCTACGTGAGGATTTAGCTGTGTGACTTTGGCAAGTTCCTAACTCTTTGTATTTCAATTACCTCAACTACAACATGGGGATTATGTCACCTATCTCCTGGGATAACTGTGAGCTTTATGTATGACAACCGTGGTAGAGTGCCTGATTCTTGGTGCTGAGCAAATTTTAGTTCATTTCCCTAATTCAGCCACCTTCCCCGCCTTAAGAGATCTTAAAATGCTCCCATTGCCTATGAAATAAAGTCCAAATTTTTAGCATGGCCCAAGGCCCTCCATAATTGGATCTCAATTGACCTTTTCAAACGTACTCCTTATTACTCCCTTCATGTACCTTCAGTCCTGCCAAAATCTTCTCCCAGCACACCTGTGTCTCATAGCCACCAGGCCTCCACTTTCTCTGTTCTCTTTGTCTCCCTTTGAAAGCCTTGCCCATAATGTGTGTCCAAACCCATTTCCCAGCTCCACCATATATCCTTCCATGATCTCCAGGTACAAACAATCCAGATGTCTCCTCTGGCTTTTATCCCCTACTACTGGGTATTATAGGTATTATGGCTACACACTTGCCTGGCCACCTGTGGATGGACCAAACTCTTCCGATGCTTCTTTGTAGCTAGGGCAGCCGCAGTGGTGAATGGTCCCCTTTTTCAGGTTGGGCAGAATCCAGAATGTCTCTAGGCAACATTTTCAGAGAGCCAAAAAGCTACTTCTTTCCTCTCTCTTGCCAGTGTAGCTTCCCTCATCCATAAACAGCACCTCTCCACCCTCACCCCATGGAAGGGCCAACTTTACTTTTAGGGACCTTCTGAACACTGGGGAAGTGCTCTGCCGTCAAGTATCTCTTCCATTGGGATTTAGTTAAAGAAACAAATGCACACACCCCTGGGAAATATGTACATTAGTATAACTTATTAACACTGGCATTCACTCACTCACTCGCTCACTCCGACATATTAATTGACTCTGGTAAGCCAGGCGCTGTGGAGGACTTGGAGACACAGAGAAGAAAGACATAATTCCTGCTCACAGGGAAATCACAATTAGCTTAGACTTACGATCACTTGCCAGCTGAAAGTAGGGTGCTGGAGTATTTGAGGACTAGTAGTTGGCTATGTGGGTTGGGATGGTTCTGGAAGAGACTGTGAAGGCCCTGGGGGCCTCCATGGAGGAGGATCCACGGATTAGTGGGGTGCCTGGGACAGACTTGTCTTCATCTCACAGTTTAGCCTTCCGGGATGATGGAGACTGACTGGACCCCAGGCAAGGCAGGAAGGAGCTGGGAGAGAAGATGGAATGGAATATGACGTAGCCTCTGAGTACAGGGTTCTACCCACTAGATTCCTGCTCCATTCTCTCTCCTGACCCAGGTGAGACCCTGGACAGCTCCTATGCTCCTTATACCTGCATGGGAACCAGAGAAAGGAAAATCCCTTTTCTTCACCCACTCGCATTTCTGGCCACGGATGCTCCTTTTCAGGACAGGCATGGGAGGCATTGCAAAAGAGGGGCGGCTGAGCTGGTGCTCATCCCGGGCCCTGCTCTTCAGTGCCAGGCAGACCCAGGCACCCTGACCCGAGTGCTGCGGAGGGTTCCCAGCCCTGGGGGTGCAGAAGCTTGGTGTGTGTTTCTGAGCAGACATTGCAGCTTATTAAAACGTTGAATTCCGTCTGGTGGTCACATCCTGGACTGGCTGCCCCACGGCAGACAAAGCTCCTTTTGTAACCAGTGAGACCAAAGGAAAGAGGAAGCTGAGTTCTTAATGTAACCAACCAACCTCCAGCTAATATCAATAAATTTATTCCTGGACCTTTCCAAAACACAGCTTTGCTCATGTGGCGCTTTGGGGCTGCGGGAGCTGGCCGAGGCCTGGCAACGTCCGCACACCCAGGTTCTCCTTGCCCTTGGCCGGAGCCAGCTCTACAGCCCAGACTGTGAGGTCTTGGGACCCCATCCTTCTAACTGGGCTTTGTGCTGTCTTCCTTATTCTGGAAAAAGGCTGTCAGGGAGCCCTCCCTCTCCCCCCCACCCAGATCAGAGACCACAGGCTCTGGTAGCTGGAAGGGTTCTCAGTGGTAGCCAGTCCAGCACTTTTATTTCACGGGCAAGAGGGGAGGAAGGGGTACTGGGTCTCTGTTACCTACAGAGACAGTGACTGGGATGGGTCACCCTGCTCCACATCAAGAGATCCTTTTGCTTACACCACGCATGACTTTTCTTCTGGAAATGTGTACCCTTCAACAAAAGGATACGAGGAAAAGGGCAATTAGCTCTAAAGAACCAGTTCATAGCCCCGGCTGGTATGGCTCAGTTGGTTGGAGTGTTGTCCCGTGCACCAAAAGGTGGTAGGTTCCATTCCTGGTCAGGGCACATACTCAGGTGGTGGGTTTGATCCTCTGTCAGGGTGCGGGAGGCAACGGATCCATGTTTCCCTCTCTCTCTCTTTCTCTAAAAGCAATTTTTTAAAAAATGTTAAAACAACAACAACAATAACAAACAAGAACAGATGATGGTGGAAGCTAAAACAAAGTGATTGGCCTACAGGCAGGGGACTGTCCTGGTTGTCCCCACATCGTGCTGTAGACAATCTGGAGACCCAAGGAAGCTGTGGTGGAACTCCAGCCGGACTCTGAAGGCCTGAGAACCAGGGGAGCCGGTGTAAATCCCAGTCCGAGGGCAGGAGAAGGCCAGTGTCCCAGCTCAAACAGGCGGCAGGAAGAAAAGTGGGCAAACTCCTCTTTCCTTCGCCTTTGCCTTTGTTCTATTCAAGCCTGCGACAGATTAAATGATGCCGCCCACCCTGGGGAGAGCAGTCTGCTGAGTTCACTGATTCAAATGTTAATCTCATGAGGAAACACCCTCTCAGACACACCCAGAGATAATGTTTAACTAACTAGCTGGGCATCAAGTTGACGTATAAAATTAACCATCACAGTGTCCTTGCTTTTTACCAGTGTCGTGTTTGCCTTTTTTTTTTTTTTTTTCAAAATGGATCTCAAATTTGAAAAGAAATCAACTACAGCCCCTCATTCCCACTAAACCTTCCACACATACCTAGGACTTCCCAGGGATGCAAAGACTGGTTGTTGGGTGGGAGCAAAACTCATGGAGCTCATTTATGATGCAATTATAGTTACAGACAAATACCCACTAGAAAGTTAAATCTCAGCCAGTTGTTCTGTTGCTAGGACAGCGAAGGATAGCTTTTGGGAGACTAAATTGATAAATCATTGCAGGGTCTTATGCACATTGGGGGAGGCAATTAACCAAGTGATTTTTTTTTTAGAAGATACTCAGGGGAGCCGTCCTGCTTCAAAGCTCAGCTCTGACATGATTCACTGGCTGTGTGACCTGTGGACAGGGATGTAACCAACCTGTGCACCAGTTTCCCTATCTGTAAAATGGGATTAATGTTAACGTTGTTTGGGAAATTAAATGAATTAATCCATGTGAAGTACCTAGAACAGTGTTTGGCACATGGTAAATGCTCAATGTGTTAGTTGTAGCTATTGTTGTTATTATTATTATTGGAGGAATAAATGGAAACAATAAATCTCTTTTGCATGTTGGCTGAGGTACTGTGGATGCCAGGAGCATTGGGAGAGACAGGAGTTAAGAAGAAGAATAAGACATGGGCTCTGGTCTTGGGCATTGTGAGTCTACAAGCAGAGAGCAGATACTAACATGTCAAAAGGGAGGAATGCCCTGTGACTGAGACCAATAAAAAAAAAAAAGGCTGAGTTTTAAGAAAGGGGATTGGAGCTCAGAAGGGGAAGAGCAGAAATCAGGCCAAACCTGAACATTCTGAGATCTCAGAGATGGGGAAATTACCTTGAGTAATTTGGGGCAGTTGGAAAGAGAAAGTTTTTTCAGGTTAGAGGCCTAGTGTGAGTGTGTGTGTGTGTGTGTGTGTGTGTGTGTGTGTGTGTGTGTTCCCACTCACAAAAAGAAAGGCCACTTTTTTTTTTTTTTTTTTTAAAGAAAAGAGAGAAAGGAACTTTTCCAACACCTCCCTGTAACCTCATTCCACTAGGCGGCTTCCTATACTCATTAGCACATCAGCTATGGCACCTTTGTTCCGCTCAGGCTCCCAGGATACCCGGGGGAATTCTGAGAGGCCAGCTTTGCCTGTGAGAAAGAGAGGGAACCACGCAGAGATTTCCAGGTCAGAGCAGAGTTGCGCATTTATCCCTAAGGGAGTGGACTGGGGCCACAACTACCTGATACAAGGAGGAAGAAGGCCCAGGAGCCATTTATATGGAGGCTGCTTTGCGTATAAATTTCTGAAGCATGATTATTTTCTTAAACAATAACTAAGATGAAGAGAGGAGGACTTTAACCTGATTAAGAATCTCTTTACTTGGTTACTTGGAGCCTGTGTGGTAAGAGCTCACTGGAACTACAGAGGGATAAGTTGTCCCAAACAGTTAAAATTTGGGTGCCCAAACTTGAAGTTAAATCATTCTGATGGGCTTTAACGACGTGTACATGCTTCCTTACTCGTTTAATAGAATATTTGGAACATGATTTACCCTTTTCTTGATGACTTAGGATGGCTTCCATAGCACTTGATTGCCCTTATGTTCTTGTAACTAAGATGACTTGACCTCACATTAAATGGGCCCAGACTAATATGTATTTTAATCTATAATAATAAAAGCATAATATGCTAATTAGAGTGGACGTCCTTCTGGATGACTTTCAGGACGAAACCGGGGCTGTGAGGAAAGCCCAGGTCCTGGGTGCCAGAGGGAAGTGGTGCTGGCAGCCAGGGGAAGGAAGGCCTACTCTTGCACGAATTTCATGCATCAGGCCTCTAGTATTATATAATTTTATTTGGAATAAAACTCTAATACATTTATGAATTTAGCTGTGGCATATGAAAAGCTTAGAACTTGTCATTCTTGTCCTTATCACAAGAAAAAGCTGTACAAATTGAATATCAAAGACTTTTCTTGAACTAAGCAGGGAATTGGGGTTGTAGGGCAAATCACCACCTTGAAATCTTGAGTGACAGATAAATACAGAAAAACACAGCTGAGATCGGCTTACCTGGATGCTGCTAGAGCCATAAACTAGTGGGGACGCTTAAGTGATAATTAGATAATTTTCAGTATTTACTGTGGACTATTACTAGAGTGAGGAACTCTTGGGGGCCCAGATCTTAGGGGCCCCCACACTCTTGTGGGTTTTACTTCCACAGTGAAGAGTCAAGAAAGAGGCCCTGTGGGAAGTAACCATGTTGAAATACATCTCCATAAGAAAGTCTTGCTGTCCAGGGAAAAGACTTTGCCAGAGCTTTAGCCCACCTGGGGGAAGGGCACTACCCAACTCCAGCCCTCTGTAGCATTTCTGTGCAAAGAGAAGGTCTCAGTCCAGGAACTTAAGCCCAGGCTCCTTCTATCTTGTTGCTCCACCATGCATGGGCTTTATTTCCAAACTAGAAGCCCAGCGTGCAAAATTGTGTGGCCCCGCCCACCTGTGCATGCCTCACAGTGCTCACAGCCCCGCCCACCCATGCCTCACCGTGCACACAGCCGCCTGGTGACCGTTATGGCGTTACGACCACTGGGTTTTTATTATATAGATTCCTCAATAATCCAAGATGACTGCTCCAACTCCAGCCAGAGTGCATCCACATTCCAGCCAGCAAAAAGGGAAAAGGGAAGGAGAAGGAAACACTACTCTCTTTTAATCATACTTTCAAGAAGTCATACTCATATTACTTTTACGTACATGTCTTTGGCCAGAATTTAGTTATGTGGCCCTACCTAGCTGCACAGGAGGTTGAGAAATGTAGTGCATATTTTAGGGGATCATGTAACCAGCTAAAGTTCTGGGGATCTATGACTGAGGAAGAAAAAAAGAGCAGATATGAAGGGATTAACTGGTACTGTTGGTCTCAGAAAAACTAAAAAACTGTGGATTAGAATGGTAAACCAAAAAGCCAATATATTAAAATATTATGAGACTGTAATTGCCATGCAGGTGGGAGTGCCTTGGTCTGCTGACCATTGCCATCTTTTCCCAGTAGGATAATCTAAATGGTTGGAAGATTAATGGATCAGACTATGATGGCCTAAAAGACTCCCTTCCATTTAAGGATATATACCAATCTGTGAAGTGAACTCAAATATTCCTGCCAGCCATGAGAGAACCCTATCTTTGGTATGACACCGGAGACCTTTGGACAAACTATTGCTTTCAGTGTTCCTTTATCTGAACTTCTTGTGGGGATCCATCTTTTCCTCAATTACACATTAAAACTCTGCTTGCATTTTAGATTTTGGGAAGACTAGATTTTGAAGACAAGTTACCTCTTTGTTGTAGCTTTTGGAAATACTGTTGTCTCATCAGCAACACGTATACACTTGACAAACATTTATTGAGCACCTACTGATTGCCAGGTATTGCCTTATTCTGAGCTTGAATAAACAGCTGGCTTTTGTCCTTAAGGTGATCATAATATCTAAAGGGAAGGAAAGGCAATGTTGGGCAAGGTTTTGAAAAATGAATAGGTGTTCACTGAGCAAGAGGAATGAAAAACATCCCAGGTGGAAGGGACAGCATGTGCAAAGGTTTAGAACGGTGGTTCTCAACCTTCCTAATTCCGCGACCCTTTAATACAGTTCCTCATGCTGTGGTGACCCCCAATTTCATTGTTACAAATTGAACATAATTAAAGCATAGTGATTAATCACAAAAACAAGATGTAATTATATATGTGTTTTCTGATGGTCTTAGGCGACCCCTGTGAAAGGGTCGTTCGACCCTCAAAGAGGTCGCGACCCACAGGTTGAGAACCACTGGTTTAGAAACATTGAAGAATAGATCATGTTTGGGAGCAGGAAGTAACTGGGTGGGGCTTGAGGGGAGGAGGCCCTGGAAGGGTGCTGCAGTGGGCATGGTGGTGTCCTGCTCAACACCCATCCCCTCTTGGTAACTACTGGTACCACATTTTCCTGTGGGTAGCCACCCTCCCTACACTTCCCATGCACTTTGGAGGATGTTGACTCCCTAGGGGTGAGGTGAATAGGTGCGTATGGACTCATCAGCGAAATCCTTTCTTGCCTGAGGATGAATAAGTGACCCAACTTTGACCCCAGAGACTGGAGAAGACTTTGCTGGCAGCTTCAGGGAAAGACGCTGTCTTTCTTTCTCCTTCTACGTGGCATGGAGTGTGGTGTGAAGCCAGGAATTCCCGCCGCCGTTTTGTCACCTTGAAAGAAGCTGTCCAAGGGTGAAGACAGTACCACGGAGGGCAGAGAAGACATCCAGGGAGAAGCAGGCCATTAACTCAAACCTGCCCTGAAGCCCACTCTTCCCCTAGGGCCTAGGCCTTCAGCAGGTTTGGGCCATAGTGGGGGACCTTGGGGCTTCCTTAGCCTTTATTCTGGGGGCAGTGGGAAACTACAGATGTCTTCTTTCTTTCTTTCTTTCTTTCTTTCTTTCTTTCTTTCTTTCTTTCTTTCTTTCTTTCTTTCTTTCTTTCTTCCTTCCTTCCTTCCTTCCTTCCTTCCTTCCTTTCTTTCTTTCTTTCTTTCTTTCTTTCTTTCTTTCTTTCTTTCTTTCTTTCTTTCTTTCTTTCTTTCTTTCTTTCTTCCTTTCTTCCTTTCCCTTTAACATCATATGTTTATTAAACATGGACAGGTATTGTTCCAGAAAAAAAAATCTCTTAGAAGGTAATTCTTTTTTTTTTTTTAAATTGAATCTTTATTGTTCAGATTATTACATTTGTTCCTCTTTTTTCCCCCCATCCTCCCAGCTCCCACCCCACCCTCCGCCCTCACTCCCCACCCACTGTCCTCATCCATAGGTGCACGATTATTGTCCAGTCTCTTTTCGCATCTCCCACACCCCTTTCCCCCCCAAGAATAGTCAGTCCATTCCCTTTCTATGTCCCTGATTCTATTATGATCACCAGATTATTTATTCACTTGATTCTTAGATTCACTTGTTGATAGATGCATATTTGTTGTTCATAATTTTTATCTTTACCTTTTTCTTCTTCCTCTTCTTAAAGGATACCTTTCAGCATTTCATATAATGCTGGTTTGGTGGTGATGAACTCCTTTAGCTTTTCCTTATCTGTGAAGCTCTTTATCTGACCTTCCGTTCTGAATGATAGCTTTGCTGGATAAAGTAATCTTGGTTGTAGGTTCTTGGTATTCATCACTTTGAATATTTCTTGCCATTCCCTTCTGGCCTGCAAAGTTTCTGTTGAGAAATCAGCTGACAGTCGTTTGGGTATTCCCTTGTAGGTAACTGGGTTTCTTTCTCTTGCTGCTTTTAAGATTCTCTCTTTGTCTTTTGCTCTTGGCATTTTAATTATGATGTGTCTTGGAGGGGTGCTCTTTGGATTCCTTTTGTTTGGGGTTCTCTGCGCTTCCTGGACCTGTAGGTCTATTTCTTTCACCAGGTGGGGGAAGTTTTCTGTCATTATTTCTTCAAATAGGTTTTCAATATCTTGCTCTCTCTCATCTTCTGGCACCCCTATAATTCTGATGTTGGTGCGCTTGAAGCTGTCCCAGAGGCTCCTTACACTATCTTCGTATTTTCGGATTCTTTTTTCTTTTTCTTTTTTTTTTTAATATATTTTATTGATTTTTTTTTACAGAGAGGAAGGGAGAGAGATAGAGAGTTAGAAACATCGATGAGAGAGAAACATTGGTCAGCTGCCTCCTGCACATCCCCTACTGGGAATGTGTCCACAACCCAGGTACATGCCCTTGACCGGAATCAAACCTGGGACCTTTCAGTCCGCAAGCCGATGCTCTATCTACTGAGCCAAACCAGTTCCGGCCGGATTCTTTTTTCATTTTGCTTTTCTGGTTGGGTGTTTTTTGCTTCTTCGCATTTCGAATCTTTGACTTGATTCTTGCGCTCCTCTGGTCTGCTGTTGGGAGGCTGTATAATATTCTTTATTTCAGTCAGTGTATGCTTAATTTCTAGTTGGTTCTTTATCACAACATCGAGGGTCTCATTAGATTTCTTGAGGATCTCACTACATTTATCTGCGGCTTCTAGACAGTTTTTAAGAGACCTTAAAAGTGTGGTTCTGAACTCAATATCCTCCATTGACAGTTTTGTCCTGTTTCTTTGTCTCCGCATTTTTCATGCTTTCTTGGTACACCCCCAAGTGGTCTTTGTGCGCAGTCTTGTTGCCTTTAAGCCTTGATTGATGTCGGCAATACCGGGGGTGATTTGACCTCCGGGCTAACTGGCTATGAGAGTCAGCTGTGTCTGCAGTGGGAGGGCTTCTGTGCTGGATCTCTAGGGCGGTGCTAATCTAGCCTTTGCCTGAGGCTATCCGGCAAATGGTTCTGCGCTGGGCTTGGGCGGGGCGGGTCCCCGGGGATCTACAGGGCGGGCGGAGCGAGCAGTTATGGCTGCTCTCAGTTCCTTCCCCAGGGGCTCTGCCTCTCAGAGTCCCAGCAATGGCTGCAAACCTCGGAGAGAAAGCTGCCTTCGAGTTCCGACTGAAGCCAGGCAGTCCCGCTTCTCCCGTTTGAGTCTGGGTCCCCAGAGACTTGCCCGGATCTGGAGCTCAGAGTCTGAAACTCCCTCCCGATTGAAAACAACAACCGTGCCCTCCGCCGCCAGCCCGCTCCGCGCGTGCACTCCGCACCTTAGTATTTCACTTCAGCACTGCGCCTCCTCTGAGTCTGGGTATGATATTCTCTTTCCTCCTAGTTGTAGAATTTCCACTCAGCCAGCCTTCCTGTGGTTCTGGATGCTGTCTGTTCTGTCCTTCAGTTATATCTCTGAAGTGGTTGTTCAAGGGCAGCAATCTCCGGCGTTAACCTATGCCGCCATCTTGGTTTCTCCAAGAAGTACAATCTTTAGAAGGTAATTCTTAAATGGTTCTTGCAAACCATTTTATATAATTACTTGTAAGGGAAAAGAAAACAGATTTTTTGGTAATTTTTTTGCTTATATTCCACCTCTACTTGCTCATTTCTTTTGGTGCTAGTGTCCCTCTGCTTAGGAATCTCTATTTTCTTTTCTTCCACCTGTCAACCCCAGAGACTTTCAGATTCCTATGACCGTAATTGCACTTTTATTTCTGGTCCTGTCCACCTCCTCCCACCAGTATCATTTGCTGCCTCTCTTCCCATTGAACGTGTTCAAGCAGGAGAGGATCGGACCTGAGTTGTAGGAAGTGGCCTTGAGTGCTGAGAGCAAAGAGCCTGCACCGAGGCTAGAAATAAGGACTTGTGCCAAGATAGGAGAAAGGGGGAGAATTTGAGGGCCATTTCACAGACTGACCGGATAGGGGGCATGAGGACCAGGGAGAGCCTCAGGAAGGCTAAAACTCTGAGCCTGACTGCAGCAAGGGAGACGTCCTCCTTCTGCCTCCAGCAGTGTAGCCCCATGAAGTCCTTCCCACGGCCAGACTGACTTATAATTCTCCTCTGTGGTGCATTCATGCCTCTGATTACAGTTCCTGATGGGCACGCCTGGTCCTCTAGAGCAGAGACCCCACCTGGTCATCTTCACATCCCAGGAGCCTGGCACACGGTTGGCACTTGGTCAACGCTGAATTGGATTGAGTTGATAGCTCACCAGTTCTGCTGAGCTAGGTGTTGCTGCACCCTCCTCCTGCCCTGGGGGCTTAGTCATCTCTTTTATAAGTAGTCTCCAAAAACTGCAGCCGCGATACCCAGCTTCCTTGTTGTTGGCAGGTGTGGGCAGCCCGAGTGCCAAACACCAGGGAGCCAGCCACTGGGAACACGCTAGGAGGGTGAGAGTGAGCCAAGTAATCAGGGCTGTATACATTTACGAGAGAGGGGCTGAGTGTGCTCCCCAGGAGATCTGCAGCAACACCCCCTTTCCTGGAAGCAGAAACCAGGCCTCTTCCTTTCTTGTTCCTCACCTGTTGTGTCCTGTGGCCAAAAGTACATTCGTTGGCTTTCCATGCTTCTAAAATAAATCCATTTCAGGACCACACCCTTCCAAGCTACCCAGGTTTGCTCCCTGGGAGCGTTAATTCCCTTCCCATCCCATCAGGCTGGAAATGCTGGGGTTCCACTTCACACAAATATTAACCCTTTGGCTCCTTTCAGAAGAGGCGTCTGACTTAGCCTGATGTTTGCTCCCCACCAATTCTCCCTCTGCTATCATTTATCCCACAGGGTGGCCGTGGGCCGAGCCTCAGTGTTGCGTGCGGGGAGCTATCGTAAGTAACCTTTACCAACTTTGCCAGCCACTTCTCTTTTTCTTTTATGGCAACCTTTCCTGAGTTTTGAGGTGCCCCTTTCTCGTTCAGCCCCAAAGTTTCCCTCATCACCTCCCCAAGATTTCAGGCTTTTCCCCTGGTCTGTTTTGAGGTGGAAATTCCTGCCCCCCCTGTGAGCCGCGCTTCTCCGGAGGGCTCTGAAATCCAGGTCTCATCTGCCCAGTGTTTTGTTGTTTTCCCTGTCGCCATGGCAGGGATTAAGATGGGAGCCAGGGAAGGAGGGCGGAGGGAAGAGAGTGGGCTGGAAAAGCAGAGCTGCAAGGATGGGAGAGCCGGATTGGAGCAGGAGGAAACAGCGAAAGGAGGGATTCCTGTTTTGTTTGGGTCTATTTTGGTTATGGTTTTCTCGTTTGGGTTTGTTTCCAGAGGTGAGGAGACAGGCATTTAGCGCTGAATCCGACACTTACTGCAGAGTCACGGCCAAAGAGATCCTCTCCCAGAGTCAGTAACCCAGAGGCAAGCTCCAGGCCCCAGACCTACTAGGAACAACTCTCAAAAAATCTGTTATCCCCAACTCACTTTATGGACGGGCCTGCCCAGTCAGTGTGACAATGGGACCCAATGCCCCCCTGACCTTTGGCAAACCCTGCCCTGGGTGAGAAGTCCTCAGGGCTGAGGGAGATGCCCAGTCAGAGCCCACGCCCATCCCCACACCTGCCCCCATTTAGACCTTGCTCCTAGTACTCAACAACCCAGAATCTCTGCCCAATGGCCCAAGCCTGCTTCCAGGGCCTATGTGGGCCTGTTCATGTGGTCCACCTCATCAAGGGTGGCTCGTGCAGCCAGTGGCCAAGGGGTGGCTGCTCGGGGCACGGACAGTGGACAGAACTTGGAGGTGTAGGGACACGCAGGTGTGTGGGAACAAGGTCCCGGGTCCTGACAGGGACCACCTGTCCCTGTGCTGCCACATTCTGGCCCTAGGAGTCTGAGAATCTAAAGTCACGCGTGGCCTTTCAGAATGTTATGAAGGTACATTTGTGAAGGTCGGAGGCTAAACGTATTTTATTTTTAGCAATTTGTTGGCTTGACTAATAGCTTTTAAATATTTAGATGCATGGCATGTGGGTCTTTATTTGACTCCAGCCCTGTTCCCACAAACCTGTGACAAGACTAAGGTTTGCCTGGCTCAGATGCCTCTGTCCCCAGTCGTGTCTCCAGATCTTTTCTTTTTTAAGTGAGGCTTTTCCAATGTCCTTTTTTCTGAAGATTCTACTGGTAGGGGCAGAATTAGGTTTTTTTTTGATATTTGGTGTCTCATCACAGGGATTTGAGCCATCTGTTAGCTGAAGCCATGGTATTTCGGGAGGATACAAGCAACCAGAATTATATAGGAATTTAATTAAATTTAACAGAAAGTTAAATTAGAAGTATATGCAAAGGGCAGCAGCACTTCACTTATCCAGAGGCGAGCTACACAGCAGCCTCAGTTATTTGGAACACGGTCAGGAACCAGAAAGGAGCAAAAATAAACAAAAACCAAAAACAAATGAGGAAACAAACAACCATCCCAAAACCAAACAAGGCTGTTCACAGCCAAAGTCAGCACC